>NC_134354.1:57015282-57672536 GCF_048569485.1 Anomaloglossus baeobatrachus
ACACGGCGCAGCAGAGCAAAGTATCCTCCAACACCACAGTCTCCAGAGCAGAGAGAGGTCACAGCCAGAGACCTGCAGGAGAAAAGGTGCCTAAGAAGGTCCGAAGCCCAGGCTAGAGGACCCCTTTACAGAGGAATAGTAGAGGACTTCAACCTGAAAAGCGGATACGGCTTCATTGTAGTGAAAGGAATAAAAGAGGGCATATTCGTAAATCGGAGAGATGTTCAAGCCCACCTGCCCAGAGGACATTCAGGCAGAAATTTGAAGATTGGGGACTTAGTACAGTTCACCTTACATCAAGGAGAAAGGGGCTACTATGCCTTAGACGTAGCACCATGTCCAAGACAAGAAAGACAAGAAAGACAAGAAAGAAAAGACAGAGATACAGAAACAGATGCAGCATAGGAAACAGATGAAGACCAAGAAAGGAAAGATAAAGATCCTACAGATGCAACAACCACAGACAAAGATCCTACAGATGAGACAACCACGGACGACGACGGAGAGCAAGAAAGTCACAGGTGCCAGTGCCCAACGTGCCCACGCCCTAGTGAAAAAGAGGAGTAAAGTAAAGGAAAGTAAGAAGTTACTGTTTTGACCAGTTTTGACAAGTTTTGTTTGCAACGTTTAAGAAATGCGCCCACAAAAACTATTGTGAGAAATAAACTTTAAGGCTATGAACTTGCTATAGCCACAAACTCTCGCAGTGTAAATAGTTACACCAGTGGCACCACCACCAGGGCCAGCCTGTTTAGGGGCTTGGCTCGTCTGCAACCAGGGGGGCCCGTCCGTAGAAAAGGGCCTTGGCTCACCTGCGACCAGAGAGCACGCCTGTTTATGGGGCCTTGGCTCACCACCACAAAGAGGGTACCTGGCCAGCACCAACTGTGGAGGCCGCCTCTGCATCCTGCCAGAAGAGGCTGAAGGCGCGGATCCACCAGGCCAGGTATACCCTGAAACCACCAGCCCATGAAAGCCGCCTCTACATCCTGCCAGAAGTGGCTGAAGTCGCGGCCAACGGGAGAGGAAGATTGGAGGAAAGGTCTGGGGAAACGGATGGCCCAGACCTGGTTACCAACAGGACCGGTGACCTACCTCCTGAGAGGGTTTTGGGTGGGTTAACGGACTTGTGGGTGGAGGGTGGTGATGTACGATAACTGGTGATCTTAAAATGTTTTACCATGTTTTAATGTTTTATGCATTTTAAAATGTTGTCTTGCAGCCCGAGGACGTGCTGGTGATAACTAAGGGGGAATGTGGCGCCCCTGACCTGGTCAGGCACCACTGAGTACTGCACCCATGCTGGGGACAGTACAATACAGGTAATCCAGAAGGCTGACAGGGGTGTGGAACACAGGCGCATAGTGATCAGGTCTCACACATGTACCCATGAGAGGACCCCTGGGGATCCCAGGAGGGGGCAAGCCTTCACCTTCACTGGAATAGTGGAGGGGGTAGAGCCTCCATCTCCTCTCAAGGGGTGTGGTGGAGAGTCTGGTTGCTAGGTGGCGTAGGCAAGAACAGGAGAGGAGGGGCAGTGAGTCAGTTAGAGCAGAACTCCATAGGGCTCAGTGAGGAGCAGACCTGTGGGGCTGTTGCTGTCTAACAGCGCCCGCGCAGTGGCTACAGACGGGGGAGAACGGTCAACTAGGAGTGCTGCCTGAAAGCCAGCTTCAGCTAGAGAGTGCAACGGAGTGGGAAGTAAGGAGACTGCTAGAGAGCACCAGGCCCAACCGGGCGGCAGATCCCGAAGCGAGGATAGATTCACCTTTCCCTGCTAAACCTGCCGGTGTGGGGCTCTTACAGCCCACACCACAACACTACAAAAGCCGCAGCCACGTAACCGCAAGTTAGGGCCCATAGGTCATAGGAGGCAAGAGGCTGGAGTGGCCTGGTCCGGGGAACAAGCACACGGCAAACAAGAAGGGGAGAGAGGCTTGGAGCATCTTCCCTGGGTGACCCCCATAGGGACTCAAAGTCGGGGTCACCCCAAACCACCAAGGGCTAAGGAAGGCGAGTCAGTAGTCACCCTCATGAAGTCAGCCTGAAGGATACCTGGTTCCTACCTGGTTCATCTCAGCTACGCCCGGGTTACTCACCCTGCCATCTAATGTGAGTAAAAACCCTGAAAGACATCCTGCCTGTGTGGTCATTCTGCGACTTGTGGTACTACAAACCTACACAGGGCCCTGGGGCTTGCCTCACTCTCAGGAGGCTCCTACATCTAACTGCACATACCATCAGCCCCAGGCGACCCCTAACCTGCAGTGGCGGTCCCCACTGACCGCAATACTGAGAGTGGCGTCACGATCAAAACAAGAAGATTTCCTACCAGTGACGGAGATCCAGCAACGTGGAGTCCCTGAAGGTAATGCACCGACACAACACCTGCGGGGCTTCACATCTGTGTGTGATAGGGCCTTAACACATAATGAGACCTTTTTTTTACCTATTTCCCTTGTGAAAATTGGAAATCTGCAGTTAAAACAACATTTTAGTAATAAAATGTAACTATTTTATAACCACCGCCCAATAGTATAAAAGTTTGTAACACAACTGTAGTGTAAATATGCTCACTGCCCCACTGTATGAATTTATTGAAAGGTGCAGTTTTAAAAATGGGTTCGCTTGTGTGGGATTTTTGCTGTTCTCGCCCCTCTGGGGCTCTGCCAATGGGACATTAAAAAATAAATCTGAACTCAAATATGGCCCTCCTTCCCTTCTTTAGTTTGTACTGTACCTCCATCTTGCTCATATACCCCCATCCTGCTCATAATATACCCCCATCCTGCTCATAATATACCCCCATCTTGCTCATAATATACCCCCATCCTGTGGCACATAAAAAAAAAATAAACGTTCCTACTCACCTTACCTCACTCTCTGCAGCATCGCTCCTCCTCACGTCTGTGTCAGCGGCAGCGCCGCTGAGTGGAGCCGTACCCGTTCCCCTGCAGCTTTGCGATGCCCTCCTGTGTCAGCGGCGGCTGCGTATCGACACGTGCGCACAGCGATGACGTCATCGCTGTGCGTGCCACTAGTCTCCACTCAGTGGTCGCCGCTGGCACAGGAGGACACTGCAATGCTGTAGGAGAACGGGGACAGCTCCATTCTGCGGCTGCCGACACAGACAGGAGGACAACGCAATGCTGCAGGAGAACGGGGACGTCTCCACTCAGCGGCCGCCGGCAGCCAGGAGGAGAGTGCGGCAGAGGAACGGTGACAGGTGAATATACTGATTCACTGCACCCCGCGCTAATGATGATGTGCGGGGAGCAGTGAATACAGCCGCACATGATCACTTCAGGCTGTAGTTGCTAGGGGTGATCATGCGGGCCGGCTGTTTATTCCCCGCCCATCATCCCGCCCACCTGTCTTCGTCGGCTTCAGTGCTGAGAGAAGGGCGGGTGTTACGGGGGGACCGGCAGATTAGGACCAGGGGGTATATATCCTAATCGCCAGTCGGGGCCCACCGTGCTCCAGATGACAAAGGAGCTGCTGGCACCTGAGGGTTAGGCGGAGACTATAGAGCTGGATGGCTCTGAGATAACCCAGGAACTCTGGGAACCGGTCACGTGTATTGGGACACGTCAGATCGGACGACAACCCGATTAGCGTTTTGGTGCACTTAGCGCTACACCAACCACATGTGCAGGAAACACGTCAGGCCGTGTGGTAACCAGGTAGCGTTGACCAGAAAACCGCCACAAAAGCGCCCTGTCGGCCACGTGTGTAGGACACGTCAGGCCGAGCGGTCCTCCGATTAGCGTTTCTGGCCACCTTTCGACTGGCCACGTGTGTGTAGGACACGTCAGGCCAGATGGGTACACCAGTAGCGTTGACCGGGAAGCCGAGGAAAATAAGGAACACCCTGTTAACTCCACAGGGGTCCTGGAGTACGCTGTCCGTGCGCGTAGGGGGCACAACCGGACAGGTGGCACAGCAGGTGCGTTGTCCGTGTGCGTAGGGGGCACAATCGGACAGGTGGCGCAGCAGGTGTGTTGTCCGTGTGCGTAGGGGGCACAATCAGACAGGTGGCGCAGCAGGTGCGTTGTCCGTGTGCGTAGGGGGCACAATCGGACAGGAAGCACAGCAGCCGCAGCCCAGTTAACGCCACTGGGCTGCTATAGCAAGACTGGAACGGCAGGAGGGAAGCACGGCGCCTGACCCTGATGTGCCGAGCCACGAATCCTGGCGTGACAGGCACCGTTCGCCTAACCCTACCTACCGCTTCCCAACATAGGCTTATGCCGCAATGAGGCTCTAACATGGAGGTGTGCTCTGACTGAGCAAAAGTGAAGATTGCGCACCTCCATGTTGTCTCCAGCCCCTTTTATAACCTGGAGGGAATGCTCCCACTAGCCAGATTCCTACTCCACACTGATGAGGGGCAAATACCCCGAAACGGCTGTCTGTGGATGGATACCATGTTTGGCATAGGTGGTCTCCTTGACTGGAGACTGCCCTTCCCGTGGTTGTTCCTTCCCGGTGAAAGACCTGGCTAGTAACCTGCCAGCGTTGAGAAACATGTGATGGTGTCTCCGCAGGCCTTCTTGCTTTATATTTCCCAGGGGGCATTGCTCTAGAATCACTGCGTTGAGAAACACGTGATGGTGTCTCCGCAGTGGTGGATGTTGATCTCCCTAAGGTCAACCATCCTTGCTCATATAGTCTTTTACTAGGCAATGCTCCCACTAGCCAGATTCCTACTCCACACTGATGAGGGGCAAATACCCCGAAACGGCTGTCTGTGGATGGATACCATGTTTGGCATAGGTGGTCTCCTTGACTGGAGACTGCCCTTCCCGTGGTTGTTCCTTCCCGGTGAAAGACCTGGCTAGTAACCTGCCAGCGTTGAGAAACATGTGATGGTGTCTCCGCAGGCCTTCTTGCTTTGAATATTTCCCAGGGGGCATTGCTCTAGAATCACTGCGTTGAGAAACACGTGATGGTGTCTCCGCAGTGGTGGATGTTGATCTCCCTAAGGTCAACCATCCTTGCTCATATAGTCTTTTACTAGGCAATGCTCCCACTAGCCAGATTCCTACTCCACACTGATGAGGGGCAAATACCCCGAAACGGCTGTCTGTGGATGGATACCATGTTTGGCATAGGTGGTCTCCTTGACTGGAGACTGCCCTTCCCGTGGTTGTTCCTTCCCGGTGAAAGACCTGGCTAGTAACCTGCCAGCGTTGAGAAACATGTGATGGTGTCTCCGCAGGCCTTCTTGCTTTGAATATTTCCCAGGGGGCATTGCTCTAGAATCACTGCGTTGAGAAACACGTGATGGTGTCTCCGCAGTGGTGGATGTTGATCTCCCTAAGGTCAACCATCCTTGCTCATATAGTCTTTTACTAGGCAATGCTCCCACTAGCCAGATTCCTACTCCACACTGATGAGGGGCAAATACCCCGAAACGGCTGTCTGTGGATGGATACCATGTTTGGCATAGGTGGTCTCCTTGACTGGAGACTGCCCTTCCCGTGGTTGTTCCTTCCCGGTGAAAGACCTGGCTAGTAACCTGCCAGCGTTGAGAAACATGTGATGGTGTCTCCGCAGGCCTTCTTGCCTTTTATAACCTGGGTCCGCCCCAAACCCAGGGTGGAACCACCAAGGTCCAATAGCAGAGTGCCATGTCATCAGTGACGTCACATGCGACCTATCCGGAACCGCCACGTCATTGATGACCTCATGGCAGCCACGCCCCAAACACTTCACCAGTCATCATCTGACGACCAATACTGAGGTGCCAGATCATAGGGGCGGGCCTCTGCGAGCCAGTCCGGAGTTGCCACGTCATCAGGACACCTGACACCCTCTGCCCTATCAGGGCCTGCCACCTCACGGACATGCTCAGTGAGGTCCTTACCGGACCAAGCCTCTGATGCATCAAGTGCCTGAGCATGCTCAGTAGCCTGAGCCACAGGCTTAGAAAGCAGACTATCAGTTTGAGCATGCTCAGTAGCCTGAACTGAGGACTTAGTCTCAGACATAACACAAACAGGCTGAGCATGCTCACTAGGCAAAACACCGGGCTTAAACTCTGGCTGGGGTAAATCGGCGCACGCATGTGCACTAGCCGCCACTCCACACTTAGACGTGGTGGAAGGAACCGCCAACTGGACGACCCGAGGCACGGCCAAGAACGGCAGCCGGCGCCTGGGCACAAAAGGAACCGCAGCAGGCTGCTTGCGGCTATGGCGGCGCCGGTTCGTAACAGTACCCCCCCCTCTAGCGGCCCTCCCACTCGAATGGTCTATAGTCGCCACAGATACCACTGAGCGACGGGCGGAAGATGGAGACATGCAGTGGGAGCTACAAGACTTGATCCACCGCGTAATCACCCCAGACGACCAGTCGATATGTGGGGAATGCCGCTTCAACCAAGGAATACCCAGCAGAATATCATCTTCACCCTTAGGGAGAACCAGAAATGAAATGGTCTCCCTATGCCCAGATGACATGGCAAGGGAAATGGGCACTGTCCGCTGGTGAATTACCTTGGGCAACAAGGACCCATCCACCACACGGACTCTCACTGGCCTTGGCATTTGCACCAGCGGGATGGCATGCCGCCGGGCAAAAGAGAAGGAGATGAAACTATCCCCAGCACCTGTGTCCACACTTGCCCTTGTGGACCATGTTGACCCCTTAAAGGAAATGGACGCGGGAAACGTCACCCTAATGGATGACGCAGAGTCCAGTCTACTTCCAGCTATGGTCACCAATCGAGGTCGCTTATCCTGACACTTTGGGCAACGGTTGGCATAATGACCATACTGCCCACAAGCGAAACAGGAAATGCCCTTGCGACTCGAAGACCTAGCAACACTAACCCTAGAGATGTCCATAGGAACAGAGATGTCCTCTAAGGGAGGTGCAGTAGGAGAGACCACTACAGTGGCTGAACAACCCTCTGACCTGCGCTCCAGCTGACGTTCGGAGGTCCGCAGGTCATTGCGGGTAGCCAGAGTCATGAGGCCCTCAAGGGTAGTTGGTACCTCACGCGACGCTAATGCGTCCTTCACGTGCAAGGCTAATCCCCTCCAGAACAGTGGAATGAGAGTCCTTCTCTGACCACCCCAGTTCTGCAGCAAGTGTCCTGAAACTCACAGCATATTGACTTGAGGAGGTACGCCCCTGCTCCAAAGTCAGTGGCTGTAGGGCCGAGTCGTGAGTGACCTGAGGTCCCAGGAACACTTGTCGCAAGGACTCCAAAAACTCCTTAGAGTCCTGTACTACGGGGTCATTCCTCTCCCACAATGGTGTACCCCACTCCAGTGCTCTATCAGAGAGCAAGGAGATGATAAACCCCACCTTCGACCTCTCTGTAGGAAACCGTGCATCCAACAGCTCTAGATGGACTGAGCACTGGTTCACAAATCCCCTACATGCCTTGCTGTTCCCCGTAAACTTGTTGGGCAGCGAGAGGTGAGGGAGGGTTGGAGTAGGCTTGGTGACTGACACCATTGCAGCCGCTTGAGCCACCACATCATCCATATCAGCAGCAAGAGCAGACTTCTCCAGAGACCTCACTCTGGCATCAAGCTGCAGCATGAACTGACGTAGCTGCTCCATCTCCGCCATGCCAGCCAGACCCTGGCGCAATCTTACTGTTACGGGGGGACCGGCAGATTAGGACCAGGGGGTATATATCCTAATCGCCAGTCGGGGCCCACCGTGCTCCAGATGACAAAGGAGCTGCTGGCACCTGAGGGTTAGGCGGAGACTATAGAGCTGGATGGCTCTGAGATAACCCAGGAACTCTGGGAACCGGTCACGTGTATTGGGACACGTCAGACCGGACGACAACCCGATTAGCGTTTTGGTGCACTTAGCGCTACACCAACCACATGTGCAGGAAACACGTCAGGCCGGGTGGTAACCAGGTAGCATTGACCGGAAGACCGCCACGAAAGCGCCCTGTCGGCCACGTGTGTAGGACACGTCAGGCCGAGCGGTCCTCCGATTGGCGTTTCTGGCCACCTTTCGACTGGCCACGTGTGTGTAGGACACGTCAGGCCAGATGGGTACACCAGTAGCGTTGACCGGGAAGCCGAGGAAAATAAGGAACACCCTGTTAACTCCACAGGGGTCCTTGAGTACGCTGTCCGTGCGTGTAGGGGGCACAACCGGACAGGTGGCACAGCAGGTGCGTTGTCCGTGTGCGTAGGGGGCACAATCGGACAGGTGGCGCAGCAGGTGCGTTGTCCGTGTGCGTAGGGGGCACAATCAGACAGGAAGCACAGCAGCCGCAGTCCAGTTAACGTCACTGGGCTGCTATAGCAAGACTGGAACGGCAGGAGGGAAGCACGGCGCCTGACCCTGATGTGCCGAGCCATGAATCTTGGCGTGACAGGCACCGTTCGCCTAACCCTACCTACCGCTTCCCAACATAGGCTTATGCCGCAATGAGGCTCTAACATGGAGGTGTGCTCTGACTGAGCAAAAGTGAAGATTGCGCACCTCCATGTTGTCTCCAGCCCCTTTTATAACCTGGGTCCGCCCCAAACCCAGGGTGGAACCACCAAGGTCCAATAGCAGAGTGCCATGTCATCAGTGACGTCACATGCGACCTATCTGGAACTGCCACGTCATTGATGACCTCATGGCAGCCACGCCCCAAACACTTCACCAGTCATCATCTGACGACCAATACTGAGGTGCCAGATCATAGGGGCGGGCCTCTGCGAGCCAGTCCGGAGTTGCCACGTCATCAGGACACCTGACACCCTCTGCCCTATCAGGGCCTGCCACCTCACGGACATGCTCAGTGAGGTCCTTACCGGACCTAGTCTCTGATGCACTAAGTGCCTGAGCATGCTCAGTAGCCTGAGCCACAGGCTTAGAAAGCAGACTATCAATTTGAGCATGCTCAGTAGCCTGAACTGAGGACTTAGTCTCAGACATAACACAAACAGGCTGAGCATGCTCACTAGGCAAAACACCGGGCTTAAACTCTGGCTGGGGTAAATCGGCGCACGCATGCGCACTAGCCGCCTCTCCACACTTAGACGTGGTGGAAGGAACCGCCAACTGGACGACCCGAGGCACGGCCAAGAACGGCAGCCAGCGCCTGGGCACAACAGGAACCGCAGCAGGCTGCTTGCGGCTATGGCGGCGCTGGTTCGTAACAGCGGGATGATGGGCGTGCATATTAAATGAGCGGGTCCACGTGGTCACGGCAGGCTACTACGGCCTGTTTGTGCCCCTGATGACCCGCTCCACCGCAGCACCCTCATTCCCCACAGCCATGCCCTACATTCAGACCATTAGATGCACCCCCCACTTTCCCCCAACATTTGGGGGGAAAAAAGTGCGTCTTATGGTCCGAAAAATACAGTAATTTGAATTAATACATATTAATGTTTATTTATGTACTTTCATTATTTGTTCCTGCTTCTTTTCTCTTATTTCTTTAAAATTTTTATTTTTTTTATTTGTAAAGGTCCTGTTTCTTTTCATATGCTTTCTTGTGATTGGTACTGTACATATGTAACCCATGAATGCCCAGGGCATTTTTAACCACACATGGATATGAGACTTTATTAATGTTCTAATAAACCTGTGATTTTTATGAAGAAAGGAATGCCGGAATGCCATTTACATTCCGCTGCTGAAGAGCACTTTCCAGAATCCGCAGCAACTTTCCATCTTTGATAAGGGGAAATGGTTTTGTAAGTTTTGTTTAAAAAATGAGAAATTGCTGATAAACTTTAAACCTTTCTAACTTTCTAAAAAAATGAAATTTCAAAAATTGCGCTGATGTTAATTAAACATGTGAGAAATGTAATTTATTAACTATTTTGTGTGACACACACGGGGTCATAATTGTTTGTACCCCTCATTTAATG
Organism: Anomaloglossus baeobatrachus; assembly: GCF_048569485.1. Taxonomy (NCBI): domain Eukaryota; kingdom Metazoa; phylum Chordata; class Amphibia; order Anura; family Aromobatidae; genus Anomaloglossus; species Anomaloglossus baeobatrachus. The sequence goes on from NC_134354.1 coordinate 57,025,137, forward strand.
AAAGAAAAACCCACAATGGTCACAGAAATACCTTGACTCTGACAAAAGTAATAAATAAAAAATCTATGACAATGAACAAATGAAAGTCAGACTTTGCTTAAAAATAAAACTCATGAAATAGGCCTGGATAGAATTGATGGCACCTTCTTTAACCCCTTCAGCCCCAAGCCTATTTTGACCCTAAAGACCAGGCCATTTTTTGCAATTCTGACCAGTGTCACTTTATGAGGTTATAACTCTGGAACGCTTCAGCGGATCCCGGTGATTCTGAGATTGTTTTTTCGTGACATATTGGGCTTCATGTTAGTGGTAAATTTAGGCCGATATTTTTTGCATTTCTTTGTGAAAAAAACGGAAATTTCGCGAAAATTTTGAAAATGTTGTAATTTTCAAACTTTGAATTTTTATGCTCTAAAACCAACGAGACATATGACACAAAATAATTAATAAATAACATTTCCCACATGTCTATTTTACATCAGAACAATTTTGGGAAAAAAAAAAAAAATTTAAGGAAGTTATAGGGGTTCAAAGTTTATGAGCAATTTCTCATTTTTACAACAAAATTTACAAAGCCACTTTTTTTAGGAACCACATCACATTTGAAGCAATTTTGAAAGGTCTACATGACACAAAACACCCAAAAGTGACACCATTCCAAAAACGGCACCCCTCAGGCTACTCAAAACCACATTCAAGAAGGTTGTTAACCCTTCAGGTGCTTCACAGTAACTAAAGCAATGTGGAAGGAAAAAATGAACATTTTACTTTTTGCAACAAAAATGTTAATTTAGCCTCAAATATTGCATATTCACAAGGGTAGAAGGATTAAATGAACCCCCAAAATTTGTTGGGCAATTTCTACTGAACACGCAGATACCTCATATGTGGCGAAAAACCCCTGTTTGGGCGCACGGCAGGACTCGGAGGGGAAGGAGCGCCATTTGACTTTTTTGAACAGAAAATTAGCTGGAATCGTTAGCCGCACCATGTTGCGTTTGGAGAGCCCCTGAGGTGCCGAAACAGTGGAGCTCCCCCACATGTGACCCCATTTTGGAAACTAGACCCCTCATGGAATTTTTCTAGATGTTTATTGAGCACTTTGAGCCTCTGGGGGCTTCACAAAAGTTAATAGAGTTGAGCCGTGAAAATAAAAAAAAACTTTTTTACCACAAAATTGTTACTTCAACCAGGTAGCTTTTTTTTTCACAAGGGTATCAGGAAAAATTGCACCATAAAATGTATTGTGCAATTTCTCCTGAGTACGCAGATACCTCATATGTGGTGGAACTCAAATGTTTGGGCGCACAGCAGGGCTCGGAAGGCAAGGAGCGTCATTTGACGTTTCAAACGCAAAATTGTCTGGGATAATTAGCGTATTCCATGTTCATAGTATCATAGTATCATAGTTTTTAAGGTTGAAGGGAGACTCTAAGTCCATCTAGTTCAACCCGTAGCCTAACATGTTGATCCAGAGGAAGGCAAAAAAAAACCCAATGTGGCAAACAGGTTCCAATGGGGAAAAATTTCCTTCCTGACTCCACATCCGGCAATCAGACTAGTTCCCTGGATCAATACCCTGTCATAAAATCTAATATACATAACTGGTAATATTAAATTTTTCAAGAAAGGCGTCCAGGCTCTGCTTAAATGTTAGTAGTGAATCACTCATTATAACATCATGCGGCAGAGAGTTCCATAGTCTCACTGCTCGTACAGTAAAGAATCCTCGTCTGTGATTATGATTAAACCTTCTTTCCTCAAGACGTAGCGGATGCCCCCGTGTTCCAGTCGCAGGCCTAGGTGTAAAAAGATCTTTGGAAAGGTCTCTGTACTGTCCCCTCATATATTTATACATTGTGATTAGATCCCCCCTAAGCCTTCGTTTTTCCAAACTAAATAACCCCAAGTTTAATAACCTATCTTGGTATTGCAGCCCACCCATTCCTCTAATAATCTTGGTCGCTCTTCTCTGCACCCTCTCCAGTTCAGCTATGTCCTTCTTATATATCGGTGACCAGAATTGTACACAGTATTCTAAGTGCGGTCGCACTAGTGACTTGTACAGAGGTAGAACTATATTTTTTTCATGAACACTTATACCTCTTTTAATACATCCCATTATTTTATTAGCCCTGGCAGCAGCTGCCTGACACTGTCCACTAAAGTGAAGTTTACCATCCACCCATACACCCAAGTCTTTTTCTGTGTCTGTTTTACCCAGTGTTCTACAATTAAGTACATAATCATAAATGTTATTTCCTCTACCCAAGTGCATGACCTTACATTTATCTACATTAAACTTCAATTGCCACTTCTCAGCCCAATCCTCCAATTTACATAAATCTCCCTGTAATATAAAATTATCCTCCTCTGTATTGATTACCCTGCAGAGTTTAGTATCATCTGCAAATATTGAAATTCTACTCCGCATGCCCCCAACAAGGTCATTTATAAATATGTTGAAAAGAAGCGGGCCCAATACTGACCCCCTGAGGTGCCGAAACAGTGGAGCTCCCCCACATGTGACCCCATTTTGGAAACTAGACCCCTCATGGAATTTATCTAGATGTTTATTGAGCACTTTGAGCCTCTGGGGGCTTCACAAAAGTTAATAGAGTTGAGCCGTGAAAATAAAAAAAAACTTTTTTACCACAAAATTGTTACTTCAACCAGGTAGCTTTTTTTTTCACAAGGGTATCAGGAAAAATTGCACCATAAAATGTATTGTGCAATTTCTCCTGAGTACGCAGATACCTCATATGTGGTGGAACTCAAATGTTTGGGCGCACAGCAGGGCTCGGAAGGCAAGAAGCGTCATTTGACGTTTCAAACGCAAAATTGTCTGGGATAATTAGCGTATTCCATGCTGTTTGGAGACCCCCTGAGGTGCCGAAACAGTGGAGCTCCCCCACATGTGACCCCATTTTGGAAACTAGACCCCCATGGCATAGAAAAAAAAACCAGCGGAAGATGGGGGGGGAGGGGGCGGCAGATGGGGCGGCAGCAGATGGGGGGGCAGCGGCATCTAAAGGGAGCATCTGTGATTGTGAGACGGCGGCTGGGATAGGGTGGGGGCGGATGGGAGAGGGCGCAGTGGATGCAGGAGCGGCAGAGGATGGGGGGAGGGAGCGGGTTGGGAGGGATGGGTGGGAAGGGGATAGTTACCCTACAGGATGGATTTAGGCAGCTGGATCACAGGAGATGAAGGAGGCAGCAGATCGGGGAGGGTGAGAGGTGGGGGAGGGAGCGCAGCGCAGATCACGGAGGAGACAGGTGAGCAGAGCACAGATCACGGAGGAGACAGGTGAGCAGAGCACAGATCACGGGGGTGAGAGGTGAGGGAGAGCGGACAGCAGATCACTGGGGTGACAGGTGAGGGAGCACAGATCACGGGGTGACAGGTGAGGAAGCACAGATCACGGGGGTGAGAGGTGAGAGCGCGCAGATCACGGGGGAGACAGGTGAGCAGAGTGCAGATCACGGGGGTGAGAGGTGGAGGGAGAGTGGACAGCAGATCACGGGGGTGATAGGGGAGGGAGCACAGATCACGGGGGTGACAGGTGAGGGAGCACAGATCACGGCGGTGACAGGGGAGGGAGCGCACATCACGGCGGTGACAGGGGAGGGAGCGCACATCACTGCGGTGACAGGGGAGGGAGCGCACATCACGGCGGTGACAGGGGAGGGAGCGCACATCACGGCGGTGACAGGGGAGGGGGCAGGTAGCTGACCACGGGGGTGAAAGGTGGGGGGAGCGTGCAGCACATCACGTAGGGGAGGGGGGCGAGCAGCACATCACGGAGGGGAGGGGGCGAGCAGAACATCACGGAGGGGAGGGGGCGAGCAGCACATCACGGAGGGGAGGGGGCGAGCAGCACATCACGGAGGGGAGGGGGCGAGCAGCACATCACGGAGGGGAGGGGAGAGGGCGAGCAGCACATCACGGAGGGGAGGGGAGGGGGCGAGCAGCACATCACGGAGGGAAGGGGAGGGGGCGAGCAGCACATCACGGAGGGGAGGGGAGGGGGCGAGCAGCACATCACGGAGGGGAGGGGAGGGGGGCGAGCAGCACATCACGGAGGAGAGGGGAGGGGGTGAGCAGCACATCACGGAGGGGAGGGGAGGGGGCGAGCAGCACATCACGGAGGGGAGGGGAGGGGGCGAACAGCACATCACGGAGGGGAGGGGGCGAGCAGCACATCACGGAGGGGAGGGGGCGAGCAGCACATCACGGAGGGGAGGGGGCGAGCAGCACATCACGGAGGGGAGGGGAGGGGGCGAGCAGCACATCACGGAGGGGAGGGGAGGGGGCGAGCAGCACATCACGGAGGAGAGGGGAGGGGGTGAGCAGCACATCACGGAGGGGAGGGGGCGAGCAGCACATCACGGAGGGGAGGGGAGGGGGCGAGCAGCACATCACGGAGGGGAGGGGGCGAGCAGCACATCACGGAGGAGAGGGGAGGGGGCGAGCAGCACATCACGGAGGGGAGGGGAGGGGGCGAGCAGCACATCACGGAGGGGAGGGGAGGGGGCGAGCAGCACATCACGGAGGGGAGGGGAGGGGGCGAGCAGCACATCACGGAGGGGAGGGGAGGGGGCGAGCAGCACATCACGGAGGGGAGGGGAGGGGGCGAGCAGCACATCACGGAGGGGAGGGGAGGGGGCGAGCAGCACATCACGGAGGAGAGGGGAGGGGGTGAGCAGCACATCACGGAGGGGAGGGGGCGAGCAGCACATCACGGAGGGGAGGGGGCGAGCAGCACATCACGGAGGGGAGGGGAGGGGGCGAGCAGCACATCACGGAGGGGAGGGGAGGGGGCGAGCAGCACATCACGGAGGGGAGGGGAGGGGGCGAGCAGCACATCACGGAGGGGAGGGGAGGGGGCGAGCAGCACATCACGGAGGGGAGGGGAGGGGGCGAACAGCACATCACGGAGGGGAGGGGGCGGGCACCGATCAAGAGGGGGAGGGGCCGGGCAGCAGATCGGAGGGAGCGGTGGCACTGACAGATGGAGGAGGACAAGGTGCACGATCCCTGTCCTCCTCCATCTGTCATAGTGCCACCGCTCCCTCTGATCTGCTGCACGGAGGTGAGGGGCCGGGCAGCAGATTGGGGGGAGCGGTGGCAGCAGCGGATCGGGAGGTGTGGGGGTGAGGGCAGGAGATCGGGGAGACAGGTGGCAGATCGCGGAGGGCAGCGGCGGCGGCGGATCGGGACGCTTTTCGTACAGTGCAATGGCAGCGCGGCAACTTCCGGGTCCCATGCTCCGGTCCATAACAGCATGGGACCGGAGCTTGTCGCCCTGCCATTGCACTGTGTACATACACTCACTGTGCTCAGCGTGCTGCAGGGACAAGTGAAGCTGATGGGGGCGGTCACCGGCAACAGCTCCACTGTGATTGGAGAAATCGGTCACAAGGCCGATCTCTCCAATCAGAGCATTGGAGCTGGGGGAGGGTGATCCAGTGAGGTCACACAGCTCCAGCCAATGGCCAGTGCTACAGCTGCACTGGCCAGGGCTGGATTTCAATGTTTCAGTCATTTTAAATGGCTGGAACATTACAGTGGCTGTGATTGGTTGAGCGGCGTTTGTCAGCCAATCACAGCCTCCGTAGGTCCGGGGAGGAGGCACCACCCCTCCTAAGGTCAGGAACAGGTCCCCTCCTCCCCGAATCTGCGTTTTTTGTTAACATATTGCAGTCACCGGAGGCTCCGGTGCCGCGATTCCGCCATGACGGAAAGATCCGTCCTTGGTCGTTAAGGCCCAGGGCACAAGGACGGATCTTTCCGTCCATGGTCGTGAAGGGGTTAATTTAATTTTTTGTTGCACAATCTTTAGAGGCAATCACTGCAATCAGATGATTCCTGTAACTGTCAATGAGACTTCTGCACCTCTCGACAGGTATTTTAGCCACTCCTCAAGAGCAAACTGTTCCAGTTGTCTCGTGTTTGAAGGTTGCCTTTTCCAGCTGGCATGTTTCAGCTCTTTCCAAAGATGCTCAATAGGATTTAGGTCAGGGCTCATAGAAGGCCACTTCAGAGTAGTCCAATTTTCCTCTTAGACATTCTTGGGTGTTTTCAGCTGTGTGTTTTGCACACGAAAGGCTCTCAGTGCAGCTGTAGCATTCCTGGCATTCTCATAAAACAACCGCACTAACAGCGCACGATCCGGCAAAGACACAGGCGTCTTGCAGACTGAGTTGCAAGGCGCGCTCACTGTACTGCACCACTTTTTCACTTGGTGGGGAGTTTTGGTATATTTTTTTTTTTTTTTAAGATGCCTTCCATTTCCCCATGCCTTGAATAGCATACATAACAATTTTCAGCCAATTCTGTCCACTGCGTCAGTCTACACATGGCTCCAAACACTTTAGGTTATTTTATGGCCACCTTTTATATTGTCAAGATCCTCACTACACCTCTAGATGAATTCAGGCATGGGTGTATTTTTAAGATTGGATCAATGTGTAGGGTTTCTACTGTTCTGGCATCTCAGGGGCTGTGCCAATGAGACATCACACTCAATAACTATTCCAACAAAATAATCTGCTCTGCAAAATGGTGTTTCTTCCTTTCAGAGTTTTGCAATGTCTAGAAATAGTAGTTTCTGCTCACACATGAGGTATTGACATACCCAGAAGAAAAATGTGTTACAAGGCTTATCGTCCTTTTTCTCCTATGATCCCCGGTGCAAATGAAAACTTTGGGGCAAGAGCAATATTTTAGTTGACAATACTTTTTCTGTTTCACTTCCAAATTTTATAAAATTATGTGAAGAACCCTTGGCATTCAAAATGCTCCATACACTCTGATACGAAATCATTGAAGGATATACAGTTTACCCTTCAATTATGAATTGGGAATGTTGAAATTAAACTGCCCCATCCATTTCTTTCAAAAAATAGAGTAAATGAACATCTGCTGGACATCCAATAATTGCACATTAGAAACAGTAAATCACAAAAGTGAGTACCAGTCTTACATTTCTGTAAATATTTTAATATATACTGTATTTTCATTGGACAACACTGAGGATATGACATTTTGTTACAATGTAAAGTATTCAGTATTCAACTTGAATAACAATGGAATTTTCCTGTGCCCTCTAAATGGACATTAATGTCAAAACCACTGGCAACAAAAGGGAGTACACTACTAAGTGAAAATGGACAAATTGTGCCCAAAGTGTAAATTTCTTGGGTGGCCACCATTATTTTCAAGCACTGCCTTAACTCTCTTGGGCGTCAAGTTTACGAGAGCTTCGCTGGATCCTCTTTCATCCTCCATGCTGACATCACAGAGCTGGCTGATGCAAGAGATCTCCACCTTCCATTTGAGGATGCCCCACAGATGCTTAATATGGTTTAGGTCTGGAGACTTGCTTGGCCAGTCCAGTACCTTTACCCTCAGTTTTTGTAGCAAGGCAGTGGTCATCTTGGAGGTGTGTGTGTGGCCGTTATCATGTTGTAATACTGTCCTAGAGCCCAGTTTCTGAAAGGAGAAGATTATCTTCTGCTTTAGTATGTCACAGTACATGTTGGCATTCATGATTCCCTCAATGAACTGTAACCCCTCAAAGCCAGCAGCACTCATGCAGCCCCAAACCATGACACTCCCACCACTATAGGGAAGACATATTTGTGTTTATACTTCTCACCAGGTTGCCACCACATACGCTTGATGCTATCTGAACCAAGGGAGTTTATCCTTGTCTCATCACACCACAAGACATAGTTCCAGTAATCCATGTCCTTTGTCTGCTTGTCTTCAGCAACCTGTGGGCTTTTTTGTGCATCATCTTTGAAAAACACTTGTCTTTTGGATGACAGCCATGCAGACCAATTTAATGCAGTGTGTGTCGTATGGTCTGAGCACTAACAGGCTGACACTCCACCTCTGTAACCTCTGCAGCAATGCTGTAAGCACTCACGTCTATTTGGAGAAGACAACCTCTGGATATGACGCTGAGCACATGCACTCAATTTCTTTGGTTGACCATGGCAAGGCTTGTTCTGAGTGGAATCAGTCTTGTTAAACCACTGCATGGTCTTAGCCATCATTCTGAAGCTCATTTTCAGGATGTTGTCCATCTTCATACCTTGGCCATGTTTATGTAGAGTCACAATTGTTTTTTTCAGATCCTTAGAGAATTCTTTGCCATGAGGTGCCATGTTGAACTTCAAGTTACCAGTATGAGAGAGTGTGTGAGGGATAACACCAAATGTAACACACCTGCTCCTCAGTCACACCTGAGACCTTGTAACTCTAATGAGTCAATGACACTGGGGAGGAAAAATGGCTTATTGCGCACAATTTAGCCATTTTCAATTAGGGGTGTACTCAATTTTGTTGCTAACAGTTTAGACACCAATGGCTGTGTGTTTAGCTATTTTAAGGTCACAACATATTTACACTGTTAAGACGGAGTTACACGCTACGATTTATCTGACGATATGTCGGCGGGGTCACGGTTTCCGTGATGCACATCCGGAATCTTTAGCAACGACATTGCGTGTGACACCTACGTGTGACTCCGAACGATCGCAAATAGGTTGAAAATCATTGATCGTTGACACGTCGACCATTTTCAAAATATTGTTCGTCATTTGGATTGCAGCAGACAAATTGGTACGTTTGACACCCAGCAAACGACGAACAACATCAAAATGACCGCCTTGGTCAAACAATATATCACTGAACGATTGTGCGTCACTTGTGCGATAGTTACGTGTGACCGCTAATAAACGACCTATGAGCGATCTCAGCAACTCGTAACTACAATCTGAGCGTGTCACATCACTACTGAGATCGTCAGATAAATCGTAGCGTGTAACGGGGCCTTTATACAAGCTGCACACTGACAACTTTACATTGTATCAGTGTCATCTCTTGAGTGTTGAGTGTTGTCCCATGAAAAGATAAAATCAAATATTTTCAAAAATATGAGGGGTGTTTTCCCTTTTGTGATATAGTATAGTTTTGACAAACGTTTTTTAATAGTTTTCTTTTCCTCTTATGTTGTTCACTATCCCGACTAATGTATGGCAGTACAGGAGTACAAATTGCAGGAAAATAGCTGCACTTGCATACCAATGCACTTACGGCATTCTTGGTGTATTATACTGATTGCCCAATTTAGTTAAAGATGCACACTTATAGCTTTCACGTTGGCCATTATCATAAATAGAATATGAGTGAGTTATTCCACGCTTAAATAGCAATGTACTCTTTGTAATGTTGACAAATGTGCCAAACATAAGAAAAAATATCTAAAAAATGTTAACAGATGCAATAGAATTCCTTCTGTGTCACATCAATGGTAAATTCTTAAATTGAAAATTTGACTTTGAAATGACTTTTAATATCTAAGGGGGACACATTTTTCTTATGGAAGCAAAATGTTCACCAATATTTTTTTTGCGACATATTCAGAGAAGTCACTTCTGCGTCGAAAAAGGCGAAACGTGACTACCATGATAAGGAAAGCCTACAACCTACATTTTGACTGCAGAATATGCAGAATATGAGATGTGATTGCATGGCAAGAGAAATCTATGCCTTTCGCGGTCCTATTGATTTGGAGAGAGTCAACCAATCATATTACCAATTGTTATTTCTGCATGGTGCACCTTATTAGGAAAGGAGTTTCAAGGAATTAGAATAGGACTTTATTAGGGATGATCAAATACCTAAAATATTCGGCTATGCCCATATTCGACGAATAGATCGCCGCTATTCGACTATTTGCGATGCGCAATGTAAGTCTACGGGAGACATGAATACTTGCCGAATAGCAACTATTCAGGCTTCCCATAGACTTACATTGCGCATCGAATATTCGCATAGCGGCGACCTATTCGGCGAATATTCGCGAAGCCAAATATTGCCAAATATTTGTGATATTCGATCATCCCTAGACTTTATAGTATCCAAAAATTCCATCCACAATTCCTTCTATAATAGGTCCAGTTCCACATACAGAAAAACTGCCAAGTCCAAAAGAACCAGAAACATTTTTAGTTGATTCAAGTGAGAAAGAAAAGAGCGCTTGCAGTCATGAAGCATCTTCCTCTCAAAGTTGAGTCTAGAATGTGCCGGCTACTGCCTGGTTAGTGGGCATGACTGGCTTAGTTGGGGGCGTGGCGATGTTTCTTCCTGTCCACTATAATCATGCAAGGGGGGCTTCGCCCCCTTGCATGCTCTCATCTGGAGGGTCTTACCTCAAGACCCCTGCTTCTATTATAATCAACTTGATGCCCACATGAACTTAGAGAAAGAATGTTTATTCCCTCTTGAAACGTCGGGCTGGAAACATCAGGCTGCATTTTGAAAACGCCCCATCACATGACAAGTTACGTCATACCGGGCATGAGCCCATACACTCTAGCATCTACCTTCCTCTCAAGACTCAGGGTAAGATTTTTTAAGGACCTTTGCGACTTCCCAGTCATGTGACATGATGCAATCAAAGGTCTTTTACTTGCAGGAGAATAAGGCTAAAGAGGGGACAGGCTGATATGTATTTGCAGTGTGTGTGTGGATAGATATAGAGATAGATACAGTGCTGGCCAAAAGTATTGGCACCCCTGCAATTCTATCAGATAATACTAAGTTTCTTCTTGAAAATGATTGCAATCACAAATTCTTTGGTATTATGATCTTCATTTATTTTGCTTGCAATGAAAAAACACAAAAGCGAAGGAAACAAAAATCAAATCATTGATCATTTCACACAAAACTCCAAAAATGGGCCAGACAAAAGTATTGGCACCCTTAGCCTAATACTTGGTTGCACAACTTTTAGCCAAAATAACTGCGAACAACTGCTTCCGGTAACCATCAATGAGTTTCTTACAATGCTCTGCTGGAATTTTAGACCATTCTTCTTTGGCAAACTGCTCCAGGTCCCTGAGATTTGAAGGGTGCCTTCTCCAAACTGCCATTTTGAGATCTCTCCACAGGTGTTCTATGGGATTCAGGTCTGGACTCATTGCTGGCCACTTTAGTAGTCTCCAGTGATTTCTATCAAACCATTTTCTAGTGCTTTTTGAAGTGTGTTTTGGGTCATTGTCCTGCTGGAAGACCCATGACCTCTGAGGAAGACCCAGCTTTCTCACACTGGGCCCTACATTATGCTGCAAAATGTGTTGGTAGTCTTCAGACTTCATAATGCCATGCACACGGTCCTCCAGTCCAGTGCCAGAGGCACAAAGCAACCCCAAAACGTCAGGGAACCTCCGCCATGTTGAACTGTAGGGACCGTGTTCTTTTCTTTGAATGCCTCTTTTTTTCCTGTAAACTCTATGTTGATGGCTTTTTCCAAAAAGCTCTACTTTTGTCTCATCTGACCAGAGAACATTCTTCCAAAACGTTTTAGGCTTTCTCAGGTAAGTTTTGGCAAACTCCAGCCTGGCTTTTTTATGTCTCGGGGTAAGAAGTGGGGTCTTCCTTGGTATCCTACCATGCAGTCCCTTTTCATTCAGACGCCGACGGATAGTACGGGTTGACACTGTTGTACCCTCGGACTGCAGGGCAGCTTGAACTTGTTTGGAGGTTAGTCGAGGTTCTTTATCCACCATCCGCACAATCTTGCGTTGAAATCTCTCGTCAATTTTTCTTTTCCTTCCACATCTAGGGAGGTTAGCCACAGTGCCATGGGCTTTACACTTCTTGATGACACTGTGCACTGTAGACACAGGAACTTTCAGGTCTTTGGAGATGGACTTGTAGCCTTGAGATTGCTCATGCTTCCTCACAATTTGGATTCTCAAGTCCTCAGACAGTTCTTTGGTCTTCTTTCTTTTCTCCATGCTCAATGTGGTACACACAAGGACACAGGACAGAGGTTGAGTCAACTTTAATCTATGTCAACTGGCTGCAAGTGTGATTTAGTTATTGCCAACACCTGTTAGGTGCCACAGGTAAGTTACAGGTGCTGTTAATTACACAAATTAGAGAAGCATCACATGATTTTTCAAACAGTGCCAATACTTTTGTCCACCCCCTTTTTTATGTTTGGTGTGGAATTATATCCAATTTGGCTTTATGACAATTTTTTTTTATTCATTGAAGACAAATTAAATGAAGATAATAATACCAAAGAATTTGTGATTGCAATCATTTTCAAGAAGAAACTAAGTATTATCTGACAGAATTGCAGGGGTGCCAATACTTTTGGCCAGCACTGTAGATAGATAGATAGATAGATAGATAGATAGATAGATAGATAGATAGATAGATAGATAGATAGATTGACAAAAAAAGATTAGAACAGCACCACTACTATAATGAAAAAGGTGGGTGCAAGGCCCCTTCAGCTACCTACAACATTTTTCCATAGATAAAAAACAAAAGAGGCAGCACTTCCAGTATAAATGCAGTGAAAAGCAGGACTCAGTAGGCCTATGGCAGTGAGCTATTAAAGTCCTGCTTTTCACTGCAAGTATACTGGAAGTGCTGCCTCTTTTTTGTCTTGTACATAGATACCTAGATGAATGGATAGATAAATAGATGATGGATTGATAAGCGATACATAGAACATAGATTGTTAGATAGACAGATACAAACGTGTTACCCATAGTATTTGGATATTCCAGAATGCAATATGACTAAATATGAATAAATGTTGATTTTTTTTGTTTCGGGGAAACATGAGTGCGTGTACAGAGTGTGCATTCTGCAGTGTGCTTTGTTTCTAGTGCTTCTTCTGTCCTCTCTTGTATCACATGAAAGCAATTGTAGCAAGTTACCACCTGCAGTATTTTCTGGGTTGACCAGACATCACTTTTTCAATGTAAGTCTTTAGGTCTCAGATCGAGGTTGTCATAGGTTTTCTTTTAGAAATCAACTAATGGTCCACTGTGAGCTAGAAAGTCAGAGCTGCAATAATATAATACAGTAATACCTTGACTCATGAGTTTAATTTGTTCTGTGACAAAGCTTTTAACTTAATTTGCTGTTATGTAAAATAAAATTTTGCTTAAAATTAATGGAAATGCTATTAAGCCTTTCCAGCCCCTACTTATGAACTCCCATCCTGGTATACGGCCCCCATCATGATGCTGCATATGTAATCACCCAATCTCATACGTGGCCCCCATCCTGGTATATGTTATCCCTATCCTGGTTCATGGCCCCCATCCTGGTACATGGCCCCCCATCCAGGTACATGGCTCCCATCTTATCTTGGTACATGGCCCCCATCTTTATATCCATGATCCCCATCCTGGTACATGGCCCCCATCCTTGAATATTATTATCCCCTATCCTTGAACATGGCCACCATCCTTGTACTTGGCCCTCATCCTGCTTTATATGATTCCCAAAACTGGTACATGGTCACCCCAATCATGATACATGGCCCCCATCCTCGTATATATATGATCCCCATTCTTGGTACATGTACCCCAAACCTGGTACATGGCCCTCCATCTAGGTACATGGCTCCCATCTTGGTACATTTCCCTCATCCTGATATACATGATCCCCATCCTGGTACATGGCCCCTATCCTGGAATATATTATCCCCCATCCTGGTGTATGGCCCCCATCCTAGTTTATATGATACCCCAAACAGGTATATGGCCACCCCATCCTGGTACATGTCCCCCATCCTAGTAAATGTCCTACAATCCCGATACATGGCCCCCATCATGCCACACAGTTAAAAAATCTATTAGACTCAGCCTCCCTCCCATCCCTCACAGCACGACGTCCTTATCTCATGCAGGTACCTGATCAGCTGTATGCATCACACTGCACAGTTATTATACTCACCCATCCTCTGCTCCCCCACAGCGTGGCATCCTCATATCATTCAGTCAGCTAATCAGCATGTGAGCGCATAGCTCTCCCATGCTAATCAGCCAACCATGCTCACAAGTTGTCAGCTGACCACTCTCACACGCTGATCAGCTGACCACTCTCACACGCTGATCAGCTGACCACTCTCACACGCTGATCAGCTGACCGCTCTCACACGCTGATCAGCTGACCAATCTCACACGCTGATCAGCTGACCACTCTCACACGCTGATCAGCTGACCACTTTCACACGCTGATCAGCTGACCGCTCTCACACGCTGATCAGCTGACCAATCTCACACGCTGATCAGCAGACCACACTGTGCTGGACCGGAGGCAGGATGAGTCTATTATTTTGTTTAAGTGAGCAGCATGATGGGAGGCCATGTCTATGATGCTCGTAGCTCACATTTCTGCTTGCATCATGAAGCAAAAATGATACGGTGCTACAGCTTGTATCTTGAAAATTTTGTAGTTTGGTGCACTCAAGGTATCATTGTACAGGAAAGGCAATTGTAAACAACAGAATACATCAATGGTAAGTATTTTAATGCACAAACTATACACACATTACTGGTGGTTAATTGTGGAGTGCAACAAAAAAATGTTGAAGTGGTAATTTAAGACAATTGTGTGGCACGAAAAAGAGTGCAAAGTGCAGAAAAAAACAGCTGCATTGCATACCAATATACTTACAATATGCTTTGTACATCAAACTGATTGCCCAATTTAGCTAAAGATGTACATTAAAGCTTTAGAAGTGGCCATTATTATAAATGGAATATGAGGGGGGTGTTTTATATTTATACAGTGATGCACTCTTTCTAAACATGAGAATTATGTGAAATGTAAGCAGTAATATCTTTCCCTCATCAGGCTCATATGATTCATTTATTTTCATTTTCTTTAAGCACAATATTTATATATACATTAAGGGTATTATGATTGGTTCACAAGAATACCTAGAAATTGAACATATGTATACACTTATCAAATACATTTACCAAAGGTGCCTATGTAGCTGAATAGATAGAAACAGTGGCATACTGTCAATGGCGGCAGACCATGTGGCTGCTATGGGGCCCGTGAGTTGGGGGAGCCTGATGTCATTACCGTCACCCGGACCCTCCCCTCCCGTCATCACACTTTTATCTGTATTGGCAATGCTGTTACAGTTAAAAGCAATACTGAAAGAGGGAGTACTCTTCTCCCGCCTCCAGAATTATCTTACCGAGCTCTGACGTCTCAGTGCAGTGGGTGCAATAATGACACCACTGTGCTGAGACATGCAAAGATCCAGAACACACTCCATAGAGACCAGAAAGGTGGGGGAAAGACGAGAGGTAAGTATTTATTTTTATTGAAATCAGTAGTACACGAGTAGCCAATGGCCATAATAGTATACGGATAACTATGGGTTGTGAATTAAACTATTTGGTGGACAATGGGGTGCATACTAATATATTGAAGACTATTAAGTGTGCATTATACTATCTGGAGGACTATGGCGATGAATGATACAATTTGTATGACTATGGGGTGCATCATAACATATGGAGGACTATGGGAGATGCATTATAATACATGGAGTATTATGGGGAGTGCATTATAATATATTTAGGACTATATGGAGGACTATGGCGATGTATTATACTATTTGTACGACTATGGGGTACATTATAATATATGAAGGACTATTATTATTATTATTTATTATTATAGCGCCATTTATTCTATGGCGCTTTACAAGTGAGAGAGGGTATACGTACAACAATCATTAACAGTACAAAACAGACTGGTATAGGAGGAGAAAGGACCCTGCCCGCGAGGGCTCACAGTCTACAGGGAATGGGTGATGGTACAATAGATAAGGGTATTATAATATATGGAGGACTATGAGTGGTGCAATATACTATTTTGAGGACCCTAGATGTGCAATATAATATATGGAGGACTAGGGGGTGCATAATAATATATGGAGGACTATGGGTGGTGCGTTATAATATATTGAGCTCTATGGGGGTGCATAATAGTATATGGAAGACTATAAGGGTGCATTATAATATATGAAGGAGTAAGAGGGTACACTATAATATATGGAGGGCTATGGGATGTGCATTATAATATAAGGGGGACTATGGGGGTACATGATACTATTTGGTAGGCTATAGGGTGCATTATTATATACAGTATAAAGAACTATTGGGGGTGCATTATACTATATGAAGAACTATGGGGGTGCATTATAATATTTGAAGGACTTTGAGGGTTCATTATACTATATGGAGGACTATGGGGGGTACTTTATAATATAAGGTGGAATATGGGGTGTACATTATAATACAGTTTATGGAGGAATATGGGGGTGCAATATAATTTAGGAAGGATTGTATAGTGTGGATAGTACTATAGGGAGGACTGTTGGGATGCATTAAACTGTATGGAGGACTATGGAGCTCTGCAACCCAAACATCTACACACCAAATTCAGAGAAATATGAATAAGCATAACTGCTCTATAATACATAAAGAAATGAAAAATACAATTAGTCATGAAAAATTGGAAAAATTGAAAATGTGACCTTGCATGACTGCTAAGGATTATTTGAAAAAAAGAGATGTTTTGCTAATGTATTGATCAATTAATTACTGACTGATAACCACTTCACGGTAATCTCTTATTTATCAGGTCTGAGAACCCAGTCCCGCCCTTCAGCCGTGAAGTGGTTATCGGGCAGCAATGAAGTGATCAATACATTAGCAAAATATCTCTTTTTTTCAAATAATCCTCAGCAGTTATGCAATGTTACATTTTAATTTTTCCAATTTTTCATATGGCTAATTGTATTTTTCATATCTTTATGTATCATAGAGCAGTTATGCTTATTCATATTTCTCTGAATTTGATGTGCAGCTTTCACTTTATATAAATTGTGTATTTTTTAGCTAGCGCACTCTTCACATTTGCAATTGTATTCCAGCAGTCTTTTTGATTGTTTCCCAAACTTTTACAGGTCATCTCATCTTTATGCATTATACCACATGGAGGACTAGGAGGGGTCCATTATACTATATTGAAGGCAATGTTGGGCCTATTATACTATATGGAGGACTATGGTGGGGTGCATTCTAATATGTGGAGGACTAAGTGGGGTTAATTATACTACATTGAAGGCAATTTTGGTGCCATTACATTTGGAGGGCTACTGTAGGTGAACACCTTTATACTATTTAGAGGGCTATGTAGGGGCCAAATATTTGAAGGGTCATGAAGGAGCCTTTATACTTTATGGAGGGCTATTTGAGGGTCATTATACTGCATGTAAGCTATCATACAGTATGAAGGTTTGTGTAAGGTGCATC
Source organism: Anomaloglossus baeobatrachus (assembly GCF_048569485.1). Lineage (NCBI taxonomy): Eukaryota > Metazoa > Chordata > Amphibia > Anura > Aromobatidae > Anomaloglossus > Anomaloglossus baeobatrachus. Next base: position 57,042,306 of record NC_134354.1, read on the forward strand.
ATACTGTGTGAAGAGCTCTGTTGGGGCCTTTATACTGTTTGGAGGGCTAGTAGGGCCATTATATAGTGTGAAGGGGTGTGGGGACTATTGTGTGTAGGCCCATTATACTGTTTTGTGGGCTGTGTGAGGAGTCGCAATTGGGAATCATACTGTTTGGGTCACTATACTTTGCTGGGGTAGTTGATGAGGGGAATGATAGCGTCATCATACTGTGAATAGAGTTGAGCGCGGTTCGTGGTTCGTGGTTCTCCAGTTCTAGGCTCGAGTGATTTTGGGGCATGTTCTAGATCGAACTAGAACTCGAGCTTTTTGCAAAAGCTCGATAGTTCTAGAAACGTTCGAGAACGGTTCTAGCAGCCAAAAAACAGCTAAATCATAGCTTGGTTTCTGCTGTAATAGTGTAAGTCACTCTGTGAATCAAACTATTATCACATTTCAGTGTATAGTGTGCGTGAACAGCGCCTTCAGATCACTGCTGTTTCTATAATGGCGATCGCCATTTTTTTTTTTTTTTTCTTGTCTTCCTTCCCTAAGCGCGCGCGTCTTGTGGGGCGGGCCAGCATGTCAGCCAATCACAGACACACACAGCTAAGTGGACTTTGAGCCAGAGAAGCAACGGCATGTGTGATAGGATCTGCATGTCACATGTCCCTGCATTATAAAACCGGACATTTTCTTCACGGACGCCATTATCTGCCTTCTGCGTCTTGGGTGTCAGACATCACTGTCGCAGCTCCGTCCTCCTGAGTCCTATAGCCGATACAGCTGTATGCGCTGCATACACAGCGTTAGACAGCATAGGGAGAGCACTTTATAGCAGTCCTTTTAAGGGCTCAAACTGGCAGGGTCAGAGTTAAGGTGACAGGTCCTGAAAACAGCGCCAGCGTCTGTGCAGCCAAGGTCAGGGATTTCCTCCCTGCATTTCACCATTAGGAGGGAATAGAAAGGCAGGCTTCCATTCCTCTACCCAGAGCACCACAATCCTGCCACTGTACCCTCTTGTCCTCTGCACACTCCAACTCATAACTAAGCCATTATACTAGCAAACACTCAGTGTACCTAGTGGCATCCTATCTGTGGCTATTGGACTTTGCTATAGTCCCACTAGTGCAAAGACATTTGCAGAGCACGTCTGCCTGCATTGCACACTACAACTAATTATAACTAAGCCATTATACTAGCAAACACTCAGTGTACCTAGTGGCATCCTATACGTGGCTATTGGACTTTGCTATAGTCCCACTAGTGCCAAGACATTTGCAGAGCGCCTCTGCCTGCGTTGCACACTCCAACTAATTATAACTAAGCCATTATACTAGCAAACACTTAGTGTACCTAGTGGCATCCTATACGTGGCTATTGGACTTTGCTTTAGTCCCACTAGTGCCAAGACATTTGCAGAACGCATCTGCCTGCGTTGCACACTCCAACTAATTATAACTAAGCCATTATACTAGCACACACTCAGTGTACCTAGTGGCATCCTATACGTGGCTATTGGACTTTGCTATAGTCCCACTAGTGCCAAGACATTTGCAGAGCGCATCTGCCTGCGTTGCACACTCCAACTAATTATAACTAAGCCATTATACTAGCACACACTCAGTGTACCTAGTGGCATCCTATACGTGGCTATTGGACTTTGCTATAGTCCCACTAGTGCCAAGACATTTGCAGAGCGCATCTGCCTGCGTTGCACACTCCAACTAATTATAACTAAGCCATTATACTAGCAAACACTTAGTGTACCTAGTGGCATCCTATACGTGGCTATTGGACTTTGCTTTAGTCCCACTAGTGCCAAGACATTTGCAGAACGCATCTGCCTGCGTTGCACACTCCAACTAATTATAACTAAGCCATTATACTAGCACACACTCAGTGTACCTAGTGGCATCCTATACGTGGCTATTGGACTTTGCTATAGTCCCACTAGTGCCAAGACATTTGCAGAGCGCATCTGCCTGCGTTGCACACTCCAACTAATTATAACTAAGCCATTATACTAGCAAACACTTAGTGTACCTAGTGGCATCCTATACGTGGCTATTGGACTTTGCTTTAGTCCCACTAGTGCCAAGACATTTGCAGAACGCATCTGCCTGCGTTGCACACTCCAACTAATTATAACTAAGCCATTATACTAGCACACACTCAGTGTACCTAGTGGCATCCTATACGTGGCTATTGGACTTTGCTATAGTCCCACTAGTGCCAAGACATTTGCAGAGCGCATCTGCCTGCGTTGCACACTCCAACTAATTATAACTAAGCCATTATACTAGCAAACACTCAGTGTACCTAGTGGCATCCTATACGTGGCTATTTGACTTTGCTATAGTCCCACTAGTGCCAAGACATTTGCAGAGCGCATCTGCCTGCGTTGCACACTCCAACTAATTATAACTAAGCCATTATACTAGCAAACACTTAGTGTACCTAGTGGCATCCTATACGTGGCTATTGGACTTTGCTTTAGTCCCACTAGTGCCAAGACATTTGCAGAACGCATCTGCCTGCGTTGCACACTCCAACTAATTATAACTAAGCCATTATACTAGCACACACTCAGTGTACCTAGTGGCATCCTATACGTGGCTATTGGACTTTGCTATAGTCCCACTAGTGCCAAGACATTTGCAGAGCGCATCTGCCTGCGTTGCACACTCCAACTAATTATAACTAAGCCATTATACTAGCACACACTCAGTGTACCTAGTGGCATCCTATACGTGGCTATTGGACTTTGCTATAGTCCCACTAGTGCCAAGACATTTGCAGAGCGCATCTGCCTGCATTGCACACTCCAACTAATTATAACTAAGCCATTATACTAGCAAACACTTAGTGTACCTAGTGGCATCCTATACGTGGCTATTGGACTTTGCTTTAGTCCCACTAGTGCCAAGACATTTGCAGAACGCATCTGCCTGCGTTGCACACTCCAACTAATTATAACTAAGCCATTATACTATCACACACTCAGTGTACCTAGTGGCATCCTATACGTGGCTATTGGACTTTGCTTTAGTCCCACTAGTGCCAAGACATTTGCAGCACGTCTGCCTGCGTTGCACACTCCAACTAATTATAACTAAGCCATTATACTAGCACACACTCAGTGTACCTAGTGGCATCCTATACGTGGCTATTGGACTTTGCTATAGTCCCACTAGTGCCAAGACATTTGCAGAGCGCATCTGCCTGCGTTGCACACTCCAACTAATTATAACTAAGCCATTATACTAGCAAACACTCAGTGTACCTAGTGGCATCCTATACGTGGCTATTTGACTTTGCTATAGTCCCACTAGTGCCAAGACATTTGCAGAGCGCATCTGCCTGCGTTGCACACTCCAACTAATTATAACTAAGCCATTATACTAGCAAACACTTAGTGTACCTATTGGCATCCTATACGTGGCTATTGGACTTTGCTATAGTCCCACTAGTGCCAAGACATTTGCAGAGCGCATCTGCCTGCGTTGCACACTCCAACTAATTATAACTACGCCATTATACTAGCACACACTCAGTGTACCTAGTGGCATCCTATACGTGGCTATTGGACTTTGCTATAGTCCCACTAGTGCCAAGACATTTGCAGAGCGCATCTGCCTGCGTTGCACACTCCAACTAATTATAACTAAGCCATTATACTAGCAAACACGTAGTGTACCTAGTGGCATCCTATACGTGGCTATTGGACTTTGCTTTAGTCCCACTAGTGCCAAGACATTTGCAGAACGCATCTGCCTGCGTTGCACACTCCAACTAATTATAACTAAGCCATTATACTAGCACACACTCAGTGTACCTAGTGGCATCCTATACGTGGCTATTGGACTTTGCTATAGTCCCACTAGTGCCAAGACATTTGCAGAGCGCATCTGCCTGCGTTGCACACTCCAACTAATTATAACTAAGCCATTATACTAGCAAACACTCAGTGTACCTAGTGGCATCCTATACGTGGCTATTGGACTTTGCTTTAGTCCCACTAGTGCCAAGACATTTGCAGAACGCATCTGCCTGCGTTGCACACTCCAACTAATTATAACTAAGCCATTATACTAGCACACACTCAGTGTACCTAGTGGCATCCTATACGTGGCTATTGGACTTTGCTATAGTCCCACTAGTGCCAAGACATTTGCAGAGCGCATCTGCCTGCGTTGCACACTCCAACTAATTATAACTAAGCCATTATACTAGCAAACACTCAGTGTACCTAGTGGCATCCTATACGTGGCTATTGGACTTTGCTATAGTCCCACTAGTGCCAAGACATTTGCAGAGCGCATCTGCCTGCGTTGCACACTCCAACTAATTATAACTAAGCCATTATACTAGCAAACACTTAGTGTACCTAGTGGCATCCTATACGTGGCTATTGGACTTTGCTTTAGTCCCACTAGTGCCAAGACATTTGCAGAACGCATCTGCCTGCGTTGCACACTCCAACTAATTATAACTAAGCCATTATACTAGCACACACTCAGTGTACCTAGTGGCATCCTATACGTGGCTATTGGACTTTGCTATAGTCCCACTAAGCCAAGACATTTGCAGAGCGCATCTGCCTGCGTTGCACACTCCAACTAATTATAACTAAGCCATTATACTAGCAAACACTCAGTGTACCTAGTGGCATCCTATACGTGGCTATTTGACTTTGCTATAGTCCCACTAGTGCCAAGACATTTGCAGAGCGCATCTGCCTGCGTTGCACACTCCAACTAATTATAACTAAGCCATTATACTAGCAAACACTTAGTGTACCTAGTGGCATCCTATACGTGGCTATTGGACTTTGCTATAGTCCCACTAGTGCCAAGACATTTGCAGAGCGCATCTGCCTGCGTTGCACACTCCAACTAATTATAACTAAGCTATTATACTAGCACACACTCAGTGTACCTAGTGGCATCCTATACGTGGCTATTGGACTTTGCTATAGTCCCACTAGTGCCAAGACATTTGCAGAGCGCATCTGCCTGCGTTGCACACTCCAACTAATTATAACTAAGCCATTATACTAGCAAACACGTAGTGTACCTAGTGGCATCCTATACGTGGCTATTGGACTTTGCTTTAGTCCCACTAGTGCCAAGACATTTGCAGAACGCATCTGCCTGCGTTGCACACTCCAACTAATTATAACTAAGCCATTATACTAGCACACACTCAGTGTACCTAGTGGCATCCTATACGTGGCTATTGGACTTTGCTATAGTCCCACTAGTGCCAAGACATTTGCAGAGCGCATCTGCCTGCGTTGCACACTCCAACTAATTATAACTAAGCCATTATACTAGCAAACACTCAGTGTACCTAGTGGCATCCTATACGTGGCTATTTGACTTTGCTATAGTCCCACTAGTGCCAAGACATTTGCAGAGCGCATCTGCCTGCGTTGCACACTCCAACTAATTATAACTAAGCCATTATACTAGCAAACACTTAGTGTACCTAGTGGCATCCTATACGTGGCTATTGGACTTTGCTTTAGTCCCACTAGTGCCAAGACATTTGCAGAGCGCATCTGCCTGCGTTGCACACTCCAACTAATTATAACTAAGCCATTATACTAGCACACACTCAGTGTACCTAGTGGCATCCTATACGTGGCTATTGGACTTTGCTATAGTCCCACTAGTGCCAAGACATTTGCAGAGCGCATCTGCCTGCGTTGCACACTCCAACTAATTATAACTAAGCCATTATACTAGCACACACTCAGTGTACCTAGTGGCATCCTATACGTGGCTATTGGACTTTGCTATAGTCCCACTAGTGCCAAGACATTTGCAGAGCGCATCTGCCTGCATTGCACACTCCAACTAATTATAACTAAGCCATTATACTAGCAAACACTTAGTGTACCTAGTGGCATCCTATACGTGGCTATTGGACTTTGCTTTAGTCCCACTAGTGCCAAGACATTTGCAGAACGCATCTGCCTGCGTTGCACACTCCAACTAATTATAACTAAGCCATTATACTATCACACACTCAGTGTACCTAGTGGCATCCTATACGTGGCTATTGGACTTTGCTTTAGTCCCACTAGTGCCAAGACATTTGCAGCACGTCTGCCTGCGTTGCACACTCCAACTAATTATAACTAAGCCATTATACTAGCACACACTCAGTGTACCTAGTGGCATCCTATACGTGGCTATTGGACTTTGCTATAGTCCCACTAGTGCCAAGACATTTGCAGAGCGCATCTGCCTGCGTTGCACACTCCAACTAATTATAACTAAGCCATTATACTAGCAAACACTCAGTGTACCTAGTGGCATCCTATACGTGGCTATTTGACTTTGCTATAGTCCCACTAGTGCCAAGACATTTGCAGAGCGCATCTGCCTGCGTTGCACACTCCAACTAATTATAACTAAGCCATTATACTAGCAAACACTTAGTGTACCTATTGGCATCCTATACGTGGCTATTGGACTTTGCTATAGTCCCACTAGTGCCAAGACATTTGCAGAGCGCATCTGCCTGCGTTGCACACTCCAACTAATTATAACTACGCCATTATACTAGCACACACTCAGTGTACCTAGTGGCATCCTATACGTGGCTATTGGACTTTGCTATAGTCCCACTAGTGCCAAGACATTTGCAGAGCGCATCTGCCTGCGTTGCACACTCCAACTAATTATAACTAAGCCATTATACTAGCAAACACGTAGTGTACCTAGTGGCATCCTATACGTGGCTATTGGACTTTGCTTTAGTCCCACTAGTGCCAAGACATTTGCAGAACGCATCTGCCTGCGTTGCACACTCCAACTAATTATAACTAAGCCATTATACTAGCACACACTCAGTGTACCTAGTGGCATCCTATACGTGGCTATTGGACTTTGCTATAGTCCCACTAGTGCCAAGACATTTGCAGAGCGCATCTGCCTGCGTTGCACACTCCAACTAATTATAACTAAGCCATTATACTAGCAAACACTCAGTGTACCTAGTGGCATCCTATACGTGGCTATTGGACTTTGCTTTAGTCCCACTAGTGCCAAGACATTTGCAGAACGCATCTGCCTGCGTTGCACACTCCAACTAATTATAACTAAGCCATTATACTAGCACACACTCAGTGTACCTAGTGGCATCCTATACGTGGCTATTGGACTTTGCTATAGTCCCACTAGTGCCAAGACATTTGCAGAGCGCATCTGCCTGCGTTGCACACTCCAACTAATTATAACTAAGCCATTATACTAGCAAACACTCAGTGTACCTAGTGGCATCCTATACGTGGCTATTGGACTTTGCTATAGTCCCACTAGTGCCAAGACATTTGCAGAGCGCATCTGCCTGCGTTGCACACTCCAACTAATTATAACTAAGCCATTATACTAGCAAACACTTAGTGTACCTAGTGGCATCCTATACGTGGCTATTGGACTTTGCTTTAGTCCCACTAGTGCCAAGACATTTGCAGAACGCATCTGCCTGCGTTGCACACTCCAACTAATTATAACTAAGCCATTATACTAGCACACACTCAGTGTACCTAGTGGCATCCTATACGTGGCTATTGGACTTTGCTATAGTCCCACTAAGCCAAGACATTTGCAGAGCGCATCTGCCTGCGTTGCACACTCCAACTAATTATAACTAAGCCATTATACTAGCAAACACTCAGTGTACCTAGTGGCATCCTATACGTGGCTATTTGACTTTGCTATAGTCCCACTAGTGCCAAGACATTTGCAGAGCGCATCTGCCTGCGTTGCACACTCCAACTAATTATAACTAAGCCATTATACTAGCAAACACTTAGTGTACCTAGTGGCATCCTATACGTGGCTATTGGACTTTGCTATAGTCCCACTAGTGCCAAGACATTTGCAGAGCGCATCTGCCTGCGTTGCACACTCCAACTAATTATAACTAAGCTATTATACTAGCACACACTCAGTGTACCTAGTGGCATCCTATACGTGGCTATTGGACTTTGCTATAGTCCCACTAGTGCCAAGACATTTGCAGAGCGCATCTGCCTGCGTTGCACACTCCAACTAATTATAACTAAGCCATTATACTAGCAAACACGTAGTGTACCTAGTGGCATCCTATACGTGGCTATTGGACTTTGCTTTAGTCCCACTAGTGCCAAGACATTTGCAGAACGCATCTGCCTGCGTTGCACACTCCAACTAATTATAACTAAGCCATTATACTAGCACACACTCAGTGTACCTAGTGGCATCCTATACGTGGCTATTGGACTTTGCTATAGTCCCACTAGTGCCAAGACATTTGCAGAGCGCATCTGCCTGCGTTGCACACTCCAACTAATTATAACTAAGCCATTATACTAGCAAACACTCAGTGTACCTAGTGGCATCCTATACGTGGCTATTTGACTTTGCTATAGTCCCACTAGTGCCAAGACATTTGCAGAGCGCATCTGCCTGCGTTGCACACTCCAACTAATTATAACTAAGCCATTATACTAGCAAACACTTAGTGTACCTAGTGGCATCCTATACGTGGCTATTGGACTTTGCTTTAGTCCCACTAGTGCCAAGACATTTGCAGAGCGCATCTGCCTGCGTTGCACACTCCAACTAATTATAACTAAGCCATTATACTAGCAAACACTCAGTGTACCTAGTGGCATCCTATACGTGGCTATTTGACTTTGCTATAGTCCCACTAGTGCCAAGACATTTGCAGAGCGCATCTGCCTGCGTTGCACACTCCAACTAATTATAACTAAGCCATTATACTAGCAAACACTCAGTGTACCTAGTGGCATCCTATACGTGGCTATTGGACTTTGCTTTAGTCCCACTAGTGCCAAGACATTTGCAGCACGTCTGCCTGCGTTGCACACTCCAACTAATTATAACTAAGTTACATTGTCAGGGATATTTATTCTTTATTATTCTGCTGTTAATAAAGCTAGACCAACACTGCAATCTTCACCACCTCTCAATTTTTACTACCACATTTTCAGTCCACAATCTTGTCGCAATCAACATGAGTGGCAAAATGACAGATGCTGGTGGAAAGGGGAAGAGGCGTGGTGGAAAAGGCAAAAAAGGTTTTGTCAGTGGGGAAGGTGGCAAAGCTCCATTATCATCTGCTGCAGATAGACCATCTACTAGCAAAAGTAAGATGTCTACTACTTATTGTGGACAATCCGATGTGCTCCCTTTTTTACGGACACGAACAAGAGGAACAAAGGTAGATGATGGGCAAAAAAGGAAAATGCTTGAATGGATCTCAAGTGGTCCAACAAGTGCCCTCTCAGCCACTTCAAGTACCGCATCCAAAAAACACCAGTCCTCTGAGTTGTCATCCCAATCACACTTGATTTCTCCCAGCTCTGAAGTCTCCATCAGCCCTGCACAGTATGGTGGAACTGAGATGGCTGAGTCTGCAGAGCTGTTCAGTCACACTATAGCCTGGGAATCAGAGGTCTGCTCCCAAGCTACAGTGAGTACAGAACAGGAAATGGTCTGCAGTGATGCCCAGAACCTTTGTGACTCTGATTCAGGCCGTGAGGACCAAGTTTCTGAGCATAATGTTGACCCTTTGTCACAAACTGTAACACCTGTGGTTATAGACAATGAGGAACATACTGATGAAGATGAGACGCAGATACCCGATTGGGATGACAACTTAAATATTCGGTCAGGGCAAGAAGAGGCTCGGTCTGAGGGGGAGGGGAGTGCAAACACAACAATTGATGATGACGTTCTAGATCCCACCTACTGTCAACCCCCAGTCAGGCACTCGAGGAGGTCAACAGAGGCGGTGGAGGAGGATGCAACCGACGACGAAGTTACCTTGCGCCTTCCTGGACAGAGTCGGAGCACTGGTAGCACGTCTACAACTGCATCCTCAGCCACCACTCTGCCTATGAGCATTATTCGGGGTGGATCAACAGGTCGCATGGCCTCTAAGCCTTGCCTAGCCTGGTCCTTTTTTCACATCAAAAAAGATCGCCCAACTCATGTGATATGTAACATTTGTCATGATTCTGTTAGTAGAGGTCAAAACCTCAGCAGTTTGACAACTTCTTCCATGAATCGTCACATGACTAAATATCATAAGTCCCGGTGGGAAGCTCACCGTGCTGCAATGCGGCCTAGCGGAGCGAACCATCCACCGCCCGCCCCTTCCAGTGCATCCGCGCGCTCTTCATCTTCTAGGACTGTGGGGACAGCTGTCACACCTGTTTTTCCACGCAAAACTTCCACCACTGTAACCGCAACAGGCAGTTTGCTTGTAAGGTCGTCAGTTGGTTTGGAAGGGGAAACAAGTGAGTGTGTACAGCTCTCTCAGACATCGATAGCACCAACGTTGGATGAAGGCAACATCATGTCTCCGCCTGCACTTTCCTCACAAACCTGCATTTTTCCAGGGACACCCTACTCAACACCGTCTACACACAGCAGCCAGATCTCTGTCCCTCAGATGTGGTCAAATAAAAGGCCACTTCCTCCGACCCATGACAAAGCTAAGAGGTTGACTCTATCCCTCTGTAAGCTGTTGGCTACCGAAATGCTGCCTTTCCGCCTAGTGGACACACAGGATTTTAGAGACCTTATGTCTGTCGCTGTGCCCCAGTACCAGATGCCTAGTCGCCACTACTTCTCTAAGAAAGGTGTGCCCGCGCTACACCAGCATGTCGCACACAACATCACCGCTTCCTTGAGAAACTCTGTGTGTGAACGGGTGCATTTCACCACCGATACTTGGACCAGTAAGCATGGACAGGGACGTTACATGTCGCTGACTGGGCACTGGGTAACTATGGTGATAGATGGTGAAGGGTCTGCTGCACAAGTCTTGCCGTCCCCACGACTTGTGTGTCAATCCTCTGTCTGTCCAAGTTCCGCCACTGCTTCTGCATCCTCCACCTCATCTGGGTCCTCCACCTCCGCCCCAAGCCTGCCTGGTCAGGCCACCAGCGTTCTCACTGCGCAGAAGGAATCACGCACCCCTCATTACTATGCTGGCAGCAGAGCGCAACGGCATCAGGCGGTCTTTAGCTTGACATGTCTTGGTAATAAGAGTCACACAGCTGAGGAGTTGTGGTCAGCTCTGCGGTCCGAGTTTAATAAATGGTTGTCTCCACTCAACCTGCAGCCTGGTAAGGCCGTGTGCGACAATGCTGCAAACCTGGGTGCGGCCCTTCGCCTGGGCAAGGTGACACACGTACCTTGTATGGCTCACGTGTTGAACCTTGTCGTGCAGCAATTTTTAACACACTATCCCGGCCTAGATGGCCTTCTGAACAGGGCACGAAAACTGTCTGCTCACTTCCGCCGTTCAAGCGCCGCAGCTGAGCGACTTGCATCGCTCCAGAAGTCTTTCGGCCTGCCGGTTCATCGCCTGAAATGCGATGTGGCGACACGCTGGAATTCAACTCTCCACATGTTACAGCGACTGTGGCAGCACCGCAGAGCCCTGGTGCAATACGTCATGACGTATAGCCTGGGCCAACGAGATGCAGAGGTGGGGCAGATCACCCTGATGGAGTGGTCTCAGATCAAGGACCTATGCACCCTTCTGCACAGTTTCGACATGGCGACGAATATGTTTAGCGCTGACAATGCCATTATCAGCATGACGATTCCAGTCATTTACATGCTGGAGCACACGCTAAACACTATTCGGAGTCAGGGGGTGGGACAACATGAAGGGGAGGAACTACAGGAGGATTCATATGCGCAAGGGACAACAACATCACCAAGGTCCAGACGTTCATCATCACCAACGCAGCAGGCATGGGACCAAGGGGGACAGGGATCGACAAGGGCGCATAGTAGCAGGCGAAATGTTGAGCAAGGTGCAGGAGAACATGAAGAAATGGAGGACGAACTGTCCATGGACATGGAAGACTCAGCGGATGAGGGAGACCTTGGTCAAATTTCAGTTGAAAGAGGTTGGGGTCAGATGTCAGAGGAAGAAAGAACGGGTAGCACCTCTATGCCACAAACACAGCGTGGACTTGGTCCGCATGACTGCGCAAGACACATGAGTGCCTTTTTGTTGCACTACCTCCAACATGACAGTCGTATTGTCAAAATTAGAAGTGATGATGACTACTGGATTGCCACACTATTAGATCCCCGGTACAAGTCCAAATTTTGTGACATAATTCCAGCCATAGAAAGGGACGCACGTATGCAGGAGTATCAGCAGAAGCTGTTACTAGATCTTAGCTCGGCTTTTCCACCAAACAACCGTGCAGGTGCAGGGAGTGAATCTCCCAGTTGTAACTTGACAAACATGGGACGGTCTCGTCATCTTCAACAGTCTACCCGTACCAGTAGGACCGTATCTGGTGCCGGTAACAGCAATTTTATGGAATCTTTTCATAATTTTTTTAGACCCTCTTTTGCAAGGCCACCAGAGACAACAAGTCTGACACATAGTCAACGGCTGGAGAGGATGATACAGGAGTATCTCCAAATGAACATCGATGCCATGACTGTGCAACTGGAGCCTTGCTCCTTTTGGGCTTCAAACCTAGAAAAATGGCCAGAGCTCACAACTTACGCCTTGGAGATTTTGTCGTGTCCAGCTGCCAGCGTTGTCTCTGAACGTGTATTCAGTGCTGCTGGGTGTGTGCTGACAGATAAGCGCACGCGTCTGTCCAGTGACAATGTGGACAGACTGACGTTCATCAAAATGAACAAGTCATGGATCCAGAAGGAATTTACTACCCCTGTGTCATCCTGGGGAGAGTAAATGCTTGTGGATTTGGAATGTGCTTGATGCAAATCAAAACATCCTGTTTGCAACTAGGGCACAAGTGCTGCCACTGAATGGGTGGGTGTGTGGGGTCCAATTTTTGGAAAAAAAGGGAGACTCCGCTTGGAGTAACCCTTGCTTACATTGTTTTTAAAAGAAGCCAAGATGAACAGAGCTGGGATCAGGAAAGACTTTGCTACCTACCCCGGTGTCATCCTGGGGACGGATAAGAATGACGTATTTTTGAATGTGCTTGATGCAAATCTAGCTGTGAAGTGTACAACTGGGGCACAACTGCTGCCACTGAATGGGTGGGTGTGTGGGGCCCAATTTTTGGAAAAAAAGGGAGACTCCGCTTGGAGTAACCCTTGCTTGCTGTGTTTTTAAAAGAAGCCAAGATGAACAGAGCTGGGATCAGGAAAGACTTTGCTACCTACCCCGGTGTCATCCTGGGGACGGATAAGAATGGCGTATTTTTGAATGTGCTTGATGCAAATGTAGCTGTGAAGTGTACAACTAGGGCACAACTGCTGCCACTGAAGGGGTGGGTGTGTGTGGGGCCCAATTTTTGGAAAAAAGGGAGACTCCGCTTGGAGTAACCCTTGCTTACATTGTTTTTAAAAGAAGCCAAGATGAACAAGTCATGGGTCAGCAAAGACTTTGCTACCTACCCCGGTGTCATCCTGGGGATGGATAAGAATGGCGTATTTTTGAATGTGCTTGATGCAAATGTAGCTGTGAAGTGTACAACTAGGGCACAACTGCTGCCACTGAAGGGGTGGGTGTGTGTGGGGCCCAATTTTTGGAAAAAAGGGAGACTCCGCTTGGAGTAACCCTTGCTTGATGTGTTTTTAAAAGAAGCCAAGATGAACAGAGCTGGGATCAGGAAAGACTTTGCTACCTACCCCGGTGTCATCCTGGGGACGGATAAGAATGACGTATTTTTGAATGTGCTTGATGCAAATCTAGCTGTGAAGTGTACAACTGGGGCACAACTGCTGCCACTGAATGGGTGGGTGTGTGGGGCCCAATTTTTGGAAAAAAAGGGAGACTCCGCTTGGAGTAACCCTTGCTTGCTGTGTTTTTAAAAGAAGCCAAGATGAACAGAGCTGGGATCAGGAAAGACTTTGCTACCTACCCCGGTGTCATCCTGGGGACGGATAAGAATGGCATATTTTTGAATGTGCTTGATGCAAATGTAGCTGTGAAGTGTACAACTAGGGCACAACTGCTGCCACTGAAGGGGTGGGTGTGTGTGGGGCCCAATTTTTGGAAAAAAGGGAGACTCCGCTTGGAGTAACCCTTGCTTACATTGTTTTTAAAAGAAGCCAAGATGAACAAGTCATGGGTCAGCAAAGACTTTGCTACCTACCCCGGTGTCATCCTGGGGATGGATAAGAATGGCGTATTTTTGAATGTGCTTGATGCAAATGTAGCTGTGAAGTGTACAACTAGGGCACAACTGCTGCCACTGAAGGGGTGGGTGTGTGTGGGGCCCAATTTTTGGAAAAAAGGGAGACTCCGCTTGGAGTAACCCTTGCTTGATGTGTTTTTAAAAGAAGCCAAGATGAACAGAGCTGGGATCAGGAAAGACTTTGCTACCTACCCCGGTGTCATCCTGGGGACGGATAAGAATGACGTATTTTTGAATGTGCTTGATGCAAATCTAGCTGTGAAGTGTACAACTGGGGCACAACTGCTGCCACTGAATGGGTGGGTGTGTGGGGCCCAATTTTTGGAAAAAAAGGGAGACTCCGCTTGGAGTAACCCTTGCTTGATGTGTTTTTAAAAGAAGCCAAGATGAACAGAGCTGGGATCAGGAAAGACTTTGCTACCTACCCCGGTGTCATCCTGGGGACGGATAAGAATGGCGTATTTTTGAATGTGCTTGATGCAAATGTAGCTGTGAAGTGTACAACTAGGGCACAACTGCTGCCACTGAAGGGGTGGGTGTGTGTGGGGCCCAATTTTTGGAAAAAAGGGAGACTCCGCTTGGAGTAACCCTTGCTTACATTGTTTTTAAAGGAAGCCAAGATGAACAAGTCATGGGTCAGCAAAGACTTTGCTACCTACCCCGGTGTCATCCTGGGGATGGATAAGAATGGCGTATTTTTGAATGTGCTTGATGCAAATGTAGCTGTGAAGTGTACAACTAGGGCACAACTGCTGCCACTGAAGGGGTGGGTGTGTGTGGGGCCCAATTTTTGGAAAAAAGGGAGACTCCGCTTGGAGTAACCCTTGCTTGATGTGTTTTTAAAAGAAGCCAAGATGAACAGAGCTGGGATCAGGAAAGACTTTGCTACCTACCCCGGTGTCATCCTGGGGACGGATAAGAATGACGTATTTTTGAATGTGCTTGATGCAAATCTAGCTGTGAAGTGTACAACTGGGGCACAACTGCTGCCACTGAATGGGTGGGTGTGTGGGGCCCAATTTTTGGAAAAAAAGGGAGACTCCGCTTGGAGTAACCCTTGCTTGATGTGTTTTTAAAAGAAGCCAAGATGAACAGAGCTGGGATCAGGAAAGACTTTGCTACCTACCCCGGTGTCATCCTGGGGACGGATAAGAATGGCGTATTTTTGAATGTGCTTGATGCAAATGTAGCTGTGAAGTGTACAACTAGGGCACAACTGCTGCCACTGAAGGGGTGGGTGTGTGTGGGGCCCAATTTTTGGAAAAAAGGGAGACTCCGCTTGGAGTAACCCTTGCTTACATTGTTTTTAAAAGAAGCCAAGATGAACAAGTCATGGGTCAGCAAAGACTTTGCTACCTACCCCGGTGTCATCCTGGGGATGGGTAAGAATGGCGTATTTTTGAATGTGCTTGATGCAAATGTAGCTGTGAAGTGTACAACTAGGGCACAACTGCTGCCACTGAATGGGTGGGTGTGTGTGGGGCCCAATTTTTGGAAAAAAGGGAGACTCCGCTTGGAGTAACCCTTGCTTGATGTGTTTTTAAAAGAAGCCAAGATGAACAGAGCTGGGATCAGGAAAGACTTTGCTACCTACCCCGGTGTCATCCTGGGGACGGATAAGAATGACGTATTTTTGAATGTGCTTGATGCAAATCTAGCTGTGAAGTGTACAACTAGGGCACAACTGCTGCCACTGAAGGGGTGGGTGTGTGTGGGGCCCAATTTTTGGAAAAAAGGGAGACTCCGCTTGGAGTAACCCTTGCTTACATTGTTTTTAAAAGAAGCCAAGATGAACAGAGCTGGGATCAGGAAAGACTTTGCTACCTACCCTGGTGTCATCCTGGGGACGGTTAATTATGGCGTATTTTGGAATGTGCTTGATGCAAATCTAGCTGTGAAGTGTACAACTAGGGCACAAGTGCTGCCACTGAATGGGTGGGTGTGTGGGGCCCAATTTTTGGAAAAAAAGGGAGACTCCGCTTGGAGTAACCCTTGCTTACATTGTTTTTAAAAGAAGCCAAGATGAACAGAGCTGGGATCAGGAAAGACTTTGCTACCTACCCCGGTGTCATCCTGGGGACGGATAAGAATGACGTATTTTTGAATGTGCTTGATGCAAATCTAGCTGTGAAGTGTACAACTGGGGCACAACTGCTGCCACTGAATGGGTGGGTGTGTGGGGCCCAATTTTTGGAAAAAAGGGAGACTCCGCTTGGAGTAACCCTTGCTTACATTGTTTTTAAAAGAAGCCAAGATGAACAAGTCATGGGTCAGCAAAGACTTTGCTACCTACCCCGGTGTCATCCTGGGGATGGATAAGAATGGCGTATTTTTGAATGTGCTTGATGCAAATGTAGCTGTGAAGTGTACAACTAGGGCACAACTGCTGCCACTGAAGGGGTGGGTGTGTGTGGGGCCCAATTTTTGGAAAAAAGGGAGACTCCGCTTGGAGTAACCCTTGCTTGATGTGTTTTTAAAAGAAGCCAAGATGAACAGAGCTGGGATCAGGAAAGACTTTGCTACCTACCCCGGTGTCATCCTGGGGACGGATAAGAATGACGTATTTTTGAATGTGCTTGATGCAAATGTAGCTGTGAAGTGTACAACTAGGGCACAACTGCTGCCACTGAAGGGGTGGGTGTGTGTGGGGCCCAATTTTTGGAAAAAAGGGAGACTCCGCTTGGAGTAACCCTTGCTTACATTGTTTTTAAAAGAAGCCAAGATGAACAGAGCTGGGATCAGGAAAGACTTTGCTACCTACCCTGGTGTCATCCTGGGGACGGTTAATTATGGCGTATTTTGGAATGTGCTTGATGCAAATCTAGCTGTGAAGTGTACAACTAGGGCACAAGTGCTGCCACTGAATGGGTGGGTGTGTGGGGCCCAATTTTTGGAAAAAAAGGGAGACTCCGCTTGGAGTAACCCTTGCTTACATTGTTTTTAAAAGAAGCCAAGATGAACAGAGCTGGGATCAGGAAAGACTTAGCTACCTACCCTGGTGTCATCCTGGGGACGGTTAATTATGGCGTATTTTTCAATGTGCTTGATGCAAATGTAGCTGTGAAGTGTGCAACTGGGGCACAAGTGCTACCACTGAAGGGGTGGGTGTGTGTGTGGCCCAATTTTTGGAAAAAAGGGAGACTCCGCTTGGAGTCAGCTTGCGGTGTTTTACATGATTTTAGAAGGGCGTGCCATGCCTATATCTGTGTGTCCTCCTCTTTTTCCTTGTCCAGCTGTTTTGTTTTCGCATGAGTATATGTCCTTGTCACTTTCCAATGTGTTTGAGTTGTTTGACACCTTTAGGACACCTTTGAGGGTGTTTTCTAGGTGTTTTTCTGTGTTTGTGATTGCCTGCCATTGTTTCCTATGCAGTTCGAGTTCGGTTCGTCGAACGTTCGACGAACCGAACTCGAACGGGAGGTCCGTTCGGCGAACCAACCTCGAGCCGAACCGCGACCGGTTCGCTCATCTCTAACTGTGAATGTGGAGGGCACTGTGGAGGAATTCACAGTGGGGGTATCATATATTGTTTGTGAGACACGTTTATTGACATACGTTATGAGTGCAATGAAAGGGCAGCCTAGGGGCTTCAATGGGAGGAAAACTACTTTGTAAGGTCTGTAAAGTTGTGAGATATATTTTTATGTGACTCATCTGAATATTTTTTTTTTGAGGGGGGACAAATTACCCAATTAGAACTTGGGTCTATGGGGCCCCATGATTTCTATGTAAACCCCTTGTTAGTAACTTACTTTTGTTGATACAAAAACTAATTGTATTCCAATTTTTAGAGGCTGGAAAACTTTTTCTTGGAACTGATATGTGACGCCCTGGCCAGGCCAGGTAGTCACAAACAGGCCCCCGCACTACACCTTCCCCCATGAGGTAACAGCAGCCAACCACAAAACCTTAGTCACCCCCCCTTAGGGCCAGACAGGCACACCAGTGGGCATGACCAGGCGGTTGGTGCACGCCCACCCAGGGGTTTAGACAGTCCGGGGCGGGAAAGTGAACAGTTGAGTCTGAAGATCAAGTTGGATAGGAGTGCGGGCTGGAGCTGTGTGCAGCTCCAGCAAAGGCGAAAACCCCAAATTGAACGGCGTCAGGGTAGGAGCCCTGGTGCCACTGGCTAGGAGGCAGACGGTGGTCTCGGTCTGCAGGAGTCCAGAAGACGGCTCAGTGGAACCGAGGCAGACCGGGACAGGGTTGTAGCCCACCGGTACTGACCTGAGGAACCGTCCTGGAAACCGGAGCACACAGGGGGGTACTCAGACCCTGAAGTCAGGTCCAGAAGCAACTGGAACTGGTTAATTAACTGATTGAGGCCAAGACTAGAGGTCCTGTCCCACCCAAAGTCCCTAATAGAAGACAACAACCCACAGATTCGGATAGAAAGTCACCGCCAAGGCTCAGAGATCCCACGGGCCAGCGTCTGCGGGCAAGGGCTCCTTAGGCCACGTCAAGCCGGGAGCGGACTCCTGAAGTTTCAGGCACAGGCAGTCTACCATTCTAAAAGGTGCAGGAGAAAGACAGAGACCACCAGCTGGGTGGGGACCAGAATGCAGCTGGCTGCGGGCACCGACCACCATCACCTTGGTTTACCAGAGACTCATGTGTTTCCCTCATAGTGAGTACACCAGCACCCTGCGGTCGCCCATCTCCCTGCACCAAAACCTACCGGGTCCCGGGGCCACCATCCTTGCCCATGGAAGGGTTAACAACTTGCTGTACAACATCTCCCCCGGGTGCCCTGTCACAGCAGCGGTGGTGTCCAACCTCACCACACACAGTGTGTGGCGTCACGAATT
Organism: Anomaloglossus baeobatrachus; assembly: GCF_048569485.1. Classification (NCBI taxonomy): domain Eukaryota; kingdom Metazoa; phylum Chordata; class Amphibia; order Anura; family Aromobatidae; genus Anomaloglossus; species Anomaloglossus baeobatrachus. The sequence continues at coordinate 57,061,272 of NC_134354.1, forward strand.
CTAATACGGCTCAGCCCGTACATATACATCCAAAGCCCACCTTTTCATTCAGAGTGTCTGCAGGAACCCTGGGTCCGGAGACCCTCGAGCCACCACTCCCTGAAGGCCCGGACCCAAGCAGCGGCGGCTGCTGGGCACGGGGGTGGCACAGATACATGTCTGGTTTATAGTACGAACAAAAGAAGCATGCAACATATAAAACTATGTATATGCATGTAAAATATCAATACTAAAATGGTATTATATCTACAACTGATTTTTCTAATCACATGGGCCAGTTTTCATTTAGAACTATCAAATTATGATCCTTTCTAGAATTTTTACTTTTAGGATTTTTTTTATTAATTTTTCCCTTTTTTAAATAAAATGTTGATTGTTCTGAAAAGTTTTAACCACATTCGTAAATGTCAGTTATGTGTCATATTGTGTGGCTCTTTAAGGGTTGGATATTGACTTTCCATTTTTCACAGCTACCCTCTGGAAGCATTAGAGAGAATTTTGAATTCATTCCTTTTCTAGGATAACTTTTCACACTTTTCAAAGAGAGTATTCATTTCAATACTAATGACCAGCTAGATCCCCACAGTGAAAGTTAGTATTGAGACTGTTCCTATAGCATATCACTGATACTCACCTGTCCTAGCTCCAGCATTTTTCTCTGCTGCCTCCTTTCCTGCTGACTATCTCACTGGTAGTACTTTCTGATGTCATCATCCCAGGCCTTTTATGGTCTCTGCTGTGTGCTTCCTGAGTGAGCGGAAACTGGATAAACTCGATAAAGCTGGGATGATTTAGGAAAGCCGGCACTCGCAGAGGGTTGGACCCAGTGGCCTTTGAGGTCCCTTCCAACTCTACTATTCTATGATCCTATGATTCTATGCTCAAGCTTTTCTGCATCCAGGCTTTTTACCACTGTGCTAGGACTCTGTTTATTTCATCCCATCTCTGCTTTTCACTGAGCTTCACTTCAGTTCTTCCAAAGACTGCCATATGTGAAACAAAATGTATATTTATGGATACTGTCCACAAATTTGGCTCTCTTAGCCCAATGTGCCTGTCCTCTGACTCACCTCTGCTCTTCCTGAGTGCTAACCGCATACTTTGCTTTGCTACTCCAAAGTGTCTGCAGACTCAACTCTGCTTATCCTGTGTAATGACAACAGACCTAGCTGTATGAAAGGGCATTGGTCAACAGGTTTTTGCTTACTCAACTGAGAGCAGCAAGATGTAGGCAAAGAGATTCTGAATCCAATGATGTATCACTTAGTTTACTGGGTACAGCCTTCCTGATGTGTTGGTCTGCTTGGATCCACAGAGTCAGACAGCTGTAATGGACAGGCTAGAGGGAAGCCACTCACAAAGTAGGACCCCCAGAATCCTGAAACCCTTTAACCCCTATACAGGGATTTGGAATTAAACAGGGCCCTGGAGATCACTACCTGTGAAAGGCAGCAGTCCGGAGAGTAGTCGCCAGGCAGGGTCAAACCAGGAATTGCAAACCAGGGATAGAATCGGCAAGCAAGGACATAATCAGCAAACAAAGCAGAGGTCAAATCCGGATCGGGCAGTGACGTACATAAACAGCAAGCAGAAGGGTAGTCAGAACACAAGCAAGGTCAGCGCACAGGAATCAAAATACAAACAGCACAGGAACCAGGAATTCAAACTATCTCTGGCAGTGGTCACATGACAGGAGTAGGAATAAGAAGGGTGTGGTGTCTTCCCATTGGCTGCAGGTGAATGTTGGCAACTTCAGGTGGAAGACACACGCAACCTACAGTCTGCCAGTGGTACTGCAGGTTCTAGGGAAACCCAGCCTAGTGGATGAGCGGAGCCTGTGCTCAGCAGAGCCACGGTCACCGACTCCTCTCCCATCACCAGCACTATCCATGGTGGGAACACGGCGTCGCCTGGTGATCGGAGCAGAAGTTGTAGGAGCGGACTCCGGTAGGGACATGACACCTGATAATTAAAGATTTCATTTTTTGCATGTAGCAGAGCTCTGAAAACTGTCCCTGCCCACACCAGGCTTTCAGTACATTTTTCCATAGACAGAAGCTGCTAATCACAGAGGGAGTGGAGTAGGTCTTCAGTCCAAGAGCTCCTCAGTCAGGCTAATAATAAAGCAATGAAGTTTAAAATAGCATTGAAGGTAAACAAAAACACTTTTTGAGATAAGAGACTTAGGTCTGTAATCTGAATGTTAACCCTTAACCCCTTCACCCCCAACCGATTTTCCGTTTTCCGTTTGTTTTTCACTATCTTTCTCCCTAGAGCCGTAACTTTTTTTTTCAGTCAATCTTGCCATGTGAGGGCTCGTTTTTTGTGGATTAAGTTTTATTTTTAAATGAAACCATGAGTTTTACCATATATTGTACTGCAAAAAAAATCCAAATGTGGAAAAATTGCAAAAAAAATGTGATTGCACAATGGTTTTTGAGATATTTTATTCTCTGTGTTCATTATCTGGTAAAACTGATGTGTCGGTGTGATGCCTTTGGTTAGTGAAAGTTCGTAGACACTAAAAATGTATAGGTTTACTTTTATTTAAGGGGTTAAAAAAAATCAGAAGTTTGTCCAAAAAAAGTGGCAAACGTTTAACACCATATTCCGTGACCCTTAGTACTCTCATTTTTCAGGCTCTATGGCTTAATGACAGCTAACTTTTTGCGGCTCAAGCTGATGATTTTAATGGCACCATTATTGCGCAGATGCTATGTTTTGATAATCTGGTATTACATTTTGCGCAAAATTTGCGACGACCAAAAAACGTAATTTTAGTGTTTGGAATTTTTTTTAACGCTAAACCGTGTACCAATCAGATTATTTGTTTTTATATTTTGATACATCGGGCATCTCTGAAGGCGGTGATACCAAATTTGTTTACATATTTTTTTTTGTAACCCTTTAATTTTCAATGGGGTGATAGTGGGAGTGATTTGAACATTTAGTTTTTTTTATTTATTTTAATTTTACAAAACTTTTTTTTACTTTTTTTTTCTATTTTACTAGTCTCCCTAGGGAGCTATAAGAATCAGAAGTCTGATCGCTAATTGTTTTCTCCTGATCAGAGCAGCACCACTCAAATTGGGAGAAATGCTCATCTCTTGTAACCTGCTGTACTTGGCTGCTTGTTACGGGACCTGAGTCATGTAGGTACAGGAGTCATCACATGACCCTATGCTACCATGACAACCATTGGCTCCATGTGATCACATCACATGGCTTCCGTTGGCAGCCGGTAAGTAAAATTTTTACAGCACCATTTAAGGGGTTAGCAGGCACAGGCAGATCACGGATCTACTTGTGCCTGCCAGTCATACATGTCAGCTGTAGAAATCAGCTGACAAGTGTGCGGATCGCTGCAGGCTGCCTGCAGCAGCCAGCTTGGATTAACACTATGACCACTAGGACACAATATTACTGCCCGCGATCATTAACGTGTTAAAGCATGCTGTCCACAGATTATATATTAAACACCTGCTGAAAGATTCCCTTTGATCCAAGGTACCTGACTGCCTACACATTTTTGTTATTCGTGAGTGGTGACCACGCACTTGCCTTTTTTCTTCCAAAATGACAGCTGGCTCAGTTGTGCTTTACTTGGGTATCAATCAAATACTCAACTGTGTTAATAAAAAGTTCATACATTTGAAACCAGAAGTTTATGTACATTCTCTAAAAAGACACATTTGCATGTTTTTCGTACTATTTGACATGAAATCAGGATAAGCCTTTCTCATTTTAGATCAATTAGGATTACCAAAATTATATATAATATATATATATATACATATATATATATATATATATATATATATATGTATATATATATATATATTTGCCAAATGCCAGAATAATAGAGAGAGAATGTTTTAAGGTGTTTTTATTGCTTTTTGCAAAGTAAAAAGTTTACATACATTTCATTAGCATTTAATACCATTGCCCGTAAAGTTAATGGCTTGGGTCAAACGTTTGAATATCCTTCCAAGTGACAGCTGGCTCAGTTGTGCTTTACTTGGGTATCAATCAAATACTCAACTGTATTAATCAAAAGTTCATACATTTGAAACCAGAAGTTTATGTACATTCTCTAAAAAGACACATTTGCATGTTTTTCGTACTATTTGACATGAAATCAGGATAAGCCTTTCTCATTTTAGATCAATTAGGATTACCAAAATTATATATAATATATATATACATATATATATATATATATATATATATATATATATATTTGCCAAATGCCAGAATAATAGAGATAGAAAGTTTTAAGGTGTTTTTATTGCTTTTTGCAAAGTAAAAAGTTTACATACTTTTCATTAGCATTTAATACCATTGCCCGTAAAGTTAATGGCTTGGGTCAAACGTTTGAATATCCTTCCACAAGTTTCTCACAATAGTTCTTAGGAATATGGGCCCTTTCCTCCTGAAAGAACTGGTGTAACCCAGCCATGTTGGTATGTTGCCTTTCTCACACTGGCCTTTTAAGCTTTGTCCTTACATTTTCAATATGATTGAGATCAAGGTTTTGTGATGGCCACTCCAAAACATTGACTTTGTTATCCTAAAGCCACTTTTTAACCAGTTTGGCAGTATGATTTGGGTCGTTGTCCATTTGGAAGACCCGTTTCTACCCAGGTGTTAAGGTCCTGGCTGATGTCTTGAGATGTTGCTTCAGTATTGGCACATAATCTTCTTCCTTGTGATGTCATCTATTTTGCAAAGTTCACCAGTCCCTCCTGGAGCAAAACAACCCCCCAACATGATGCTGCCCTCCCCCCCCCCCCATGTTTCACGGTTGAGGTAGTGTTCTTCGGCTTCAAAGCTTCACCCTTTTTTCTCCAAATTTAATAATGGTCATTATAACCAATCAGGTCAATTTTAGTTTTTTCAGACCACAGAAGATGTCTCCAAAAATTAAGGTCTTTGTTCCTGTGTGCATTTGAAAACATTAATCTGGCTTTTTTATGTTTCTTTTGGAGGAATAGCTTCTTGCTAGCAGAGCTGCCTTTCAACCCATGTTAATAGAGTACTTGTTTCACTGTGGATAATGACAGAATCTTATCAGCTTCCGCCAGCATCTTCACAAGGTCTTTTGCTTTTGTTCTTGGGTTGATTTGCACATGCCTGACCAAAGCACATTTATCTCTGGTACACAGAACTCATCTCTTATTGATGGGTTATGACAGCTGGACATTCCCATCTTGTTTATTCTGATTTCATGTCAGATAGTGAGAAAAACATGCATATGTGTCTTTTTAGATAGTGTATGTAAACTTGTGGTTTAAACTGTATCTGCTGATTCAGCTCTACTGCTTCTGAGTGCTGCCTGCAGATTCAGCTCTGCTGATTCTTGGTACCTGTCTGCTGACTCAGCTCTGCTGTTCTTGTTTGTTGTCCAAAGACTTGGCTTTGCAACAAGGAGCCTTTTCATCTACATGGCTGTTAGTACATACTGTAACTTCTAGATAAATATGAAGGGGATTACCCCAGAGATGTCGCACAGATGTGCAGCTTTTGTCTTCTCCATTGCAGTGTCTCATTATGCAAGGTTGAATATAATATGAATGGAATACAGCAAAGCTGATCCAGGCTGGCATTTCTCAGCTTAGGTGTATATAGCAAATTGATGGTCTATTTTTGAATTTGCATATCTGAATCTTCAATAATAATTTAATTGTAAGGGAGAAAATTATGGTTGTTTGCCTTCATTCACAAAGTTATATAAAAGCGGGTGAGACTCCTCATCAGTCCTGGATATATAATGATGAGCAAAAAGGTAATAATGTTTAAACTTTTGACTTTCAGGCTACTCATCTCATGATCCACTACATTTTGGAGTGTGAGATGACCTTCACTTTATAGAAAATCATCTTGGGTATCTCATATATAAATTTGACTTGCAAATATTTAACATATGATTAGTTGTGCAGATATATGCCATGTCCAAGCATTCTTACTGTTTTGCTACTGGTATTTGAAAAAACATTTTATTCCTGTACGCTACAAATTGAACCTGTTGTCATATTCTCTAAAAGCCCATAGTATTATCAAATTAAATTCCCAAGCAAAAAGTTCAAATAGAGGAGCAACCATGAAGAAGATTTCTTAAGAAAAAAGAAACATCCTCCAACTCATCGATAGTGATCTCTCAACCAAGAAAATTTCCAAACTGCATCATGTGAATGCTATGACAGTTGGAAGAATATCAAATGAAGTCCATCCATTCATTCAAAAGCCAAGAGAAGGATATCCAGGCCAAAAATTTGTGTAAACAAATCAGCTCATCACAATGTATATCAATCTTGCGTAATAAAAACCCCTGAAACACCCCTGAAAGAAGCTGGGGGCGAAATGTGCGTTGGGTTGGTGGACTTGCTGCCATGTCTTGTGTCACGGTTCATGCATTTACATAGTTATGTTCATTCATTTTAATATATGAAAATTTATCAAGCAGTGAGCATAGTTAGGAATAGGGTGAAGTGGCAGGCATTTTCATCACAGCAGGTTGCCATCTAGTGGATATGCTGCAGATGGGTTTTTCCTGTTCTGTTAAAAATATGTAATATACCAATATATATGTTTATATTTGCTACCCACTAACTATTATGCAGTAGATACTACTCTTGATATATCATTGTTTTATATTTACCATATTTCTATTGAACTTTAATTAGTGGAGTTGCCATTATAACAATTTCATATGTAAGCATATGGTATTCATTCTAAATTGTCATCGCTTTACCATCTGCCGCGATTTATTTCTTTTCTCACTGTAATCCATCAGCAGATATTTTAGTCCCTCTTTGGAGATGTTCTTTGTTTTTTATTTAATCTAATATGTAAAGCTGAGTGTATGTATTTGTGTGTGTGTGTATGTGTGTGTGTGTGTGTGTGTTTGTGTGTCTATGTATGCATGTATGTGTGTATGTCCTCTAAAGGAATCCGCACCGTCGCATTTACAATCACTAAATTTTTCACTGTCACTCCATGTGACACAAGGAACGTCATAGACTATGTTTTGCCAGGAAAATTTAATCCCGCGCTTTACAGTTACTCTCCAAAATAATTTCCTACATTAAAGTGAATAGGAGCCTGGAACTACTGGATATTAATAGGAGCTGTGGTTGGTTGCTATAGGAAAAAAGGACAATCACAGTATAAGAAGCTTATGTGTAAGGCAATATGATGTCGGTGGGGAGACGGATAGAGAGAGAGACAGAGGACATACAGACAAAGAGAGAGACAGACAGGGAGGAAGACAGACAGGGAAAGAGACAGACAGAGAGAGAGAAACAAAGACAGACGGTAAAAGAGACAGACAGACAGACGGGGAAAGAGACAGACAGAAAGATGGAGAAAGAGACAGACAGAGACAGACGGGAAAAGAGACAGACGGGAAAAGAGACAGATGGGAAAAGAGACAGATGGGAAAAGAGACAGACGGGAAAAGAGACAGACCGTAAAAGACACAGACTGGGAAAGAGACAAACGGGGAAAGAGACAGGCAGAGACAGACAGAGACATCTGGGAAAAGAGACAGACAGAGACAGACAGGGAAAGCGACAGACAGAGACAGATGGGAAGAGAGACAGACAGGAAAAGAGACAGACGGAGAAAGAGACAGACGGGGAAAGAGACAGAGACAGATGGGGAAAGAGACAGACAGAGACAGATGGGGAAAGAGACGGACAAAGACAGACAGACAGGGAAAAAGACAGACAGCAAAAGAGATGCACCAAGATTGGGACAGTATAGAAGAGACCTGGGATAAGATCTCGGTTGAAACATGCCGGAATCTGATTCAGAACATGCCCAGAAGAATTCAAGCAGTGTCTAAATCCAAAAGCAAATTTGCAAAATACTAGCAAAATAATAAAAAATTAAATTTAGATTTTTAGGAGCAAAACTGTAACAATGCAGTGACATGACAAGAATCTTCATTACTAATTATATGCAAGTACCCTGTTTTTCTGAAAATAAGCCCTCCCCAAAAAATAAGCCCTAGCTTGAATTTTAGGGATTTTTGGAGTATGCTTAAAATATAATCCCCACTACAAAAATAAGCCCTATTTAGTCAGCGAGCCTTCACCGCTAGTTTATGTCACATCACTCTAGGTTAAGTCACTAACATCACAAAGACATAACCTAATGCTGAAGGCACTGGAATAGGCAAAATGTAGATTCCAAAAAGTCCTGCCACTTCCTCCCACCATGGAAGGGTAAAATCTGCTCACTCTTTCCTAAGTCCCACCTCCTGAGTGTTGTCACCTGGTTCCCGCTTCTGGCCGCTACTGTGCTATGATGTTTGCTTAATTGCCTCTCCTGAGTCCCGCCTCCCAAATGCTGCCTCCCAAGTCCCACACCCTTGTTGCTACTGAGCAAGGTTTGGACTTGGCTGCCTCTCCAGGGTCCCACCTCCTTACTCCCGAGTGCTGCTTCTTTGATTCCATCTCCCGACTGCCCCTGCTCACTCTTGCAGAAGCAGCCACATATGATGTCACAACCACTGCTCCCAAGTCCCGCTGCAGACTCCTGACTTCTGCCCCATCCCGGCCACATAGAGAATAGTGCCACTGCCACACAAAGTGTTTTCAGAGTGCTAGTAAGTGTTACCATTAGACACATGGACACTGCACGAGCAATTGTGAATTTAAGTTAGGTTTAAGGTTATTAACTCTAACGTTAGCCATACACCTTCAAGCTGAAGTTGTCCATATACCTTCAAAGGTAAATTGAAGCATAAATGTGTTATTATTGTTCATGGAAAAAAAATATGCTCTCCTCCAAAAGTAATCCTTAGCCCTTTTTTGGAAACGAAAATAATATAAGACCCTTTCTTATTTTTGGAAAAACACGGTAGTTGCAAGTCAAATTTACGTATGATATAGCCAAGATGATTGCCTATAAATTGAAGTTAGTCTCATGCTCAAAGCTGTAATGGATGGTGAGATATGACACCTGAAAGTCAAAAGCTCAAAATATTGTTACCCTTTTGCTCATCAGTGTATCATTTTTGCGGCACGTGCAGTCGAACAGGGGGCCAAAAGGTAAAGGATCCCACTACCATCTTCAAAGCTGCAAGGAGCTTCTGTCATAGCACAACTATTGTATTGGAAAAGGCCAATATTCTATTCAGGCACTGTTGCCTTTTCCTATTTGTGTCTGCTGCTGCTCCTCCTCGATATACTAAGCCAAACTTTCTGCAATTTTTGCATTCCACTAAAAAAATCCAAGATACTTTCTCATATATCCAGTGCTACTGATACTGAAATTCCATATGCCATTCAGCAAATCCAGATTTTCTGTCCCACAGAGCTCCATGTGTCAACTGGAAGCTCCGGATGTGCCGTAAATTGACTATCCAACGTCACTGCTAGAGATGAGCGAACCGGTCCCGGTTCGGCTCGAGGTCGGTTCGCCGAACGGAGGTCCCGTTCGAGTTCGGCTCGTCGAACGTTCGACGAACCGAACTCGAACTGCATAGGAAACAATGGCAGGCAATCACAAACACAGAAAAACACCTAGAAAACACTCTCAAAGGTGTCCAAAAGGTGACAAACAACTCACAACACAACACAAACACATGGGAAAGTGACAAGGACATATACTCATGCGAAAACAAAACAGCTGGACAAAGAAAAAGAGGAGGACACACAGATATATGAGTATATGCAAGGAAACATCGATTCCATTATTGTGCAACTTGAACCCTGCTCATTTTAGGCTTCCAATCTGGATAAATTGCCTGAGCTCGCCACGTACGCCTTGGGGATCTTGTCATGTCCTGCAGCCAGCGTTCTCTCGGAACCTGTCTTCAGTGCTGCTGGGGGTCTGCTGGCAGATAAGCACACGCGTCTGTCCACTGACAATGTGGACATGGCTCTCAGAGGACTTTTCTTCCCCTGGGTCAGCCAGGGGACGGGAAAGGCACGCGTATTTTTGAGAGTGCTTCATGCAAAGCATCTTTTTCATCTTGAAAATGGGGGTCAACTGATGCCAGTCAAGTGGGGTGTGTGTGGCCCAATTAGTGGAAACGAGGGAGACTGTGGTTGGAGTCCCCTCGCTGTGTTTCTAAAAGAACCAAGATGAACAAGTCAAGGCTCTCAGAGGACTTTTCTTCCCCTGGGTCAGCCAGGGGACGGGAAAGGCACGCGTATTTTTGAGAGTGCTTCATGCAAAGCATCTTTTTCATCTTGAAAATGGGGGTCAACTGATGCCAGTCAAGTGGGGTGTGTGTGGCCCAATTAGTGGAAACGAGGGAGACTGTGGTTGGAGTCCCCTCGCTGTGTTTCTAAAAGAACCAAGATGAACAAGTCATGGCTCTCAGAGGACTTTTCTTCCCCTGGGTCAGCCAGGGGACGGGAAAGGCACGCGTATTTTTGAGAGTGCTTCATGCAAAGCATCTTTTTCATCTTGAAAATGGGGGTCAACTGATGCCAGTCAAGTGGGGTGTGTGTGGCCCAATTAGTGGAAACGAGGGAGACTGTGGTTGGAGTCCCCTCGCTGTGTTTCTAAAAGAACCAAGATGAACAAGTCAAGGCTCTCAGAGGACTTTTCTTCCCCTGGGTCAGCCAGGGGACGGGAAAGGCACGCGTATTTTTGAGAGTGCTTCATGCAAAGCATCTTTTTCATCTTGAAAATGGGGGTCAACTGATGCCAGTCAAGTGGGGTGTGTGTGGCCCAATTAGTGGAAACGAGGGAGACTGTGGTTGGAGTCCCCTCGCTGTGTTTCTAAAAGAACCAAGATGAACAAGTCATGGCTCTCAGAGGACTTTTCTTCCCCTGGGTCAGCCAGGGGACGGGAAAGGCACGCGTATTTTTGAGAGTGCTTCATGCAAAGCATCTTTTTCATCTTGAAAATGGGGGTCAACTGATGCCAGTCAAGTGGGGTGTGTGTGGCCCAATTAGTGGAAACGAGGGAGACTGTGGTTGGAGTCCCCTCGCTGTGTTTCTAAAAGAACCAAGATGAACAAGTCATGGCTCTCAAAGGACTTTTCTTCCCCTGGGTCAGCCAGGGGACGGGAAAGGCACGCGTATTTTTGAGAGTGCTTCATGCAAAGCATCTTTTTCATCTTGAAAATGGGGGTCAACTGATGCCAGTCAAGTGGGGTGTGTGTGGCCCAGGTAGTGGATACGAGGGAGACTGTGGTTGGAGTCCCCTCGTTGTGTTTCTAAAAGAACCAAGATGAACAAGTCATGGCTCTCAGAGGACTTTTCTTCCCCTGGGTCAGCCAGGGGATGGGAAAGGCACGCGTATTTTTGAGAGTGCTTCATGCAAAGCATCTTTTTCATCTTGAAAATGGGGGTCAACTGATGCCAGTCAAGTGGGGTGTGTGTGGCCCAATTAGTGGAAACGAGGGAGACTGTGGTTGGAGTCCCCTCGCTGTGTTTCTAAAAGAACCAAGATGAACAAGTCATGGCTCTCAGAGGACTTTTCTTCCCCTGGGTCAGCCAGGGGACGGGAAAGGCACGCGTATTTTTGAGAGTGCTTCATGCAAAGCATCTTTTTCATCTTGAAAATGGGGGTCAACTGATGCCAGTCAAGTGGGGTGTGTGTGGCCCAGTTAGTGGAAACGAGGGAGACTGTGGTTGGAGTCCCCTCGCTGTGTTTTACATGCTTTTAGAAGGGCATGACATGGCTTGGAGGTTGACTTTCAGCATCTGCAAACTGTTGGCTACCAAAATGCTGCCTTTCCAACACCTGTGGTTATAGACAATGAGGAACATACTGATGAAGATGAGACGCAGATACCCGATTGGGATGACAACTTAAATATTCGGTCAGGGCAAGAAGAGGCTCGGTCTGAGGGGGAGGGGAGTGCAAACACAACAATTGATGATGAAGTTCTAGATCCCACCTACTGTCAACCCACAGTCAGACACTCGAGGAGGTCAACAGAGGCAGTGGAGGAGGATGCAACCGACGACGAAGTTACCTTGCACCTTCCTGGACAGAGTCGGAGCACTGGTAGCACGTCTACAACTGCATCCTCAGCCACCACTCTGCCTCTGAGCATTATTCGGGGTGGATCAACAGGTCGCATGGCCTCTAAGCCTTGCCTAGCCTGGTCCTTTTTTGACATAGAAAAAGATCGCCCAAATTATGTGATCTGTAAAATTTGTCATGGTTCTCTTAGTAGAGGTCAAAACCTCAGCAGTTTGACAACTTCTTCCATGAATCGTCACATGAATAAATATCATATGGCCCGGTGGGAAGCTCACCGTGCTGCAATGCGGCCTAGCGGAGCGAACCATCCACCGCCTGCCCCTTCCAGTGCATCCACGCGCTCGTCATCTTCTAGGACTGTGGGGACAGCTGTCACACCTGTTTTTCCACCCACAACTTCCACCACTGTAACCGCAACAGGCAGTTTGCTTGGTAGGTCGTCAGTTGGTTTGGAAGGGGAAACAAGTGAGTGTGTACAGCTCTCTCAGACATCGATAGCACCAACGTTGGATGAAGGCAACATCATGTCTCCGCCTGCACTTTCCTCACAAACCTGCATTTTTCCAGGGACACCCTACTCAACACCATCTACACACAGCAGCCAGATCTCTGTCCCTCAGATGTGGTCAAATAAAAGGCCACTTCCTGCGACCCATGACAAAGCTAAGAGGTTGACTCTATCCCTCTGTAAGCTGTTGGCTACCGAAATGCTGCCTTTCCGCCTAGTGGACACACAGGATTTTAGAGACCTTATGTCTGTCGCTGTGATCCAGTACAAGATGCCCAATCACCACTGCTTCTCCAAGAAAAGCATGCCCGCGCTACACCAGCATGTCGCACACAACATCACCACTTCCTTGAGAAACTCTGTGTGCGACAGGGTGCATTTCAACACAGATACTTGGACCAGTAAGCATAGACAGGGTTATTACATGTCACTGACTGGGCACTGGCAAACTATGGTGAGAGATGGAGAAGGGTCTGCTGTACAAGTCTTGCCGTCCCCACGAGTTGTTTCAATCCTTCTTCTGTATGTAGAAGTTAATACACTGCTTCTGCCTCTTCAACCTCGTGTGGGTCCTTCACCTTGGCGCAAACCCTGTGAGGTCAGGCCACCCTTCTTTGTAACTGCGCACAAGGACTACCACACACCTCCTTACTATGCTGGCAGCAGAGTTCAATGCCATCAGGCGGTCAAAGTTTTACTTTGAAATGTATGGGAAATGTGAGTCACACCGCTGAGAAGTTGTGGACGGTTAGCTCTGGATACCGAGTTTCATCAATGGTTGTCTCCACTCAACCAGCAGCCAGGGAAGGCCGGGTGCGACAATGATGCAAACATGGGTGCGGCCCTTCGCTGTGACAATGTGACACACATGGCTTGTGTGGTTCACGTGTTGAACCTGGTTGTCCAGCAATTTTTAAAGCACTATCCTGGACCACATGGCCTTCTGCAGAGAGCACGGTGTAACGCCTTCCTTGATCCACACACTCAGATGGGCTGTTAATGATAGGCTAGAGGGAAGCCACTCACCAAGCAGGACCCCTAGAACCCTGAAACCCTTTAACCCCTATACAGGGATTAGGAATTGCACAGGGCCCAAGGTGATTAATACCTGTGGAAGGCTGAAGTTCCAGAGAATAGTAGTCAGGCAGGGTCAAAACATTAATTGAGGAACAGGAACAGAATGGGACGGCCAGGACTTAATCAGAAAACAAGCAGAGGTGAAATGCGGATCGGCCAACAAGGTACATAAACAGCAAGCAGGAAAAGTAGTCAGGTAACAAGCACACAAAATCATAAAACTGAACTGGGGGTAAAAGTAACCAGAGGTCATAGCTATGTCTGGCAGTGGTCTGCAGACAGGATGGGCATAAAAAAGGGTGTGGTGTCTTCCCATTGGTTGTAGCTGAATGATGGTATTTCATCTGTGAGATACCCACCACCTGCATTCAGCCAGAGATTCTGCATCTGTCAAGGTAATGCAGCCCAGTGGGTGAGCATAACCTGCGTCCACCTGCGCCGCTGGCATCGACTCCTCTCCCATCATCAGCACTATTCATGAAAGGAACAAGTTGTCACCTGGCGACCGGAGTACAAATTGACGGAGCGGACTCCGTTGGTGACTTAACAGCCGTGTGCGGCAATGATGCAAACCTGGCTGCGGGCCATCGTCAGGGCAATGTGACACACGTGCCTTGTATGGCTCACGTGTTGAACCTAATTCTCAAGCAATTTTTAAAACACCATCACGGCCTACATGGCCTTGTGCAGCGTGCACGCTCGCTATGTGCTCACTTCCATCGTGCGCACACAGCAGCTCAACAACTTTCGTCGCTACAGAAGTCTTTAGGTCTGGTGTTTAAACGCCTGAAATGCGATGTGCCCACACGCAGGAATTTGAATCTGCACATGTTGCAGCGTTTGTGGCAGCACCGCCGAACCCTGCTGCAATACGTTATGACATATAGCCTGGGATAACTTGATCCAGAGGTGGTGCAGATCACGCTGCTGGAGTGGTGTCAGATCAAGGACCTATGCACCCTGCTACACAGTTTACAAATGTCGACGAAGATGTTTAGCACTGGCAATGTCATTCTCAGCGTGACAATTCTGGTCATCTACATGATGGAGCACACTGTAATTATTATTCGGAGTCAGGTGTTGGGACAAGAGGAAGGGGAGGAAGTACAGGAGGAGTCATATGCGGAAGGGATAACAAGATCTACGAGGTCCAGATGGTCAGCGGCACCTATACGGCAGTCATGGTGAGGGAGAGGGATTAACAAGGGCACATAGTATCAGCAAAAAGTGTTGAGGAAGGTGCAGGAGCCCATGAAGAAATGGAGGACAAACTGGCGATGGGCATGGAAGACTCAGCAGATGAGTGAGAGCTTGCTCCCATTTCGGTTGTGCGAGGTTGTGGGGAGAGGGCAGAGGAAGGAGGCACGATTCTCACCTCTCTGCCACCAACACACCAAGGACTTGGTCCTCCTGGATGCACAAGACACATGAGCGGCTTCTTGCTGCACTACCTACAACATGACCCTCGGATTGTACGAATTCAAAGTAATCCAGAATACTGGGTTGCCACACTGTTACATCCCCGGTACAAGACAAAATTTGGCAAAATAATTCCTGCCATAGCAATGGACGCACGTATACAGGAGTATCTGCAGAATGTGGTACGCAATCTTAGATCTACTTTTCCACTAAACACCAGTGCTGCACAGAGTGAATCTCAACGCTTTGTCATGGATAGGAGGAAATGGTCTTTTACTTGTCCACATCGGAGGGACCGAGGGATTGCTGCTGTGCTGAGATGGCGTTGAGTACGGTGTCCCTGCAGAGTTGCACTTTTGGTCATATACCAAAATGAGTTGAAAAAGGACAGATGCTGGTGGAAAGGGGAACAGTTGTGTTGGAAAGGGGAAAAAAGTTTTGGTCCGTGGATTTGGTGGTTAAGCAACTGTAACATTTGCTGAAGAAACACCATCTGTTACAGTGGGACTGGCAGATTTGGATAAAGTGGTATATACTATGTTACCGCTATATAACGAAAATTAATAAGAAAAGAAAGAGAAAGGTATATATCCCCATCAGCAGTCAGTGTCCACCGTGCTCCCAGTTGGAAAAGGAGAGGTTGGCAACTGGAAGGTTTGGTGGAGGATACAGAGCTGTGTGGCTATGAAACTAATAGTAGCCTGAACCGAGTTAGACGCCATTCGGATCTGGAGACTGTGAGCCCTGTTAGCGTCACAGGGTCCACATGCCCACCCAGCCCAGGAACTCCCTGTTAACAACACAGGGGCCATTGAGTACGCTGACCGTGTGCGTAGGGGCACACCTGTGGACAGCAGGCGCATCAGCAGCAGCAGGCCTGTTAATGCCACTGGGCTGCACAAGCAGGACTGGTAGGACAGGAGCTGGTCTTAACCGTTCTGCGTTACCAACTGTGGTGGTGGCCTGCATCGACACCCTATCCCTGCCTACCTCTGGCCTAAAGCCGCAATGGGTTCAACACATGGAGGTGTGCTCTTTCGGAGCATAATAGAAGACTGCGCACCTCCTTGTTGGCTCCAGCCCCTTTTATAACCTGGGTCCGCCCCAAACCAGGGTGAACCACAATGCACCTCCTGGAGACAAAAATAGAGTGACACGTCATGAGTGGCATAACTAGCGTCCTATTTGGAACCGCAACTTCAATGATGATCTCATGGCTGCCATGACCCAAACACCTCACCAGTCATCGTCTGACCATCAATAATGCGGTGAAAAGTCATAGGGGTGGGCCTCTGCAAGCCATTTGGGAGGACACCTGATGCCCTGTGGTCTATATGTGCCCCCCCACATCAGGGGCAGGGCCAAAGAGTTCATTACCGGACCTAGTCTCTGATGCAGTAAGTGCCTGAGCATGCTCAGTAGCATGAAATACAGTCTCTGAAAAAAGACTATCAGCTTTAGCATGGTGTCTAGGCACAAAACAGGACTTAGACCCGGCACAGAATGCAAGCACCTGTGCAAAGAGGCTTTTCACACTTAGTGTGGGAGCATGCGCTGTATCCCGAAATGAAGACTTAGCGTCAGGAATAACACAGTCAAGCTGAGCATACTCACTAGGCGAAACACTGTAATTAGGCTGCAGCTGGGGTACATCGGCACACGCATGCGCACTAGCTGCCTCTCCACACTTAGACGTGGAGGGGAAATTGCTCTTGGAGATGCTGTCTATGAACAGAAGGAAAAGCTAAAGGAAGCCTGACTTTCTATCCCTCCGAATTATCAAATGCAGCAATGAATTCCATGAGTTTGCTATAACATTAGCGTAGCAAAATGTGCATGAGGGTGTCATGTAGAGGTGCTATAAATAGCTTGTCACCAGTGGGGCACTAATGGAATACAACAGCCAGTTCTATGATGCCACTAAATGGCAGTATTTTGTGCTATCATTATAGCTTATTAAAAACAGAGCAGGAGGGTGTCATGCAGAGGTGCTGCACATAGATTTGCACTAGTGTGACTAGACAAAAGTCCAATAGCCACGTTTAGGATGCCACTAGGTACACTGACTGTTTGCTAGTATAATGGCTTAGTTAAAAAGAGTTGGAGTGTGCAATGCAGGCAGACGTGCTGCAAATATCTTTACAATAGTGTGAATAGACAAAAGTACAATAGCCACTTCTTGTATGCCACTAGGTACACTGACTGTTTGCTAGTATAATGGCTTAGTTAAAAAAAGTTTGAGTGTGCAATGCAGGCAGACGTGCTGCAAATATCTTTACAATAGTGTGAATAGGCAAAAGTACAATAGCCACGTTTAGGATGCCACTAGGTACACTGACTGTTTGCTAGTAAAATGGCTTAGTTAAAAAAAGTTGGAGTGTGCAATGCAGCCAGACGTGCTGCAAATATCTTTACAATAGTGTGAATAGGCAAAAGTACAATAGCCACGTTTAGGATGCCACTAGGTACACTGACTGTTTGCTAGTATAATGGCTTAGTTAAAAAAAGTTTGAGTGTGCAATGCAGGCAGACATGCTGCAAATATCTTTACAATAGTGTGAATAGGCAAAAGTACAATAGCCACGTTTAGGATGCCACTAGGTACACTGACTGTTTGCTAGTATAATGGCTTAGTTAAAAAAAGTTGGAGTGTGCAATGCAGGCAGACGTGCTGCAAATATCTTTACAATAGTGTGAATAGACAAAAGTCCAATAGCCACGTTTAGGATGCCACTAGGTACACTGACTGTTTGCTAGCATAATGGCTTAGTTTAAAAGAGTTTGAGTGTGCAATGCAGGCAGACGTGCTGCAAATATCTTTACAATAGTGTGAATAGACAAAAGTACAATAGCCACTTCTTGTATGCCACTAGGTACACTGACTGTTTGCTAGTATAATGGCTTAGTTAAAAAGAGTTGGAGTGTGCAATACAGGCAGACGTGCTGCAAATATCTTTGCACTACTGTGACTACACAAAAGTACAATAGCCACGTTTAGGATCCCACTAGGTACACTGACTGTTTGCTAGCATAATGGCTTAGTTAAAAAGAGTTTGAGTGTGCAATGCAGCCAGATGTGATGCAAATATCTTTGCAATAGTGTGACTAGACAAAAGTACAATAGCCACGTTTAGGATGCCACTAGGTACACTGACTGTTTGCTAGTATAATGGCTTAGTTAAAAAGAGTTGGAGTGTGCAATGCAGGAAGACGTGCTCTGCAAATGTCTTTGCACTAGTGGGACTATAGCAAAGTCCAATAGCCACGTTTAGGATGCCACTAGGTACACTGACTGTTTGCTAGTATAATGGCTTAGTTATAATGAGTTGGAGTGTGCAGAGGACAGGAGGGTACAGTGCCAGGATTGTGGGGCTCTGGGTAGAGGAATGGAAGCCTGCCTTTCTATTCCCTCCTAATGGTGAAATGCAGCGACAAAATCCCTGACCTTGGCTACACAGACGCTGTCGCTGTTTTCAGGACCTGTCACCTATGGCTCTGACCCTGCTGGTTTGAGCCCTTAAAAGGACTGATAGAAAGTGCTCTCCCTAAGCTGTCCAACGCTGTGTATGGAGCGCATACAGCTGTATCGGCGATAGGACTCAGGAGGACGGAGCTGCGACAGTGATGTCTGACACCAAAGACGCAGAAGAGATAATGGCGTCCTGGAGGAAAATGTCCGGTTTTATAATGCAGGGACATGTGACATGGACATCCTATCACACATGCCGTTGCTTCTCTGGCTAAAAGTCCACTTAGCTCTGTGTGTGTCTGGGATTGGCTGACATGCTGGCCCGCCCCACTACACGCGCGCGCTTTGGGAAGGAAGACAAGGAAAAAAAGAAAAAAAAATGGCGATCGCCATTATAGAAACAGCAGTGATCTGAAGGCGCTGTTCCCGCACACTATACACTGAAATGTCATAATAGTGTGATTCACAGAGTGACTTACACTATTACAGCGGAAACCAAGCTAGGATTTAGCTGGTTTTTTGCTGCTAGAACCGTTCTCGAACGTTTCTAGAACTATCGAGCTTTTGCAAAAAGCTCGAGTTCTAGTTCGATCTAGAACAGGCCCCAAAATCACTCGAGCCTCGAACTGGAGAACCTCGAACCACGAACCGCGCTCAACTCTAGTCACTGCATCAAAGACTTCTATCTAGGTTGCTGACCCTGGTCTACGAATCCAGTTGAGCTCATAGCAATTAAGAACCTTTCTACCAAATAACCAGAGTCAAACATCAATATAGTGCTGTCTACACATGATGTCTTATTTCAAGACTTTTTTGCAACGGGTTTGACATTGACTAACACGTTGGCCACGTTTCATTGGAGCCAAATACATTTTTTGTATTCTAGACAAAAGCTATTTTGCATACATACTTGTTTCATTGATTATGAAAAAAATCCCTAAATCTCAAAAAAAAATTGAAATTACCAACATACAAAATATTATATGTTTTATGAACTATGAAATAGTCTAAAATATAAGACCTTTGGAAGGGAATAATCAAAGAACATATTAGAAAATTGTATAGAAAGTGAGTATGCAAGCCATGGATTTATTTCCTGTACTATCAGTGATTCTCAAGGTTTGAAATAATCATTACAACAATATTGTTTTTTTCTGACTTTAATTTGATTCTTATTTGATATAATTGAGATAAAAAGCAATAAAAACGTTATGAAATGAAAATGCATGCTAGGGCAAAATACCGTAGAAGTAGAGAAATATGGATTGACAGTTTGTCCTTGTGAAACATTAGAGTAATTTATGGTGAGGGAAATAAAAGTCGCCTTTTGCTTTAGAAAATCTTATTTCACCATTTCTGCATTTTAACTGCTTTAGAATTATTAATAATCTCTACTGATATGCTGTCAAATGTTGTAGGTTAGCGAGCCATAATAGACTTGCAAATGGTGGTAAGGTCATGATTATATTGATCTGTAGCTCCGTGCATGAGTAATGTGTGCATAAAGGGTGGAAAATGGATAAACATGGTTCATTGAAACACAAATACCTTTAAAAAGTATAAATTATACATAATTTCTATGTACATTTTATGTCATATTGCTGCTAGACAGAAACATTGCGATTTTAAATACTATTTTAGGCATTATGGACTTTTAGGGTATGTTTAGACTGTATTTTTTCAGACATTTTTTGAGCAGGCCTACTCCGAAAAAAGAATGAAAAAGTGTTTAAAAATGCTTTTTAGATTCTTACTATATATTTCTAGTTAAAAATAACAGTGTCCTCCATGTGTGCAGACTTTTTGGTGATTCGTCAGACGTTTTCCAACAAGGAACTACTTTATACTTTACAATATAAGTCAACTGGAAGGCCAAAAACAATGTCAGGGAATTGCCTCGGCAAGTATTCTTGCCTCAAAAAGCTGGAATTTTATTTAATTAATTACTCCCAAAAAGCTTAATGGGAACCAGTCATGTAAAAAAGGTATATTAACCTGCAGATGCATGGTTAATCTAAAAGTTAATAAAGTTCTGATGTGTTGTGACCTCCGCAGTAAAAGCCCCATTGCCAGGAAGAAATTTACTTTATTCCTCTGGCAGCCTCAGGCTTTCAGTCATAGAGGTGTGGTCGGCGCAGTTTCAGTCTCTACTCAGCGGATAGTAAGCAATGGCTGTATGCACCCCCCGGAATTGACTAACAGTTGGCTCAGCACTGTATCAGTACAGAGTTGGCTGTCATTCAGTGTCAGGGTGTGATTGTAACCATTAATCACTATGCAGTTTGTGGTGACTGAAACCACACCGGCTGTGCCTCTATGACTGAAAGCTCCAGGTTGCCAGGAGGAATAATGTTAAATTCCTCCCAGTAGCCAGGATTTCAATGCACCAGCCATACAGGGTCAGAATGCTATTACAATTTTTGGGAAATTCATAGTTGCACAAAACTGTATTGAATTTTTACTTTTTTTATGACAGTCCCAGCCTACTTCACCCTCCTTTTAATTATGGGGGGGGGGGTTTAAGCTGCGAGTAGCATTCTCGAGTGCTGCTGAGAAATGTGTACTACTTTATGCCTCGTAAGTAGTAAGAGGTAAATTTGACAGAAAAATGTTTTGTTTCCCCTTCCCTCTACTTCAGGCCAACTGCTATTTTTGATAATGTATACTATGTTCAGTTTGCACCAGTTCAGACTACAAGATTAGGAATTCCTTTGTCCTTTGTCTATGCACTCCTCCCGGTTAATTTTTCTTTTGCGGGTTCTTCTCTAGCCCTTATATAGAGGTCAGGAATGACACGAAAAGAGGCAGAAATTTAGAATAGGACCCAGTTGAGAGTGATACCTTGGCGTGGTAACTGGGTTCAAGTAAATTTGGCCAATTTTATTTGCAAAATAACTCCTTATTTCCCCCCCAAAAATGTTCATGTTTTCTTTGCAGGAATGCATATTTACATTCCAATGTTCACCATTAACATCTCTTTGTTTTTTCCCCTACCCTCTACTTGAGTGCAACTGCTATTTTTGATAATGTATACTATGTTCAGTTTGCACCAGTTTAGACTATAAGAATAGGAAGTGCTGGCAATTCTTCTGTTGAATACATTTATTGTGGTGGTGAACGGCAGCATCAAGCCATTTTGCATTTGAGGTTTAAATGTCTATTATTCTGGTTCATAACTTGAAATTTTTTACAATGAATTTTTAATCTTAGTTGCTGTACTATCAATTGACTAACAGATAATACATTAAATATACACTGGAGATCAAAATTAGAGAACAACACACAATTTTCGAAATGTTGCAGTCATTGTGTAATCCTATGTGATTATATCCTAACATGAGGAAACTCACACTATTTTAAGATTTCATAAATTGAATTTATTGTAAAGCACATAATAAAAATGTAAATGAGATAAATGTTAAGGAAGACTGATCAAAATTAGAGAACACTTTCAGATACCTGCGGCTTATTGGTGTTAATCTGTCACCTGGTAATAGGGATGCGCCAGTCTTTTTGTATATTTCTAGTGCATCTCTTTCAAATTGAGCACACCACCTTATAACCAGACTGTGTTCACTCTCCTTTATAGCAGGAGTCTAGCTGCCCAGACATGGAGGTTTTAACCCAGATAGCAGTATTTTGCCCAGACATAGAGGTTTTTTACCCAGATAGTGGCATTTCAAGTTAGGTTCACAATATATAGAGATTACCTTCCCATTGGTTATCAGGCTCACATGCATTGGCCAGTACATAAGCTAAATATCTCTTTTTTCAAATATTCCTATAGCAGTAGTGCAATGTCAGAGTTCACTTTTTCATTGTTTGCATTTTAGTGTGCAGCTGTATATGTTTCGCAGTTCTAATGTTTTTTCAGCTAGCAGCTGTTCACACCTATTGGATGTGCGGGTCAGTCTTTTTGTATATTACCAGTGTAGTTTCTGGCTGTAAAAGGTCCCAGCATTTGACTACACAAGCTTTTCTCTGACTTTCCCTTTTTCCCTTCTTGTGGTTTATCCCTTTCTCTTTAGGACCCAGCTGATTTCCACACCTTTTCAGTTGTTAATCTTCAGCACTTGAATGTGTGCCTTTAAATATCACCATTCCCTTTTTCTCTGTGCTGGTGATAGGTCTAATACCCTTAACAAGTCTACAGTGCAAGCAGTCAACTTGTATTCATCTGGAGAAACATTGTTGTTGTTGCTGTTCCTCTCCCTGGAAAAAAGTTATTTGTTTACTTTCCCCCTGTTTGCAATCCCTGTGTCTTCTATAGAGCTTAATGGTGTTGACTAAGTGCAATCCCATCCTTATTTAGAGTAATTAAGGGTCAGGTATCTGGCTCAGTGCATAAAGGTTTGGAACCTATCTAGGGTGGTGATCGAAGCCAGGGGCCAGCAATAGATTTGGTCAGGGGTCACCATCTCCCCCTTGCCTAGATACTGCGATTCCCTTCCCTTTCGCCATTCGTTTAGTACTTCCCCGTAACTGCCATGACATTTATACTCTTGGGTTATAATTAGAGAAATATAAGGAGAATAACTTGAGTGCGCACTGAACTTCCCAATCATATCAGCATTATTTGGCAAATTCAAATGTTGTTAGATCTGCCCAATTTTACCTCACAATAAAACAATATGGGCAAAGTCCAATAGGGTCTTCACTGCTAAGAAGGATTTAAAAAAAAGTAACTGAACTTTGGTAATAGTTACATACACAAACCCCAATTCATCAGGGAAGATGTTCTTTTGACACATGAAACAAAACTAGAGTTGATTAGTTTCAAACTAATGTTATATTTATAAAAAGAACAATGAAGCCTATCAACCCTATTATCTGACACAATAGTCTAACACTTACTCATGTTACAATTCATATAGCACCTCATTAACACTTATCAAATTGCA
This sequence comes from Anomaloglossus baeobatrachus, assembly GCF_048569485.1. Classification (NCBI taxonomy): domain Eukaryota; kingdom Metazoa; phylum Chordata; class Amphibia; order Anura; family Aromobatidae; genus Anomaloglossus; species Anomaloglossus baeobatrachus. The sequence goes on from NC_134354.1 coordinate 57,084,602, forward strand.
CTGTGATGAACTACCACTAGCTGTCAGAAACACTAAAGCCTGCTTTACATGAGACGATAGATTGTGCGATAGCACAATCGATCGTACCCGCCCCTGTCGTTTTTGCATCACGGGCAATTAGTTGCCCGTGACGCACAAACTCGTTTAACCCCGGTCACACGTACTTACCTTCCGGGCGACTTCACTGTGGGCGACGAACGTCCACTTCCTGGAGTGGGAGGGACGTTCGGCGTCACAGGGACGTCACACGGTAGCCGGCCAATAGAAGCGGAGGGGCGGAGATGAGCGGGATGTAAACATCCCGCCCACCTCTTTCCTTCCTTTAAGCCGTCGGGTGCCGCGGGACGCAGGTAAAGCTGCTGTTCATCGTTCCCGTGGTGTCACACATTTTAATTAAACAATTTTATGAAACCTAGCGATGAGTACACGACTCATGATTTGTGAGTGATACTGCATCGCTAGGAGGTGTCACACGAGACGACGTCGTGCGGTATGCCGGATGTGCGTCACGAAAACCGTGACCCCAACGACACATCGCACAATCTATCGTCTCGTGTAAAGCCCGCTTTAGTGACTGGGAAGACCAAAAAAATGGTGGTCAGGAGCCAGTAGGTCTTGTATGGAACACAGGGATGAAGTGTAACGCCCCAAGGGTGATGATCCTGTTCGTGATGCCAAAATTGAAAGGATGTGTCGCCCAAGGATACTGATCCTCTTCAGGGACGCCACAGGGTTTCTTCAATATGGCAAACAGGTAATGTCATTTTATATGTTGTGACACCTTTCACGGCTTGCGGTCAGGGATGTGTATGACTGCCGCTGTAGGTTTTATGAGCATCTGGGGCTGATGGGGGTCTGCAGCCAGATGATGTAGCCTCCCGTGAGTGAGGCAGGCCCCAGGGGCTTGGGTGAGCAGGGTAGCGGATCCCAGAATAACATATGCTGAGTCTAAAAGTCTTTAACTATTTTTTACTCACTTAGATGTTGCTGTGAGCTAACCCAGGCATTGCTGTGATGAACCAGGTTGAACCAGGACTCCTTCGGGCCAGTCTGAGGGTAACCTGTCAGCTTGCCTTCCTAGCACTTCTGTGTTTGGATAACCCCCTGACGTGAAGTACCGTGGGGGTCTATCCAGTGTGTCACTACTGCCTTTTCTCCCCTGTGTTCGGCCCGTTTGCAGGCAGCGTGGACCAAGTGAGATGGCTCTAGGCTCTGTCCCCTTATGGGTCCCCACGTTGCTGCTGAGGCTTGGACTCTGTGAGGTTGGTAAGGTACTTGTAGTTCCCCTCATCGGCAGGTTTAGCAGGTCAAAAAACTGGAGTATGCTCTAGGGACCTGTACCCCGTACGTGCCTAGTCACCAGCAGCACCGTACTCTGTCTGACCAAGGGACCATTCTCCCCCGCTAACCGTTACTACCCCGTGTAGGGTCTGACTAGTGGCCATGCGCGTATCACCTCACGACCGCCAGGCTCAACTACCAGACTGGCTCTCCTCTCTCCTGACAACCTCTGAACTTTAGCTCCCAGACCCTCTGCTACACCTCTTGAAAAGATTTGAAAGCTAGCCCCCTTTGGAGACTACCCAAGGGTCCCCTCTAAAGATGTGGGAGACCTGGTTGCTATGTGTCTGTGCGTACACACCTCGTTCTGGCCCTTAGGATTACCTGGAAGTACTGTCCCAGGGTCAGGGGTGCCACAGAAGCAAAGTTGAGATCAGAGCACAATCCGGAGGTCAGAAGCCAGGAAGTCACGCAAGGTACACAGGGGGAAGTGGAGCCAAGGCCAAGGTACAAGCCAGAGGTCAGAAGCCAGGAAGTCACGCAAATTACACAGGGGGAAGTGGAGCCAAGGCCAGGGTAGAAGAAAGAGGTCAGAAGCCAGGAAGACATGTAAGGTACGTTTGGAAAAAGCAGATGCCAAGGTTGGGGTATAAGCCAGAAGTCAGGAGTCGGGTAACAAAGTCAGAGTAAGGGACATGGGACGAGAGGGAAAACAACAGGTCCTGGGTAGGAGGACAAGAACAAAACACAAACAGGAGCCAAAGCACTTACTGCAGGCAGGAACTACAACTGGCTGCATTCTGGATGAGGTTGCTCCCTAATGAAGCAGAGCAATCACCAGGAACAAGGCGCCTGGAAAAAGGTCCCTCCCAAAACCAGCACAGGAACCAAGGACTCGAAGCCAGCCATCCACCGGCGCAAAATACAAAACAGAACACCGACTCTGCTGGAGAACAGAGCACCACGGATCAGAACCGTGACATACACAGTATACATTACATATCATAACAATTTCATTAATTTCTTAAAGGGGCAATATGTCCATCTTCTTACAGACATAAAGTTTGAAAAAGTTCAACCATTCTGCTCAGTAATTGCTAAATTATTTAGAACCCACAATGCCATTTGTTGTGAGAAAAACATCCAGCCCTTTTTTTTTAAATGCTAAGACATCACTCTCTGAAAGTTTTTTAGAAGTCAAATGTGTTTTATGTTCCGCTCCCATATTAAAATGAAAGAGAAATTGAAATCCAAGAAAATGATTAGCATTCCTCCATGTCAAAGTTGAAACAGAAAGAACAGCAAAATCTGTCAAGTTTCTATCCTCGCAAAATATTTCTATTACAATTAGGAGAATACATAGTGACCTATCAACTTAATGTGCTGGGTCTGAAATTGCAGGTTTTTTATTACTCGCTTTAGTAAAATGTCAAACATTGCATTAGGTTATTTCTCACTTTTTATAATATTTTTTTTGCCTGAACAGTAATTGAACAATAACATGAATAATGTCTAACAGTGGCATGATAATACAATTTCCAAAGAATAAAATTATTGTAATTATTAGCACGCAAAGAGAAGGTTTTTATCTGCATACTGTGCATTCAGTTTAAGCTGTTCTCAGGACTCAAGCTGATATCATTTGACTGCGTATTAAAGCATAGGGAGCTCAGCATGGCTGTAAATAAGGTAATTTGGTTGTAAATTATTTTGCACCTACAGAGTTGAAATTGAAGACGTATATTTTATAGAATGCAATTATTTATTAACCTTTTAGTCATTGTGCTGTGATATTATATTAATGGAGGTGAGCTCCTGTGGAGGAAGGAACGGCAACTACAATACTCAAAGAATTAATTGTGCCATTGTCACTTGTAAAAACAGGGTAAATATGTCCTAAAATCTTAGTAGAGATGCAAAAGTCTCCACGGGGGCTTCGCAACCAAACACACAATTTTTTATGGCAGTGATTCATGTCTTGAAGGTTTGACAAGGATTGGTCATGGCTTTATAAATCAACATAGCTGTCTTGGCATTCTTTCAAGATTTATCTGAAGAGCCTAAAGTGGACTTGCAACCTGCAAAGATTAAAATACTCTAGGAAATGTCTATGTTTTTGAAAGAAATAATACATTACAGAAATTATTTTATTAGCTGTTACAGTGCTGTTAATCAAAGTTCATTCATCACAGGCTCTGCCATTTCCCGTAATTACAGCCCTGTAGACATTTGCGCTTCTAGCTGTTAATTTTTAGAAATATTCAAGGGAAATTATAACTGACAGCTTCTGTAGTCCATTTCATGACCTTCTAGCTAAGCTTCCCTCAAGAACTCTATGAAGTCAAAACAGTTGAGATCTGACAATACTTCTGGCTAGTCAATCAAACACTATGATCTTTGTTTTTCATCAACTATTTTTTTATATATAATAGAATGATGTTTCCATTTGAACTCAGTAAAAAAATAAATCTTGTTTATCATTCGAGTCCTTGTGGAGATTTTCCACCTTACGAGAGTTACAGTAAATCTTCGTTGTATACCGTTTCTATAATTGATGAAGTAAACTCTTCCTTCATTTTGTGGATCAGGGCAAGTAAGAAATTTTAGCAAAAAGATTGAAATCACAGATCCCATAGTACCCCATTCGTTGGACTAAAGAATCCATTTGTCCAGTGGTCAACTCGTTGCCTTAAGCCTGCTTTATACGTTGCAATTTCGCATACGATATCGTATGCAATTTGCAACGCCCCCATTGTATGTGTGGCACGTTCAATTTGTTGAACGTGCCACACATACGAGCAACCACTCATCACACGTACTTACCTTCCATACGACCTCGATGTGGGCGGCGAACATCCACTTCCTGGAGTGGGAGGGACGTTCGGCATCACATCGACGTCACGCGGCAGACGGTCAATAGAAGCGGAGGGGCGGAGCTGAGCGGGACGTAAACATCCCGCACACCTCCTTCCTTCTGCATTGTGGGCCGGGAGCCGCAAGACGTAGGTAAGATCTGTTCATCATTCCCAGGGTGTCACACACTACGATGTGTGCTACCCCGGGAACGTTGAACAATCTGACGTGCAATTCTAGAGAAAGGTACGATGTGTATGCGATGAACGTTTTAACGTTCAATCGCAATCGCACGTGCCTGTCACACACTGCAATGTACCTTACAATACCGGATGTGCGTCACTTATGACGTGACCCCACCGACACATTGTAAGATACATTACAGCGTGTAAAGCGGGCTTTATGGAGCGCAGCTAAAGTGGACTAAGGTCAGCAGATGAGATTAGTGTTTGTGGTATTGACAGTGCAGCATTCTGTACAATAAGGCTATGTGCACACACTGCGTCTTTTTGACGCTGCGTTTTTGTGCGTTTTTGGCTGCTAAAAACGCACAAAAACGCACCTGCGTCGAAAAAACGCGGCAAAAAACGCACGCGTTTTGCCGCGATTTGGTGCGTTTTTTTGCTACGTTTTGCTGCGTTTTTGCTCACTGCGTCTTTATGCGTTTTTTATCAGTGAACAAAAAAAAAAAGGTCTGATGTCATTTCCTTCATGAAATAATTTTAAAAAAAAAAATGACGTGGGCTTCGCCCCATTTTTGAGTCCAGCTGGGTACAACTAGGCAGCTGGGGATTGGAATCCACAGTGCAGGGTGCCCATGCTTTCTGGGCACCCCCGCTGTGAATTGCAGTCCCGCAGCCACCCCAGAAAATGGCGCTTTCATAGAAGCGCCATCTTCTGGCGCTGTATCCAACTCTTCCGGCTGCCCTGGTGACGGGTGGCTCGCCGGGTAATAATGGGGTTAGGGCTAGCTGTATATTATCAGCTGGCCCTAAGCCCGAAATTCATGGTGTCACGCCAATATTAGGCATGGCCACCATGAATTTCTAGTAAAGATAAAAAAAAACACAACACAGAAAAATATTTTTATTAGAAATAAAACACAACACAATTAGTGACTCCATCTTTATTGAAATAAAGAACCCCCCCTCCGCAGTAATCCTGGGTCAGGGTCCCGCGCCGTCCAATCCGGATCCAATATCATCTGATCGGTTTGCTGGAAGGCAAAGCGATCAGATGATGTGTCAGGATTAAGTGCCTGAATCACATCACACAGCAGCTGATTGTATAAAACCCGTTTATACAATCAGCAGATGCATCAGTAGAAAAAAAAAAAAATAATAATACTCACTTATGTGCTGATTACCGATTACCGGCAGCTCCTGCAGCGATGGGGCGGGAGTCTGATCCTGTCCGATCGCTGCAGCAGCTGTCGGTAATCAGGGATGACGTCTCCTGACGCATCCGCTGATACCGGCCGGGCGCCCGCGTCAGCCCGAGACTTACGATCAGCTGATGCGTCAGGTGACTGCATCAGGTGATCCATCGCCAGGTCCTGCATCCATCGGAGCTTTCCCGACCGTCTGCACACAGCCGGAGCGGGGGTGGCGATACCGTGAGAGGAGCTGGGAGCGGGCATGGCACCGGGAGGCTGCAGACAGGTGAGTATAACTTTTTTTTTTTTTTCCTACTGTTAACTTTTGTTTTCGCAGCCGCTTCCACCTCCCGCCCAGTCATGGCGCCGCACGGCAGCATACATGCCCAGGACGGGAGGTGGACGCGGCGGTGACGGTACCGGGAGGATTCACGCTTCTGTGTATACTGACAGAAGGAATCCTCTTCCTGTACACGTCACTTTACTACCCACCTCCTGCGTTTATAGCTGCGTTTTTGGTCTTAGAAACGCACCAAAACGCAGCTATTTGCGTTTCTCATTGCGTCTTTCAACATCCCATTGAACTCAATGGATGAAAAGCGCAGTGAAAAACGCGGGAATTGACATGCTGCGTTTTTGTGGTCACCACAAAAATGCAGCTGAAAAAAAACGCTGTGTGGGGACAGAAAAAATGAAAACTCATAGACTTTGCTGGGGAAGCAAAGTCATGCAGTTTTGAGGCCAAAAACGCACCCGAAAAACGCGCAAAAACGCCGAGAAAAACGCACCGTGTGCACATAGCCTATGTCTGTTTTACAGTCAGATTGTAAAGAGTTTGATTAACTGATGTAACCGGCAGGCAGGAGTATTACTGGACGGAGTATATATCTCACCCAGAAAGTTAACCTAGGTGAGATATTGCTGCAGTAGCCTTGCTGCTGAACTAACTCAGCTGAGGTAATTTGCCTAATCACAGCCACATAAAAGGCTGAAGAAATCCTTCAGTAGGAAAGAGACAACCTGAGGAGTAACATGCTCTGTTGTGGGGTGGGCATGGATGATGGTGAAAACTAAAGACCAGTGACTGGAAACTCAAGTTCCAGGTAGCGTGAGTCAGGGATAACCTATGCTATTAAGCGCCCAGACAGGAAAGTGTTTATTGTCCTCTCTTGCATGTTTGTTTACAAGTCTCTGGTTGAAAATGAAAGCCGCATATTTACAGTACAGCATATAGACTGGTTTTCATCTGTCACTTCCCTTCCGCCCTATAACACGCCCAGCGTGTTACACTGCTCAAACTATATATTTTGATAATGCGTAACCGTAGAAAATTTGCTGCACTTGACCCTGGTGCTCCTTAAAAAGAGATTGAATGGCACATCTTGTCACCCCAGTCTGCTTTAACCCCTTCATGACCCATGATGGATATATCCATCCTGGATCGTGTAAGGTTAATCCCCGCCCCCTGCCGTGGGCAGGCCGCAGCGATCTGCGCACATATCAGCTGATTTCAACAGTCAACATGTGTGCCTGCCAGTTACAAGTGGAATCGCTTTCCACCCGCAACTTTTAACCCCTTACATCACACTGCCAAAATCTAGCAGCTAGATGTATATATATGTGCACTGCCATTACTTTTACTGACCGCCGCCCACACCGAAAGTCACATGCATGATCACGTGACTTCCGGTGGTTGCCATGGTAGCACAGGGTCATGTGATGACGCCTGTAGCTAACATGAGTCACTTTCTCTCAGTGCCGGTGGCATAGTGCCAGCACTGAGAGTAAAGCAGCATATCTGCAGCTTTCAGCTCTGTAGCTTAGATCTACAGATATGGAAGAGCGATCAGATTGCTGATTCATATAGTCCCCTAAGGGGACTAGTTAAATAAAAACAAGTAAAAAAGTTTTACAAAAAAAACCTAAAAGTTCAAATCATCCACCTTTCACCCCATTGAAAATTAAAGGGTTAAAAAAAGAAAAAATATACACATTTGGTATCGTCGCGTTCAGAAATGCCCAATGTATCAAAATATAAAATCAATTAATCTGATCGGTAAACGGCGTAGTAGCAAAAAAATTCCAAGCGCCAAAATTACGTTATTTTGGTCGCCGCAAGTTGTGCGCAAAATGCAATAACAGGCGATCAAAACGTAGTATCTGCGCAAAAATGGTACCATTATAAACGTCAGCTTGAAACGCAACAAATAAGCCATCAATGAGCCATAGATACCAAAAAATGAGAACGCTACGGGTTTTGGAAAATGGCGCAAAATGTGCGCCACTTTTCTTGGACGAACTTGTGAATTTTTTTTAACCCCTTAGATACAAGTAAACCTATACATGTTTGGTGTCTAAAAACTCCCACTGACCTCAGTCATCACAATGACATCCGTTTTACCATATAGTAAACATGGTGAATAAAATATCCCAAAAACTATTGTCCGATCACACATTTTTTTGCAGTTTTTCCACACTTGGAATTTTTTTGATGTTTTCCAGTACTCTATATGGTAAAAATTATGGTTCAATTTAAAAGTACAACTCATCCCTCAAAAAAAAGCTCTCATATGGCAAGAATGACAGAAAAATAAAAAAGTCACGGTTCTTGGAAAAAGGGGAGCAAAAAGAAAAACGGAAAACGCCCGGGGGCAGAAGGGGTTAAAATCTGTGCCTGAGAGAGACTGTAAGGTGAGTGAAAGTAATAGCCAAGATATTTGTCTTCCATGTCCCTGCACGTTGAAAAAAGATAGGAGTTCTGTGTTTGTTTCAGTGCTGATCTTTCAGTTGCAGAGACCTCTAAGATTAGTTCAGCTATGCTTTGTGCACCTCCAGCTCCCTTTAACCCCACGATGACCACACTAGCTTGTTAAAACAAAGTCCTTTTTAATATCAACCAAACTTATGTACAGGGAGTATCAGGAAAAAAGTTCACCATTTTCTTCCGTACAATACAGAGAAACATATAGAAACTAATACAAGGGGCACTCTTGCTAGATACCACTTTACTAAACTTATCACCAGTCTGGCCAATTCCACCGACTCTTTAAGACTGTCCTCCAGAACAAGTACAATAGTGCTGCATTACAGCTTGTCCAGTACTAAAGTGCCTCACTCGCCTGCTTCAGAAAACTGCCGCCACTGTAGGTTCATTGCTAACACTTGCTCCCTTGTCCTCGTCACACACACCCAAAATTGTTCTCTCTCCTCTGATCCTCACTCCTACATAGCTCACCAACTACTCCATCACTTCCTGCTATCTGAAATTAGTTTTTCTAAGCATCTCACATTAACTTTTCCCTCTTCCAGCTGGTATATTAACCCACTCTTTTCTAAAATACAGGAAACTGCAGTCCACAGGGGAAATAAAACATTGCACATAAGCAAGCATAACAGTGAATCATATTTAATTTTATAATACAACATAGCGGGCTTCAGAGAGGGTGTAGGAACTACATTCCACTCCCTTACAAGACCTGGCTGACCCAGAATAACTGCCTTGTGTCTTGTTGTTGTGCTCAATCTTGCTATGGTGTATGATCTGTTATAGGAGTCCTAGAAGTAATAATTTGCCCTGTTGACAACATCATCAAGTCTGTCTGGAATTATATGAAGAGACACAAATATTTCCACAAACCTATACCCTTGGAGAAAATATGTTTAGAACAACATTGCTGTCTCGTTCCTCCACCAACATACATAGAAGAATTGATGGAATAGATGGAATAGAATTGATGCTTTTGCATGGTATTGTGTGTCAAAAGAAATTTTAATAATATAAGAAAAGAGTTATTTCCTTTATTTTCTTTTTTGTTTTAAAAAGTGTTATTCTTCACATGTTCTTCTTTCAGAAGTGCACTGATCCTCTACTTCACACCTACTTACTTGCCATAGGTTGATATGCTGCTGACTAATTAAACAGCTTTGGCCAGCAGCATCGTCATGTCCAAAGCCAAAACATATGCTCTCACATGCTAGAAACAGATCCGGATCCATCATCAGACAAGTATGTACAAGCTACCGTATTTTTCGGTTTATAAGATGAACCGGATTATAAGACGCAGCACAAATTTAGAAAAAAAAAAAGAGAAAGGTAAAAAAAATGGGGTCCATCTTACAATCCTGTGGTCTCTTACCGGGGGAGGGGTCACAGGAGACAGGAATGGTGGTAGAGCAAGTCTATGCTGTGGGCGGCGGGTGTCCTAGATGCTTTGAGGTAGGTAACTTCCAGAAACTGTCGGCGATGCAAACTTACACGAAATGGCGCTCAGAGTCAGGGCATATGCAGATTGAGCTATCGGCTCAATGCAAGCCAAGAGCTCCATCTGCACACGCGCCACCACAGAGCACCATTTTTTGAACCACGCACCGCCAACATTTACGAATGACACTGCCTCACGGCCTGCCACCTCACTGGACACAGCAGAACCCGCCACTGCACCGACCCCAGCACAGCCCTCCGCTGCATCGGCCCCAGCACAGCCCGCCGCATCACAGGCCCCAGCACAGTCCGCCGCATCACAGACCCCAGCACAGCCCTATTCCACGCAGGCCCCAGCACAGCCCACTGCCGTACAGGGCCCAACACAGCCCACTGCCGCACAGGCCCAAGCACAGCACCTGCTTCTGCAACTTCTCTCCATCACCTTCCAGTAAGGTGCATTCAGATTTTAAGATGCACCTCTCATTTTCCTCCCAATTTTTTGGGAGGAAAAGTGCGTCTTATAATTTGAAAAATACGGTGTATAGAAAAATGCTTGTAACAACTGTAGTTATTACATAGGAGACCAGGTCTGGCTGAAAGACTGCATTGTACAGTAGAGATTACTTTTAATAAGTAAGTTGGAAAGTTTCTTAATTTTACAAAAACTTAACCGTTTACTATAATAAGAATGACAAGAGATGAGTAGATAGATTCACAGGTGATGGAAATTTCTTACACTAGTGAAACATCAAGAAAAGAAACAAATAAACCAACAAAACTCCCATGAATTTTATCAAAGTATACCATTCATCATTCATATACTCACCATGAGGGCTCACTCACACTACTGTGTTTTCAGTCTGAATGTGATCCAACAAAACATCAGATCGCACTTGTACCAATGTTATTCTATGGTGCCGTGCACATGTCCAATTTTTCGCAGCATGTCAGAGTTTGTTCCAATTATATGATCAGACTCGTCCTTGCTGGTCAATGAGTCCTTGGAAAAAAGACTTGCATAACATTTGAGTGTAGTTGGAATTTACCAGACTGACAGAATGGAGACTTTGGAACTCCATATTCTTCTCATCCAAGAACATTGGTTCACATTCTGATCATACTCTGGTCAAGCTCTGATCAGAGTTAGATTAGAGTGTGATTTGTATAATCGACCCGATTCTCTTGGATGAGACTGTACACTAGCCTGACTCAGGGGTCAGTATTGGGCCCGCTTCTTTTCAACATATTTATAAATGACCTTGTTGGTGGCATGCGGAGTAGAATTTCAATATTTGCAGATGATACTAAACTCTGCAGGGTAATCAATACAGAGGAGGATAATTTTATATTACAGGGAGATTTATGTAAATTGGAGGATTGGGCTGAGAAGTGGCAATTGAAGTTTAATGTAGATAAATGTAAGGTCATGCACTTGGGTAGAGGAAATAACATTTATGATTATGTACTTAATTGTAGAACACTGGGTAAAACAGACACAGAAAAAGACTTGGGTGTATGGGTGTATGGTAAACTTCACTTTAGTGGACAGTGTCAGGCAGCTGCTGCCAGGGCTAATAAAATAATGGGATGTATTAAAAGAGGTATAAGTGTTCATGAAAAAAATATATTTCTACCTCTGTACAAGTCACTAGTGCGACCGCACTTAGAATACTGTGTACAATTCTGGTCACCGATATATAAGAAGGACATAGCTGAACTGGAGAGGGTGCAGAGAAGAGCCACCAAGATTATTAGAGGAATGGGTGGGCTGCAATACCAAGACAGGTTATTAAACTTGGGGTTATTTAGTTTGGAAAAACGAAGGCTTAGGGGGGATCTAATCACAATGTATAAATATATGAGGGGACAGTACAGAGACCTTTCCAAAGATCTTTTTACACCTAGGCCTGCGACTGGAACACGGGGGCATCCGCTACGTCTTGAGGAAAGAAGGTTTAATCATAATCACAGACGAGGATTCTTTACTGTACGAGCAGTGAGACTATGGAACTCTCTGCCGCATGATGTTGTAATGAGTGATTCACTACTAACATTTAAGCAGAGCCGGGATGCCTTTCTTGAAAAATTTAATATTACCAGTTATGTATATTAGATTTTATGACAGGGTATTGATCCAGGGAACTAGTCTGATTGCCGGATGTGGAGTCAGGAAGGAAATTTTTTCCCCATTGGAACTTGTTTGCCACATTGGTTTTTTTTTTGCCTTCCTCTGGATCAACATGTTAGGCTACGGGTTGAACTAGATGGACTTAGAGTCTCCCTTCAACCTTAAAAACTATGATACTATGATACTATGATACTATGACTCTAGCCTAAATGTGATCTAACATTCCAATTTGTGAACTAACTAACACGTTTTCATCATTGAATGAGTCACTTTACAGTGGGTACGGAAAGTATTTAAATTTCACTCTTTTTCTCTTTAATCTCATTAATGTACACTCTGCACCTCATCTTGATGATAAAAAAAAACAGAAATGTAGAATTTTTTGCACTTTTTTTGAACCAAAAAAACTGAAATATCCCATGGTTATAAGTATTCAGACCCTTTTCTCAGACACATATTTCAGTTACCTTCTGTTCATGCCCTTGCGATCTTCCTTGAGATGGTTCTACTCTTTCATTGGAGTCCAGCTGTGTTTAATTAAACTGATTGAACTTGTTTTGGAAAGGTGCACACCTGTCTATATAAGACCTCACAGCTCACAATGTAAGTCAGATCAAATGAAAATCATGAGGTCAAAGGAACTGCCCAGGGCGCTCAGAGACAGAATTTTGCCAAGGCACAGATCTGGACAAGGTAATAAAATAATTTATGCAGTACTCAAGGTTCCTAAGAGCTTAGTGGCCTCTATAATCGTTACATGGAAGAAGTTTGGGACCACCAGAACTCTTCCTAGACCTCTCCGTCCAGACAAACTGAGCAATCATGGGAGAAGAGCCTTGGTGAGAGAGGTAAAGAAGAACCCTAAGATCATTGTGGTTGAGCTCCAGAGATGCAGTAGGGAGATGGAGGAAAGTTCTAAAAAGTCAACTATCACTGCAGCCCTCCACCAGTTGAGCCTTTATGGCAGAGTGGCCCGACGGAAGCCTCTCCTCAGTGCAAGACATATTAAAGCCCACATGCATAGAGTTTGCAAAAAAACACATGAAGGACTCCCAGACTAATGAGAAATAACATTCTCTGGTCTGATGAGACGAAGATAGAACTTTTTGATGATAATTCTAAGCAGTATGTGGGGAGAAAACCAGGCACAACTCATCACCTGCCCAATACAATACCAACAGTGAAACATGGCAGTGGCAGCATCATGGGGTCGTTTTCAGTTGCAGGGACAGGACAACTGGTTGCAGTTGAAGGAAAGTTTAATGCAGCCAAGTACAGAGATATTCCCTGGACCTCAGACTTGGCTGAAGGTTCACTTTCCATCAAGACAATGACCCTAAGCACACAGCTAAAATAACAAAGGAGAGGCTTCAAAACAACTCTTTGACCCTTTTTGACTGGCCCAACCAGAGCCCTGACCTAAACTCTATTGAGCATCTATGGTAAGACCTGAAAATGGCTGTCCACCAACGTTCACCATCCAACCTGATGGAACTGGAGAGGATCTGCAAGGAAGAATGGCAGAGGATCCCCAAATCCAGGAGTGAAAAACTTGTTACATCATTCCCAAGAAGACTCATGGCTGTACTAGCTCAAAAGGAGGGTGCATCTACTCAATACTGAGCAAAGGGTCTGAATACTTATGACCATGTGATATTTCAGTTTTTCTTTTTTAAAAAATTTGCAAAAATTTCCACATTTCTGTTTTTTTTCTGTCAAGATGGGGGATGGGGTGCAGAGTGTACATTAATGAGAAAAAAATGAACTGTTTTTAATTTAGAAAATGGCAGCAATGAAACAAAGAGTGAAAAATTTAAAGGGGTTTCAATACTTTCCGTACCCATTGTATATAAATTAAGGAACAGTCTTGCAAGCATTAATATTAAATATTGAAAGGAAAGTTCCAAATTTTAGAGTTTTATTACTATCTCTGGCCCTAAACTAAATTTGCTTTTTACAGAAGTGCTAGCCATGCAGATAATGATTAAAGTGGAAAAAAAAATGAAATTATAATGCTTTTCAAACGCAGGTGCCCTTTTATGTAAAATATTTTGTTAGAATGCTACACTACTTAATGGAAATGTGTATATGATATTGCCAGAAGCTACATATAATTAACTGTTCATTTTGTAATTCCTCTTGACTTTGCAAATGCCCTAAGGTAAGAAAGCTGTTGCATATCTTAGAATTAATTATTCTTTGACTGGAATGATAAAGCGCACATAATTCAACAGGATAAAGGCTAAAAGTACTGACTGTACTTCTGGATGATTATTTAAAAAGATGTAATACTCACTTTGTAAATTTGTAAGTAGTGTGTGGTCTCATCAGGTTTACACAACTTTACAGTAAAGTACTTAAATTTATTTTTATAAAATGTTGGATGTTTGTCATCTTGTTAGGGAAAACTCCATTGCCACAGGACATTAAAATATTGAATGTAACATATGGCATTTCGTGTCCATAGGTGCACAATTATGGTATGGATCTGACTCATAACAAGGGCTTGGGGGTAATTATTACATCTGTGGGCATAAGCTGTTTGGCTTCCATGTGCTAGAAATTAGTGGATCCTTAGCTTAGATGTTGTAATTTGACTCAGCACTGTATAAAACTATTGCAGGATTTTTATAGTGATTTATGGTCTACTTCTTTATGGCTTTGATTTAATTTGTACCATCAGACTATGTATACAAGGAGACATTATAGCGGGCTTTACACGATACGATATCGTTAATGAATTATCATTGGGGTCATGGTGTTTGTGACGCACATCCGGCGTCATTAACGATTTCACAGCGTGTGACACTTATGAGCGTCCTTAAACGATCGCAAAAGCGGTCAAAATCATTTGCCGCGGAGAGGTCGTCGTCGTTTTCTGTTTATTAGCGATGTTGTTCCTCGTTCCTGCGGCACCACACAGGCAATGCGGAAGGAAGGAGGTGCGCAGGATGTTACGTCCCGCTCATCTCCGCCCCTCCGCTTCTATTGGACGCCTACCGTGTGACATTGCTGTGACGCCACACGAACCGCCCCCTTAGAAAGGAGGCGGTTCGCCGGCCAGAGCGACGTCGCAGAGTAGGTATGTGCGTGTGACGCTGCCGTAGTGATAATATTTGCTACGGCAGCGATCACACAATATCGCACGACGGGGGCGGGTGCTATCGTGCTCGACATCGTTAGCCGATGCTAGCGATATCGCAGCGTGTAAAGCCCGCTTATGTCCTTTATGTAGAAAAGATTAATAAAAGTAAAGATCAGAAGAAAAATAATATAGTGGTCATTTATATACAGTCATATGAAAAAGTTTGGGCACCCGTATTAATGTTAACCTTTTTTCTTTATAACAAATTGGGTTTTTGCAACAGCTATTTCAGTTTCATGTATCTAATAACTGATGGACTGAGTAATATTTCTGGATTGAAATGAGGTTTATTGTACTAACAGAAAATGTGCAATCCGCATTTAAACAAAATTTGACCAGTGCAAAAGTATGGGCTCCTCAACATAAAAGTGACATTAATATTTTGTAGATCATCCTTGTGCAAAAATAACAGCCTCTAATCGCTTCCTGTAGCTTTTAATGAGTTCCTGGATCCTGGATGAAGGTATATTTGACTATTCCTGTTTACAAAACAATTCCAGTTCAGTTAAGTTTAATGGTCGCCGAGCATGGACAGCATGCTTCAAATCATCCCACAGATTTTCAATGATATTCAGGTCTGGGGACTGGGATGGCCATTTCAGAACATTGTAATAGTTCCTCTGCATGAATGCCTGAGTAGATTTGGAGCGGTGTTTTGGATCATTGTCTTGCTGAAATATCCATCCCCTGCGTAACTTCAACTTCGTCACTGATTCTTGCACATTATTGTCAAGGATACTGAGTTGAATCCATGCAACCCTCAACTTTAACAAGATTCCCGGTGCCGGCATTGGCCACACAGCCCCAAAGCATGATGAAACCTCCACCAAATTTTACTGTGGGTAGCAAGTAGTTTTCTTGGAGTGCCGTGTTTTTTTGCCTCCATGCATAACGCCTTTTTGTACGACCAAACAACTCAATCTTTGTTTCATCAGTCCACAGGACCTTCCTCTAAAATGTAACTGGCTTGTCTAAATGTGCTTTTGCATATCTCAGGCGACTCTATTTGTGACGTGCTTGCAGAAGAGGCTTCTTTCGCATCACTCTCCCATACAGCTTCTCCTTGTGCAACGTGCGCTGTATTGTTGACCGATGCACATTGACACCATCTGCAGCAAGATGATGCTGCAGGTCTTTGGAGGTGGTCTGTGGATTGTCCTTGACTGTTCTCACCATTCTTCTTCTCTGCCTTTCTGATATTTTTCTTGGCCTGCCACTTCTGGGCTTAACAAGAACTGTACCTGTGTTCTTCCATTTCCTTACTATGTTCCTCATAGTGGAAACTGACAGTTTAAATTTCTGAGACAACTTTTTGTATCCTTCCCCTGAACAACTATGTTGAATAATCTTTGTTTTCAGATCATTTGAGAGTTGTTTTGAGGAGCCCATGATGCCACTCTTCATAGGATATTCAAATAGGAGAACAACTTGCAAGTGGCCACCTTAAATACCTTTTCTCATGATTGGATACACCTGCTTATGAAGTTCAAAGCTCAATGAGGTTACAAAACTAATTTAGTGCTTTAGTAAGTCAGTAACAAGTAGTTAGGAGTGTTCAAATCAAGAAATTGATAAGGGTGGCCATACTTTTGCACCTGTCAAATTTTGTTTAAATGCGTATTGCACATTTTATGTTAGTACAATAAACCTCATTTCAATCCAGAAATATTACTCAGTCCATCAGTTATTAGATATATGAAACAGAAATAGTTGTTACAAAAACCCAATTTGTTATAAAGAAAAAAGTTTAACATTAATAGGGGTGCCCAAACTTTTTCATATGACTATGTGTGGCGCCAAAAGTTTTAAAACTGGTAAAAATTTGTTTTCAAAAAGTTTCCTGCTTCAGTTTTTATAGTGGCAAGAAATCACATGAAGTGCAAAAATTGAAAAGTTATTCTTTGCAATGAAAATTAACTTGATGACAAAAAGTCCTTTTCAATGAATTTTAGCTCTGCCACAAAAGGACTTGCTTACATCAATTCAGTGATCTCATTAGCTCAAAAGAAAGTCTGAAGGACAAGGCAACTGGTATCACTCATGCTGACTTAAGGCCACGTCTCACTAAGCAACATCGCTAGCAACATCGCTGATGAGGCACGACTTGCTAGCAATGTTCAGTGTGTGACATCCAGCAACAACCTGGCCCCTGCTGTGAGGTCGCTGGTTGTTGCTGAATGTCCTGGACCATTTTTTAGTTGTTGCTCTCCCGCTGTGAAGCACACATCGCTGTGTGTGACAGCGACAGAGCAACAACTGAATGTCCAGGGAGCAGGGAGCCGGCTTCTGCGGACGCTGGTAACCAATGTAAATATCGGGTAACCAAGAAGCCCTTTCCCTGGTTACCCGATATTTACCTTCGTTACCAGTGTCCAACACTCTCACGCTGTCAGTGCCGGCTCCCTGCTCCCTGCTCCCTGCACACATAGCCAGACTACACATCGGGTAATTAACCCAATGTGTACTCTAGCTAGGAGTGCAGGGAGCCAGCGCTAAGCGGTGTGCGCTGGTAACCAAGGTAAATATCGTGTTGGTTACCCGATATTTACCTTAGTTACCAAGCGCAGCATCGCTTCCATGCGTCACTGCTGGCTGGGGACTGGTCACTGGTTGCTGGTGAGATCTGCCTGTTTGACAGCTCACCAGCAACCCGTGTAGCGACGCTCCAGCGATCCCTGCCAGGTCAGGTTGCTGGTGGAATCGCTGGAGCGTCGCTTAGTGTGACAGTACCTTAAATTATACTGGTGGCTTTGAAAGGGGATTTATGCCAAAAATCATTGTCTTTTTCTGTTATTCAGACATACCTCTAAGTAAACATTTGCAGTCATCATTACTTTGCTGTAAAAGGACTTCATAGGCATGGACATTGCTGCTTGTAATATTGTACCTAAATTATGAATGAAGTGAAAACTTTCTTCTGGGATAAGGTATAGATACAAACTGTTATGATTCTGTGTGCAGAACATTCAGCATACATACAGCACTGGATTACACGTTGGTTCTGGGAGGTACTCACGCAGATGCTTCTCATTCTCAGTGATTGCTCTGCTTCATTTTGGAGCGTGTTAGCTTCGGACTCCGCCAGTCGTACTCCCTGCTTACAGATGTGCTGTTGGCTATCGTGGTGCACAGTGTTCAGAGTTTGGCCTCTTTACTCTGGAATATTGTTGACCCATGTCTGCCTGTTTCTCCCGGTTTCTGTTTTGACGTCCCAGCTTCTGACCTCGGACTTCCTCCTGACCACATCCCCACCTGCTTCCTGTATTTTGTACATACTCTCCTGGAACCCTGACCTTTGGCTTGTATTTTGACCTCATCTCTGTCTGCCCCCTGTGTACTGTCAAGTCCTCCTGGTTTATGACCTTAACCTGTCTGAGTACCTCTCCATTTACTGTATACTAGTAGTGTCTAGCGCCACCTAGTGACAGTCATCACACAAACCATAATGCCCCGTAGCAAGAGTCCTTATGGGCCCCCTCACAAAAAAAAAAAAAAAAAATATTTTGATGGTAGATGGGGTCAGGATAAAAAGGTAAAGTCACAGAAGAACCTATCTTTCAATTTTTAAACACATATGGAGCACATATTTTGTAGCATATACATAGAAATAGTGCCACTGCTGATGTACCTTAGTGTTCTCACCCACTAAGACATCTGTTTATTAACCTCTTAGAGTATCATGCACTCCAAAATTATTCACCACACAAGATGATAGTTCATACTGAATCCGCCCATAAAAATATCTCCTACAGAACCCTCCACAGACCTCACAGTAAGCCACACTAGTATTATGCACCATAGTTCCAAACAACCCCAGCACACAATGTAAGGAACTACACAGCTGCCCAAGCGATATAAATATGTTTTTCTTTGCTTACTTATTTACAATGTTCAATATAATTGAGTCAATCCAAACACATTTCTCAGGAATCCTTTAATTTCCTTCCAGAAGCAACATTTTACGCACCTAAAGAAGTAATTTTTCTAACAAATTCATTCAACACCATGTTGAAAAAATGAGTAAAACCCCAATGACAGTCTTAAGAATTAAGCCAAAATTTAGACTTCGAAATTCTAATAATAACTAATTATCAAAAATTCAACCACAAGTAAGGGTGCTTTCACATCAGCATTTTTTCAAATGTGGCATGAATGTTTTTTTTGCCGCAAAACCGGATCCTTTACAAATGCATTGTCAGTTCAATGCATTTGCAATGGAATTGCGGCAAAATATGGTTACATGCGGTTGTATGCGCCACACACTGGATGCGGTGTTTTGTGATATTTTGCAGTGTTTCAAAAATGCTACTTGTTGTGTTTTTGACCTTGCTCAAAATACTTTATCTCACCGGATCCTTCATATTGTGGCAGTACCTGCAATGTAGTTCAATGAGCGCCGGATCCTGATGTACCGGAAGTCACCGCATTCTGATAGTCAGGATCCTGTTGTCTGTACTGAGCATGCCCAGAAAGTGGTTCCTCCCCCATGCTTTCTAATACAGCAGAGCTAGATTGGTGACAGAATACCAGGATCATAGAGGGTGAGAGGGAGTAATAAAGATGGAGTCCCTAAATGTGTCTGTGTATTTATTTCTAATAAGTATTTTTTCTCTGTATGATGTCTTTTTTTAACCCTTTATTGGACATAGTTAATGGCCGGGTCAAACTTTGCCTGATATTAACAATCTCGGGCTTAATACTAGCTGGTAAAACAAAGCTGGAATTAACCCCTTATTACCTAGCATGCCACTCGCTACCAGGGCAAGTGGAAGAGTTGGTTAGAGCATCAAAAGATGGGGCTTTTATGAAAGCGCCATTTTCTGGGGCAGCTGTGGACTGCAATTAGTAGTGGGGGGGCCCAAAAAGCTTGGGCCACCCTGTGCTGCGGATTCAAATCCCCAGCTGCCTAATTATACTTGACTAGACACAAAAATTGGGTGAATCATACGTCATTTTTTTAAAATTATTTCATGAGATTCATGAAATAATTAAAAAAAGGGCTTCCCTATATTTTTGGTTAACAGCCAAGTACAAATAGGCAGCCGGGGGTTGGGGGCAGCTCATACCTGCCTGCTGTACCTGGCTAGCATACAAAAATAATATGGCAAAGCCCATGTCGTTTGTTTTTTTTTTATAGTTTTTGGGTAAAAAACTAAAAAAAAAGGGGGGCGTCCCTGGATTTTCCATTGCCAGTGAAAGTAACATCAAGCAGTGGGGGTTAGCAGCAAGTAGCTGCTTGGATTACACTTAGAAATATAAAATGCAGCGGGAGCCCACACATTTTTTTTTTTACCCCTAACCCTAGGGTTAGGGTTATGTGTTTGGGTTTTGGTTTTTTTTGTTGTTTTATTTTTTAAGGAATTTAAAATGAATTTAAAAGAAAAAAAATCGACATGGGCTTCACCCATCGAGCACCCAAGCATTTTACTGCTCACTCATCCCTACTCCTGACCACACAGCCAGCAGAACAAGTAATCAGATCAGCTGACTTCAGTGTCGGACAGTTACTTGTTCTGTGTCCCACTGCATTCATCACAGCGTGTGCGGGCTGTGAGGTCAGCTGAGTTCGGCCAGCACTGGAGTTGGCTGATCTGAACTCAGTTGACCTCACAGCCCGCACACGTTGCGATGGATGCAGTGGGACACAGAACAAGTAATCGTCCGACACTGGAATCAGCTGATATGGTTGCTTGTTCTGCTGTCTATGAGGTCAAGGGTTCAGCTGAGTTCAGATCAGCTGACTCCAGTGCCGGCCGAATGCTGAATTCCACAGCTCACACACGCTGCGATGGATGCAGCGGGACAAAGAACAAGTAATCCGTCGACACTGGAGTCAGCTGATCTGAACTCAGCTGAACTCCTGACCACACAGCCTGCACATAATCACACATGTTCGGCAGCCGGCAGTGACTCTTAACCTGCATCCATCGCACCATGTGCAGGCTGTGAGATCAGGAGTTCAGCTGACTCCCGATCAGCTGACTCCAGTAGCAGCCTATTAAATTCTGTGTCCTGCTGCATTCATCACAGCAGCCATAAAAAATAGAAGTAGAAGGATCCGTTAAAATAACAATTGCGGTTGCATGCATTGCTCATTCAACCCACAGGATCCGGGCATATGTGTTTTGCGGTTATTTGCTGACCGGCAAAAAAAAACGCTGATGTGAAGTCTAATTATTTATTTTATAAATGTCCAGAAGACAGTTAGCTATAAAATGGCATTAGCTAACAAAGAAAACCTTTCCCGTTTCATTGCACCACATGGAAGAGAAAAGTAACAATACCTGAGAATGAAAATAATTTCTTTACACAAGAGAGGTTAAGGAGGCCACAATAAGATGAGTATCGATTGGCCTACTGATCAGAATCCTGTAGCAACAAAACAAAACAAAAATGAAATTGCAACCTTCTCACACAGATGATCAGGCCAACCACAGAGGTTAACATTGAAACAAGAGATTCTAATAATGAGAAGGGTTGACCAATATCCACATGTAAGTCCACTGCCATTGGATAAATAAGTAGAAAGCCAAACTGAGGCAAGTGCTTCCTGTAATATAGTACCATGGGGAAAACTTTTCTCCTTGCAGATACTGACAAACCAATCTGGTTGTCAATGGTGAGTAATCTTAAGGGTGCTTTCCACGCTGTGACTTTGCTAGCGATCTCGTTAGTGATGTGACACGCCAGATTGCAGATGTGATCTGCCGGATCGCACATAGGTCGTTTTTATAGCGCCGGTCACATGTGCGATCTTGGCAGATCGCATCTGCGATCTGGCGTGTCACATCGCTAACGAGATCGCTAATGAGATCGCTAGCGATGTCACAGCGTGTAAAGCACCTTTTATAGCTGCAATGCTCCTCTGGGAAATATTCAAATTGTCTCTTCAGAGAGGAAGGAGACTAACTCTAGTGTCACCTATTGGAAGTATCAATCCTAAAAGTCAAAAGTGACCCTTTAACAAGCCTTTTCACATGACATAGGATTTATGGCAGATCAGAACCTCAATTTGTAGACACGGTGTTTCAGGGTGATTGTTCCTCATTACTGCAAAGCATTAGATCTGATCTGGCTGTATGAGAAGCTATAGTGGGGTCCAAAGGGAAAACCTGTATCCTTGCAGAGACTGACAAACCAAATCTGGCTGTCTGTGGTGAGGAGTCTTATAGCTCCAATGCTCCTCTGGGAAATATTCATATTGTCTCTTCAGAGAGGAAGGAGATGAACTCTAGTACCACCTTCCTTTGTGATATAGTACAGTATACACTGCAGAGGAATGGAATACATCGGTGTCGTCAAAAAAAGAAGCTTCTAGTAAAACCTATGCACAAAAAAGCATGCCTACAATTAGTTCCTGAATCATGAAAAGGCGAGCACCTCTTCAAGAATCAGAGTCATCGTGACTCTAACATTCCCCGTCATCACAACCGATGACAAAATCGCTGGAATTTATTAATCGGAGACTTTGAGTTTTTGTAGAAACTTGATGTATTTCTCAATCAAATAAAAAAAATCTATAAAATCCTTAATTGTATTCCAGTAACCATTGAAACATCTGACTAAAAGATCTAAAAATCTTAACTTTGTTAAAATCCAAAATTTTTGTAACTCCCAAAACTTTTTGAAAATGCTAAATAATGGGTCTTAGGCGGACTTTGCACGTTGCGACATCGCAAGCCGATGCTGCGATGTCGCACGCGATAGTCCCCGCCCCCGTCGTAGGTACGATATCGTGTGATAGCTGATAGCTACGCCAGCTTCACATGCACTCACCTGCCCTGCGACCGTCGCTCTGGTAGGCGACCCGCCTCGTTCCTAAGGGGGAGGGTCGTGCGGCGTCATAGCAACGTCACATGGCAGGCGGCCAATAGCAGCGGAGGGGCGGAGAAGAGCAGGATGTAAACATCCCGCCCACCTCCTTCCTTCCGCATAGCCGCCGGCGGCAGGTAAGGAGATGTTCCTCGCTCCTGCAGCTTCACACACAGCGATGTGTGCTGCCGCAGGAACGAGGAACAACATCGTACCTGTCGCGGCACCGGCATTATGGAAATGTCGGTGAATGCAACAATGGTACGATAACGACGTTTTTGCGCTCGTTCATCGTATCATCTAGCATTTACACAATACGATGTCGAAAGTGTCGCCGGATGTGCGTCACTTTCGATTTGACCCCACCGACATCGCACGTGCGATGTCGCAACGTGCAAAGCCACCCTTACTCTGCCTAAACTATTGCACTGACATGAATAGAGAGAGTTTACTAGCTGTTGAAAAACAAACATGTTTTTGAAATACTCTTTCAGGGGTTGTTTTCCTATGTGTCCATTTGCGGCCATCCGGTGACTGTAATATGTGATTAGGATGTTGAATGTATTGAATTTGAATGTATTCTTATTTGTTACCGTATATGAAGCTGTTTATTAGAAATTATCAAATCTAGAGATGGTCAAATTTTTTGAAGTGGAAATGAAGTCTACTCAAATTTTTACACAATTTGCATTCTGGAAAAGATTTTTTTTTGGCATTCGCTGCATGCATGTTCAGCAAAATGGACCTACTTCATTCTGAATGAGGCCAGCAAAAGGTTAAAAAGAGAAAAAAAATAACTAACCTCACTGCTCTCATCCACAGCTCCTCTCGCTTCTCCATGTCTGCGTACTGGTACTCCATTACATCGCATCACATCGCATCGCATCTTCCAACCTTGTGTTCACACTAGGGCAGGGCTTTTGATTGTAAACAGGCCCTTATGTTCCCTGTGTATTCTCTGTAGCCATTTCTTGGCTTAAATTACCAGCCATGAGTGAACACAGGGCCATGAATTCTTGCCACAGGCCCCATTTATCTGTTACGACCATGCTTTGCAAGCCTGTCATCCTGCAAAGCCAGTTTCTCACCTTGCTTTGCTGGCCAGCTGACTTACCCCATGCAATCCCCTCCAGGTTTTCAGCCTCTCCCAGATCATGGAGAGGGGTCCTTCTAACCTTGACTTGGACCTTCCTCCACTTTATAGTAGAGCTGACCCTGCTGCCGCGCTGCCAGTGATATTTACGGCTTTGGTTAGTGCTCGGCTGGTGCTTTTCTCGTGTTTTCCCTGACCCTGTCCCGCTATCACTCCCCTACTCCAGCCCTTCTGACTGCCTTCCTCTAACCGTGTCTCTGCCCATCCCAGTGTATTGCCCAACTCCCTCCATAGACCCCCTGCTGTATTACCCTCCTTCTCCTTTCTTTCCATTCTCTGTTGTCCATTCTCTTCCCTACTTTCTAACTGACTCCCTTGGTTTACTGACCTCGGCTTGTTCTGACTCTGTCTCAGTTCCCCCTTTTGTCCTGACGCTACCTCTCTGTGCATTGACCTCAGCATGCTTTGATTACTCTCCCCTGGGCTCTGCTTCACTTAGGGTTTTTGCCAGTATATCCTGTTTGGTTGTACTTAACACTAGAAGTCCCAGAGAGGGGTCATTTAACATTTCTAACTTTGGAACCCAGAGACAGGTCGAATGAGCTGAAGGATTTTAGCTAACATCCTATAATCACCGTCTTTTGTTCTGTAATTAAGGCCATTACTGTCGCACCACAGGAGGTTGTTGTTTCCCATTGAGTTTAGCCATTTAGTTTCTAGTTAGTTCTATTCAGTTTGGACTAAGGGGTACTTTGCACACTACAACATCGCACCTGCGATGTAGGTGGGGTCAAATAGAAAGTGACGCACATCCGGCGTCGCAGTCGATATCATAGTGTGCAAATTCTTTTACATACGATTAACGAGCACAAAAGCGTCGTTTTCGTATGATCGGTGTAGGGTCCGACATTTCCATAATTTAGCAGCAGCGACGATATGATGTTGTTCCTCGTTCTTGCGGCAGCACACATCGCTGTGTATGAAGCCGCAGGAGTGAGGAACATCACCTTACCTGCGTCCCGGCTGCAATGTGGAAGGAAGGAGGTGGGCGGGATGTTTACGTCCCGTTCATCTACGCCCCTCTGCTCCTATTGGTCGCCTGCTGTGTGACATTGCTGTGATGCCGCATGATCCGCCCCCTTACGAAGGAGGCAGTTTGCCAGCCAGAGCGACGTCACAGGGCAGGTAAGTACATGTGAAGCTGCCGTAGCGATACTGTTCGCTACGGCAGCAATCACAAGATATCGCTGCTGCGAAGGGGGCGGGTACTATCGCACTCGGCATCGCAAGCATCGGCTTGCGATGTCTTAGTGTGGAAAGTTCCCCTAAGGGTCATTTGACCCTCTTTCGGGACTTCAGGGGGGAGCTCAAAATTTCTGGGACTTCTAGTCTTAAGCGAAACCTGATGATTTAGTTGCTAACTACACCAAGTGTCTTTTCATAATATCCCTGTACATGTGCAGTAAACTCTGGGTCCTGCTTGCAGCTGGGACCCTCTGACTATAGTGAACAATTGGAAAGAGATGCAATGCCAACTGAGGCATTGAGGACAAGACAGTAGGGAGCAACTTTAATATTGCTGCTAATAACTTCTAAGCATGTTCGTTTCCCAGTAAAATCTGCACGAACAGGCAAATTCAAATTTTGCTACATACTCTCATCTCCAAAGAAATCTTTTCATTTGTGAATTATCCAGCTTTAGTGAAATCTGCCCAAAAAATTGTTTTTTAGCAAACTGATTTGCTGCAAAATACAAATATTGCATAACCCAATTGCCTTAAAAACACCTTCACGACCGGCCAATTTTTTGCTTTCCGTTTTTTTTTTCGTCATTCTTCTTCCAAGAGATGTAACTTTTTTATTTTTCAGTCAATATTGTCATGTGAGGGCTCATTGTTTGTGGAATGAGCTGTACTTTTAAATGAAACCATACGTTTTGCTATATAGTGTACTGGAAAACACACAAAAAAATTCCAAATGCAGAAAAATTACAAAAAAAGTGCGATATAGTTTTTGAGATATTTTATCCACAGTGTTCACCATATGGTAAAACTGATATATGGGTGTGATGCCTCAGGTCAGTGCAAGTTTGTAGACACCAAACATGTATAGGTTTACTTTTATATAAGGGGTTAAAAAGAAATTGGAAGTTTGTCCGAAAAAGTGGCGCATGTTTTACGCCATATTCCGTGACACATTGCGTTCTTATTTTTCGGGATCTATGGCTCAGTGACAGCTTATTTTTTGTGTCTCGAGCTGACATTTTTAACATTACCATTTCTGCGCAGATTCTACTTTTTGATCTCATGTTATTGCATTTTGCGCAAAATTTGTGGCAACCAGAAAACGTAATTTTGGCATTTGGAATTTTTTTGCTGCTACGCTATTTACTGATCAGATTTATTAATTTCATATTTTGATAGATCGGGCGTTTCTGAACACGACGATACCAAATGTGTGTATATTTTTTATTTTTTTAACCCTTTAATTATTAATGGGTCGAAAGGGGGGCGATTTGAACTTTTATTTATTTATTTTTTTTTTACGTTTTTTAAAACTTTTTTTTTATTTTACTAGTGCTCCTAGGGATCTATATGGATCAACAATCCGATCATTCTGCCATATCTGCTGATCACAGCTATACAGCTGTAAACAGCAGATATGCTAATTTTCTGCCTCACTCGGCTCCGGGCTGAGTGAAACCGAAAGTAATTCATGTGTGCTACAGGAGTCATCCCATGATGCTGTGCTACCATGACAACCACCGTAAGTCACGTGATCACGTCATGTGACTTCCGGTATCGGCCGGTAAGTAAATGTTTACCGCCGATGCAGTTATAATGGCGCTGTCAAATATTGACAGCGCCATTTAAGGAGTTAAATGGCACGAGTATATAACGACTCTGCTTGTGCCTAGCAGGCACACATTTCAGCTGTGAAAATCAGCTGAGATTTGCGGCAGACCGCGGGCAGTGACACTATGACCGCTAGGACGTAATATTACTGCCCACAGTCATTAAAGGGTTAAATACACGTGTATAACAATCTGATGTCTCCTTGGACTGGATTAAGCACTTTTCAAGCTCTTTAAATAATACACAACCTTAAAAAGTTAGTGATTAATGATGAGAGATCACTACCATGCCCGGGTGCTCAGTGCTCGTAATGAACAGTCAGACACTCGAACGGGATCGACTCGTGTAACGAGTACAATGGAAGTGAATGGGAAACTCGATTATTTTTTCTAGAAGATTTCCGGAAAAATGTCTAGCTCCCCACTGACTTCCATTATAATTGGTACATTAGTCGAGCCCAATTGAGCATCCGACTGCTCATTATGAGTTCAGAGCACCCAAGCATGTTAGTGCTCGCTCAACACTATTAGTGACCTAAACATTTCTGTCTATCAGCAAATGGATGATAGCCAGTGATACCAACAGCCTGTTTAGTAATATACAGCACAGACAAAATTTAGATGCTTTTTAACATGCAAAAATAGTACAAAATCACATTTTTAGTGGAAATGCCTGCTTTGTTAGGGCTGTACATGAAATAAACCATGCCTTTTTGACAAGTTTGGTCCAAATTTTTTCTGTAAAATACTGCAGCACTTCAGAGTCATACATACCTTACTGAGATAAAACAGCTCATGCATGATGCATACTACCCATGGGCAACATGTATCAACTCCAATAAAAACCTTTTTGCGATTGCATAAAATTTTTAAATCTTTATTGAGGAATAGAATTAAAAATATAAATATATAAAAAGATGTCTCAACAAACAGAATCCCCACAAAGGTTCAGATAAATTATATTAGGAACACCTAGCCGAACCCCCTGTATACAAATAACTAACAATAGAACCTGACCAGTAATCAGTAAAAAAAAATCACAATATATATAACTGCATGTTTGATATACTTTTCATAATACAAAGAAACCTATGATAAGTTAAAGACATTACTGTGTCATTAATGTATTAAAAAAGAGTTACATCACAACATACTGTAAACATGTGAAAACGGTCCCATAATGGAAAAGGGTTTACCTACACAGGGGATCAGCAGGAAAGAAGTACAATGGCGTCCCACACACCTGATGCACGTTTCACATTAGCAATGCTTCTTCCAGGAGTGGTATGAAATCAATTTAGGTCCTCATTTTTAGTTCTGTGTTCCAGTAAATGCTGCCCATGCAGCTATGCCTCCAGGACACATTCACATCAAATTCTACTTACATCTGGTTCCATTGTTAGTTATTTGTATACAAGGGATTCAGCTAAGTGTTCCCAATTTAATCTATCTGCACCTTTGTGGCAATTCTTTTTGTTAAGACATTCTTTGTATATATATGTATATATATGTATGTATATATATATATATATATATATATATATATATATATATATATATATATATATATATATATATATATATAATTTTATTTTTTTAATTCTATCCCTCAATATAGATTTAAAACATTTTTATGCAATTGCAAAAAGGTTTTTCTGTTGGTATTCATATGCAATATTGCTAGTGCTCCCACTTTTGAGATTGTGATATAGGTGTTATTATTAGCAAGTATCAA
The DNA here is from genome assembly GCF_048569485.1 of Anomaloglossus baeobatrachus. NCBI lineage: Eukaryota > Metazoa > Chordata > Amphibia > Anura > Aromobatidae > Anomaloglossus > Anomaloglossus baeobatrachus. The sequence continues at coordinate 57,113,082 of NC_134354.1, forward strand.
GTTACAGGTTCCCCTTAATGCAGTAGAAGAAAGACACATCATGCCTACTCTTTAAAATCAGAAAATATCCAGCAGTGGCATTAGTTGAGAACTGGAAGCAGCTAGTGAGACAAAATAACACCCATTTACTCTTGACAGGAGTGGTCTTCATGGAAGAACAAGGGTCAAAAACCATACCTTCAACATGGAAACAAAACCAAGAAACTCAGTTACAGTGCTGGCCAAAAGTATTGGCACCCCTGCAATTTTGTCAGATAATACTCAGTTTCTTCTTGAAAATGATTGCAATCACAAATTCTTTGGTATTATTATCTTCATTTAATTTGTCTTCAATAAAAAAAAATAAATAAATAAAAAAATTCTCATAAAGCCAAATTGGATATAATTCCACACCAAACATAAAAAAGAGGGTGGACAAAAGTATTGGCACTGTTTGAAAAATCATGTGATGCTTCTCTAATTTGTGTAATTAACAGCACCTGTAACTTACCTGTGGCACCTAACAGATATTGGCAATAACTAAATCACACTTGCAGCCAGTTGACATGGATTAAAGTTGACTCAACCTCTGTCCTGTGTCCTTGTGTGTACCACATTGAGCATGGTGAAAAGAAAGAAGACCAAAGGACTGTCTAAGGACTTGAGAATCCAAATTGTGAGGAAGCATGAGCAATCTCAAGGCTACAAGTCCATCTCCAAAGACCTGAAAGTCCCTGTGTCTACGGTGCGCAGTGTCATCAAGAAGTTTAAAGCCTATGGTACTGTGGCTAACTTCCCTAGATGTGGAAGGAAAAGAAAAATTGCCGAGAGATTTCAACACAAGATTGTACGGATGGTGGATAAAGAACCTCGACTAACATCCAAACAAGTTCAAGCTGCCCTGCAGTCCGAGGGTACAACAGTGTCAACCCGTACTATCCATCGGCATCTGAATGAAAAGGGACTGTATGGTAGGATACCCAGGAAAACCCCACTTCTTACGCCGAGACATCAAAAAGCCAGGCTGGAGTTTGCCAAAACTTACCTGAGAAAGCATAAAATGTTTTGGAAGAATGTTCTCTGGTCAGATGAGACAAATTAGAGCTTTTTGAGAAAAGCCAACAACAGAGTTTACAGGAAAAAAAAGAGGCATTCAAAGAAAAGAACAAGGTTCCTACAGTCAAACATGGCAGAGGTTCCCTGATGTTTTGGGGTTGCTTTGCTGCCTCTGGCATTGGACTGCTTGACCGTGTTTGTGGAGACACGGGAGTCAGTGGGTGCTCTCGTCCGTTGGCCCGGCCACCTTTAAAAAGACAGCATGGCCTAGGACTCATCCCAACTGAACGCCCGATCTCCTTAACCATGGGCGGAACACTACTCAGACAATACAGGGTGAGGGAATCACAATAGTAAGACTTTATTGGATCCCCAAACAATTAAGGGCACATAGCACATAACCAGCAAAACACACAAATGTAACAGGCAACAGAGTCTCACCCTTCCGCTGGCTCACCAGGAATTAGATTGTTCGTGCCTCAGGATTTTCTGGGCCAGCTACTCCAAGAAAAGAATAGTGGCAAGCATATGAAGCTTACTGAGCACAGCAAAGTCTGTAGCCAAGTGACCAAATTGGACCAACCTGGGTTTTTTCTTTAAGTAGTCTTTGGTATGATGATATAATATAATCCTAGCAGCCAGAGTCGAAATCCGTAGACTGTGGTATGGTCTCCAATCGGAATCGGAGTCCCTAGATTTAAGCCATGTAGCCAAGTGATCCTCTAGTCGGAGCAAAAGTCCCTAGACCGAGTCCACAAGGCATCCTGGTTCTGATCCCCTAGCCAGCTCCTAAGAGCTAAGACTGGATCATGCAACATCCATCAACCCTGGTGACTCCAAGAAGTCCCCTTTTATAACCATAGCCTTCCCTTAGGATATACTGTGCCCTTATCGGATTGGTTGTACAAGGTTGCTTCTCTTATTGGATGAATTTCAAGCTATATTCAAATATCCAGAGACAAGGGTGAGAGAGGTAAGTTACATCACATCTAGCAATTCACTTAGTAATACAATGGGAAGTTTGCATAATTGAGTTATCTGGGTGTCTGGCCTTTAGTGGCCAAAACAATTACATGAATCAACAAAAACTTCAATACTAAACACCCAAGAGTCTTGTAGAACAATGAGGGATTATCTCCCATCTATAAACAAACTGTCTTCATGTCTGGGAGAATTTTAAGAAATGTAACCCCTGCTAGGCACTGAGAGTCCATGTTGTCACAGTGTACATGGCATTATGAAGTCTGAAGACTACCAATAAATTTTGCAGCATAATGTAGGGCCCAGTGTGAGAAAGTTAGGTCTTCCTCAGAGGTCATGGGTCTTCAAGCAGGACAATGACCCAATGACCCAAACACACACTTCAAAAAGCACTAAAAAATGGTTTGAGAGAAAGCACTGGAGACTACTATAGTGGCCAGCAATGAGTCCAGACCTGAATCTCATAGAACACCTGTGGAGAGATCTCAAAATGGCAGTTTGGAGAAGGCACCCTTTAAATCTCAGGGACCTGGAGCAGTTTGCCAAAGAAGAATGGTCTAAAATTCCAGGAGAGCATTGTAAGAAACTCATTTATGGTTACCGGAAACGGTTGTTCGCAATTATTTTGGCTAAAGGTTGTGCAACCAAGTATTAGGCTAAGGGTGCCAATACTTTTGTCTGGCCCATTTTTGAAGTTTTTTGTGAAATGATCAATGATTTGATTTTTGTTTCATTCTCTTTTGTGTTTTTTCATTGCAAGCAAAATAAATGAAGATAATACCAAAGAATTTGTGACTGCAATCATTTTCAAGAAGAAACTGAGTATTATCTGACAGAATTGCAGGGGTGCCAATACTTTTGGCCAGCACTGTATACGTGAAAATATAGGATCAGGGGTATAAAAAAATAGCAGCAGATGGTTCAGACTAATGAATCAAAATGTTAAATATTGGCCAGAAAAGAAACCAATTTATTTGCCAATGGGCTGGAGAATAGTACATTAATAAAATGATCTGGACTAATGTGTTAACATTTTAAATATGTATTGTCCATATTACTGGAGATTTGTACAATAATGAGTGTCTACGTGCAACTGTGAAGCACAGATAAAATCCGTTGCACATTTAGGGCTGCAATTCCGTAACTGGACTTGGAAATTTGGTTGGCATTTATGGTTTCCTCAGTGATGAGAAATAGTGGCAGATACTGTTCCATCGAGCGATAAAATCAGTGATGCATATTATTGGCTCCAAATTTATTCTCCATCAGGACAACTGCCCAAAACATACAGCTTATGTAATTAAAAACTGTTTTCTGTGTAATGAAAAATAAGAAGTCCTTGAAGTGATGATATGGTCCCTAAAGAGCCCTCAACTCTTAATCATTGTGTCAGTCTGGTAAATAAAGGAACAAATGGATTTGAACAAGCCTAAATCCATGTGAGATCCAAGATATTTTGAACAACCTTCCTTCAAAAATTTGTACTCAAGATTCTTAGAATTGATGTTTTCAAGTCAAAGAATGGTCACACCAAATATTGCTTTAAATTAGATTCCTCTTTTGTTAATTCATTTTTAATTTTGCTAATTGATCCAACTAATTTATTACTGTATTTTTTGGATTATAAGATGCACTGTTCCTCCCAAACATTTTTGGAGGAAAATGAGGCGTGCATCTTATAATCTGAATGTAGCTTTTCGAGGCTGGTGGAGAGGAGTCACAGAATGCAGGGGAGTAAAATATGGTCATGGTGTAAAATAAATAAATAAAACAATTGGTGTAGGGTCCTTCCAATTTTGATACCCAACCAAGATAAAGCCTAAAAGCTGGGGGCTGGTATTCTCAGGCTGTTAAAATTAATGGTTATTGAGTCCCCCAGCCTAAAAAAAAGCAGCCTGCAGCCAGCCAGGATTGCCACATCTATAAGATGTGACAACCCCGGCACTTTACCAGTCTCTTCCCAATTGCACTGGTGTGGTGGCAATTGTGGATAAAAAGGGGTTAATCCCAGCTCACAGCTTCGACTAAGCTCTACATTAGTATTGAAAGGCATCTGAGATCCACCATTACTAATCTGTAAGTGAAAAGAAAGAACACAACACTAAAATAATCCTTTATTTGAAATAAAAGAAAAAAACACCCTCCTTAACCCCTTTATTAACCCTCAAACATCGAGAACCGACATAATCCACACAAAGTCCCACAATGTTTCCAACTCGGCTACACTTGAAGTCACAGTGAGTAGCCAAAGAACATGACCACCCACTATGAGGATCAGGCAGAGAATGAGCCTCAGCTGGGAGCGTTGACATCACCAAGTTAGTTGCGGACACAGCTGAAGGTTCACACGGTCCTCCACTTGTGATCACAGGTAACCTGACCTTAGGTGACCTCACCTCAGACCTGCATCTTCTGGCAGAAAATCGCAATTTATTTTGCCAAGCCAAGAGATGCAGATTTGGTGGTGAAATTTCTACATCATATTCCTGCACCCAATCTACACCTCCTGGCAAAAAAATGCATTTTAATTAAAGCAACAAGGGGAACTCCTAAAAATTGTTAGAGTACTGCTTCACAATAGAACTTAATTTAGAATAAAGAAAAGATACACACATACAAGAACACAAGATTCTTTAAGGACAAGTCTGTATGTATATTCTATCAAGGTTACATAATAATGTTATTGTTTTTTAAAAATATATGTTTTCCATTGCTTTGGATTTCTAGAATGCAGTGAAAAAAAAACCAAAAAACTGAACTCATGTCAGTGATGTCCTCCAAGAAAAGCTCAGCTTGCTTTTTGCGATATAAAATCAAATTTATTAGCGCTTTAACTAACACATCTTTGGGGTAAAGTTAACAAAAGACTCAGCTACAATAATAAATACTCTAAGAGTTTAAAATATTATGGCATTTTTAGAGTTTCAGTTTATAACTTTTCTATTGTTTTTTTTTTTTACAAGCACAAAGGCAATGTATTGCATTATACATAACATGAAGAACAGTACAGATATGTTCAGGAGTCCATAGACTTTTATGTGATGGATTGACAAAAGTAATACAATAAAATAAAGTTTATTTGTGGGAAGGATAAAAGTAGAATTTACTAGAGTAGCTTATTAAAAGATGAAAAGAAAATGTTCTCATATTGAGTTAGTTCACATATTGAACTGCAGTATAAATGCAGCATTCTGAGGAACATATTCAACTTATCTGAAACTTAGAATATAGTACATACAATATGGTCCCATAATTTAAGTAAGGGTAGAAATTCCAGAATATCATTACTCTAAAATGTATTCTTTATTGAGTCAATAAAATTCCATATCAAATTTCATTTTCTGGGCTTTCAGCCTCGCGTTGCGCGTTTCGGAAGTAGGTTCTAATTCAAAGACTGCGTGTGAAGTGTGAACCACATAAGCTAGGGCTGGAAGCCTGGAATATGACATTTTATATACAATTTTAATGACTGAATATAGAATAAATTTTAGAGGAAATGTTTTTCTGGAATTTCTACCCCTTCATTTGCATTGTGATTGTGGATGCCAGCTATGTTAATCCGTGCATCTGGATCCATAGAAAGAGTGTTGAGACTGCAAAAATCCCTTCCTTTTCTATTACAAAATTTAGGTATAACTCAGAGTTCCACCTACTATTTATGACTTTTGACTTTTCATGCCAGTTTCTCCCAGTTCTGATAAAATGGATGGAGTTGGTGAAGGACATGGGTGCCACAGCTCATCATAAAATAAAGGTTGACTATTCTTCTTAGAATACTGCATTATATACTGCTGTTCAATATGTGCACTAATTCATCCTTAAATAAGCTACTATAATAAATCCTTTTTCAAGAGGGGTCTGCCTTTTCTTTGCTATCAGTTCTCATATTGGGAGCTGGTGGAAAGTGAGTTATTCAGCTCCTTTCACAACGTATTTGTGCTGTGCGGCGGCCATTGTTGCGGTAATTTTGTGTCGGTGGGGCGGTGTGGCCTGGAGTCTTGGGAACTCAGCCTTACAGTGTGGGTGTTGTAAGGCACCAGGTCATCTGCCCTGCTGGTGCATTGTTGCTGCGGCAGTGGTTGGCGCACAGCGCCATACCTTTAAGGCATAGATTAGTGACCCACTCTGAGGTTCGCCTTGACATGGCAGTGGGCTTTATACAGTCTGATCAGAATGTTAAATTAAGGCGGGCTTTGAATGCTGCAACATCGTCCCCGTCGCAGGTGCGATATCTTGTGATTGCTGCCGTAGCGAACATTATCGCTACGGCAGCTTCACATGCACTCAACTGCCCTGCGGTGTCGCTCTGGCCGGCGACCCACCTCCTTACTAAGGGGGCAGGTCGTGTGGCGTCATAGCGACGTCACACGGCAGGCAGCCAATAGAAGCGGAGGGGCGGAGATGAGCGGGACGTAAACATCCCGCCCACCTCCGTCCTTCCGCATAGCCGGCCGGGACGCAGGTAGGAGATGTTCCTCACTCCAGCGGCTTAACACACAGCGATGTGTGCTGCCTGCTGGAACGAGGAACAACATCATACCGTCACAGCAGCGGCATTATGGAAATGTTGGACCCTACACCGATCATACGATAATGACGCTTTTGTGCTCGTTAATTGCATGTAAAAGGCTTTACACACTACGATGCCGAGAGCGACGCCGGATGTGCGTCACTTTCGATTTGACCCCACCGACATCGCACCTGCGATGTAGCGTGCAAAGCCCGCCTAAGAACCTCATGTTCGGGCATTTAAATTTTTGCCTGGCGGCTTTAGATCAACTTGTGATTTTTGGATGTGCGGCTATGTCTTTTTCTACTAGTATGCTATAATAAATTCTTCCATATGCCAGAAATCACCCCAATATTACCTGACTGGAGTGAGATTTCTATCATTGCTCATTGAGGCATATACCACTCATCAAACGTTACAAATTCAAGAAGTGGTGGGCACCTTTTTATGAATCAGACGTGTCTAACTCCACCATACCCCCTCATCAAGACCAGTGTCATCCATTATTGATTATCAGGCCCTATAAGTTTAGGAATGTAAATCCAGACTATATTATTATGGTGACAAAGTGATCAGTGCCTCTACAGTTTTGTTTCAACTTGGTTGAATTCATTTGTAATTTTCACAACTGATGGAGTGATTTATAGTGATTACCTTTTTTGAAAAGAAGACATTTATTATAGAAGCACACCAGGATTTTTTTTTCCCATCACTGCACCCGTCTCTTGATTGTCTATCCTACTCTACATTTCATTTATATATTATATCACTTCAGTTCAGCTTCCTCTTTTCTTCATCTCAAACTCCACCTTGGGTTCAAGATTTTATCCTGCATTTTATTTCTTTATGCTCTACTTTAAATCCATCGATATAGCAGTACATCATCATATGGGCAATTATTTACCATATCTGATTGCTGGGTTGGCAGATTTATTTATATGCCATTTATATTCACCTGAATAATTTAATAGATTACGAATATTTAGTTAGGGATGCTATGTTTTTAATTGTGTACCAAGTGCTGTAAAGAAATATTAGTATTGATCTGCAGAGGATCGAGCTTGAGTTAAATTTACAGGAATGTATGGTTTCAAGCAAAATTTGTAAATTCAATTAACAGTAAAAAAAAATGGCTGTTTACTGTTTCCTACACTTATGAAACATCAGATAGCGGGCAAATGTAATTTTGCATAATGCACTGCAACTATGGCAACTTACGGATTATCATATCTTGTAGCGTGGTGGCTAGTACCTGGGCTAACATGTCAGTGGTTCCCAGTGAAGCACAGTTTGTATGACAGTCATTTTTCATTTCGTGAGTCACTTTGTAAGTTGCTCTATTCTATAGTGTCAGCTCTTATGAACAGTGTGGTCCTTTCTCTCTTTCTTTTGCAGAGTAGAGTGTAAGCTCTTTTAGTCAGCGGTATTCCCTCTTCAGTAGTGTGCAGGTTCTTATGGTCAGTGGGTCCTCTCTTGCTCGCTCATTCTCTCTTGTAAATCAAAAAAGGTCCATGGAGCCTCTGTTAGGAGTCTTGACATGGAAAATAGCCAGATATCCCTCCGGGAAGGACCTAGCCAAGGAGTGGCTCTTTTTAGGAGACCAACATAATCACCACATTAAGTGGTTATTTTAGTCAATATCCAGCTCTTGACGAGTTTAAAGATATGACAAGGGAAATACCAGCCTGAGAGAACACTTTCGGCAGCCAGCGAAGGCACTCAACACAGTGAAATCCTAGGTGCTTTTCCCCCCTGGGAAGTATGCAAATCTAAAAAGGTCTCTGTTAGGAGTCTCGACATGGAAAATAGCCAGATATCTCTCTGGGAAGGACCTCTCATGTAGGTGTAAGCTCTTATTTTTATCAGGGTTCTCTCTATCTCTCTTCTCTCCTCCAAGTGTTTTTTTTTGAGCAATTACAAGCTTTACAGTATTGTGATTCAGGCAAACATATTGGATGCATGTTGAATATATTGCTAAAATTTTACGCAGTTGCCAAACTCAAATTTCCAAAGATATCCTTATCTCGAAGTCTGAGTAAGCATCGTCATTAATGGGGATGTCATGTGTCTGCTTAGCGGTGCTGTTCTCTCTCGCAGGGCCTATGCTGGGCACCACATTTTTCCCCGCTTCCGGGTCAAGTTCTGTGTGGTGTGGGCGGGGTATTTTCTTTGGAGCATCGTTCCAGGTGATTACTCCACTTTATCTGGGAGCTGTTTCTCCCAGAATGTTGCCAGTGATAGTTTCTGTTTTGCAGTGCTCGTCTCTGGTTCTTGTGAGTGTCTGAACTGATCTTGTCCCGGTACCTAGTTCTGCTGTTCCCTTCCGTCTCCTTCCCTACTGACGTCATTCCCTGACTCCCTGACCTCGGCTTGTTCAGTGACTCTGGCGCTGCTCGCTATCTTGTACTTACGTGACCTCTCTGTGTACTGACCCCGACTCGTCCCCTGACTCTGGCTATGCTCACTCCTTTTGTCATTTACGTTCTCTCCTGGCTTTTTGACCCCTGGCTTGTTTGGCTGCCCCTCACTAGGTGTCTCTAGCAACACCTAGCTTACTAACCTGGCAGATCCACTACACTAGTGTGCCTGGCAACAACTAGTGGTTTGGTGTCTTATTATACCTGGGTTGTCCTCATCAAAGGGGATTACAATATCTATTAAACCATATGTTGAGCACTGTGATTGATATTCTTTTCAGCCTTTTAAATGTTGACATTGTGCAGCTAGAAAACATAACCAGGGGTTTGGTAATGCCAAACCTGTATTTTCTTTAGATCTTTGCAAGTTTCAAACTTAACTGTCCCTTTTTCCAAATCAGGTCTTTACACAATGTCTTAATTTTTTAGAATCAATTTCATTGGTGCCAAATTGGGGAGATATGTAGGATGTACAGTACACTCACTGAGAGAAGTTCTGTCGCTTATCCATGTTATGCAAATAAAAGCTTATAACCTGACTTTAAAATCATCCATTGGTTTTATAAATTACTCTTTTGAAAGCTGAAACCCTCCCAAATTTGGTTTAGGTTATGGAAATAAAGTTGGTACAATTGATCATTTAATGAACACAGAAAGGTCAGATTTTGGCAAGACAAACGTTTTGTTTCCCACAGAAAGTAATGTGAAATTCAAACAAATAATTAACTTCTAATACAAAGATATGCTGAATAACATTGCTGAATGAAGTTGTGGTGCTATTAGAGCCATATTTAATATTTTGTGTGACCTCCATGAGCTTGAAGGACTGCATCCATGCAATTCAAGAATGATTCATACAATTTATTGAGTTCATCTAGATTCTTTGGTTTTGTCTTCCAAGCTTCCTCTTTCATCCTACCCCAAAAATGCTCAATGATGTTCATGTCTGGTGACTGGGCTGGCCAGTCCTTCAGCACCTTGATCTTCTTTGCCAGGAGGAACTTTGTTGTAGAGATGGATGTATGAGATGGAGCACCATCCTGCTGCAGAATTTGACCCCTTTTATGATTGGGAATGTAAGAGGTAGCTAGTACTTTTTGATATTTTAGGCTATTGATATTGTCTTCCACCTTGCAAATGTTTTGCACACCCCGATACTGAATGTAACCCCAGACCAAGATCTTTCCACCACCAAATGAAACTGTTTTCTGGGTGTATTTTGGATACATACGGGCTCTAATAGGTCTTCTGCAGTATTTGCGGCAACTGTGGTGTACTTCAACTGAAGATTCATCAGAGAAATCCACCTTCTGCCACTTTTCCAGTGTCCATCTGTTTAACAGGTTGTGGAACTTGGCAAATGCCACACTATTTTTAATTGCCTTTTGTTTAGTGCTGGCTTCTGGGCACTGATTTGACCATAGAGGCCATTTCGAGACAGAATCCTTCAAACTGTTCTAGTTGACACAGGGACTTGAGGTGACCAGGCCTGTTGGAGCTCTGCTGCAGAGGAAGAGGGGCTGGCTTTGGATTTTCTAACCAACAAACGTTCCTCCTGAGCAGTTGTCTTGTGGGGTTTGCTGGTCCTGGGCTTGTCAAAAACCTCTCCCGTCTCTTCAAATCTTTTTATAATTCTTTGTACTTGACACTGAGACACATTAAAGGTGCCAGCTACCTCTGCAGTGGATCTGGTCTTCAGCCTCTTGATAATCAAGGCTTTGGTCACAGGGTGGACTTTTGACATGTTCTCAGAGGTCAAGTTGCAGTTCAAGTAAAGGTCTAGGGTGCTGGGTTTCTTTTTATACACACCCACTAATTAAGCAATCATTTAGTGAGCACAGGTGAGGATGTAAACTAAATTGGGTGCATTATATGACAAGGCGACAAAACGTTTGTCTTGCCAAAATCTGACCTTTCTGTGTTTATTAAATGATCAATATTTCAGCTTTGTAGCAACTTTATTTTCATAAACTAAACCACATTTTGGAGGGTTTAAGCTTTTAAAAAAGTAATTTATAAAACCAATGGATGAATTTAAAGTCAGGTTATAAGCTTTTATTTACATAACATGGATTAGCGACAGAACTTCTGTCAGGGAGTGTAATTTAGGCCTCAAGACCACCTTGGTAAGGTTCAGTCTACCCACTACCAACAATTACAATTTGCATCAAGCTGGTATTTTATCTTGGGCTTCTCTTTAATAGGGGACAGATTTAACTTCTATTCTCGCAGTGACTTAGAATAATTCCTAGGTATTTTAATTGTTTCACTATTTGAATTGAGTGTGTTGAACATCTATTTGATTTATGGATCTATCTAATGGAAATATTACTGATTTATTCCAGTTAGTTGTAAGACCTCATTTTCAGAGTATGTCCATTATATTATATAGGGATTCCTCACGGTGTCCCAAAAACAGCAAGACATTATCCTCATATACAGTTAGGTCCAGAAATATTTGGACAGTGACACAATTTTCGCGAGTTGGGCTCTGCATGCCACCACATTGGATTTGAAATGAAATCTCTACAACAGAATTCAAGTGCAGATTGTAACGTTTAATTTGAAGGTTTGAACAAAAATATCTGATAGAAATTGTAGGAATTGTACAGATTTCTTAACAAACACTCCACATTTTAGGAGGTCAAAAGTAATTGGACAAATAAACCAAACCCAAACAAAATATTTTTATTTTCAATATTTTGTTGCGAATCCTTTGGAGGCAATCACTGCCTTAAGTCTGGAACCCATGGACATCACCAATTGCTGGGTTTCCTCCTTCTTAATGCTTTGCCAGGCCTTTACAGCCGCAGCCTTCAGGTCTTGCTTGTTTGTGGGTCTTTCCGTCTTAAGTCTGGATTTGAGCAAGTGAAATGCATGCTCAATTGGGTTAAGATCGGGTGATTGACTTGGCCATTGCAGAATGTTCCACTTTTTTGCACTCATGAACTCCTGGGTAGCTTTGGCTGTATGCTTGGGGTCATTGTCCATCTGTACTATGAAGCGCCGTCCGATCAACTTTGCGGCATTTGGCTGAATCTGGGCTGAAAGTATATCCCGGTACACTTCAGAATTCATCCAGCTACTCTTGTCTGCTGTTATGTCATCAATAAACACAAGTGACCCAGTGCCATTGAAAGCCATGCATGCCCATGCCATCATGTTGCCTCCACCATGTTTTACAGAGGATGTGGTGTGCCTTGGATCATGTGCCGTTCCCTTTCTTCTCCAAACTTTTTTCTTCCTATCATTCTGGTACAGGTTGATCTTTGTCTCATCTGTCCATAGAATACTTTTCCAGAACTGAGCTGGCTTCATGAGGTGTTTTTCAGCAAATTTAACTCTGGCCTGTCTATTTTTGGAATTGATGAATGGTTTGCATCTAGATGTGAACCCTTTGTATTTACTTTCATGGAGTCTTCTCTTTACTGTTGACTTAGAGACAGATACACCTACTTCACTGAGAGTGTTCTGGACTTCAGTTGATGTTGTGAACGGGTTCTTCTTCACCGAAGAAAGTATGCGGCGATCATCCACCACTGTTGTCATCCGTGGACGCCCAGGCCTTTTTGAGTTCCCAAGCTCACCAGTCAATTCCTTTTTTCTCAGAATGTACCCGACTGTTGATTTTGCTACTCCAAGCATGTCTGCTATCTCTCTGATGGATTTTTTCTTTTTTTTCAGCCTCATGATGTTCTGCTTCACCTCAATTGAGAGTTCCTTAGACCGCATGTTGTCTGGTCACAGCAACAACTTCCAAATGCAAAACCACACACCTGTAATCAACCCCAGACCTTTTAACGACTTCATTGATTACAGGTTAACGAGGGAGACGCCTTCAGAGTTAATTGCAACCCTTAGAGTCCCTTGTCCAATTACTTTTGGTCCCTTGAAAAAGAGGAGGCTATGCATTACAGAGCTATGATTCCTAAACCCTTTCTCCGATTTGGATGTGAAAACTCTCATATTGCAGCTGGGAGTGTGCACTTTCAGCCCATATTATATATATAATTGTATTTCTGAACATGTTTTTGTAAACAGCTAAAATAACAAAACTTGTGTCACTGTCCAAATATTTCTGGACCTAACTGTAATGCTCTCTGTCCCCTCTATTATCCACTGGGAACTGCATGTTTAAGAATAAGCGCCATACATTAATTTGTGTTGATTTATGTGGTATGAACAGTTTGATCTCGATGTATCAATTTATTTTTTTTTATTTTAGTATCGTTGTCGGCATATTTAAAGACTTGATTAAATGAAGATTGAATAAACAGGATCATCTTATATTTATAATACTATGATATTATGTAATATCTTATTTCTATTTATCCCCTTTTTGATCATTTTGGTTTTTTTAACATGCTTTTCATATGTATTTAAAATATATAATATATAATAAAATATGTATTTTAGGTATGATTTTTTATATTTTCTGTATACAGATATAGTTTCTGACTATACAAATTTGATGTATAGTTGAAATGTAATTGATTGTATTTATATATTTATTTATTGGCTATTTTTTCTTAATTAAAGTTATGTATTTATTTATTTATAATACATTTTTATGTTGAAATGGTCTATAATGGAATTTGAATATTGATGTATTTATATACTTAATATTGTCTGTATATACTCTAGGGAATTCATATAGTTAATTTGTATATAAATGTAATGTATGAATCCTATACAGTGTGTCCACCCATATCCTGTCCACCGCCATTAACTTGAGAACGGCGGCAGCTATAGGCATAGAAGTGGTGTCTAGGTATAGTAAAGTAGCCATGCGCTACGCAATGAACCCACGTATAGCGCCACCTGGTGGAAAAAAATGGAGTTAGCATTTTTATCTCGAGAACGGAACAAGATAGAGAAAAAAAGTGAATTAAAAAATTGTACAGCATCATCAATTCAATACGAATCGACACATTGCATACAGAAATGTTATGATATGAAACCAATGACCCCCCCCCAAAACATTGAATGCTGGTAACGCATATGGCGCTCATTTATCTTTGATGCTCAAAGTGGCCACCGTCAGCTGCAATGCACATCTGGACTCTGGACAGCATACTGTATCTTGCTGCATGTTGTGCAATATGGTGGGTGACACGTTTGCACAAGCATCTGTGATACGTCGTCGTAGGTCCAGCAATGTTGGTGGAGGGGTCGCATACACCTGCTGTTTGATGTGACCTCACAGAAAGAAGTCCAATGGGGTCAGGTCAGGTGAGCGTGGAAGCCACTCCACGCAGCCACCGTACCCAATGACTTGTAGGAATGTCTCTATGAGGTATCGCTTCACATACGCAGCCTTGTGAGTTTTACATGTTCTAATCATAGAATTTCTGTATGCAAGGTGTCGATTCGTATTGAAATGATGATTCCCTACAACTTTGTAATTTACTTTTTTTCTTTATCTTGTTCCGTTTTCAAGATAAAAATGCTAACTCCGTTGTTTTCCACCAGGTGGCGCTATAGGTGGTTTAATTGCGTAGCGCATGGCTACTTTACTATACCTAGACACCACTTATATGCCTATAGCTGCCGCCATTCTCAAGTTAATGGTGGTGAACAGGATATGGGTGGACGCACTGTATACATGATATGATATTATTAGGATCAATAGTATGTAGGTATCGGGTTTATGCATTAGGGTGACCGCAAAAAAATCGATGTCGGAACTTTGTCCGTCTGGACCCCAAAAAACGATTCCCCCTTTCCAGATATTGAGATAGCCAAAATTTCAGCTCGATCAAACGACGTTAACCCGTGCCACTCGTCGCTCATAGTTTGAAAAAAATCCAAATTTGTTTCATCCTTTTGCTCTCAGATGGTCCTGGATCTTCTGCAGCTTCTTCAGGGATGTCCATTTCTTCCAAGCTCTCAAGTTCCTGGTAGATGCTGTCCTCTTCAGTGTCTTCTGTTCCTTCTTCGAGCTTGTCTTCATCATCCGTCTCTAAGAAGAAACAAAAGAAAGAGAAAAAAAAAGACTATAAAAACTTGTAATTTTAGCAGAATAGTAATAATACATAGGTACTAAATTACCTACTTCTAATTATCAATAGGTATTATTATATAAACTCAATCATAAAGATGCCAAATGATGCTCTCATGTACAATTTTCTTTCAATTATAATGAAACTATTTACTTATTTGTTTATCTACTTTTTAGAATAATAATAATAAAATAAACTCACCAATATCAAAAGTTTCTTCTTGGATTTGTCAGTTCATTTTTGCAAGTTCCTTTTGCGCCTTGATTTCTTCAGCTCGAGACAACTTGAGATCCACTCCAGCCATGGAACCTGGGCGGCCCTTCTGCCTCTGTTTCACGAGAAACGCCTTATCTTCTTCCGATTTCATCAGAGCCAAGGCATCTTGTTGAGCAATATCAAAGAGATCATTCAACTTTTCAACAAACAATTTAAATTTGTTCTTGGCCGTTTCCGATTTTTTTTCCGGTCTTTTTGAAGACTTCGTTACTCGGCGTGAAGTTTTTCCAGCTTAGTAATTGCATCTTGCTCATGTTTAGTCGGGATTCGAGTTTTACCCCCAAAAATGAAGACTTCTCGTATGGTCAGTTTTGCTGATTCTCTTACAGTTAATTTCACAGTACGTAAATTATAAGATAAAGCACACAAGACTTGACGATTTGAGGGTAGTTTACAACCGGTGATCTGGTGAATGGGATAGCCCACAAGAAATATTTTATCCTTGTTCCGGCTTTGTACACCTGTTGTGAATGCCATTTCAGAGTGCAATAGGTAACTAACAGTTAACTAGAAAAACGAAACAAAATATATTACAAACTTTAATTTCAATAAAATATTTTCAAATATCTTTTAAAATAATACTATAATAACTATAAAAACAATAACACACACACTTGGAAAATTTAAAAAAAAAACGTTAAAATATCTTCACTGAATAATTGTTTGATCTAACCAGCTCAAAGGCACTTTTATCAACTAAACTGATTAAATAAAAGGTCGGTTGTACGCTGAAGTAAAATCACCATCCCTAAAATACAAATTACATGCACCCTGTGTGTAACATATAAATTTTGAAGAACAACATTAGCTTTCTTATGAGATATTAAGCGTGTTTTTATTATTTACCGTTCTGGAGTTATGGCTCCATACGTCAGCTTTTTGGCCAAAAATTTGGATTTTTTTCAAGCTTTGAGCAACGAGCGGCACGAGTTAACGTCGTTTGATCGAGCTCAAATTTTGGCTATCTCAATGTCTGGAAAGGGGAATCGTTTTGTGGAGTCCAGACGAACAAGATTCCGACATTTCACCCCCCCATGAGATCCGGTCACCCTAGTGTGCATATGCGGCTCACTCTGGAACATTGTCTCAGTGACATCTAGGGATGTATAGCGCATGCGCCGCCATAATATGGTGGCGGTGTGTTGCGTTCCACTGTCCATGAGGCAATGAACCACTTTGGAGATGTGTTCAGATCACGCATGCACCGTTCCCCCTGAATGCCATGTTAAAACTCAATGTGATAGGCACGCATGCGTATTATATGCTGGACGGTGCTCTAAGTATAATCACAATCAGGTGAACTTGACCTCTAAAAACCTGGTATACCCCCTCCCTATGTACGCTCCCCGATGAAGATAATAGCGAAACGTACGTTGGAGCATGTGGGGGATATACAAAGCACAGTCTGAGATCAGTAAGCATTGTTTTATCTATTTAAACCTTTTTGCACTTGCATAATTTATTGACTAAATGTTTATTTATTTGTCTGTCGGATAAGGAGCAAGATTTAAAAGCACTAGGCACTTTCTTATCAGGTTAACACCAATGTTGGTTATCTGGGTGTTGGATAGAGAAAAGATTCTGAGGAAACACTAGACACTTTATTTGTATGTTATACTAGTTTATAATTATATCTTTAAAATGTATTATTTATAATGTTCTATACTTATTTGATTGTTGTCGCTGTTATAGTGATATAAAATTTTGTTTTTTCACTTTTTGCAGTTAGAGAGTTTTTCTAATATATATACCACTGAGGCACTTTGTAACTATATTTAATATATTATTTTTTTCACTTGAACAATATATATTTGTTAACACCTGTACTATTTTATATTTATCACACTTTATATAATTATTTATTTGATATTACTATGAATTGCGACACTTTAAAAAAATATGGTATTTTTTCACTAAAAAAAATATTTTTTAATTTTTTTATATAGATATATTTTTAACCTTGTTTAATAAATAATTTATTTTGTTCCTGTACATTATTTATTTATGCTCCCCAGATCAATCATATGGTCTTACATTTTTATTTATGCTGTGTATTTGTTATAAGTGGATTTTTTGACTTTTTTATAATACTGATATGAACTGTGGACGTTGAGTTATCCCCCTATTTGTGTATTTTAGCACGTGCTATATATTTTTTATGATATTTTTTGTTTTGGATATATGTCTTTTTAAATAATTGAATATAAATAATAAAATAATTTTGGGTCTACTACCTTGTTTTGGTTGTTTTTAAAGCAATCTTATGTATCAATTTCTGTATAATGCTTGATAATTAGGGATGAGCGAATGTATTCGCCACTATTCGGTATCCGACGGATAATGGGGTATTCGAGGTATTCGCTATCCGATGGCTAATATGGTATTTGACAGGGAATTTCATTTTCAGTTCTGGACTTCCTGGCGCCTTTTTCCAGCCAATGAACATATCTGATGTTGTTTGCCCTCACAGTAACGCTGCAGCCATCTTTGTTGTGGTGTAACTGTAATTGGCTTGGCCCCGTGGCATCATAGAGGCTATATAAGATAGCGGCCATAATGGTCAGTCGGTCTCTCCCTCTTTCTTTCTTACTCACCGGTCACGGGCGCGGCGCTGCACAGCTGTCACACTGTGGCAAGTTTTCCAGCTTTTGAAAATGCCATCCGCACATTAATCCATCTCGTATTCCCTGCTTCCCCCGCCCACCGGCGCCTATGATTGGTTGCAGTCAGACACGCCCCCATCGTCAGTGATAGCTGTCTTACTGCAACCAATCACAGCCTCCGGTAGGAGGGTCTATATCGTGTAGTAAAATAAATAAATAATGTAAAACGACGACGTGCGGTCCCCCCCCAAATGATGCCCAGCCGAGGTAAGCACACTGCAGCGGGCCGGTATTCTCAGGCTGGGGAGGGTGAGGGCCATGGTTACGGCCCCCCTCTTGCAGTCAAGAATATCAGTCCGCTGCTGCCCCGAGAATGTCGTATCCATTAGATGCGACAGTCCCGTCGTGTCACCGGCCCTTCCTGATTGCCGTGATGCGGTGGCCATCAGGGTAATAACTAAGGAGTTAATGGCAGTGCATTCCTGCCACTAAGTCCAAGATTAGTAATGGCAGTGTCTATGACACGCCATCACTAATCTGTAAGTAAAGTAAATAAACACAACACCGAAAAATCCTTTATTTGAAATAAAACACCAAAAAGCCCCTCTGTCACCAATTTATTAACACCCAAATATCCAGGTTCGGCGTAATCCACACTCGGCGACGTCTGTGAGCGAGGGCTCAATGCCGCCTCATTCCGTGAACTGCCCCGATTTTAGAGGTGTGTCCCGCGGCTCACAGCTGATGTCCGGCTCCTCCCCTCAGTGCATAATTAAATTAAATTATAAAAATAAATAATAATTATAAATAAATTAAGTGAAATTGGGACGTCTGGGACTCAAACTCGGGAGTTAACTGTCTGTAGGCAGCAGCTCTACCCATTGAACCACTGCCTATAATGAACAACATAGGAAGATTTGGTAATCTTGACCTCTGTATTGCAGTAGAGAAACTAGAAGCAGAGTATTCAGCTACAAAGAAGCTGCGGCCACCATCACCTGGCTCTTATATATAGCATTCTAACATGCTGTATATAAGAGCCCAGGCCGCTGTGAGAACATAAAAAACACTTTATAATACTCACCTCTTGGTCACTTGGTTGACCAGATGGGCGCATCTGTTTTCCAGTGCCGATGCCGCCTCCTTCAGCCATTTTCGTCCTCCTCCTTCTCTAGCCGTGGAGCTTGACGCGTCCGACGTAATTCACACTCGCCAACATTCAGGTCCTGAGCAGGCGCACTTTGATCTGCACTGAGCAGGGCAGATCAAAGTATTGTAGTGCGCCTGCACAGGACCAGTAAGTGTGTATGACGTAGATGTGTCATGCACACAGGAGTCAGAAGGAGGATGAAGATGGCCGAAAGAGGCGGCACCGACACCGGAGACTCCCATCTGGCCAACCGAGTGAGCGTTAGGTAAGTTTTATAAAGTGTTTTTTATGTTCTCTCAGCAGCCTGGGCTCTTATATACAGCATGTTATATTACCTCACTATCATCACTATTATCCAAGTATTTTTCACGTTATTTTTCACAATAATTTTTCATGGTTATTTTTCACGACTTTCTTAGCTTTTACTTCAATTTATACCCATCTGGTCTTGCTTTGGGATCCAGAATAGTTGCTATACAGCACTGTATTCACTTATGATATATCAGTCATTATATTGGTCTATTCTATCTATATCAATTGGTACTATTAATACAGATATCTAATCTGTTTTGTATACATTTTCTGTACTTGCTGTTTTCTATTTTATTATTATATTTTTTTATTCTTTTGATGTAATTTTGGATATTTTGTTAATCTACTTCAGTTACTGATGAAGACCATGTTTCGGCCGGAACGTCTGATGACTTGACTATACTGAGTATGAAATAATAAAAAAATCTTTTTTTACTGAATTCAGGAGTGCCTTGTATATATTACTACTGTATATGGTTTGGAAACCTACCTGAGCACCCTGGTAACTAGAAATTTGGTAGAATTGCATTAATTAAAGTCCAAGGATAAGAATCTGGATAAATCTTTAAATATGGGTATAGTGTCCAATTAGATGGTGGTGGCTTTTTATATGACATAAGGTTTGGGCCACAAAGGATTAATAAGTGTATCTGGTGGAGTTATTGCTGTAAACATAAATTGTGACAATTAGCAACACAGAACAAAAAAACAAAAACATGTAAAACATTAAAAATCAGAGGCAACAATTATAAAACGGGGTCAATATCCAGACACATTACAAAAATGAGGCAAAACATAATACCTCATTGAGGACATGGGGAGTAACTGTATCTAAGGTCACGATCCACTTTGTTTCTCTTTGGGCTCACATCTTTTTGATGTTGCCCCCCATATCCCGCAACATCATTCTCTCTAATCTTCAAAGACTGTGGATTACACCCATGATGTCTCTTGAAATGGCGGGGTAGTGCTTTTAATAGATATATATTGTCCACTGTCCTGGCCATGCCAATGTTCCTTACATGCTCCATCACTTGCATCCGTAGTTCTCTTGATGTCAAGTGTAATGCCCTGGTGCCGTCAGGTGGTCACAGAAGATAGTACACCCCACACAACACCTTCCCACACCAGGTCCCATCAGCCACAAAATCCTAGCCACCCCCTCAGGGTAGGAAGGACACCCCAGTGGGCAGGACCAGGTGGATTGGGAGCGCCCACCTAGGTGTCTTGAGGATCCGGGGGAGGAAACCAGTTCAGTTTTACTTTGAAGTTCAAGTGGAGAGGAGTAAAGTGGAGCCTGTCAGTGACAGTGACAGGCTGTGCAGAGAGCTCGAGACTGTGCCTAGTGCAGGTAGCCAGGGTAGGGGCCCTGGTCTACAGGCTAGGTGGCAAGCAGTGGACCGTGTCCAAAGGCGATGGGAGTCCGGTCACGGGAGATCCCAGAGTGGACCGGGACAGGGTTGGAGCCCGCCAGTACCGACAGCGGAGATCCGGTCCGGAAACCGTGCACAGGCGTGGTACCTGGACCCTAGTTGGAAGGCGGTTGCAAGCCCCTTCTCTAATTAACCAGGCCAGGAGCAAGGTTCCAGGCGTTGCTTCACAGTGTTAGCCCAGATAGAGCGAAACGGCAGCCCACCGCGGGGGATAAGGTATTTGCAAACACCCACTGAAATCCCAAGGGTCAGTTTTCGCGGGCATGTCTCCCAACCAGAATACACTGGGAGCGGACTTCCCCGTTCCACACGGAGTTGTCCAGAAGTGAGAAAACGTACAAAGTGCCAGAGGAAGGGACATCTGTACACTAGATGGGTGTGGGACCCGAGTACACTCGGATGCGGCAGCCAGCCACTGACACCTTGGTTTACCAACAGACTTGTGTGCAGTTATTCAACAGTGAGTACACCAACACTCCCCGGTCCGGCCCAGCGCGCCACCTCCGGCCTACATCACTCCCCGTGTTCTGGACACTGAGCCCCAGGGCATCCTTCCCTACCCACGGAGGGGTTAACATCCAGCTGCCATCTCATCGCCCCCGGGTGTCTCCCAACAGTAGCGTTGGTATCCCACATTACAATGCACTGTGGGTGGCGTCACGAAGTATCTACAGCAATCCCCGTACTTATACGTCCCTTTTTATTTGAGTGTCCGCGCTACTCCCGGGTCCGGAGACCCCTCGTGTCACTGCGGATCCGTATTCGAGCAGCCCGACTGCTGACTTGGGGGAGGCACAGAATCCAACATAGATATAAGGGCAATCACAAGTAGCATAATAAATCTCATTTACGGTGCTACATGAAATGTTATGGTTACTAGTGAAGCATCGCTTGGCATCAAAATTACTAAAGGAGTCACAACGGAGGACATTGGCGCAGACAAGACAGTGTCCACAGAGAAAACAGCCCACGTTTGGACCACCTAAATTAAATGGATTCTTTGGTCGTGTCACATAATGGCTATGGACTGAATAGTCCCCATGTTCTGAGTCTGCTTATTGCCATATACATCCTCCTGCTATCTTTTCTGTTATATTTTTTTAATGTATGTGACTCGTCCACCCCAGGGCCTTAGGTGACTTGGTATCGGGCCGGACTAGTCCGGGGTAGTCAGCGGTGGCGGGGCCCGATTCCGTGACCCTGGTGGGGTCAATTAATATGGCGGCTGTGGGGGTGATGATTATAATAAAGTTTATGAAAGATTCGTGATGCCACCTGTGGTAGATTGCAGCACTTTAGGGCCGCAGCTGCTGGAAGGGAGCTCTGGGGCTGATGTTATGGCAGCTAAGATGTTTCTTGCTCTCCACAGGTAGAGCGGATACCCCGGGGCAACCTTTGGTGCTTGATAAAGTCTATGGTGTTTGTGGACAAGGTGCAGGACAAACCAGATGACACACAGCTTGCAGTTCAGATGTTTTACTCACTGTTCAGTTCAATTCGGCCACAGACCGGTTGCCCACGGAATGCCAGGATCCGCTGTCGGGGCCACCGCTGATCCCGGATAGGTCAAAGGTCAGTCCTGGTGTATCCCTAGTTGTGTGTCCTTTTCTGACTGACTTCTTAGCCTTGACTGTTTTAGCTGAGCTGGTCTTGGCTTCCACCACAGGGCCTGTACAAAGGGGGCTAACTGCAGTTGTTTCTTGCCCTCTTCACCGGGGATCTGTGGCAGGTAGTGGCCCTGGGCACCTGCAACGATCTCCCAGGCCTTCGGAGTTACTTTTGAGGAATTGTCTTTCTTCCCTCTGTTTAGGGACTGTCTCTGAATGCAGCCAGATCCCTCCAACCGATGTTGTCAGTGGAACAGGTCATGGGACAAATTGCCCTTCCGTGGCCCTGGAATCCTTTCTTTCTTTAGGGTGTCACCTGGGCCTAACTAGACCCCAGGATCTCCACCAGGTACCTCCTTCCGTTTCTGTCCTTTCTCTCTGCTGTCCTCTCCTGACAGCCCACCTCCTCACTCCATCTCACTCACTGCCTGACAGGCTGACTGAACTTGAACTTCCTAGTTCCCTTGTCTACTCTCACTTTCTGACTCCTCCCACACACCCACTGACTAGGCCCCACCCACACTATTGGGACCAGAAATGGGACTTACGGCCCCATGAATACATCTATGGGGGTTGCTGCCACTATCCCTGACCCAGTGTATGCCTACCAATTGGTGTGTGCAAGTTTAGTCTGTACACCGGTAGTTGACCCCATTCTTACCCGGGATGGGATACCACACCTCTGGCTGAGGTGCAATAGCTCTGTGGCGACGGAAGCCTCAGGGGCACCACATATGCACTTCTCCACTTTGTTTAATATTGACACAATAAACATTGTTATGATTCATCATTTAGCTCATGGTTGTCTGGTTTTTAAGTTGCTGGAATGAGTACAATAGCATTGTGCAATGTCCTTGTAGGTCTTTGACAATTTTCTGGGTTGTAGAGTACACATATAATACAGGCAGAAACATGTGCAGCAGTGTCCTGATTAAACCCTGGCTGATGCTAAGCAATGTTAATTCACAAAACTTACCATGATTCCTTCAGCACAGTGAGTTGGAATATGAGTCAAATGAATGATCCTAGGAAAGAGTGATCTGAGAAGACAACACTTCTCACCTGATCTCCACACATTACACACACATGTTGCTCCCATAATCTTCCATTATTCTTTTTCCATAGGCGGGGACTGTTGCTGTATCTAACTTAATAGATTGACACCCACAGTTGCATCCTGCTGCACACTACACACAGAGTTCTCTGGTAGTGGTATGACAGCGGCTGCTTTAACAACAGTGTCTGCCAGGGTATTAACCAAATTTTGTAATTTCCTGTCTAGGAACCTGGACTTTCATAATAGCCACTGCTTGGATAGTTCAGAGCTCTAGAAAACTGCAAGATACTTGGGGACCTTAAAAAATCCCGGCTGCTCCTCCAAATGAGCCATATTCCTGTTCCACTTTGAGACTGTACATTGTCTGATCTTTTGCCATTTTACACATTACAGCAAGTGCCTTCAGCTCCCCCTCCTGTACTGAATAGGAGGGTAAGAATGGTTCCTGTATCAACACATCTACCACCAAGGTGGTCACTGAATATCCTGTGGACTCTTATTATGGCAATACCTGGTGCCATCTACAAAAAGCTCAGAGTCTGCATCAGCAATTGAGGTTCAACAACATTTTCAAGTTATTTCAGTTTTCATTAGTAGCAAACAACCATTATCATCATCATCATCATCATCAGAAAAATATATAGAAATAATTTATAGACTCACCCTGTCATGATTTACTCTTGGCTCAGCTGCAGCTGAACCTTTTTTAGTTTCACTTCTGATACAGGTCATGTTAGGGGTTAATCCTTCTCGCCTCGTTCTGGAGGTCAGGCTACTATATTAGGGCACTGTTTCTCTGGGACTACGCCAGTGATATTTCTGATTCTGTTGTGTTCTGCTTGTGAGTGACCTGTTGTTTGCCCTGCCCCCTCCTGACATCCATGTTCACCTGACCTGTTGTTAACCTCCTCTGTTCTCTGTTTCCATCTTGTCAATGTCTCTCCCTCAGTCTCCATTCAGATCCCTGCTCGTCTGTCTCCCTGTTTGTTCCTTATCTGTTTACCTTGATTCTGTTCTTGTCTTCCCATTTTCCTTCGCTTCTGAGTTTTGCATTCCAGGCTACTGGCTGCTTGCTTCCATTTGACTATGTTTAGACTTTGCCCCTGTGTATTTACTAGACCTCATGTTGTGATACTGATGATTCTACTGCCATCTGGTGGGCTTGACTAGTATTACCTCTGCCAGGGAATACTCTGCTCATACATTTTCTCCACTCTAACGCCCTCTAGTGGTTTACATGTTAACTACCTTCTCAGATTGTTTCAGGAATCTTCTCTGTCCCACATTCCTGCGCTGTACGGCTATAGTACATCTTAGAGTACAGCGTGACACACCCTTTTTTTCTATCCCTGTTCATACTATCTGCTCATTCCTCTGTCCCCTCTTGTGAACCTAGCGAAAATAATGTAGCTGGGTTCCAAATACAGTATATACGAGAATACAACACATGCGGAGAGGGGAATTAGCTATCAAAAATTAAATTTAATACTCATATCAGATGAAATTATTTGGTGATTTGTTCTTATCTTCTGAACCACATATCTGTGACAAGTGTTTTATTTCCTTTCAGGAATCTAAGAAAATTGGTGCAATAGTCACTTTAATTAGTCTCCTGGATTGACAAATGAACTATTTTCCTGTAACTTTTACACATTTACTATAATTTTTTACAACAATTAATTCATAAAGACTCTTCAATAAATCCATATAATGTTTCAATATCCCAAAGTTCTCCTGATGTATCAATATCCCCTAAAATCTATATATACATACCATATATATATTTAATATACAGTCTATTGGAATCTATAAAGTAATAGTCAATTTATGTTCCTTACAAAAGACAAACTATCATCATTATCAACACTGTGCATCTTCTTTACAGTAAAGGCTGCTTTACATGGTACGACCGATTGTGCAATTTCACAATCGATCGAACCCGCCCCCGTCCTTTTTGCGTCACGGGCAAATCGCTGCTCGTGGTGCACAAAGTCGGTAACCCCCCGTCACACGTACTTACCTCCCATCTGACCTCGCTGTGGGCGGCGAACGTCCACTTCCTGAAGTATGAGGGATGTTCGGCGTCACATCCTGCCCACCTCCTTCCTTCCACATAGCCAGCGAGAGCCGCGGGTCGCAGGTAAGCGATGTTCATCGTTCCCGGGGTGTCACACGGAGCGGCGTGTGCTACCCCGGGAACGATGAACAATTAAATGAAATGATATTATGAAACCTAGCGACCAGTACACGACTCACGATTTGTGAGCGATACTGCGTCGCTAGGAGGTGTCACACAGGCAGGCATCGCAAGCGATGCCGGATGTGCGTCACAAAAACCGTGACCCCGATGATCTATCGCACGATAGATCTTCTGGTGTAAAGCAGCCTTAACATTTGAAAGCTACCGTATTTTGCAGATTATAAGATGCATTTTTCCTCCCAAAGATTTGGGAGAGGTGCGTCTTATAATGTAGTTTACCGTGAGGTGGAGAATGGGCCCTGTGCTGGCTGTGGTGGGGGCTGTGTTGGTTGCAGTGGGGGCTCTGTGGAGCAGGGCGGTGCAGCTAGTGTCACAGATGCTCTATCGGTGGTTCCAGCTTCAAATAATGGTGCACAGAGTCGGCACCTGCGCCGATGGAGCACTTGGCTCAAAATCTCAGCTCCAACCCATTGATTTCCCAGTAGTGGACTTAAGGAAAATGGTGCCCAGAGGTGGTGCATGTGCAGATGAGATCTCGACTTGTCATTTAGCAGAGAACTCAATCTGTTCATGCATCTCTGGCCGCCATTTCTTTAAAGCCCACACCACCAACAGAACATCTGTAACACCCGCCGCACCACCCTGCTCCACATAGCCAGCACGGCGCCTGCAGTCAGCACAGTTCCCACTGCAGCACCTGCAGCATCTCCCAACTCCAGCATTGCCCCTGCCTCCTGTGACCCTGCTCCACCACCGCTGCCAGCCCCCCTCCAGTAAGACACCACCGGAGTATAAGACAGATCTCATTTTTTTTTTTTTACTTTTTTATCTCTAAATTTGGGGTACATCTTATAATCCAGTGTGTTTTATAAAACATAAAATATGGTAAGTTACATTTTGTTAGTCTAGCAGCAATTAGTTATTTCTTCAGCTGTTGTTTAGAAAATTTAGGTTCATGATACTTAAACAAATAAATAGGAAAACTTTTTCATTTCTTTTGCAAGAGTTTAGTATAAAGAGTTGCCTTTTTATACTCCATGCTTTCTATGTATGTCACCCCCCCCCCTTCCCAGTCACGTTAGCTTAAGATTTTTTCTCTCTTTTGACATTCTTTAATGCTTTATTTGTGTCATGATACTATTTGCAGTCTGCTGTCACAGAATTGTATTGGTCACCTGATTCCATGGTGTTTCCTGGTGTGAGGTGCCTATCCTTCTATGCCTCATTCCTGAGAGCACGCCACATTATCAGGAAGTTCCCTCCATCATTATGGTGCCAGTTATAGTCCTGCTCTACAACTTGCTCTCCTGGTCCCTGTAAGTGCTCTAGATTCTGTCCAATACCTCCCACGACCTCCCTGACATCTGTTCTGCTTGACCTCCCTCACGTCTGTTCTGCCTGACCTCCCTCCCATCTGTTCTGCCTGACCTCCCTCCCATCTGTTCTGCCTGACCTCCCTCACGTCTGTTCTGCCTGACCTCCCTCCCATCTGTTCTGCCAGACCTCTCTCACGTCTGTTCTGCCTGACCTCCCTTACATCTGTTTTGCCTGATCTTCCTCCCTTCTGTTCGGCTCGACATCTCTGTCTCACATCTCCTCTGTCTTGTCTTACCTTCCATTCTTCCCTCCTGCTCCCTGTTTGTTGTCCCGGTTACCGACTTCTGGCTTGTTCCTGACCCTGACTCCACCTCCTCCCTTGTACTGCGCTCCTTCTCGGCTCTTACTCGGCTAGCATGGCTCCTCTTAGCAACCATTTAGTTATCTGGGATGCCTTGTGCTCTGGCTCCCTCTAATGGTTGTTGTCGGTACACACACTGTGTGCTGACTCCTCCTAGTGGTGACATTACAGTTTGGACACCACCCTATATGAGCTCCTTTACACTACATAATAGTTCAAAATCTATTACATATATGACCGTTTTAACCCTTTATAACACGTACAATATTAGACATTTCCGGTTCACAATCCTTACAACACACAGATTTAGTCACATGATGACAATAAAAGCTTATTTCTTTCATCACAAACAATCACTCACAAGCCAACATTTTTTTTTCTAGAAATTCACAGGAAACGTAACCATATTGCTTAAACATAATTATTTGCATCAGATTATTTACATACAAGTAACATACACTTGGCTGTAGTCCAAGTGATCACATACTATGTGCATTCACATTATTCTATTCCTTTTCACATAATCATATTACTTTAGTCATTGTAACTCTTTTGTCAGCTCATACATGGAATAAAACAATGCAGGTATACCAAATAATAGACTTAAAATCTTTGAATATAATTAATACACACCTGACTTTGGACAATAAGAACTATGAGAGAAACAATCATGGTAAGACAAAAAAAAGTCTTACTTTGCAGGTTCTTTTTGCTTTCCTCCCATCTTTCATATCAATTCAAGTAATTTGTAATTCTTTTTACCTGGAAAGAAGTCAGTTAGTAACCAACATTGTAGTTAGAATTTTGTACTTTATTTCAGTCTTCAGTCCCATGTTACATTTTAAGTGCGCTTACTCTCCCCTCCCTCAGTCCCATGTTACATTTTAAGTGTGCTTACTCTCCCCTCCCTCAGTCCCATGTTACATTTTAAGTGTGCTTACTCTCCCCTTCCTCAGTCCCATGTTACATTTTAAGTGTGCTTACTCTCCCCTCCCTCAGTCCCATGTTACATTTTAAGTGCGCTTACTCTCCCCTCCCTCAGTCCCATGTTACATTTTAAGTGCGCTTTCTCTCCCCTCCCTCAGTCCCATGTTACATTTTAAGTGCGCTTACTCTCCCCTCCCTCAGTCCCATGTTACATTTTAAGTGCGCTTACTATCCCCTCCCTCAGTCCCATGTTACATTTTAAGTGCGCTTACTCTCCCCTCCCTCATTCCCATGTTACATTTTAAGTGCGCTCACTCTCCCCTCCCTCAGTCCCATGTTACATTTTAAGTGCGCTTACTCTCCCCTCCCTCATTCCCATGTTACATTTTAAGTGCGCTCACTCTCCCCTCCCTCAGTCCCATGTTACATTTTAAGTGTGCTTACTCTCCCCTCCCTCAGTACCATGTTACATTTTAATTGCGCTTACTCTCCCTTTCCTCAGTCAGATTGATTGGAATTCATGTCCTATAAGTTTGGATAAACAGGAGGTGGGCCTGAGGGTGAAGGTGGAGTGTTAGGAGCTAGAGTTGGTGAATGTTTCACACCCCTACCTCTTCTTTTTAACTCTTTAAGGTCTCCTTCCCCCAAGTCCCTCATTTCCTGTGCCACTTACAGGCTTCTACAAAAACTGAGACCCTCTTTTCCTTATGTAACCCTTTTGTTCTTTCTCAAACTCCATTCATCTCTTTAGATCCATGATGTCTCGCTGTACAAAGGGGCTAGTAAGATGTAGTACAGTGTATTCCCCACTAGGTGGCAGCAGAGTAGGGAAGGTGAGTCAGGGTAGCACTGTAACAGAAAGGCAGCTGAAGTACAGCAAAGTAACTTCAGCAAGCAGTTCACAGGCGAACCACCAGGGGGCAATAGAGTAGTCAAGCAGTCAGGGTCAAGCCAGGAAAGTCGATTCACTGCAAAGGGAAGATCAAAATAAAGTCAGAAAACAGAACTAAGTCAGAAGCTGGGAGATCAGGTATGCAGAGGGAAACACAAACAACAGACAGGAGTGGGAAGTCAGGGACTGGGACAGACAGACGAACGTGGGAGGGTACAAGTCAGGGCACAGTAACAAGGAGTCAGATCAAACAGGAAATCTCCCCAGAGCTTGTCACAGGCTGCAGAGCAAAACTATAACAAGCACAGGAATGCAAGTGCAGAGACCAGATATAGTGTCTCCTGAAACCAGAATGAGGCTGATAGGCGTTAACCCCTGACATGACCAGACCGGGTCTGGGAAACTCTGGAGCGGGGAGTATCTGTCCTGGATCATGACACATGAATTTTGTAGAAGACATTCCTGGCTTTTTAAGAATTTTCTTTAAATTAGTTAAGACAATAATGCCTATTCTACCAGCCACTAAATCTATAGCTGTCCTCAATCAACCACTCAGTACAACTTTGGCTACACATTTTGCTGTTTAAGGTTCTCCTCAGAATCCCTTGAGCTAATTCCAGGTATTTTGATATAATCTCTAGCTTTACAAATTGGATTCCTTTTCTAAACTAATATTTCAGTCATTATAAAACATTTATAAGTCTGTTATGAAGCTAATTCTTAAGTATTATAAAACAAACTCTAATTTTATTGCAAAACTAGTTCTTTAATATTAAAAAATAGTCTCTAGCATCACTCATCTAGTTTTAAGACTCTAAAAAAAAATAGTTCAATAAACTGACCTTAAATGTAGTGTATCTGTTCTCTTTCTCTAAAATCTGCATTTCTTCCCTAGCTATTAATTTGAAGCAGACCATAAATCACAGGAGGAAGGAGAGGGTCACCAGGTGGAGTGCACTTCCCAAGTCCAGATGTCACCTAAGAAGAAAAAGACTTCAGACATTATCAAGGGTAAAATGCTTTCTGCCAATTTCTATCAGTCTGGCCAGTTACCTTCTACATTCAATGCCATAAGTCAATATTTTTTTATATATTTCTAAATATCATACATTTACATGAAATCTATCACATATTGAGGTTGGTCAGGACAGAGATTGAATGAGAATAAACAGAACACTCACAATCAGACAAGAGTAGACACTGTCTAAACACTTAAACATCCCTGTGGACAATTTCACACAAATAAGCATTCATAGATCACCAGGAAGTTATATCTTAAATTTCCATTGGTTTCCCAGAGAAGGAGAGTACATGTAAGACAATGACATACCTACCATTGTTATCATATGTCTCTCAATCTCCAAAACATCCTATTTTTAGTTCTTTTAGGTTTTCTAAATATCACAGATGAGTCTAAAACGGTTGAAGTAGTTCTAACTCCTTTTCAAAGTTTCTTGGATTCATTCTAGGGCATCGGTAAAGATCAAAGAAATACACAGGCATGTGATTTCCAAAGCTCTTCAAAAATGTAATGAAGATCAGGTCTTTTATACTCTTCAGAATTATGGCAGACACCCAGTATCCACCTGCATCCACCCAGATTAGTCACACTCCTAATAAATTTTATGTTTCAGTAAGTTCTCATGTGAACTACTAGACCCTATGAGTGTTGATGGGCGGACTAGGACTGTCAAAGTCCGGATCCACACGGTTTCAAATGTACCTGAGTGCCGGACCCAGGCCCGGAATTCTCAGGGAATTCTGCCTAATGATCTGATTCCG
This sequence comes from Anomaloglossus baeobatrachus, assembly GCF_048569485.1. NCBI lineage: Eukaryota > Metazoa > Chordata > Amphibia > Anura > Aromobatidae > Anomaloglossus > Anomaloglossus baeobatrachus. Next base: position 57,143,944 of record NC_134354.1, read on the forward strand.
GCACTCGGGTAATGCAAAAAATATAGAAAAAAAATAAGCAAGTGGAGCTATACTTACTGAGGTTCCAACACGGCTGAAACTGCTTCCGCGGCCAATCATTCACTTCTGAGGCCGCACATTAGCCTTCATGCATCTTCACTGCTTTCCCCACCGATTCGTGTCTGTAACTGGTTGCAGTCAGACATGACTCCAGCCTGTTTGACAGCGTCTGACACTTCCAACCACAGGCGCTGTCTACGGGTCTATATCGTACAGTAAAAATAAAAAAAAAAAATTAGCTTTAATAAAGTACCCTGAGGTCAGATTACCTGTGGTCAGTTCTGTGCTGGGTATCATATTACAGAGAACCGCCACAACAATTTATATGTACAATATAGACCCACAGACAGTGTCTGTGATTTGAAGCGTCAGATGCTGTCACTCAGTGTGGGGGGCATCTGAGTGCAACCAATCACAGACGCCAATGGGCGGGGAAAGCAGTGCATATGCATGAAGGCTAATGCACAGCCCCGGAAGTGAATGAGCAATTACAGCCATGCCGGAGCCTTGGTAACATGAAGTGCTTGCTCCTATCCACCTATCTCTTCTACCACCAATTTAATCACCAAATTCTGGTACCCATAGACTTATTTGGTGACCAGCATACAGCCAGATACCCAGGATCAATCCTGGGCCAGAACCGGATTATTTTTTTTCCATTCAGTTGGGTCTGCCAGCCCTGGTTATCTGCAATTCTGCCCATCACTACCTATGAAATTTTAGCAGGCCTAAAGACATTAACTCCTTACTTACTCTAACAACATATAAGAGTCTAAGGGAGGTATATGTGATACAGCTCATGTCAGTTGACACACAGGTCTTGGGAACTATATATATTCAGTCTGCAGCCCATACTGACAAGTGACTAGGACGGTTTGCAGTTTGAATTATGCCAGGAACATAATTTTTTCTCATTCGCTGAGAACTCCTTTAAGGAGTCAATGTTCTCTATATACAAACTGAATACATTATTCCACCATGTTAGTACTATCATTGCCAGAATTTAATTCTCAGCACAACTACTGGACACATATAGCACAAATGAATTCCCACAATATATTGAAAAAGCACATTTTGAATTAAAGTTTGTAATTTGTATATGTGACAGGATATGTCAGAGAATCATAGAATCATAAAATGGTAGAGTTGGAAGAGACCTCAAGGGCCATTGGGTCCAATCCCCTGCGAGTGCAGGCTTTCCTAAATCATCCCAGCTATATGATTATCCAGTTTCCGCTTGAAAATTTCCATTGATGGACAGCTCACCACCTCCAGTGATCACCTGTTCCACTCTCTTGACTGCCCTCACTACTTCCCGTGGTCGCCTGTTCCACTCTCTGACTTCCCTCACTGTCAGAAAGTTTTTCCTAATGTCTAATCTGAATCTCCTTCCTTTAAGTTTCATCCCATTGCTTCTTGTACTTCCTTGTACTAATGAGAATAGGGTGGTTCCCTCTGCACTGTGTCTACTTTTCAGATATTTGTAGACCGCTATTAAGTCTCCTCTCAGCCTTCTCTTTTTTCAAATTAAACATTCCTTGTTCTTTTAGCCGTTCTTCATATGACATGGTTTGCAGACCTTCTACCATCTTGGTTGCTCTTCTCTGGATGTCAATCCAGGAGGAAAAGTAATGAAAGACACATCTGTATTTTGCCAGAGCAAGTAGACTCCATTTTTCAAAGTTTACAAATGGGACATATGATTGGCTCCGTGATTTGCACGGTTCTGTGTCTCCTGACTTTAACGCAACCACCCTTATAGCCCTTAATGAGTTTGAACGGTCTATAATTGGACCATGAAAAAGTCATGTCTGAACTAAGCTTTGTTTTTGGGCTGTGGTAAAAAAGTAGAGATTCTTTGCAGAGTATTATAATGTGAGAAACTTCAGCAAGCGTAAAGCAATATATTTTTCTCTAAATGTCAAATCCATACTTCTTACAATACCACATATTAGGCTGAACTTTTAAAACAAGCATTTTAGTGATTTGCTTAGCGCTGTATGCTACTAATGGACACTGTAAAGGTTTGAGGGCTTATTTTACTCAAATAAAGACACTGATATGTAAATGTAGCACTGGAATAGAATTCACCTCTGAGCATTTGTCCTTTTTGGTAAAATAAGAAGGATAGTCTACAAGTTTTACAGGATGGTTAATTCTCTATAACTTTATATCTACTTTATGAAGTGAAGATTGGGTTCAATAATAAAGTAATAACCCCTGCAAAAATATTTTAGAAAATTAGTCATCACAAAATGGATCTATTTACATTCAAGGGATTTTTTTGCGCAACTCAATTTAAAAAAAAAAACATTGGTAAAAAATATTATGAAAAGTAAACTTGTAAATTCTCTACCATTGCTACATATTTTATAATTTACAGGTCTACTAATTGTTTCTTTACTCCTTGCTATCATCTACATGTGCATGTGGCCTCTGCATTCAATTACTAGATACATCAATCATAAATAAATCAAAGTGATCATTACTTGTTTAATGCCGTACTTCATTTAGGATGTTTTATATATAATATATAAAAAGTAACAACATTCATTTTTATAAAAAGGAAACAGCAGGGTAGAACTTAGAATAAGAAAGGGATAGAGGACAGAGAGGAAGACAGAAAGGGTGAGGGGAGGATGGAAGGTCCTGTTAAATTCTTAGAAATATGACATGGTATAAAAACATAGCTAAACATGTGTAACTATCTAATATATATAACTTAGTGTATGTATGTATGTATGTATGTATGTGTGTATAGCCGCTAAAGGAATTTGCACTGTCACATGTACAATCACAAATGTTTGCACAGACACTCCATGGGACTCAGGAAACATCATAGACTATGTTTTGAGGGGAAATTTTAACCCCGCACTTTACAGTTATTCACCAAAAAACCTGCCTCTATTAAAGTCATGAAGCTGGGAGCCACAATGCAGTCAGAACTTCAGAAGATTGCGCAGCCACGTCCTTGAATGGAATGTTAGCATGTCACAATGCAGCCTGGGAAAGAGACAGACAGACACAGAAGACAAAGAGACAGGGAAAGAGACAGACAGACAAAGAGACATACAGGGAAAGAGACAGACAGGGTAAGAGACAGACAGGGAAAGAGACAGACACAGACAGACAAAGACAGACAGACAAAGAGACCGACTGAGACAGACAGACATAGAGAAAGGCAGACAAAAAACAGACAGACACAGACAGACACAAACAAAGAGACAGACAGAGAAAGAGACACACAGGGAAAGAGACAGACAGGATAAGTGCCAGACAGGGAAAGAGACAGACAAAGACATAGAGAGACAGACAGGGAAAGAGACATAGAGACAGACAGACAGGGAAAAAGACAGACAGGGAAAGAGACAGACAGACAGGGAAAGAGACAAACAGGCAGACAGACGCAGACAGTAATGAATGGAAGCACGGTCTGATAGAGCGCTAAGGAGGCCACAGTATTAGATTAATTTTTTTTAGAATTTATTGTTTTCTATCAGCCACAACACATTTCGATATACACAATATCTTCATCAGGTGGATATAAAAAACGGAATGTGGAGAGTACTATTTAAAGGGACAGGTGCGATTCCATTGGTCAGCACCAAATTAATTGAAATGTTAACCCTTAATGTATCACAACCAACCCTTCAACAATAATATAAAAGCTACTAAAAGATATTTAAAAAGGATTTTTCAAAAAGACTCTTTGCCATAAAAACATTATTTAAAAACACATGTGATAATATAATCATATAAATCATATATTAACTGCTAAAACTTAATACATAAAATCATGAGAACTTTTCAAAAAATGATCTGAGTATGCCTGCACTACTAACATGTAATAATATTGTTATAATGTATGTCAGTGTGTGTAGATCAATAATTTAATTTTATAAATTAGGGAATGGATATTCTTATTTTTAAAATTGCGTTAAATGTCTATTTAATCTCAACCACTGGGTGCATATGCCAGCACAATAGGTGCTGTGAATCACTTTTCCAGCACAATAGGTGCTGTGAACTGCTTTTCCAGCACAATAGGTGCTGTGAACTGCTTTTCCAGAACTGACAGAAATAGCTATTGAATCTCAAACACTGGGTGCATATCCAGCACACTAGGTGCTGTGAATCATTTTTCCAGAATCCGAGCAGTAGAATAATGCATGTGCCAGCACAATGAAGGTTCCGATTGCATTATTAAATGTCTATTGAATCTCAACCACTGGGTGCATATGCCAGCACAATAGGTGCTGTGAATAATTTTTCCAGCACAATAGGTGCTGTGAATCACTTTTACAGAATCCGAGCACTAGAATCATGCATATGCCAGCACAATAAAGGTTCCATTCAATTTTTAAAATGCTTATTGAGTCTCAACCCCTGGGTGCATATGCCAGCACAATGGGTGCTGTGAATCACTTTTCCAGCACAGTAGGTGCTGTGAACCACTTTTCCAGAACTGACAGAAATATCTATTGAATCTCAACCACTGGGTGCATATACCAGCACAATGAGTGCTGTGAATCATTTTTCCAGCACAATAGGTGCTGTGAATCCCTTTTTTTTTGTTTTTCTTCTTTTTCCAAACAAACAACAGAATTCATTAAATCAATTCAATGTTTGGCTCCATTCTCAATATTCATATTAAGACCCTCAGGGTGTAAGGTACCCAATCTGAATATCTAGTAACTCTCTCTTTTAATAAGTCTCTCGAACCGATCGGATCCAGAGTTATCTATGTGATCAATAATTAATAATCTCAATTGTTTGGGATCCTTCTGATGTGCAATTTGAAAATGTCGAGATAGACTGTGTTGTTGGAAGCCGTTTTTGAGATTGGACCTATGTTTATTCAACCTGGCGTGCATCGTTTGTACTGTACGGCCCACATACTGTAGACCGCATGTGCACTCAAGCAGGTAAATAACATAGGTGCTCTGACAGTCTAGGTGAAATTGAATGGGGAAAAGAGCTTTTGTGGTCCGGGATGTAAAGCAAGTGATCTTATCACCAATAACCTCACAGCATTTACACCTGGAGGTGTTGCAGCGATAGTTTCCGTTGTTACTGGAAACAATGATGGTTTTAGAAGAATCTTTAAGATTAGGATTACTTGGCGCTACTAGAGTCTTCAAGTTTATATTCCTCCGGTAGATGATGGAGGGCTTAGGGGGGATCTGATCTCGAAGTAGTGGGTCACCCTGTAATATAAACCAGTATTTCTCTAGAAGTTGGTGAATTTGGATCCTGGATTTGCAAAAAGTGGTTACTAAACTCCATTTTCGTGGATTCAATTTATCTTCACTCTTTGTAATACTATGCTGTTTCTCTTGGATCTTTCGGATACAAAGGTCCTGAGTGAGTTGCTTAGTCTTACTAAAGGCATCCTCCAGAAGTTTAGATGGATAGCCTTTTTGTCTGAACCTTTTTCTCCTCCTCACCGCTATCTCCTAGAACCTTCACATGCGCTCCCTTGTTTAATTTTTTATCCAGACAGACGCAGACAGACAGAGGCAAAGAGACAGACAAAGAGACAGACAGGGAAAGAGCTAGACAGGCAGAGACAAGCAGATAAAGAGAGAGGCAGACAAAAAAGCAGACAGACAAAGACAGAGACAGATGGGGAATGACAAGGAAAGAGAGACAGAGACAGACAGGGAAAGTGATAGAGAGACAGACTGTTACGGGTGGACTGGAAGATTAGGATAAGGTTGTATATATCCCAATCGCCAGTCGTAGTCCACCTTGCTCCAGATGACAAAGGAGCTGCTGGCAACCCAATGGTTAGGCGGAGAATACAAAGCTGGGTGGCTTTGAAATAATAGGGGCCTGATTCAAGTTAAATAGAACTTGGATCAGGAAACTGTGAACCCTGATAGCATCACAGGGTCCACTACTTAGCCCAGGAGTTCCCTGTTCACACCACAGTGGTCCTGGGGTACGCTGTCCATGAACGTAGAGGGCACTACCGGACAGGTGGCGCAGCAGCCGCAGCCCAGTTGACTCCACTGGGCTGCACTAACAGAACTGAAAGGTAGGAGGTGGAAGCCCGGCGCCTGACCCTAATGTACTGAGCCATGGGTGTCTTGGCGTGATAAGCACCGGATGCCTAACCCTGCCTACCACTTACAATCAAAGGCTTATGCCGCAATGAGGCTCTAACATGGAGGTGTGCTCAGTCTGAGCATAGGTGAAGACTAGAGATGAGCCACCACCCTAGTGTTCGAGTTCGGTTCGGCGAACGGCGGGTGTGTTCATCGAACGTTCGACGAACGTTCGACGAACACCTTCGAACCCCATTGAAAACAATGGCAGACAAACACAAACACATACAAACACATTATATACATACAGTTAATAATAAACATTGCCATTATACTTACAGGTCCCGTGATGCGTCCTGCACTCTGTCTCCCGCCACTTCTCCTTCCGATCATCACTGTGTCCTCCCAGTAACCATCACTGATGATAGGACCTTTCCGTGATGTCATAGCATGTGACCAGTCACGTGTGTATTATCTCATTGGCTAAAGACTGGTCACATGGCTATGACGTTATGCTTGGTCCTGTCAGTGCATTTTGCCAGTATGCGGTGCTCGTCCGAATTTCTCCGTACTCAGTATACTGGGCGAGTACCAGCGAGATACTTGGGCACATGCTTGGCTCCCCGTTCTTGCATGTCGGTGCTGTTTACAGAGTCAGCCCACATGCAGGGACTGGATGCCACAGCCGGTGAATAGCAGCGCCGGGAATCAGGTGATTGCAGATCACCATTGCTATAGTAACCCGCCTGTCAGGTTACTATTGCAATAGTGGCAGCGGTGACGTCACCGTTTACCAACCCACAGCCTCTGCTCACTCATTAAATGATTAAACTGCACGGGGGAGGAGGAGCGTCTTCCTCCCCTGTGCTGTCTGATGTAGCAGAGCTGCATGGGTTGAAGGAGAAAGAAGACAGAAGACCAGGATCGTGGAGGGGTGAGAGGGAGTAATAAACATGGAGTCTCTAAATGTGTCTATGTATTTATTTTTATTAAAGTATTTTTTCTCTATATGGTGTCTTTTTTTAACCCTTTATTGGAGATTCTTAATGGCCGGGTCAAACTTGCCTGACATTAAGAATCTCTGGCTTAATACTAGCTAGTAAAACAAAGCTAGTATTAACCCTTATTACCCAGCGAGCCACCCGGCATCAGGGCTGCTGAAAGAGTTGGATACAGCGTCAGAAGATGGCGCTTCTATGAAAGCACCATTTTCTGAGGCGGCTGCGGACTGCAATGCGCAGCAGAGGGGCCCAGAAAGCTTGGGCCAACCTGTGCTACGGATTCCAATCCCCAGCTGTCTAGTTGTATCTGGCTGGACACAAAAATTGGGCGAAGCCCAAGTCGTGTTTTTTTTTTTAATAATTTCATGAAATTCATGAAATAATTAAAAAAAGGGCTTCCCTATATATTTAGTTCCCAGCTGGGTACAAATAGGCAGCTCGGGGTTGGGGGCAGCCGTACCTGCCTGCTGTACCTAACTAGAAATTTTAGTTTTTTGGCAAAAAACTTAAAAAAAAAATAAAAATGCTTCCCTGGATTTTCCATTGCCAGTGAAGGTAACACCAAGCAGTGGGGGTTAGCAGCGAGTAGCTACTTGGATTACCCTTAGCTACCAAACCAAAAAATGCCGCGGGAGCCCACGTATTTTTTTAATTATTTATTTAAATAACTCCAAAAAAATGGGCTTCCCTGTATTTTTATTGCCTGACATCACAGTACTGTAAACATAAATCATTAAACAAAATGACGTAGTGCTCCGCGGTATTTTTGATTCTCAGTGCAGATAAAGCAGACAGCTGCGGGATGCCACCCCCATCTGCATGGCGTTACCTTGGCTGACAATCAAAATACAGGGAAGCCCAATAATTTTTTTTATTTAAAAAAATAGTTAAAAAAACAAAATGCGTGGGCTCCCGCCGTATTTTGATCGCCAGTCAGGTAAAGCCAGGCAGCTGTGGGCTGAGATTCTCGGCAGCCCACAGCCACCCCTGGAAATGGTGCATTGTTTCTTAGCGCCATTTCCAGGCACTTTATCCGGCTTGTCCAGCGGCCGTGATGGAGGTGGCTCGCTGGGTAATAAAGGGGTTAATACCAGCTTCGTATTCTCAGATGGTACTAAGCCCGAAATTCATGGTGTCATGCCAAAATAGATATGGCCACAATGAATTTCTAGTAAAGATAAAAAAAACAACACGCAGAAAAATATTTTTATTAGAATTAAAACACAAACACAATTAGTGACTCCATCTTTAATGAACTAAAGAACCCCCCCACTCAGCTGTAGTACTGGGTCGAGGGTTCCGCAATGTCCAATCCGGATCTAATATCTGATCGGTTTACTGAAAGGCAAAGCGATCATATGATGTGTCAGGTGTTCAAGGACCTAAATCACATGACACATCAGCTGATTGTACAAAAGCCGTTTATACAATCAGCTGATGCATCAGTTGAAAAAAATAAAATAAACACTTCTGTGCAGACTCCCATCTGATCGCTGCAGGACCCGGCGGTAATCAGCTGATGCGGTCACCTGACAGTATCAGCTGATAGCTTAAGCCGGCCGGGCAGTAAAAAAGCCGGCCTCACCGCTGGACTTATTCGATCAGCTGATGCGGTCACCTGACGGCATCAGCTGACGGCATCAGCTGATCGCCTCAGCTGATGTGATCAGCTGGTGCCGTGAGGTGACCGCATCAGCTGATCACCGCCAGGTCCTGCAGCCATCGGACATGTCCCAGGAGTCTGCAGACAGGTGAATATGAGATTTTTTTTTCTACTGTTCACTTTTGATTTTGCAGCTGCTTCCATCTCCTGTCTGGACATTGCGCCGGACGGGAGATGGAAGCAGGGGTGGCAGTACCGGGAGAATCCATTCTTCTGTATTTACCAACATATGGAATCCTCTTCCTGTACACTTGATTGTACTATCCACCCCTTGCAATTATAGCTGCGTTTATAGTCATTGAAATGCTTAGGGTAAGTTCACACACTGCGGATTTTTTACGCTGCGTTTTTGTTCGTTTTTTCCCACAAAGAATGCACAATGACGCAGGATCTTAAAAAAACGCATCAAAAATGCGTTTATTTGTGGTTTTGGCTGCGTTTTGCTTCGTTTTTGCTTACTGCGTTTTTATGCGTTTTAAAAGATTGTTGAAAAAAAAAAAGGTCTGATGTCATTTTTTTCTTAAATATGTTCTTTATTCTCCACTAGTGTATGCAGGAAAGCAAACAGCTGCAGAACTGCAAGGCTCAGCATGCTCCTTCCAGGAATGTATGCTGGAGGGAGAGGCAGGGAGAGCAGAAATACAAGACTCAGCATACTTCCTCCACTAGTGTATGGAGGAGAGCAGACAGCAGCTGCAGAACTACAAGGCTGAGCATGCTCCATCCAGGACTGTATGCTGGAGGAAGAGACAGGGGGAGCAGAGCTACAAGTCTCAGCATGCTCCATTCACTAGTGTATGCAGGAGAGCAGACAGCAGCTGCAGAACTACAGAACTAGGCTCAGCATAATCCATCCAGGACTGTATGCAGGAGTTTTTTGCCCCCCCCATAAAAATGACATGGGCTTCATCATATTTTTATATGCTAGCCAGGTACATCAGGCAGCTACGGGCTGCCCCCAACCCCCAGCTGTCTATTTGTACCCGGCTGGGAACCAACATTATAGGGAAGCCCTTTTTTTTTAATTATTTCACGAATTTCATGAAATAATTGAAAAAGAAATGAGGTGGGCTTCGCCCAACTTTTGTGTCCAGCCAGGTACAACTAGGCAGCTGGGGATTGGAATCCACAGCGCAATTGTGCCCAAGCTTTCTGAGCATGTCCGCTGCGAATTGCAGTCCGCAGCCGCCCCAGAAAAGGGCACTTTCATAGAAGCGCCATCTTCTGGTGCTGTATCCACCTCTTTCAGCTGCCCTGGTGACGGGTGGCTCGCTGGGTAATAATGGGGTTAGGACTAGCTGTATATTATCAACTGGCCCTAAGCCCAAAATTCATGGTGTCACGCCAATATTAGACATGGCCACTATGAATTTCTAGTATAGATAAAAAAAAAAACAACACACAGAAAAATATTTTTATTAGAAATAAAACACAACACAATTAGTGACTCCATCTTTATTGAAATAAAGAACACCCCTCCGCAGTAATCATGGGTCAAGGGTCCCGCTCCGTCCAATCCAGATCTAATATCATCTGATCGGTTTGCTGAAAAGCATACTGATCAGATGATGTGTCAGGTTCAAGGGCCTGAATCACATGACACATACAACTGATTGTATAAACGGCTTTTATACAATCAGCTGATGCATCAGTGCAGAAAAAAAACAAAAAAACTAAACACTTCTGTGCAGACTCCCGTTTGATCGCTGCAGGACCCGGCGGTAATCAGCTGATAAAGTCTCCTGACGGGTGGTAAAAAGCCGGCCTCATCGCTGCACTTATACTGTCAGCTGATTCCGTCAGGTGACCGCATCAGCTGATCATCGCCAGGTCCTGCAGCCAACGGACGTGTCCAGGGAGTCTGCACACAGCCAGAGCAGGGGTGGCGGTACCGGGAAGGCGGCGGTACCGGGAAGAGGAGCTGGGAACGGACATGTCGGGAATCTTCAGACAGGTGAATATGATATTTTATTTTTCTACTGTTCACTTTCGATTTCGCAGCTGCTTCCACCTCCCGTCAGGACATGGCGGCGCACGGGAGCGGACATGGCACACACAGGTAGAAGCAGGGGTGGCGGTACCGGGAGGATCCACTCTTCTGTGTTTACCAACACAAGAAATCCTCTTCCTGTACATGTGATTGTACTACCCACCCCTTGCGTTTATAGCTGTATTTATAGTCATAGAAACACTTAGGGTCCCGTCACACTTAGCGACGCACCAATGATCCGACCTGGCAGGGATTGTTGGTGCGTCGCTACATGGTTGCTGGTGAGCTGTCAATCAGGCAGATCACCATAGCGACCAGCGACCCGTGTAACGACGCTGTGCTTGGTAACCAGGGTATACATCGGGTTACAAAGCGAAGCGCTTTGCTTGGATACCCGATATGTACCCTGGCTTCCAGCGTACACTGCTCTCAGGCTGCCAGTGCTGGCTCCCTGCACATGTAGCCAGGGTACACATCGGGTTACTAAGGAAAGCGCTTTGCTTGAATACCCGATGTATACCCTGGTTACCAGCATACCGCAGGCTGCCAGCGCTGGCTCCCTGCACACGTAGCTGTAAAATGCTACAGTTACGCTTTTGGTGATCGAACCGTTATCGAACATATCCTCAAACTCTCGAACGTTAAGCAAATCGTTCGAGTTCATCGAACAACTCGAACATCGCCAAAAACAACTCGAATTTGAAATTGGCAACTGGTTCGATTCGAACAACGCTCATCTTTAGTGAAGACTGCCACCTTCATGTTGTCTCCAGCCCTTTTTATAACCTAGATCCACCCCAAACTCAGGGTGGACAACAATGACACCTCCAGGGGCTAATAGCGGAGTGCCATGTCATCAGTGACATCACCAGCAGCCTATCTGGAACCTTCACGCCTTTGATGACCTCATGGCAGCCACGCCTCAAACACCTCACCAGTCATCATCTGATGACCAATGGGGGGGGTGCCAGGTCATAGGGGTGGGCCTCCGCGAGCCAGTCCAGAGTGCCACATCATCAGGATATCTGATGCCTGCAAGCCTATCAGGGCCTGCCAACTCACGGACATACTGAGTGAGGTCCTTACCGGACCTAGTCTCTGATGCACTAAGTGCCTGAGCATGCTCAGTAGCCTGAACAACAGTCTCAGAAATCAGACTATCTGCCTGAGCATGCTCAGTAGGCACAACACAGAACTTAGACACAGCACGATGTCCAAGTACCTGTGCAAAGAGGCTTTTCGCACTAAGTGTGGGTGCATGCTCAGTAGCCTGAACTGAGGACTTAGCCTCAGAAATGGCACTATCAGGCTGAGCATGCTCACTAGGCAAAACACTGGACTTAGGCTCTGGCTGGGGTAAATCGGCATATGCGTGCACACTAGCGGTCTCTCCACACTTAGACGTGGAGGAGAAAGTAGCCAGATGGACGACTCAAGGCATGGTCAAAAACGGCGAGCGGTGCCTGGGCGTAACAGGAACCGCAACAGGCTGCTCGCGGCTACGGCAGCGCCGATTTGTAACACAGACAGAGAAAGAGATAGGAAAAGAGACATAGAGAAAGACAGAGACGGACAGGGAAAGAGACAGACAGATAGGGAAAAAGACAGAAACAGACAGACAGCGAAAGAGACAGACAGACAGAGAGAGAGAGATAGATAGGGAAAGAGACAGATAAAGAGATAGAGACAGAGCAAGAGACAGACAGAGAGACACAGAGAGAGAGAGACAGACAGAGAGGGAGACAAACAGAGACAGTTACTATGCCGGGCAATGCCAGGTACTATAGCTAGTAAATTGTATAAATGTTAACTTTGTTTGATGATTGTCAATAACAGAGGCTCAATTGAAAATATTGTGTTATGAAAATATTATTGCGTTTAGATATACTGTATGTAACATTTATTACAAGATTCAAGAGTTATTTTGCTCTTAAAGAAGTTGTCCAGTTACCAAAACAGATTTTTTTTTTCTCATAAATCTTGCTAATATGTGCCTCTCCACACATCTATTATGTTATTTCAGCAATATTACCTTTTATCGTGCTCTAGCAGCAGATCCTCATTGCTGGCTCCAGCTCTGATGGGGTTAATCTCTCTCCTGACTTCCTGGGTTCAGTTACTACAACTCCCATAATTCTTAGGACTGTATCTAACACACCCACTCAGCTCTCCACCCAAAGACTACTCCCTGCCTCTTCCCAGTGTGGATGCACTGAGCGCAATCACAATAGAGACAGCAGAAGCTCCCAACTCTGCACAACCAGGGGAAGAAAAAGGCTATCTTCTGCTTGTTCTCACATAGTTCATAGTGTGTGTGTGTGTGTGTGTGTGTGTGTGTGTGTGTGTGTCTGTGTGTGTACAGAAATTATGATCAGGCTGCTTTCACACATCAATTTTTTGGCACCAGGCACAGTCCGGTGTAAAAACTGATGCAATGGATCAGGCGAAAAATCGGATCAGTTGCATCATTTTTTTTCAACAGTTCCTTTAGTTTTTGGACAGATCCGTTGTGCTACTGAGCATGCTCAGTAGAAAAAAACAGAATCAGTTGCTGTAATGCGTTGTATGCCACTTTACGACGGATCCAACGCCCATAGGCACTTATTCACTGCGGGGGGCAGTGAATAAGTACGGTATACTCACTGTTCCCTTGCAGCATTGCGATGTCCTCCTGTCTGCCGGCCAGCTGATCTGTGTAGAGAGCGGTGAGAACAGCGATGACGTCATCGCTGTACACATGGCTCCACATAGGTCAGCTGGCACAGACAGGAAGCGAGTGATGCTGTGTGGAGTGAGGAGAGGTGAGTATACAGCGGGAGTCCTCCAGCAGTTACCGCAAATCTGGCCGCGGCAGAAGTGACCACGAGATCCGCAGTAACTTCAGTCAGGTGATGTGCGGTGACAGCTGGAGTCACCGCTGATCCCACGCGGCTCACTTCACTTGCGGCCTGACTCTCACAGAGAGCGGTCGTGTTCTATGGCTGCTCTCTGTGATTGTCAGATGTAGCAAAGCTGGATGCATCGTGGGACATCGTGTGGATTACATCGGACCTGGGTGTTTTAGGGGTTAATAAAGTGGTGAAAGAGGGTGTTTTTTTATCTTTTATTTCAAATAAAGGATTTTTATGTGTTTGTGTTTATTACTTTCACTTATAGCTTAGTGATGAGGGGTGTCTCATAGACGCCTGCCATCACTAAGCTAGGAACTAGTGGCAGCTATGGGCTGCTGCCATTAACTCCTTATTACCCCGATTGCCACTGCATCAGGGCAATCGGGATGACCTGGGAAAAATCCCAGGACTGTCGCATCTAATGGATGCTGCAATTCTGAGCAGCTGCTGGCTGATATTTTTAGGCTTGGGGGGCTCTCAATAACGTGAGTCTCCCCAGCCAGAGAATACAGCCTCCAGCTGTAAGACTTTATCTTGGCTGGTTATCAAAATTGGGGGAACCGCACACCATTTTTTTTTTTTAAATTACCCCCATACAGTGTCAGCAGCAGATCCTCGCCCCATAACAGTGTATCATGACCACATTTTTTGCTTAAAAAAATGTATTTTCCTATTTTCCTCCTCTAAAACCAAGGTGCGTCTTATGGTCCGGTGCATCTTACAGTATAGTCTGAAAAATACGGTAATATATAGGAATAGATCACTCTGTGTGTAATGATGACTCTATATAATAAATAGGAATAGATCCCTCTGTGTGTAATGGCTCTATATAATATATAGGAATAGATCACTCTGTGTGTAATGAGTCTATATAATATATAGGAATAGATTTCTCCGTGTGTAATGACTCTATATAATATATAGGAATGGAACACTCTGTGTGTAATGACTCTATATAATATATAGGAAAAGATACCTCTGTGTGTAATGACTTTATATAACATATGTGTTTCCCTTTTTGTATTGAATTACTGAAATAAATTAACTTTTTGATGATATTCTAATTTATTGAGATGCACTTGTAGGTACATGGGCAGAATAAAAAAATTACCAACAGTTTCCCTATTTGGACTACAAAGATATATGTACATGATACAGGCTGTGCGCTGAAGAAAATAATTATTTTCTAAAATAGAAGTACAGATAAATAAAATTATATCACTGTGCTTTTCAATAAATGATTCACTCTGTACACTTGAAGAAAAAAATCCACCAAGTGCTCCTCAAACAATGCTTTCCTTGTACTGTTGGAGAAATATATATCAGATACTGTACCCTGTCATAAAAAATAAGACCCACACTGCCTAAAAATACATGTACATCACAGTATGCCTTTGACATTTCTTTATCAACACTGTGCTCCTAAATGCAAAAAGAAGGCTCATAATGTGCCCATTTATAAAAAAAAATGCCCACATTGTGCTTATAAAACAAATGTTCCTCACTGTACACTGTGATCAGGAAAAATAATGAGACCAACACTGTGCCTTTAAATTAACAAAGCAAATTCTATTCCCCTGATAAAAAAAGACCCACTCTGTGCCTCTGGATAAAAAAAAAAATGCTCATCCATGTGCCCATAAAAATGTGACCCACTTTGTGATTACAACTAAATAAGCCGCAAACTGTGTCTCTGATTAAAAATATCCTTCACTTTGCTGTTGATGAAAAGTAAGAGTACCTCACACTGTGGTGCACCATAATATGGACAATCATAACCCTCTTCAGTCTGGAATACTCACCTGCCATGTATTAACTCAGGAAAGCAAGGCCCTGAGTCTAAAAGTGACTTCTCCCCTGAGCAAGTCACTTGCGGATGAAACCTACGTCGGGGTCAGCGGCATGAAGCATGTTTTGACCATCTACTAAGGTATTCACTTTTAGGCATTTACTACAATATCATCGGGCTCATTTTAGGATTGTCCTTTAGACCTTACATATGTTAAAATTCACAGTGTACCTGTTCTTTTGGAAATTCATATTTACACTACCATAATTTATATAGGTTAGATTCTCTTTAGCCCTTGTATCTTGCTATTCTATGCCCTTTATTAGTTATTCATAGCAGTATAAATGGACTTACTTGTATTGTCACTTTTATTCTGCTCCTATTAGGGTATATCCCTGTCCTGATTTTATATCCACCACATGATTTGTTTTTAAAGCAATTTGTAATAAACATTTGATATTTTATTCATATATTTTGGTTTTGTCACTATTTTCCTTCTGGTGGTTCTGACTACACCCCTTAGGGAATTTTTGATTTGCAAATAATTAAAGGTATTTTACCATTTATAGATTCATACAGGGGAGTTAAGTCTAACCTTGCTTTTTTTCATATTTTAATGAGGACATTGGTGCACTATTAGTGTGGCCAAAGTTTTAGTGTTCCACACTCTCAATTACAGTCCTCTGCACCTTGCCTTAGGACTCACCCACACAAATGTATAACACGGCCGAGTGCAATTCAATGTTTTTATGGCTAGGCACTCAGCCCAATGTTATTGTATGGAGTAGTGTCAACCAGCGTCTTTTTTCTTTTGCCAATTTGACATGAAAAAATCCCACTGCGTGCTCCGATTGCCAGCGTATATTGGATGGGGCGTACCCTTTCAAGTCAATAGGTGCATGAAAAACATAGGGCTGATCTCTAATATACGCTGACATAGACAATGGAGAAGATGGAGAAGATTAAGTTCTCCTTCACTTCTGCAAAGTGGTGCTAATGTGTCGCCCTGGGCAAGCCAGGGGACACAGGTCACACACCACCACACCCTACATCCCAGTTAGGAACACCAAAGCTAACCAAAAATCCTTGTTGCCTTCCTCCAGAGGCTGATGATACACACCAGGGGGTGGGCCAGGCGGTTGGCTCCGCCCACCGAGGAGTTCACAGCTCTGGAGGCGGGAAGAACCAGGCAGATAGAGTTTAGAGGAGGAAGTGGAAGGAGTGAAGTTTAGCCCAGGCAGGGCAACTAAGAGGAGTTAAGGAAGTGAAAGTAGAAGGAAGTAAAGTGGTAAAGGAGGAAAGCAAGAGTGGTGACGGAGAGAAAGCCTGAAGTAGTCCAGCTGTGTGCAGGACAGGTCAGCAAGGTCAGCAACGGCGGTGACTGTCTGGAGGGGGACCGTTTGGAAGTTCCTGGAAGGACCGCGGACGGGTAGTGGCCCGGCGGTCTGGAGCAGTGTTCCGAAGGACAGTCAGCACCAGGGCAGGGGCCTCTCGGACCCCGGGAAGGCTTGGAGTCGCCAGAATTTGCCAAATCCGTCAGTGAAGGGGACGTAGATCCCCCAACAACCAAGTCCCGATTGAAGGCAACAGCCCAACCAGTGTAGGAGAGACACCGCCACCGCCAGGGCACCAGTTTCTCAGGGCCAGCGCCTGCGGGCAAAGAGTAGAGCTCCCCCGGTCCAGCTTGAAGCCGGGGAGCGGGTTACCGGTGGCAATCCATCGCTACCAACATAGAACCAAGGTGCAAGGAAAAGGGACATCACCGTCACCTACTGGGAGCGCAAGTGCAGCCGTCCGTGGGAACCGTCTTTCCAGCCGTGTGGTTTACTGTAAAACTGTGTCAACGTCTCAGGCTGAGTGAGTACCACAGTGCCGCAAGGCACAGCGCTGCCCCCGCGTCCCTGCGCCCACCAGGCCCTGCACCTCCCAAACCATCACCGGGCCCCGGGATCACCAACCCCTACCCACGGAGGGGCAACACAACACCTGGCTGCTCCGCATCACCATCCCCGGGATCCCCATATTGAGCAGCGGTGGTGAAATCACCACAACCGTGGGTGGCGTCACGGACAATAAACAATTCCCACACCCAACAAATCCCTTTCACTCACGGGCGAGGAGTGCCGCTCGAGACACCCCCGGGATCCGGCCCACGGCTCGAGCCACCACTGAGCAGCAGCCGCCGGACCCGAGCAGAAGGGGTGAGCGTAGTGTGCTGACACCCTCCTCCCCGCCCGTGACAACTTGGCGTCACGAACAGGATCTTACCGCTCTGCCGTCTGGTAGAGGTGCGCCTTGTTACCGCCGGAGGTATCCGGCAGAAAAATTTCAGAAGCCGCCATCTTTGGCGCGAAAAGTTCCTGCTCGAGCGTCTTCTCGAGTAGTAGAGGCGCGAAGGCCAAGACCCCGCCCCGAGAGAGGAGGGGCCGGAAGGAGCTAAGGGGGATGCGATGGCGGCTGGACGCATGTAGCTGCAGCTATAAAAGCAGGGACACCAGGACTCTGCAGACATACCGTTCCTGGAAGAAGAAGCCATCATGTGGATGCCGTCCCGTGACACCGTAGCCCCCGCGCCTGGAACCGCGGCGTGGGTGGAAATCCGAACCGCGCAGCTCTACCAAAGGCTGCAGGTCAGGATGCAGCTCCTCATGGAGGAGTGGGAGACCGACATGGCGGACGTCATAGCCACCGTGCGGAGACGTGAGGAGGAAGCGGAGAAAGGGAGGGTGAATGACCCACGTCCTGATGCTCTGGAAGGGCCGGTCATCGCGGCTGCGGGGCCCGGTCCAAGCCCTCTCCCCCCGTTGCCTCCCTCGCCACCCGTCTCGGAGGCCATGACCCCGCCACTAGGCCTGCTACCACCGCAACCGGTAGCAATACCCGGCGTCCCCGCCCAGGCGGACCGACCTGTAGCCAGAGCCCGCAGTAAACCGGAGGTGTTACCGTGGAAGATTCCGAAGGTTGAACCGGAGGCAACCCCTGAAAAATCCCCCGAGCCGGAGCCGATGACCCGCTCCGAGCCGAAGGCCCAGCAGCGGAAAGCCCCTATGCCCATCCCCCACACCTCGGCTGAGGTAGCGCCGGGTTGTTGCTGCAAGGCAGCGCCCAAGGCCAAGACACCGCCAGGGCACCAGTTTCTCAGGGCCAGCGCCTGCGGGCAAGAGTGGAGCTCCCCCGGTCCAGCTTGAAGTCGGGGAGCGGGTTACCGGTGGGAATCCATCGCTACCAACATAGAACCAAGGTGCAAGGAAAAGGGACATCACCGTCACCTACTGGGAGCGCAAGTGCAGCCGTCCGTGGGAACCGTTTTTCCAGCCGTGTGGTTTACCGCAAAACTGTGTCAACATCTCAGGCTGAGTGAGTACCACAGTGCCGCAAGGCACAGCGCTGCCCCCGCGTCCCTGCGCCCACCAGGCCCTGCACCTCCCAAACCATCATCGGGCCCCGGGATCACCAACCCCTACCCACGGAGGGGAAACACAACACCTGGCTGCTCCGCATCACCATCCCCGGGATCCCCATATTGAGCAGCAGTGGTGAAATCACCACAACCGTGGGTGGCGTCACGGACAATAAACAATTCCCACACCCAACAAATCCCTTTCACTCACGGGCGAGGAGTGCCGCTCGAGACACCCCCGGTATCCGGCCCACGGCTCGAGCCACCACTGAGCAGCAGCCGCCGGACCCGAGCAGAAGGGGTGAGCGTAGTGTGCTGACACCCTCCTCCCCGCCCGCGACACTAAGATTCTCTCATGTGGGAGAATCGGATAACACTCGGCTCAAACTCCAATCAGAGTGAGTGTCATTAGCATAAGCGGCCCAATTCTCTTGCATGAAATAATCTATGGCCGTGTGAGCGAGCCCTAATATTAATTAGCAGCCTGATTTGAATCTGTTGTCCTGCACAAACTGATAATGCAAGAGCTGAGAGTACGCACAGTACAAATGCAGGTGTGCTGTCATCCATCTACTTTCTGCAATGGCTGTTTGCTGCACAGGATCACACAGTAGTGGGCAGCCAATGTTAATGGGAGAGGACCCGAGAGAGCACACACATTGACATTGTGTGTGCATATGTTTGGCCCTTGCAATGTCAAAACTGTTGTGTTATCATCTTCATCTCTTGTTGTCTTTTCCTGTGTGCAGTGAGAGAGACCATTGAAGACATGAAAGAGGGATTAGTGCACACAATCATACTCCATGTGGATTCATCTCCTGCAGTGTCAGTGCATGAAGAAAGTTCAAATCAAGCAGTGCTCCAAAGTAAATGCTGTCAATCAACTAAAGGGGAGTTCATACTTACAGGGACAGTACAGCGCACTGATCATTTGGTCACACCATGTGTGCACTGAGGTCCTCTCATTTACATATGTAATAATGTATTATTTATTTATGTAAAAGGAAATTAGTGAGCTTTTTATTGCAGGTATGATTGTTATAGTCTAAAGGGTGCTTTACACGCTGCGACATCGCTAACGATATATTGTCGGGGTCACGGTGTTTGTGATGCACATCCGGCGTTGTTATCGAAATCGCAGCATGTGACAGCTAGGAACGACGATCAACGATCGCAAAAACGTCAAAAATCGTTGATCGTCGACACGTCGCTCCTTTCAATAATATCGTTGGTGGTGCATGCCGCTGATTGTTCGTTGTTCCTGCAGCATCACACATCGCTATGTGTGACACCGCAGGAACGACAAACATCTCCTTACCTGCGTCCACCGGCAATGAAGAAGGAAGGAGGTGGGCAGGATATTCCGCCCTCTCATTTCCGCCCCTCCGCCTCTATTGGACGGCTGCCGTGTGACGTCGCTGTGACGCCGCACGAACTGTTTCCTTAGAAAGGAGGCGGTTCGCTGGCCACAGCGATGTTGCAGGGAAGGTAAGTCCGTGTGACGGGTGTAAGCAATGTTGTGCGCCACGGGCAGTGATTTGCTTCCTAGATATGGCGCCCGGAGTTGGCGTGTTCGCAGATTGTCTATTAACTCAATGACAAGCCAAGACCTCATCTGCACATGCACCACCACTGGATGCCATTTTCCTTAAGTCCGCTGCTGGGAGATCAATGTTCTGGAGATGGCACATGCGCAGATAAGATCTTGAGCTCACAGTTCTATTTGCGCATGCGCTGACTTCAGGCGCCATTATTTGAAGCCCGCACCACCAACAGAGCATCTAGAACACCCGCCACACAGCATCGCCCTACTCCGCACAGCCAGCACAGCACCCACAGCTAGCACAGCCCACACAGCCAGCAAATCCCCTGCAGACAGCACAGCTCCTGAAGCCAGCACATCCCCCACAGCCATCAAAGCACCCATTCACCACCTCCCACTAAGTTACATTCGAATTATAAGACTCACCCCTCATTATCCTCCCAAATTTTTGCGAGGAAAAGTGCGTTTTATAATCCGAAATATATGGTAATTTGCGTTTTAATGGGGATAGCCTATTTTTAAGTTTTAAGAAGGTAGAACTGAATACACATGGGCAGGACTTGGATAACACTGTGTAGAAACAAGAGTGAATGTCATTGACCTTACTCATTATGTAAAATCTAGAATAAAAACAATGAATAGATACTCTGAATTAAGTAAATACATAGTAGTACATGTAAATGACATAGGAGACTTAAGGGTGCTTTACACGAGACGATCTATCGTGCAATAGATCGTTGGGGTCACGGTTTTTGTGACGCACATCCGGCATCACTTGCGACGTCGGCCTGTGTGACACCTCCTAGCGAGTCAGTATTGCTCACAAATTGTGAGTCGTGTACTCGTCACTAGGTTTCATAAAATCGGTTGTGAAACATGGCGCCGGTTGTTCATCGTTTCCGTGGCATCACACGTTGCTCCGTGTGACACCACGGGAACGATGAACATCGCTTACCTGCATCCCGTGGCTCCCGCTGGCTATGTGGAAGGAAGAAGGTGGGCGGGATGTTTACATCCCGCTCATCTCCGGCCCTCCGCTTCTATTGGCCGGCCGCCGCGTGACGTCGCTGTGACGCCAAACATCCCTCCCACTTCAGGAAGTGGATGTTCGCCGCCCTCAGCGACATCACACGGGAGGTAAGTACATGTGACGGGGGGTAACAAGTTTGTGCGTCACGGGCAATCAATTGCCCGTGACGCACAAACGACGGGGGCGGGTACGATCGATTGTGAAATTGCACAATCGGTCGTCCCGTGTAAAGCAGGCTTTAGTTGACACCATTTTGATTAAAAAAAGCATAAAAGCCATGCCACCGGGACAAGGTTTAGCGAAATGGTCCTTAACTTTAGTAGTTGACCTTGTTATGTGCCAGCAGGCCTCAAAATAAATGGAGGCAGAGCAGGACCTGGGTTTGATTGTAGGTTACACATGTCGGTGGAAAGAATAATTGGCAAAGTGCACAGCCAAAAAGGGAGTGACCCCTCCCCAAATATACTAAGAAACGTATGGCAAAACCACAAGTTTGTATAAGTGTAATAAGTAGGTGCACATTCACACTTCAGCTATTACTGACAAAACCTAGAATAGAATCAATGAATAGATACTGTGCAGTAAGTTAATAAATAACAGTAATACAAGTGAAAAACATAGGGTTCTTCTTGGTTAACAACATTTTAATCAATACAACTTAAAATCCATCCCACAGTGACAAGGTGTACCCAGTTAGTGAGGTCCCTAATTGAGAGACATAACACATTGCTGGTGGCAAGGACAAAATGCTAGAGTTATTAACAAAGCAGCTGTGGAATCCATTAGTTTAAAGAACCAACATATATTGTTGAAGATGGGGATATTAAATACAATAAGATATTAAATAGAATAACAGTCTTCACTGACAATACAGGGACAGTGAGTACAATAATGTCATGAGTGTGTCCCACCCATGGAAGATGTCGAGCAAGTCTGGAATCAGTAATTCATAATGCCTTAGTGCTCGCAAATAAACTACTAGTATTTGAAGAACATCTACTTGCTTGTAGTGCGGTAAAGGTTAAGCACTCTTTCCTATCTGGCTGCTGTCTAAAACTTTAATCCCAGGTACAGCTCTTTTGCTACCACCCCCCTTTGCTACATAATGTCATGTGTTCTATCATCTGACACCGGTGATGCAATATGAATCATCATTATTTCTATGCCTTACACTTTGGAAAGATTGAGGCTCTGGGAGAAGCTTTTTGTAATGTTTGCAACTGTGTTGGTAGCTGCATTATAGGTGCTTGGAGTGTTTTTCATTTTCATGTCTATTTCCCCTTTCTGTTATCCAACCCTTGTGGGTTTTTTTTGCAGAAGTGACACCAGTGCTCTCGCTGGCCTGCTCATTAGCCAGGGTGAGTTGAGGGCAAGAAAGGGCTTAGACATGTGATCAGCGACGGGGATGAAAGAAAATTTATGGGGATTTCAGGGAGTACAAAGTACAGCCATAGGTGAGTGCAATTGGTTACGCTCCCTCCTAGCACGAGGGCCCTCCATGGTATTTTGACCAGTGTGTGCCCTATGTGTTGCAGCACCTTCTGGGGGTTTTCCTAGTACCTGGCAAAATCCCATTTGTCACTCCATGATGAAGAACAGTCGTTGTGAGCTGGTTCTCATTTCCAATCCTGATTGTCACAATTCTTTTGTACAGAGCATCTTACACACTAGGAGATGTTCTGCTATGTTTTTCTGGAATACCGAGCTGGCAGTGTCATGATTCCTCTGTGCAGAGCATCTTCAACTAGGAGATGCTCTGTTATGAATTTCTGGTCTACTAAGCTGGCATGTTGATTAACTGAGCATGATTCCATGCTTGTTCTGGGAGGTGCTGATTGCTCGGGTATTTCATTGTCCTGGTAATTGCTCTGCTTCTTTACTAAGCATGGAATCCCACAACCTTGCCAGTCATACATTTTGGTTCAGTTGTTTTGCTGTTGGCCTGTCTTTCTGCAAGTATTCTTATCTTTGTTTTCTGACCCCGGACTGTTGTTTGACTCATCTCTGCCTGCTCCCTCTTCCTGTCATGATCTCCTGGCTTTTACCTTTGACCGCTACCAGACCACGTCTCATACTCCCTAAATCTATTGCATACCTTTCTGAAATTCTGACCCTCGGTTTGTGACCTGACTACACGTTTGTGTACTCCCTGTAGCCATACGTGTCTTCCTGTTACCTCACCCCGGCTTTCCTGACTACTCTTCCGTCTGTACTATCCGTAAGTAGTGAGTTGTATTACACTGATTATTTTTCTCATTCCTGGTTGTAGGATAATTAAGAAAATACATTTAAAATATGTTACCTACTGATAACTTATCGATTCCATTCTCCTATTTTCCATTCCAAGAAGAACATTTTCTTATTTCGGTGACACACATAGTATATACACAGTGTACACACGGTATATAATATATACAAACAGTATACAGTATATACACACAGTACATGGTGTATAGTATATACACACGCTGGCTCTACCGCCCTCATGCTGAGTGCTCGGTCGCACACAGTATATACACAGTGTACACACACACACTGTGTGCGTCCGTGTGGCAGAGCATTGTGGGCGTGCATGTGGCAGAACATTGCGGGTGGGCATGTATTCTACAGAGCATTGCTGCTATGGGGCGTGCAGAGCGTTATGTGGGGAGTACTAAGTAGCTGTCCTTGGTGACACTTTAGACATTTTTGGTCACCAACAAAATGGCTCCGCACTGTGTCCCTACACTTCACCTTCCCTTATCCTTTTGGAAACACCCAGATTGGGAGGAGGAGGTGACATCACATACAGGAGAGCAGATTCTGCCCACCTTACTGCAGCTGTAATCCAGGCTATTTCTACAGTGGGATTTCTGTAGGATTTTAGCAGTTGCTCCCCCTAGTGCTTAACAGTGGAAAATATCAAACTTTCTATTTATTTATTTTTTTATATTTTGCTTAATTAAGAACAAATAATAATATTTAAACAAAATATTAAAATATTAATACTTTACATTTTTTCAGTTATTTAATTTTTTTTTTTTGGGCACGATACCTTCCCTTTATACTATACTAAACTGGATAATTTTGGTACAATATACAGTATTCCTGTTACATTGATGGAATAAGTACGGTATTACAAAATTTCTACAGCTGAGTGGATCTTTTATGGCTAAGTCATCATACACAACATGCACAAAGATGTCTTTTCTTTATTGGCACATTTGTTGATGTCACACGTACAAAGGTATGTGTCTTTTATTGCTACGTTGTTTGAGAAGAGCGCAATAGTTAAGAAAGTAATTTGCAATCTCAATAGGTTTATTCTTTTGTGTTGTGTCTGGGACCTCAATTTCAATCAGTGCTTCTTAGCTGAGACAGAGAACCGTAGGCCACCACCAGAACTGACAAGTGAAAAGAGATTAGGTACTTAACAGCTCAGTTGCTTGGTAGCTGGATCCCAGAGTGAATCTAAAAAGAATAGGAATAAAAAGCTTCAGGGGGATAGCAAGTCTGAAAAAGAAAATCTCCTATTTGCAGCTGCTGATGAATATAGCGCTGCCAGCTCTTTTCAAAGAAAGCCTAATTTCACCAACACCTTTTTATTTTGTTTTATTTTTTTATATTTTGACTTTTATGTGCTTAGCATATTTACTTGTACGCTTTTTTCATCAATCCTTTTCCAAGACTGCCCATAACCCCCCCCCTTACTTACTTTTACTCCATTCCTTTGTATAATTTGGCTGTACCTTTATTTGTGTTCTTGCTTTCCTGCCTGCCTTAGCCACAATCCGCTGAAAGAAAACGAGCATGGGGGAAAATTGCACGTATTACTGTTAATTTTTTATTTTTTTTTGCTGAATACTTTCTACCGTCAGCTTCCACAAGTGGAAATAATCAATAGGTTTTATGTAAAATGTAGCTCTTCAGTACAGAATTCTTCCAGCTTTATTTCTCTTCTCTTTTTATTTATGACAATCACAAGAGCAACAACCATAATTTCATCCAGGAGGATTGCCAAAATTGTATTTCACTTGAGAGAAAGACAGAAAAAAACCCACAAGGATTGCTTATGAACAATTGTCTTAGAAAAAAAAATCATTTTTCTTCTCCCTATAAGTATTGCTCAATTTTCTACCAACTTAACTTCTTTTTTTGCCAATGCTTTACGACATTTCTTTTTTTTTTACATATTTGTTTCCTGGAGCAGACCATTAAAATATCATTCAGTCATTTGTTTTTATAGTGGTATGTATGTTATATTGAAACCTTCTGCTGTAGGTGCTTGGTCGAGCTCTAAAATTTACAGGGAGCAATAAAATAAAAAATACAAAAGCGATAAAACATAACATAATAAAGAAATTTGATGGCTTTTAAGTAATACCTATCTGTTCCTTTTCGCAATGATTGTTTTACGCCAACCTTCACTTCTGCAGGGATATATATATACATGTATATATTTTTACTGGTTATAATCCAGGGATGCCTCATGCATTATGAAACTTCAATTGGTATAAAGTAGAATGAGTTAGCTGGTACTTAAATGAGCCATCGCCAGCCTACCCAGCAGGATTTTCAGTTTCAAGGTCAACTTTGATGCAATCTGTATCGGGAAGAATTCTGGATTTTCTGCTGTATACACAATGTATTGTTCAAAGCCGGTACAGAAAATGTAATAAAATATAGACATATTTGTATGTAAAAAAAGTTATATTGTCAACAAAGTATTTAAAACATTGAAAATAATGGAAAAATGTAATACTTTACAAAGTTAAAAAGTTATATTTCTATTCTAATACAATTTATAAAAGGAAAACAAATGAGACACAAATTCTTATTTTTCAGTGTAGTTATGGGCTGGGGAAAGTTCCACCTGCAGGTCACAACCAGCCCTGTTCCAGTCTGGCCCATGGATCTAGAGAGCCGAAGGGTTCAAAATAGTGCACCGTGGGGGCACACCATGACCTTCACTGCCTGGCCGCCACTCCTTCCCACCACCCTATGTCACTACTATCCCCCTGAGGATAACAATGAGTAGATTGGTGGAGGTGTGGCAATCCAACCCCTTTTTCCATCAATCAGCGTGTGAGACAGCTGTAGGTCACTTTAAGCCGTGTTCCAGTCTGGCCCATGGACCTAGAAATTCAAAGGGTTCAAAATAGTGGACCGTGGGGCACACCATGACCTTTACTGCCTGGCTGCCACTCCTTCCCGCTGCCCTATGTCACCGCTCTCCCCCTGAGGATAATAGTGAGTAGATTGGTGGAGGTGTGGCCATCGGCCCCTTTTTCCATCAATCAGCGTGTGAGACACCTGTGTGGAGGGTCAGTCAAACAGAGTGGGGGAGAGACCTTGAGAAAGATGAGAAAGTGGTGGTGTTTTTTTCATATGTCTATGAGTGCATACTGTATATAGGGAGCTATTTGGGCTCATAATCTATATAGGAGGCTATGTGGGGCTCATACGATATACAGGAGGCTATGTTAGGTCTCATATATAGGTGGCTATGTGGGGGTCATAAAGTATATAGGAGACTGTGGGGTTCAAGTATATAGAAGACTATTTTGCGTCCATGAATATAGGAGGCTATATTGGGCTCATGTATATAGGAGGCTATGTTGGGGGTCATAAAGTATATATGAGGCTATGAGGGGCTCATGTATATAGTGGGATTATAGTGTATATAGGACACTATATGGAGTGTATATAGGACACTATAATCCCCCATATATCTATGTGGGATTATAGTGTATATAGGAAGCTAAATAGGTGACACATATATAGCAGACTATGTGGGGCTCATAAAGTATAAAAAAGGCTATGTGGGAGTCATGCATTTCAGAGGCTATGTATATGTGGTGCATATAGTATATAGTAGAACATGTGGGGTCATGTTTATAGGAGGCTATGTGGGCTTATGTATATATGATGCAATGTAAGGCTTATGTATATAAGGAGGCTGTATAGGGTCTTAGTTATATAGGAGGCTATGTGTTGGTCATGTATATAGGGGGATATCTGGGGGCTCATGTATATAAGAGGCTATGTGATGGCTCATACTGTATATAGGAGGCTATGTGGGGTTCATTTATATAGGAGGCTATGTAGGGGCTTATGATGTATATAGGAGGCTATGTGGAGGCTCAAAGTATATAGTAGGCTGTGTGCAACTCATGAATAGAAGGCTAGTTGGGCTCAAAGTATATAGGCATCTATATGGGGCTCCTAAAGTATGTAGGAGGCTATGTGGGGCTCATAATGTATATAGGAGGCTATGTGGGCCTCATTCTGTATTTGTTTTAGGCTATGTGACAGGGAATGCTGTATTTATAAGGCTGTAGGGGTGCTCATATTGTGTTTAAGAGGCTATGTGGGGATCATGCTATACATAGAGTGGCAATGTTGGGGCTCATTCTGCATATAGAGGGACTATGTGGGGGCTCACTGTATATAGAGGGGCCGTGTATGAGCTCACACTGTATATAGATAGGCTTAAACTGTATATAGAGAGGCTATGTGGGGGCTCATACAGTGTATAGAAGTTTGTGTGTGGGCTCCTACGGTACATAAAGAGCTATGTGTGGACTCAAGCTCTATAGGGGGATGTCAGCATGCTTAATTCAGCATAATATTATATATTTAATTATTAAAATATTATTAATATAAAATAATTATAATTAATATGTTAATATTCAGCAGAATTAATTTCAGCTTCCACACCAGTCACAGTCTCTCATGTGGCCCCTTGGGAAAATGAATTGCCCATCCCAGTTTTAAGTAAAATATTATGTTTATTATAAAATATTATTATATTATTATAATAAAATATTATTATTATCAAATGTTATCGGTATATTCATTTTGATTGTGAACAGGTTGTAAGAATTTGAAACTTCCATAGGGTCTCTGATGTTAAATTTGATATTCTAATAAATTTATAGCCAGGTGGCCAGACCCATTGCATCTGTTCTTGTGATCCAGTGAGTAGAGATGAGTGAACCTGAGGTTCGAGGATCAGGTTCGGAAACTGACTTCCAAAATCAAAGTTTGGGTTTAAAGTACGAGTGTGTTATGAGCGCTGTGCTTGGGTATGAGTGATGCTCAGTCCTCTGTGAACCGCTTGCAGTGTTTGAGCGGCTCGCACTTGCGGTAAAATCCGCATGATCAAATATAGAGTGACCACAAAAAAATAAAAATTGAAAATCCCGGCCCACCCTCCCCAAAAGTGTGCTGCTTATGGCTGGCAGCATGTGGGTAGAGCCACAAACTGCCCAATTACTGACTTCCATTGAAGTCCAGATCAGGAACCGAACTTTTTAAGGTTCGACTGTACCTGCCGACCCGAAAGTTCATTTTTCTATACCAGTGAGCCTCCAGTTGGAGCAGGCAGTTACTGTTTGTCTGTTAATAGAATTTAGACCTCTGATCATTAATTCTCTCTTTTGAAATACCATTGCATGTTTAGCTAAGTACTGTATTCTTTCTACTTTTCAATATAAAGACCATTTGTTGGAGGCAGTGCCATCAAGACCTTGATGAAGCATGTATTTTGCAAAACTATCTTTCACATTTTACACATATTACATAAGCTTCTGAGATTAAAAACAAGGTATGTACCAGCACACAATATATTTTAAGTTTACATTGCATTCTAAATTATTATTATTTTGAATAAAAATCAAAAAGACTGCTGGAACACCATTTCAAATGTGAACAGGGCGCTAGCTAAAAAATACCCGATTAATATAAAGTGAAAGCTGCACACCAAATTCAGAGAAATATGAATAAGCATAACTGCTCTATGATACATAAAGATTGAAAAATACAATTAGCCATATGTAAAATTGGAAACATTATAAATGTGACATTGAATAACTGCTGAGGATTATTTGAAAGAAAGAGATATTTTGCTAATGTATTGAGCAATTTATTACTGCCCGATAACCACTTCCTATATAGCAAGGTCCCTTGCTTCCCATACACAAGCAGGTTTTAACCGCATATAGAGGTAACATTTAGTTAGGGACCCGATAAATAAGAGATTACCGTGAAGTGGTATTGGGCAGTAATGAAATGATCAATACATTAGCTAAATATCTCTTTTTTTCAAATAATCCTTAGCAGTCATGCAATGTCACATTTTCAATTTTTCCAATTTTTCCAATGGCTAATTGTATTTTTTATTTCTTTATGTATTATAGAGCAGTTATGCTTATTCATATTTCTCTGAATTTGGTGTGTAGCTTTCACTTTATATAAATTATTATTTTGGGTTTAATAACAAAAGCTCATGGCATGACACAGCTGTGAATTGTCTACAATGAAGCCAAAAAACATGCATATAACCACACAACTAACTATTACCAAATGACTATTTAAAGATTATTGTTAATTGACTTGATTTATAATGGACACACAGATTTATATTGTCATGATTCTGCAGCCGTGCTCTGCCCTCCTGCAGAGCCTATGCTGGGATGCTGGGCATCATATTTTTCCCCGGCTCCCGTTCGAGTCCTGTGTGATTGGGGGGGGCTCTGTTCTTTGGAGCCTCATTCCGGGTGATTACTCCGCTTTATCTGGGAGCTGTTTCACCCAAAATGCTGCCAGTTATAGTTCCTGTTTTGCAGTGCATGTCTCTGGTTCCTGTAAGTGTCTGACCTGAACTTGTCCCTCTACCTAGTTTCGCTTTCCCCCTCCTGTCTCCTTACCTACTGAATTGATTCCTTAACTCCCCAATCTCAGCTTGTTCCCTGACTCTGACTTTGATCTTGTACTTACATGACCTCTCTGTTTACCGACCCCGGCTCATCCCCTGACTCCAGCTCCGCTCACTCTCTTGCACTTACGTGACCTCCCTGTTTACCAAACCTGGCTCGTCCTCTGACTCCGGCTCTGCTTTCTTCTTTTGTGATTTACATTATCTCCTGGCTTTTGACCCCTGACTTGTTTGACTTACTCTCACTAGGTGTGTCTAGCTACACCTAGTGTACAAACCTGGCAAATCCACTTCACTATTGTGCCTTTCCAACATTTAGTGGTTTGGTGTCTTATTACACCCGGTTTCTCATCATCACATGCATAGTTTTTGTCCATCAAGACAAAACAATCACTGATCTCAGGAGACCAGCCAGAGAAAACACTGCCGGCTAAACACAGTGAAATCCTAGGTGCATTGCCCCCTGGGAAATATGCAAATCAAAAAAGTCTGTGGAGCCTCTGTTAGGAGTCTCAACACAGAAACTAACCAGATATCCCTCCGGGAAAAACTACTAGGCATTGCTCCCACCTGGCCAGAATCCTACTCCACACTGATGAGGGGCAATACCCTGAAACAGCTGTCTGTGGATGAATACCTCACCTTGGTATTTCCATTGTTATATCTTTAAACTTGTCAAAGAGTTGGATATTGACTAAAAGGGCCACTTAATGTGGGGGTTATGGTGGTCTCCTAAAAAAAACCACTCCTTGGCTTACCATTTACCATGATTTGGTCTATTGAAAATCTAAAAAACAGATAAAAAATTGACCAAGTTCCGTTGTATTGAGAAGCTTTTTAATAGCATTCTACATGGAAACATGATTATATACTGTATGTGTTTGACAAATAGCTGCTAGCAGTTTCTATGAGTAAAATGAAAAGATTTTTTTATTTAATTAAAGTGGACTTATTCTGCCAGGATGAGTATTATGTTTTCATTATTGCAGATCTGTTCCACTGTAATTTGTTCCTTTATGATAGTTTATATTCAGAAAATAGTAAAAAAATTCACTTTTTTTATATACTGTTGAGCATTTTTAATTTTATTAGCGTATGATCATTGCCTATTAAACATTATGTTCTCCAAAGTAGAATTATAGCGGAAATATTTTTTAACTTTCTACTGTATACAATGATTACATTTATTAAAAGAATGATCTATTGTTTAAATCTGTTTTTTTGTGTTATGTGTTTATTTTTTGTCTTTAAACTGGTGAAGTGGAAATCATTGTAATTGTTATCAGTGTGGAATGATCAATTTGTGCCACCAGAACTATACCTTAAAAACATGGAATTCTTCAGACACTTCCACATCTGTTGCTAAGCCGATGAAACCAATTGTATTCAGTCTAAAATTTTCAAACATGCCAGATAAATAGTTTGAAGTTGTGTCCGAGACTTTGCAAAACTACCTTCCTAAAGTTTCCCTTTAAGAGTTATATGATCATTTATTACCAATTAATTTAATTTATATTGCAGGAAAGTAAAAGAAAATAATAAGGAAATAATTACCGTATTTTTTGGGACTGTAAGACGCACCTGACCATAAGACGCACCCTGGTTTTAGAGGAGGAAAATAGGAAAATAAAATTTTAACCAAAAAATGTGGTCATGACACACTGTTATGGGGCGAGGATCTGCTGCTGACACTGTTATGGGGGTAATGTCTCCAAATTCTCTACTAAGGTACCCCATTCTGGTAATGATCCTCCTGCCTTGTATATGATCCTGCTCATATACCCCCATCCATCCTGCTCATATACCAGCATCCTGCTCATATACCCCCATCCATCCTGCTCATATACCCCCATCCATCCTGCTTATATACCCCGATCCTGCTCATATACCCCCATCCATCCTGCTCATATACCCCCATCCTGCTATATACCCCCCATCCTGCTCTTATACCCCATCCTGCTCATATACCCCCATCCATCCTGCTCATATACCTCCATCCTTCCTGCTCATATACCCCCATCCTTTCTGCTCATATACCCCCATCCATCTTGCTCATATACCAGCATCCTGCTCATATACCCCCATCCATCCTGCTTATATACCCCCATTCTGCTCATATACCCCTATCCATCCTGCTCATATACCTCCATCCTGCTATATACCCCCATCCTACTCTTATACCCCATCCTGCTCATATACCCCCATCCATCCTGCTTATATACCTCCATCCTCCCTGTTCATATACCCCCATCCTTCCTGCTCATATACCCCCATCCTGCTATATACCCCCCATCCTGCTCATATACCCCATCCTACTCATATACCCCCATCCTGCTCATAATATACCCCCATCCTGCTCATAAAATACCCCCATCCTGGTATATGGCCTGTATCCTATGGCACAGAAAAAAAAAATAAACGTTTATACTCACCTTTACTCACTCCCTGCAGCACCGATCATCTTCCTCTCTGTCTCAGCTGCAGCACAGCTGAGTGGAGCCGTCACCATTGTCTGCAGCATCGCGATGTCTTCCTGTCTGTGCCGGTCAGCTGATCTGTGTGGACACTAGCGGCGCACACAGCTATGATGTCGTCGCTGTGCTCACCGCTCTCTACACAGATCAGCTGACCGGCACAGACAGGAAGACATCGCGATGCTGCAGGAGGACAGCTCCACACACGGTGATGGGTAAGTATACTGATTCACTGCACCCTGCTCTGATAATGATGCACGGGGGCAGTGAATATAGCCGCACATGATCCCTCCAGGCTGTAGTTGCCAGGGGTGATCATGCGGGCCGGCTGTTAATTATGCGAGAACCCCCCCTGCTCATCCCCTCGCCCACCTTTCAGCGCTGAGAGATGATCGGCGGGAGGTTGGGTGTGCATATGTAATGAGCGGGCCCACATGGTCACGGCAGGCTGCTACAGCCTGCTCGTGCCCCCGACGACCCGCTCCACCGCAGCACCCTCATTCCCCGCAGCCACATTCAGACCATAAGATGTACCCCCCACTTTCCCCCAACATTTGGGGGATAAAAAGTGCGTCTTATGGTCCAAAAAAAACGGAAAGTCAATGAAAGGAAGAAATATGTCTCTATGATGTGGAATTTGCATGCTGGTCACACAATTTATGAATATATTCATTCAACTTTACGACCTCTTTCACACGCCCGTGCAAAACACAAACGTTTTGCAGTCCACAGTGAAGGCGTGTATGTGTGTCCGTGTGTGGGTTCTACATGTTCTGTTAATGTGCTATCTGTTTGACATCTGGATAGCTTCTCATAAGCCAGATCAGATACCCACACTTTGCACTGATGAGGGGCAATCACCCCGAAACAATGTGTCTGCAAATTGGGTTTCTGATCTGGTATAAATCTTAAGTCATATGAAAAGGCTTGTTTAAAAAGCCACTTTTGACTTTTAGGATTGCTACTTCCAATAGGTGGCGCTAGAGTTTGTCTCCTTCCTCTCTGGAGGGACAATTTGAATGACATCCCGATAGCATATGGACAGCATGAGCTGGTATAGTTACCTTTCTCCGGCGCTGCTGTTACTTCCAGGTCCGTGGTGAGTGCAGTGAATATGCAATGAGCATCATGATTGGCCCCGGAAGCCTCAGCAGAAGCATAGACAGCAGCACTGGAGACAGGTAAGTATAAAAAATATTTATTTTTATGTGACCTGTGTTTCCATTGGTACATGTCACACTGAGGTCACACAAATCACATAAGCGTGTGGTCCGTGTGACACCTGTGCTGCTGGCAGAAAATGGACATGTCGCCGAGTGGAGCACACGGACACGCATGTACCAACATGATCCATATCAAAACATGGATGTGTGACGAAGCCCATTGATTTTAATGGGTCTATGTGTGTTCGTGTCTCCGGTACATGCGAAAACGGACGTCACATATACAAAAGACATGGATCTGTTAAGGAGGCCTAACAATAAGCAGTGATGGGCGAGCAGTACAATTCTCGGTGCTCAGTTCTCGTAATGATGAGCGAACACCATGATTCTCAATTGATCGTTACTCGAATTGATCTGGGCGGATGTTGTTTGGATTCAACTTGAGTAGCGATTATAATAGAATTCAATGATTCGGCAGTTCGGCTCTCTACGCACATACAGCCAGCCATAAACAGAACATTTCTGTGCGAAGGTGGGTGTTTTTTTTTTACACACTACGATCTTGTTGTTGTGAGAGCCATTCCAAAATCTCAAATGGCTCTCACTAGGGTGCTGGTTCCTGTCATTCATTGAAGACATTTTGTGTTCGATGTTTCATGAACAACACATCCAAGCACCCACGATACTCAGCCGAGCACCAAGGGTACCCAAGTACCCCAATGCTCAATCTAATATTGAGCAGTGTTGAGCACACTCGCCCATCATTAGTTATAGCCAACAGTGTGCTAAAAGCTCTTAAAACACATCTGGGACTAGATTAAAACAAACCAATTTTCACCTCCTTGTAGAACCAGTTCCTGCTCATATTCATATTCTTCTAGTCTATTAATCTTGTAACAGCAATGACATCAGATAGCAGGCTTTAACAATCCCCGTCTAGTGATCACCTATGCAAGCATTCATTGGCTACAATGGTTACATGTCCCTATGACTTCCATAGGCAGAGATCAGTGAGGATCAGATAGTTCCATAATTAGAGTAGTGGATATGTAATAGGTGATTTGAGCATTGCTTTATATTATTTCTTATGTTACTTTTTTTTTTTTTTTAGAAAAAAAAGTGCTGTGGCTGACTCAAAAAAGTCTGGTGTGCCGACCCCCGTGAAAGCAGCCGAGCTGCTCGGATCCGGGTTCGCTGTGGCTCGAGGGTCTCTGGACCCGGGATTGTGAGGCCACTCAAATGTTAGGGGTAAATTTACAGGGGAGTTGATATATAGTTTGTGACGCTACTCATGGTGTGTGGTAAGTTGAGGAGTAATGCCTCTGTGGCTGGGAGTACCCAGGGTGATGAAGTGGGGCAGCAAGATGTTGCAACCCCCCCACGGGTAGGGGAATGCCCTGGGACTCGGTGTAGGGGTTTCGTGGAGTGCAGGGGTCACTCTCGTACTCACTAAGTCCATAAGCAGACACTGACAACTGGGTAAACCAAGTCTCTGGGTACTCCTGCCGCTGAGGGGAGCTTGACCGGGTCCCATCCCCAATGGTGCTGCCTGGTGATCCGTGACCTGCCTCCTGGCACTTAGTTTGACATCAACTTGATGGCCCGATAGCATGGAACTAGCCGGGTCCCGCTCCCTACTATGGCTAAGTATTGCTTTGGAATTTCTGGACCGTTTTTGGATTTGGAAAGTCCTATCCCCCTTGTTGCGCTAATTCCCCGATTCTGGAGCAGGTGGGAACAGATCATAAAGGCTCCGTTCTCCTCAGGTAAATTATCGGGTTGCCTGAAGCTACTCCCCAACCTAGGGTCCGTGTACCCCGTCGTGCCTTCGGTCCCTGACCGGTGATAGTCCTAGGCTGCCGGCTGTCCTCCTCGACAGGGCCACGTACAGGTCTGGGTCCGACTCCTCTAGGCCCAGACCACTGTGTGCAACCTAAACAGTGCCTTCAGCAGTCACCACTCTCGACTTCCTCTAAGTTCCTCAGATCCTGAGGGCTACTTCCCAACCTCCCTTCTTCAACTCTCCTCTCAACTCTAAACTCTCAACTGACTACACTCCTCACCTACCCTCACTGACTCCCCAGGTGGGTGACTCTATTCCACTCAAGCTGTCCATTGGGGTGTCTGGTGGGTGGGGTGCAGGGTGTATCTAGGATTTGATTTGCTGTTGGAGGCAACACCGTTTAGTTAGGGACACAGAACCAAGAGGGAGGTAAAATACTGCAGGGAAGGGCAGCTTGTGCAGTACCCTGTGACGACCTGATAGTCCAGGGGCATCACACTGGCACCACCAAAAATCTGTGAAAGAGAGTTTTCTTGCTTACTGTAACGAAACTGAAAAACAGAGGCATAAACAATGCATTATGAACAAATAGCAAGGGCTAAAAAATGCATCTTTTATCAAATACAATAATGTGACACAATTAAAAATACTTAAAATATACCAATAGATACACCCAAAACAACCATAGGTACAGAGATGAAAAAACCATAATGCCCACACTCTTCCTTTCCATGAAGCATCTCACAGACCTCAACTGTGTAATAAAGCAGCTTAACCCCTTCACGACTATGGACGGATATATCCGTCATGGAGCGTGTCCCGTTAAGCCCCGCCCCCTGCGGGCAGGCGGCATGGATCGGCACACATGTCAGCTGTTTTCAAAGCTGACATGTGTGCCTACATGTTACGAGTGGAATCACATTCCACCTGTAACATTAACCTCTTACATGTTGCTGCCAAAGTCTGGCAGGGAGATTTATATACGCGCGGTGAAGATTTTCACTTACCACCGCCCCCACCGGAAGGCACGTGAGTGATCACGTGACTTTCGGTGGTTGCCATTGTAGCACAGGGTCATGTGATGACGCCTGCAGCTATGACGTTTCACTTTCGTTTTCCCTCGGCCCGGAGCAGAGGGAAACAGGAAGTGACTGTATCTGCTGTTTACAGCTGTATAGCTGTGATCAGCAGATAGATAAGAGTGATCGGATTGCTGATCGCTATAGCCCCCTAGGGGGACTAGTAAAATAAAAAAAAAGTAAAAATAAGTTTTAAAAAATAAAAAAATAAAAAAACCTAAAAGTTCAAATCACCCCCCTTTCCCCCCATTGAAAATTAAAGGGTTAAAAAATAAATAAATAAACACATATTTAGTATTGCCGCATTCAGAAAT
Source organism: Anomaloglossus baeobatrachus (assembly GCF_048569485.1). Lineage (NCBI taxonomy): Eukaryota > Metazoa > Chordata > Amphibia > Anura > Aromobatidae > Anomaloglossus > Anomaloglossus baeobatrachus. The sequence goes on from NC_134354.1 coordinate 57,180,851, forward strand.
GCCCGATCTATCAAAAGATAAAATCAATTAATCTGATTGGTAAACGGCACAGTGGCAAAAAAATTCCAAACGCCAAAATTACGTTTTTTTGGTCGCCCTAAGTTTTACACAAAATGCAATAACAGGTAATCAAAACATAGCATCTGCGCAAAAATGGTACCATTAGAAACGTCAGCTCTAAACACAAAAAAATAAGCCATCACTGAGCCATAGATCCCAAAAAATGAGAACTCTACGGGTTTCGGAAAATGGCGCAAAACGTACTCCACTTTTATTGGACAAGCTTGTGAATTTTTTTAACCCCTTAGATACAAGTAAACCTATACATGTTTGGTGTCTACAAAATCGCACCAACCTCAGGCATCAAACCCACACATCAGTTTTACCATATAGTGAACACCGTGAATAAAACAGCCCAAAAACTATTGTGCCATCACACTTTTTTTGCAGTTTTTCCACACTTGGAATTTTTTTGCTGTTTTCTAGTACACCATATGGTATAACTTATGATTTTATTTAAAAGTACAACTTGTCCTGCAAAAATCAAGCCCTCATATGGCAAGATTTACGGAAAAATAAAAATGTTACGGCTCTCGAAAGAAAGGGAGCAAAAAACAAAAACGCAAAAAACGGAAAGTGAACCGGGGCTGAAGGGGTTAAAAGAGTGATTACAACAGTGCAAGACAAAAGAGTTAGCTCTGTATGGAAAGTGTTAAAAAGCCAATTCCAAAACGTATGCAATGTAACTCTTGTTCATACTGTGAAAATCCAATAGATGCATTAAAAAACTTATTTTCTAATATTTTCTACAAAACAAGTTACAAAACAAAAATTCATAATCAATAGACTGTGCTTTGATTCATAGATGCTGCATAAAATAAACATAATTCCAGGCAGGCTATAAATAAAAGTCCAATTGTACAGAAACTTTCACGTTTCGCTACTAAGGTGGCTTCTTCAGGAGTATGGTTATAGGATGTGTTATAAATACCATATTCAGTAATCAATAAATATTAAACAAAACAATAACTTTGGGCCCAGTAGAGCAGTGAAGATGATTATAATAATAAATAATAAAGTTTATTTTTATAGCGTAACATATTCTGCAACCTATTCCGCAGCACATTACAATCAGGTTGGGGCTTATACAAACCAAAACAAAACAAAGTGGCACATGGTTCAGCAGCTACAATAGAAATGAGATCCCTGATCACAAGCTTACAATCTATGGGGAAATAGGGGGACACAAAAGGTAACGCATGCTTGTAGTGTAGGGGCCAGTCATCATTATAATAAATTATTGATTTCATATAAAGTTGAATGGTCCGGTCATTAGTCAGTAACCTTTCAGGTGCACTTACGTGCTATTGGTTATAAGGAGGATGTGAGGACAGGAATATTAGAGAGAAGGTTGTGAATAGCACCTAGAAGGTGGGAACAGGGGAAGGTTAGGTTAGATAGTTCTGATGATAAGCTTGTCTGAAGAGATGTATTTTTAATACATGTTTAAAAACTTGGGGCTGGATATTAGTTGCATCCTTTGGGGTAGTGCATTCCAGAAAACTGGCGTAGCACAAGAAAAGTCTTGGAGACGGAGGTGTGAGGATTGGATTATGGAGGATGTTAGTCTAAGATCATTTGCCGAACGGATTGGGAGGGTAGGATGATAGACAGAGATGAGGGATGGGATATACGGCGGTGCAGAGGGCTTTGTGGGTGAGAGATATAAGTTTGTATTGTTTTCTGTATCTGATAGGCAACCAGTACAATGACTGGCACAAGGTAGAGGCACCAGTGAAATGGCTGGACAGGAATATGACCCTGGCTGCTGTATTCAGGATGGATTGGAGAGCAGAAAGTTTGGTTACCTCTACAAGCACAAGAAAGAGTTTCTACTGACTTCTGCATTTCATAAGAATGCTGTGTTGCAAATACAATGCATGTGGTGCAGAATCAGAATCAGTTGAATCACAGAATGCATGCACAAGGCCTGCATTGTATGTTGTAGGAATGGGATAGCGTATACTCTGCATGCAATGAAGCCTTAAAAATGCTTAGAAGAATTAATGGCAAAAATACAAAACTGCAATTCTAGGCTTGTGAATTAAGACACTATTTAATCCATTTTCCCAGTAATACAAATGTGTATTCTTCTGGTGAGCTCCATGTGTTTACATAATTACAATCAAAAGAAAATTAATTTTAAGTCCTTGTTGTCTACAAATAACATAATGCCAATCAATTAAAAGTGATCTATATACAGTATGTGGCTTCCAAAAAATTGATTGGAATGGTGTCACAAAATGAAAGGCCTCAACTCTCTTCTTGTTCAATTTAATAGAAGAAGAAATCGGGTATATGCCACGCTAACACCATGGAATCCGATATTAATATAATTCCTTTATTGTTTGTACAGGTCGACGTGTTTCAGAGACATCCGTCTCCTTCATCAGGACATCAAAGGAACAGTAACTATTCCTTTGATGTCCTGATGAAGGAGACAGATGTCTCTGAAATGCATTGACCTGTAAAAACAATAAAGGAATGATATTAATATCGAATTCTGTGGTGTTACTGCAGCATATACCCAATTTCTTCTTCTTTTGAATTCTACGTCTTACACTTCAGGCCTGCAGCTGATACCATTACTGCACGTGTTTGAAGGATTATGACTATCACAACCTGAGGTGAGTGCGCCTTAAGTTTTTGTCTATTCATTTCCCTACCAGGTAAAACCCTATTGCGCTTCTTTGTTCCACGGTATTATTACCTAGATTTCATTTATCCTTGTATATATTTACATTCAGGGCCAGAAATATTTGGACAGTGACACAAGTTTTGTTATTTTAGCTGTTTACAAAAACATGTTCAGAAATACAATTATATATATAATATGGGCTGAAAGTGCACACTCCCAGCTGCAATATGAGAGTTTTCACATCCAAATCGGAGAAAGGGTTTAGGAATCATAGCTCTGTAATGCATAGCCTCCTCTTTTTCAAGGGACCAAAAGTAATAGGACAAAGGACTCTAAGGGCTGCAATTAACTCTGAAGGCATCTCCCTCGTTAACCTGTAATCAATGAAGTAGTTAAAAGGTCTGGGGTTGATTACAGGTGTGTGGTTTTGCATTTGGAAGCTGTTGCTGTGACCAGACAACATGCGGTCTAAGGAACTCTCAATTGAGGTGAAGCAGAACATCCTGAGGCTGAAAAAAAAGAAAAAATCCATCAGTGAGATAGCAGACATGCTTGGAGTAGCAAAATCAACAGTCGGGTACATTCTGAGAAAAAAGGAATTGACTGGTGAGCTTGGGAACTCAAAAAAGGCCTGGGCATCCACGGATGACAACAGTGGTGGATGATCGCCGCATACTTTCTTTGGTGAAGAAGAACCCGTTCACAACATCAACTGAAGTCCAGAACACTCTCAGTGAAGTAGGTGTATCTGTCTCTAAGTCAACAGTAAAGAGAAGACTCCATGAAAGTAAATACAAAGGGTTCACATCTAGATGCAAACCATTCATCAATTCCAAAAATAGACAGGCCAGAGTTAAATTTGCTGAAAAACACCTCATGAAGCCAGCTCAGTTCTAGAAAAGTATTCTATGGACAGATGAGACAAAGATCAACCTGTACCAGAATGATGGGAAGAAGAAAGTTTGGAGAAGAAAGGGAACGGCACATGATCCAAGGCACACCACATCCTCTGTAAAACATGGTGGAGGCAACGTGATGGCATGGGCATGCATGGCTTTCAATGGCACTGGGTCACTTGTGTTTATTGATGACATAACAGCAGACAAGAGTAGCCGGATGAATTCTGAAGTGTACCGGGATATACTTTCATCCCAGATTCAGCCAAATGCCGCAAAGTTGATCGGACGGCGCTTCATAGTACAGATGGACAATGACCCCAAGCATACAGCCAAAGCTACCCAGGAGTTCATGAGTGCAAAAAAGTGGAACATTCTGCAATGGCCAAGTCAATCACCAGATCTTAACCCAATTGAGCATGCATTTCACTTGCTCAAATCCAGACTTAAGACGGAAAGACCCACAAACAAGCAAGACCTGAAGGCTGTGGCTGTAAAGGCCTGGCAAAGCATTAAGAAGGAGGAAACCCAGCGTTTGGTGATGTCCATGGGTTCCAGACTTAAGGCAGTGATTGCCTCCCAAGGATTCGCAACAAAATATTGAAAATAAAAATATTTTGTTTGGGTTTGGTTTATTTGTCCAATTACTTTTGACCTCCTAAAATGTGGAGTGTTTGTAAAGAAATGTGTACAATTCCTACAATTTCTATCAGATATTTTTGTTCAAACCTTCAAATTAAACGTTACAATCTGCTTTTGAATTCTGTTGTAGAGGTTTCATTTCAAATCCAATGTGGTGGCATGCAGAGCCCAACTCGCGAAAATTGTGTCACTGTCCAAATATTTCTGGACCTAACTGTATATATATATAAATATATATATAATATATATATATATATATATATATATATATATATATATATATATATATATATATATATATATATATATATATATAATGTATGGTGCATTACCCCATTACTTCAGAGTGCTATATCTGAACACAATTTTAAACCTCTTAACCTTTCTCAAAATTCTATTTTTTGACCATCTCTAGTCCAATATTATAATAGCCGGTATATATGAACCTAAACCATGTTTAGAAAGCATTTCTGCCTATGAATACACTGAATATTCTATGTCTTGTATTTTTATGTGAAGAAACTACCAATTTAATTCTGCTGCTTTTAGTTATTAAAGTGCATTCAGCCATAGGTTAAAAGTAAAGCAAGAACTTCTATTGTGGTTGTACGTATATTCATATAAGATGCTTGCAATTTCATTATTCTGTCGTTGCAATTTCATTGGTCTACTGGACTTTCTAATTCCAGTTACTACGACGTGCTAATGGCATTTTGTCCCCATTTACCTGCGGCAGTTCTAAGCAAAGGTGAGTCACTTGCTAATGTACTGGATTTTTTAATATAGTAAGAACGCATTGGACCCTGTTAATGTATGACTTGTGGAAAGAGTCATATGAATTATGTTATTATGTTTCTAAAGTAATTTTGCATGGCTTGTTCTTGTATTTTTCTGCCGCAAATGGAAATATAATTCATCTTTCGGGACAAACCTGAATTAAACATTCCTTTGTGTGACCTCACATGCATTAAAAAAAGCACAAATGCACAAACAATAGTTAAAGTGTATTCACTGTTTATGTCTCCAATTTGTTACTATTTGATTTAGAATTTATTGTGAAATTCCGATTTATTGGAGGAACTACTGTAGTTACAATTAAGGGTGAAGGGAAAGCAAAGAATAGAAATTTAGACTCAAGAAGTGCTCATTTTTAGTGAAGATCAAGATGAAGGAACAACACATTAATGTCTCAATGGTCAACACTGGAAACATTAAGCCTACAATTTTTTATTATTAAAGGGAACCAATCACCAGGATTTTCCTATACAGTGTGTCCCCCCATATCCTGTCCACTACCATTAACTTGATAACGGCGGCAGCTATAGGCATAGAAGTGGTGTCTAGGTATAGTAAAGTAGCCACGCGCTACACAATGAAACCACCTATAGCGCCAACTGGTGGAAAACAATGGAGTTAGCATTTTTATTTCGAAAACTAAATGAGATAGAGAAAAAAAGTGAATTACAAACTTGTAGGGCATCATCAATTCAATACGAATCGACACCTTGCACACAGAAATGCTATGATTAGAATGTGTAAAACCCACAAGGCTGCGGACGTGAAGCGATACCTCATGGAGACCTTCCTACAAGTCATTGGGTATGGTGGCTGCAAGGAGTGGCCTCCACGCTCACCTGACCTTACCCCATTGGACTTCTTTCTGTGAGGTCACATCAAACAGCAGGTGTATGCGACCCCACCACTAACTTTGCATGACCTATGATGACATATCCCAAATGCTTGTACCAACGCGTCACCTACCATATTGCACAACGTGCAGCAAGATACAGTATGCTGTGCAGAGTCCAGATGTGCATTGCAGCTGACGGGGGCCACTTTGAGCATCAAAGTTAAATGATTGCCATATGCGTGACCAGCATTCAATGTATTGGGGGGTCATGGGTTTCATATCATAGCATTTCTGCATGCAAGGTGTCGATTCGTATTGAGTTGGTGATGCCCTACAACTTTGTAATTCACTGTTTTTCTCTATCTCATTAAATTTTCAAGATAAACATGCTAACTCCGTTGTTTTCCACCAGGTGGCGATATAGGTGGTTTCATTGTGTAGCGCATGGTTACTTTACTATACCTAGACACCACTTCTATGCCTATAGCTGCTGCCGTTCTCAAGTTAATGGCAGTGGACAGGATATGGGTGGACACACTGTATAACCTAAAGCTAGTGCTATACTGCCCAATCATGCTGATTCTATACACGGTTGGGTATCTCTCTATTTATTTCTACAAGTATATTATATTTTGTATAGAGATGAGCGAACCGGTCCCGGTTCGGCTCGAGGTCGGTTCGCCGAACGGAGGCCCCATTCGAGTTCGGTTCGTCGAACGTTCGACGAACCGAACTCGAACCGCATAGGAAACAATGGCAGGCATTCACAAACACATAAAAAACACCTAGAAAACACCATCAAAGGTGTGCAAAAGGTGACAAACAACTCACAACACAACACAAACACATGGGAAAGTCACAAGGACATATACTCATGCGAAAACAAAAGAGCAGGACAAGGAAAAAGAGGAGACACAGATATAGGCATTGCACGGCCTTCTAAAATCATGTAAAACACCGCAAGGTGACTCCAAGCGGAGTCTCCCTTTTTTCCAAAAATTGGGCCACACAGACACTCACCCCTTCAGTGGCAGCACTTGTGCCCCAGTTGTACACTTCACAGCTAGATTTGCATCAAGCACATTCAAAAATACGCCATACTTAACCGTTTCCAGGATGACCCCGGGTTAGGTAGCAAAGTCTTTCCTGATCCCAGATCTGTTCATCTAGGATCATTTTTAAAAACACATCAAGCAAGGGTAACTCCAAGCGGAGTCTCCCTTTTTTCCAAAAATTGGGCCCCACACACACCCACCCCTTCAGTGGCAGCAGTTGTGCCCCAGTTGTAAACTTCACAGCTAGATTGCATCAAGCACATTCAAAAATACGCCATAATTAACCGTCCCCAGGATGACACCGGGGTAGGTAAAAGTCTTTGCTGAACCATGACTTGTTCATCTTGGCTCCTTTTAAAAAACACAGCAAGCAAGGGTTACTCCAAGCGGAGTCTCCCTTTTTTCCAAAAATTGGGCCCCACACACACCCACCGCTTCAGTGGCAGCAGTTGTGCCCCAGTTGTACACTTCACAGCTAGATTGCATCAAGCACATTCAAAAATACGCCATAATTAACCGTCCCCAGGATGACACCGGGGTAGGTAAAAGTCTTTGCTGAACCATGACTTGTTCATCTTGGCTCCTTTTAAAAAACACAGCAAGCAAGGGTTACTCCAAGCGGAGTCTCCCTTTTTTCCAAAAATTGGGCCCCACACACACCCACCCCTTTCAGTGGCAGCACTTGTGCCCTAGTTGCAAACAGGATGTTTTGATTTGCATCAAGCACATTCCAAATCCACAAGCATTTACTCTCCCCAGGATGACACAGGGGTAGTAAATTCCTTCTGGATCCATGACTTGTTCATTTTGATGAACGTCAGTCTGTCCACATTGTCACTGGACAGACGCGTGCGCTTATCTGTCAGCACACACCCAGCAGCACTGAAGACACGTTCAGAGACAACGCTGGCAGCTGGACACGACAAAATCTCCAAGGCGTAACTGGATAGCTCTGGCCATTTTTCTAGATTTGAAGCCCAAAATGAGCAAGGCTCCATTTGCAAAGTCATGGCATCGATGTTCATTTGGAGATACTCCTGTATCATCCTCTCCAGCCGTTGACTATGTGTCAGACTTGTTGTCTCTGGTGGCCTTGCAAAGGAGGGTCTAAAAAAATTATGAAAAGATTCCATAAAATTGCTGTTACCAGCACCAGATACGGTCCTACTGGTACGGGTAGACTGTTGAAGATGACGAGACCGTCCCATGTTTGGCAAGTTACAACTGGGAGAATCACTCCCTGCACCTGCACGGTTGTTTGGTGGAAAAGCCGAGCTAAGATCGAGTAACAGCTTCTGCTGATACTCCTGCATACGTGCGTCCCTTTCTATGGCTGGAATTATGTCACAAAAAGTTGGACTTGTACCGGGGATCTAATAGTGTGGCAAGCTAGTAGTCATCATCACTTCTAATTTTGACAATACGAGGGTCATGTTGGAGGTAGTGCAACAAGAAGGCACTCATGTGTCTTGCGCAGCCATGCGGACCAAGTCCACGCTGTGTTTGTGGCATAGAGGTGCTACCCGTTCTTTCTTCCTCTGACATCTCCCCCCAACCTCTTTCAACAGAAATTTGACCAAGGTCTCCCTCATACGCTGAGTCTTCCATGTCATGGACAGTTCGTCCTCCATTTCTTCATGTTGTCCTGCACCTTCCTCAACATTTAGCCTGCTACCATGCGCCCTTGTTGATCCCTGTCCCCCATAGTCCCATGCCTGCCGCGTTGGTGATGATGAACGTCTGGACCTTGGTAATGTTGTTGTCCCTTGCGCATATGAATCCTCCTGTAGTTTATCCCCTTCCTGTTGTCCCACCCCCTGACTCCGAATAGTGTTTAGCGTGTGCTCCAGCATGTAAATGACTGGGATTGTCATGCTGATAATGGCATTGTCAGCGCTAAACATATTCGTCGCCATGTCGAAACTGTGCAGAAGGGTGCATAGGTTCTTGATCTGAGACCACTCCATCAGGGTGATCTGCCCCACCTCTGCATCTCGTTGGCCCAGGCTATACGTCATGACGTATTGCACCAGGGCTCGGCGGTGCTGCCACAGTCGCTGTAACATGTGGAGAGTTGAATTCCAGTGTGTCGCCACATCGCATTTCAGGCGATGAACCGGCAGGCCGAAAGACTTCTGGAGCGATGCAAGTCGCTCAGCTGCGGCGCTTGAACGGCGGAAGTGAGCAGACAGTTTTCGTGCCCTGTTCAGAAGGCCATCTAGGCCAAGATAGTGTGTTAAAAATTGCTGGACAACAAGGTTCAACACGTGAGCCATACAAGGCACGTGTGTCACCTTGCCCAGGCGAAGGGCCGCACCCAGGTTTGCAGCATTGTCGCACACGGCCTTACCAGGCTGCAGGTTGAGCGGAGACAACCATTTATTGAACTCGGACCGCAGAGCTGACCACAACTCCTCAGCTGTGTGACTCTTATTCCCAAGACATGTCAAGCTAAAGACCGCCTGATGCCGTTGCGCTCTGCTGCCAGCATAGTAATGAGGCGTGCGTGATTCCTTCTGTGCAGTGAGAACGCTGGTGGCCTGACCAGGCAGGCTTGGGGTGGAGGACCCAGATGAGGTGGAGGAGGCAGAAGCAGTGGCGGAACTAGGACAGACAGAGGATTGACACACAAGTCGTGGGGACGGCAAGACTTGTGCAGCAGACCCTTCAACATCTATCACCATAGTTACCCAGTGCCCAGTCAGCGACATGTAACGTCCCTGTCCATGCTTACTGGTCCAAGTATCAGTGGTGAAATGCACCCGTTCACACACAGAGTTTCTCAAGGAAGCGGTGATGTTGTGTGCGACATGCTGGTGTAGCGCCGGCACACCTTTCTTAGAGAAGTAGTGGCGACTAGGCATCTGGTACTAGGGCACAGCGACAGACATAAGGTCTCTAAAATCCTGTGTGTCCACCAGGCGGAAAGGCAGCATTTCGGTAGCCAAGAGCTTACAGAGGGATAGAGTCCAGCTCTTAGCTTTGTCATGGGTCGCAGGAAGTGGCCTTTTATTTGACCACATCTGAGGGACAGAGATCTGGCTGCTGTGTGTAGACGGTGTTGAGTAGGGTGTCCCTGGAAAAATGCAGGTTTGTGAGGAAAGTGCAGGCGGAGACATGATGTTGCCTTCATCCAACGTTGGTGCTATCGATGTCTGAGAGAGCTGTACACACTCACTTGTTTCCCCTTCCAAACCAACTGACGACCTACCAAGCAAAGTGCCTGTTGCGGTTACAGTGGTGGAAGTTGTGCGTGGAAAAACAGGTGTGACAGCTGTCCCCACAGTCCAAGAAGATGAAGAGCGCGCGGATTCACTGGAAGGGGCAGGCGGTGGATGGTTCGCTCCGCTAGGCCGCATTGCAGCAAGGTGAGCTTCCCACCGGGACATATGATATTTATTCATGTGACGATTCATGGAAGAAGTTGTCAAACTGCTGAGGTTTTGACCTCTACTAATAGAACCATGACAAATTTTACAGATCACATAATTTGGGCGATCTTTTGCTATGTCAAAAAAGGACCAGGCTAGGCAAGGCTTAGAGGGCATGCGACCTGTTGATCCACCCCGACTAGTGCTCAGAGGCAGAGTGGTGGCTGAGGATGCAGTTGTAGACGTGCTACCAGTACTCCGACTCTGTCCAGGAAGGCGCAAGGTAACTTCGTCATTAGTTGCATCCTCCTCCACCACCTCTGTTGACCTCCTCGAGTGCCTGACTGTGGGTTGACAGTAGGTGGGATCTAGAACTTCATCATCAATTGTTGTGTTTGCACTCCCCTCCCCCTCAGACCGAGCCTCTTCTTGCCCTGACCGAATATTTAAGTTGTCATCCCAATCGGGTATCTGCGTCTCATCTTCATCAGTATGTTCCTCATTGTCTATAACCACAGGTGTTACAGTTTGTGACAAAGGGTCAACATTATGCTCAGAAACTTGGTTCTCACGGCCTGAATCAGAGTCACAAAGGTTCTGGGCATCACTGCAGACCATTTCATGTTCTCTACTCACTGTAGCTTGGGAGCAGACCTCTGATTCCCAGGCTATAGTGTGACTGAACAGCTCTGCAGACTCAGCCATCTCAGTTCCACCATACTGTGCAGGGCTGATTTTGACTTCAGAGCTGGGAGAAAGCAAGTTTGATTGGGATGACAACTCAGAGGACTGGTGTTTTTTGGATGCGGTACTTGAAGTGGCTGAGAGGGCACTTGTTGGACCACTTGAGATCCATTCAAGCATTTTCCTTTTTTGGCCATCATCTACCTTTGTTCCTGTTGTTTGTGTCTGTAAAAAAGGGAGCACATCGGATTGTCCACTGTAAGTAGTAGACATCTTACTTTTGCTGGTAGATGGTCTATCTTCAGCAGATGATAATGGAGCTTTGCCACCTTCCCCACGGACAAAACCTTTTTTTCCTTTTCCACCACGCCTCTTCCCCTTTCCACCAGCATCTGTCATTTTGCCACTCATGTTGATTGCGACAAGATTGTGCACTGAAAATGTGGTAGTAAAAATTGAGAGGTGGTGTAGATTGCAGCGGTGGTCTAACTTTATTAACAGCAGAATAATAAAGAATAAATATCCCTGACAATGCAACTACGGCCCTTAAACTGGCAGCATAAATTGCTAGTATAATGGATTAGTAACTATGAGTTTGAGTGTGCAATGCAGACAGACGTGCTGCAAATGTCTTTGCACTAGTGTGACTAGACAAAAGTCCAATAGTTACGTTTAGGATGCCACTAGGTACACTGACTGTTTGCTAGTATAATGGCTTAGTTATGAGTTGGAGTGTGCAATGCAGGCAGACGTGCTCCAAATATCTTTGCACTAGTGTGACTAGACAAAAGTCCAATAGCCACGTTTAGGATGCCACTAGGTACACTGAGTGTTTGCTAGTATAATGGCTTAGTTATAATGAGTTGGAGTGTGCAATGCAGACAGACGTGCTGCAAATTGCAGGGAGGAGGAGATAATCCAGCATCCAGTTCCAGAAATTTAAAACATCAGATTTTATTCAAAATTTCATTAAAATTCCATGTTCCATGGTTGCATTAAAAACGCATCATAGCAGGTGTAAAAAGGGAGGACGCGTTTCGGACGTATATGTCCTTAGTCTAGTCTGCGGTATCCAGACATTTTCAGAGCCAACATGCAGGCAACCTGGATTCTTTAAAAGTTGTTGCAGCTGAAAAGATTGTTTTACCAAAGAGAGGTGGCGATATGGGGGAAACTTTATTGCGTAGAGAGGCTAAATGGATGTATTTACTAAAAACAAGAATGCCGCATGGCGTGAATGTGAAAAATGAGATTGCCAATGTCCTCTAACTTTAATTTAATTTTTTTTTTTTTTTTTTTCACTCTCCCCTTGCCTCTCTGTGTGAAACCTGTGAAACATGTGTATTTCACTCGACTTGATTGTTTTCCTACTTCCTGTTCTAAACCTTTATAGTAACATGTCATTCTTGCTTAGTGCTATCTAGACTAAGGACATATACGTCCGAAACGCGTCCTCCCTTTTTACACCTGCTATGATGCGTTTTTAATGCAACCATGGAACATGGAATTTTAATGAAATTTTGAATAAAATCTGATGTTTTAAATTTCTGGAACTGGATGCTGGATTATCTCCTCCTCCCTGCAATTCGTGGTAGTAAGGTCTAACTACCAAAAGTCCGTGCACCGTTCTTGGCTGATACTCTAATCTCCTGAAAGGGTGAGCTGGTTTTTTTCTTCTCTTTGCTCATTGTTTATATGACTTACATTCCTTGCTCCCTGAAATATAATTATCAATTAGAAAATTCTTATATTGAATGAAGTGACTGCATAAATCAATATCTACCATGGAGATTACAGAAGATTTTGTTTCTGATGAATTTTTTAATGTAAACAATCAAAGTCGTTTGACTAAAGCTGCCAATATTTTTTCAAATGCTCATGTAAGTCAAACAGATAGTGGAAACGATTTAAAAACACTCATGTGGGAATTAGAAAAACAAATGGCTTCCAGATTAAGGGTGTGGTGGGACCACAAAACTTTGACAACTTATTTGAACAATAAAATGATTCCAAGGGGCTTAAGAATTAAGAAGCGACCCACAATGGAATATGACCCCGAATTTATTAAAAGTTGGGATGATATATTAAATGAGTGCTCCCTAAAATGAATCACCCTCATTACTGAAAAAGAATCTGAAAAAATGCACAAACTGGAAGAGTCTATTAAAAAAATAGAGATGGACTTGAATAAATATAAGGACACTAATGCGTTCAAAACCTCCAAAGAAAAAATCAACATTGCATTAAATAAAATGGAGGATACGATTACATCTCTTAAAGAGAAGAAATTCAAGAGGGATACCATAGACTATGACACAAATCGCATCTACAATTGGCATGAATTCCGAAGGAGGAGAAATTTTCCCAATCCATCTATTTTGAAAAGACGTGACAATAAAGTCAGTTTCTCTTCCACGGACATAGAATCCACCGATGCCAATACGGATATATCTGATGCAGAGTCTATGCCCACAACCAGCACCAATAGAACCCAATCAGGAGAATTTTTAAACAGCCAGAAAAATCGGTCAAAAAACGGTACCGGAAAAAACGCACGAGAAGATCCGGCAGAAAACACCATCCTTGTAAGGGAGTACAGGAGATCGACCAGGAACAAAAATTACTAGCCACGTGTGATGAGTTCACAGTCATTAACCTGTCTGCGACCATACTGACCCCAGCACAAATTCAAGTACTACAAAAGGGGTTGAATTTTGTACCCTCAGTCAAAATGGACACATTCAATACTATTCTGGATGTTAATAATTTTGTCAGAAGAATAGCACTGAGACGACATTTTTTTCAGGAGGACAGAGCTGATTATGACCGCACTAATGAACCTGTGCCCCATTCCTTGAATCCGGAAGAATTTATTCCTGCGACTTTTCAGGAGCAGGTTTCATTGAAATTTTTGAGAGACTTGTCTGAAACTGCGTCTAAAATCCCCCATTTGACTGACAAGAATTTTCCCACTAGAATTCCGAACCCCAAGTTTTATCCTGAACAATCCAGGTTACAAATAATGGACGATTTCCAGTATTTAGTGGAGGAAGATTTAATGAAAATAAGGGATAACAACATAAGAAAAAAACATACTAATATCACGCCCCTTGAAAAAGAAGCATTGCGGACATTAGCCGAAAATGACCGCATTGTAATTAAAAACTCTGACAAAAGGGGGGTCGGTTACTATTCTAGACACAGGTCTCTATGAAAAAGAATTGAAAAACATGCTACAAAACAGTAGTGTTTATAAAAAGATCAATCAGGACCCTACCAGTAATATTAGAGTAGAATTAGAGGGATTGTTACAGCATGGTTTAGAGGAAGGAATAATTAATCAAAAACAAAGTGATTTTTTTAATCCATCTTTTCCAAGAATTCCTCTACTCCATGCTTTACCAAAAATCCACAAACAACAGTTCCCCCCACCATTCAGACCAATTATATCGGGCATCGGGTCCATTACAGAAAACCTGTCAGATTGGCTTGATAGCAGACTTAATCCTTTAGCGAAGGTCTCACCCAGTTACCTGCATGACACTAAACATGTATTAAATATAATGCAGGGTGTAAAGTGGCAAAACTCATTTTGTTGGCTCACGTGTGATGTACAAAATTTGTATACTTCTATACCGCATGATCTGGCCATTTTAGCACTTAAACTTTACCTTCAAAAGTATAGCAGTTATTCTATGGAATTGCAAACCTATATTTTGGATGTGACATTTTTTCTGCTGAAAAACAACTATTTTTCTTTTCTTGATGATTTTTTCCTGCAGACGCAAGGCTGCTCTATGGGCTCTAAATTTTCTCCTTCTCTCGCCAATATCTTCATGTCTTGGTGGGAGGAGGAGTATATTTTTTCTGAAAAAAATCCCTTTATTTCTAATATTTTTATTTTTTTGAGATATATAGATGACGTGATAGTGATCTGGGATGGAACAACTGGTAGCATAAAAAATTTCGTGGAGTATCTAAACAACAATCCCTGCAACATAAATTCACTTTTCAATTCAATAAAATAACTATTCCGTTTTTGGATGTAAGTCTCAGTGCAGACTTAGAGAATGAAACAGTGGCATGTGATATTTATAGAAAACCTACAGCAGGGAATGCTCTCCTCTATGCTACCAGTTGCCATCCCCGACACGTCACCAATAATATCCCAACGGGAGAATTCATAAGGGCCAGACGCACGTGCACATCATCCAATGCATATGAAAATCAATGCAAAATCATAGAGGGACGTTTTAAGAGAAGAGGTTATTCATCTAAAATTATCAGTGCAGCCAGGGAAAAATCAGATGAAAAAACTAGGGAACAGTATTTGCAAATGAAAAAAACATCTCCCTTTAATTCAAAAGACTGTTCACCTATAGTTTTTTCTACTGATTATAGCAGCGATTTCCATAGCATTGTTAGTGTCATAAAGAAATACTTACCAATTCTGTATGTGGATGACACTCTAAGAACCATCCTTAAAAACGATGTAAAATTCGTTTCCAAACGTAATAAAACTATAGCAAACATGGTTGCCCCTAGCGACCACCAAAATAAAAATGTTAAAAATAAAAATAAAAATACTCAGGAAAGTTGGTTGCCCACTGTTGGCTCCTATAAGTGTGGACAGAAAAATTGTGGACTTTGCAAGTTCATGACAGGCACTACTAAAGTAGTTTCAAGTGTGTCTGAACAAGAATTTAAAATCCGCACAATGATAAATTGTGGCACAAGTGGTGTGATATATGTTGTGACTTGTACACAGTGCCATATCCAGTATGTGGGCTTTACATCACGTGCACTAAGAAGACGCATATGTGAGCATGTTTATGATGTCAGTCACACTACCACTCGCACTTTGTCTGCGGTATCCAGACATTTTCAGAGCCAACATGCGGGCAACCTGGATTCTTTAAAAGTTGTTGCAGCTGAAAAGATTGTTTTACCAAAGAGAGGTGGCGATATGGGGGAAACTTTATTGCGTAGAGAGGCTAAATGGATGTATTTACTAAAAACAAGAATGCCGCATGGCGTGAATGTGAAAAATGAGATTGCCAATGTCCTCTAACTTTAATTTAATTTTTTTTTTTTTTTTTCACTCTCCCCTTGCCTCTCTGTGTGAAACCTGTGAAACATGTGTATTTCACTCGACTTGATTGTTTTCCTACTTCCTGTTCTAAACCTTTATAGTAACATGTCATTCTTGCTTAGTGTTATCTAGACTAAGGACATATACGTCCGAAACGCGTCCTCCCTTTTTACACCTGCTATGATGCGTTTTTAATGCAACCATGGAACATGGAATTTTAATGAAATTTTGAATAAAATCTGATGTTTTAAATTTCTGGAACTGGATGCTGGATTATCTCCTCCTCCCTGCAATTCGTGGTAGTAAGGTCTAACTACCAAAAGTCCGTGCACCGTTCTTGGCTGATACTCTAATCTCCTGAAAGGGTGAGCTGGTTTTTTTCTTCTCTTTGCTCAGACGTGCTGCAAATGTCTTTGCACTAGTGTGACTAGACAAAAGTCCAATAGCCACGTTTAGGATGCCACTAGGTACACTGACTGTTTGCTAGTATAATGGCTTAGTTATAATGAGTTGGAGTGTTCAATGCAGGCAGACGTGCTGCAAATGTCTTTGCACTAGTGTGACTAGACAAAAGTCCAATAGCCACGTTTAGGATGCCACTAGGTACACTGAGTGTTTGCTAGTATAATGGCTTAGTTATAATGAGTTGGAGTGTGCAATACAGGCAGACGTGCTGCAAATGTCTTTGCACTAGTGGGACTAGACAAAAGTCCAATAGCCACGTTTAGGATGCCACTAGGTACACTGAGTGTTTGCTAGTATAATGGCTTAGTTATAATGAGTTGGAGTGTGCAGAGGACAGGAGGGTACAGTGCCAGGGTTGTGGGGCTCTGGGTAGAGGAATGGAAGCCTGCCTTTCTATTCCCTCCTAATGGGGAAATGCAGCGAGGAAATCCCTGACCTTAGCTACACAGACGCTGTCTCTGTTTTCAGGACCTGTCACCTATGGCTGTGACCCTGCCGGTACGAGCCCTTAAAAGGACTGATAGAAAGTGCTATCCCTATGCTGTCCAGCGCTGTGTAAGGAGCGCATACAGCTGTATCGGCGATAGGACAAAGGACGGAGCTGCGCCAGTGATGTCTGACACCAAGGACGCAGAAGGCAGATAATGGCGTCCTGGAGGAAAATGTCCGGTTTTATAATGCAGGGACATGTGACATGGACATCCTATCACACATGCCGTTGCTTCTCTGGCTAAAAGTCCACTTAGCTGTGTGTGTTTCTGGGATTGGCTGACATGCTGGCCCGCCCCACAAGACGCGCGCGCTTAGGGAAGGAAGACAAGGGAAAAAAAAAAAAAAATGGCGATCGCCATTATACAAGCAGCAGTGATCTGAAGGCGCTGTTCATGCACACTATACACTGAAATGTCATAATAGTGTGATTCACAGAGTGACTTACACTATTACAGCGGAAACCAAGCTAGGAATTAGCTGTTTTTTTGCTGCTAGAACCATTATCGAACGTTTCTAGAAGTATCGAGCTTTTGCAAAAAGCTCGAGTTCTAGTTCGATCTAGAACAGGCTTCAAGATCACTCGAGCCTAGAACTGGAGAACCTCGAACCGCGAACCGCGCTCAACTCTAATTTTGTACCTGCGATCAGCTATTGTTTGAAACTTATAACTGTGACACTATTGTGAATCAGTTTGTTTTATTATACCGTGAGCTATTTTAAATGCTTTTAACCTTTTGACTCAATGATTATCATTATAGTTAACAAAGTTTGTAATTTTTAGATGATCACTTGTGCTAGCATACTTATTCTTTCTTCTTTTTTTACAAAGCTATTGGAATGCTCCTGGTGGAGTTTTAGAATTTAATGGAGTCCTCCAAAAATAAATATTTATATTTCATAACCATTCCAAACCCTATTATGCACCCACTTAATGAAACACAAGAGTAAATTGTTGTCGGTATCTACAGTAACCGGGATGGTAATTAAATGTCTCTCTGTCTCTCTCTCACTCTCTCATTCTCCCTCTTTCCCACTCTCTCTGTCTCTTTCTTACTGACTCTCTCTCTCTTACTCTCTCGCTGTTTGTCTCTCTCTATCTGTTTCTCTTTCTCTCTGTGTCTGTCTCTTTGTCTTTCTGTCTTTCACTGTGTCTCTGTCTTTTTCTCTCTGTCTCTCTGTCTGTCTGTCTCTCACTCTGTCTCATTCTGTCTCTCTTTCAGTCTGCATATCTCTCTCTATCGACATATTTCTCTCTGTCTCTCTCTCCCTGTCTGTCTCTGTCTCTCTCTGTCTCTTTCTCTCTCAGTCTTTTGATCTCTCTCTGTCTATCACTCTCTCTCTATCTCTGACTCTCTATCTCTATCTGCTTCTCTCTTTGTCTCTTTCTGTCTGTCTCTCTGCTTCTCTCTGTCTATCTGTCTCTCCACAAATCATATTACCTCACATATAAGTTTCTTATACTAAAAATATCCTTTGTTGCCTAAAGCAACCAATCAGAATATTAACCTGTAGCTCCCAGATCCATTAAATTTAATATAAGTAGGTTTCTTGGAGAATAACTGTAAAGCGTGGGGTTAAATTTTCTGCTCAAAACATAGTCTATGAAGTTCCCTGAGTTACATGAGGCATCTGTGCAAAATTTTGTGATTGTAAAGGTGCAGATTCCTTTAGTGGACATACACACACAAACGCAGACACACACACACACACACACACACATACATACACACACACACACACGCAGACACACACACATACATACATACACACATACATGCGTACACACATACATACACACACACACATACACACATACATACACACATACATACACACACACACACACACACATATACATGCACACACATACATACACACACACGCAGACACGCAGACACGCAGACACACACACATACATACATACACACACACATGCGTACACACATACATACACACACACACATACACACATACATACACACATACATACACACACACACACACATATACATGCACACACATACATACACACACACACATGCATGCACTCAGATTTATATATTAGATTGGAGTTAATGTATTAATTTATTGCAGTGTGCTGACATACAGTGTGTGTATACGTCTGTATTTTGGCTACAAAGTGGATTTGTGCACCTGTACATTAATGCAATATAAAACGTGTGTGAGTCCAATGTTTTTTTTCTTTGTTGTAGTACATATTGGGGAGTGTTGCCCCACCGGGACTGTGTGCCCATATCTAACCATGTTTCTCAGACAAGGTTTTTAATTCGAGCTGCGCCTGGTTCTCTTTTGGCTCCCAATTCAGATGAGGCTGCTTTTGGCACATGGAGAGGTGGAACAAGTATTGATTAGGGTCCATCCATACTGAAAGGTACACCTTATCGTTGTTGGATGGAATTGCTCTCTTTGATCAAAAATCGCTAAGTACCTCATGTTTTTAATGTTTATAGCAATATTGGAGTTCATGTATTCATTAATTGCAGAGTTTTGCCGCACCGTGTAAGTATATATCGGTACAAATAAGCGCAAATAAAAAAATTAATAAATGCAGCTGTATTCTGAAATGATATAATATTGGATGTATGAAATTAGAACTGCATTTCTGCTATAGAAACAATGTAAAAAATGATGTAGTTTTAGAGTGCAGCTGTATTTTTTGAGGGTTACATTGACTAGTTGTCTCGACTTGCACCTGTTCACACTTATCTTATTCTTAGACTTGCTGGCCAGCTTTTTATATTGGTATAAATAAGAGAACACAGTAATTTCAGGTGCCTTTCTAGTTTCTAAAAAAAACAATAAACGTAATGAAATTATTTTTTCCTCCAATTTTGCTTCTGTTATTTTTCGTTTTTAGTGAAATTTGAAAACTCATTCTGTTCTGAAAAGAAAAGCAACAAGACAAAATGCCTTCAGGTTATCAGGGGAGAATTTGATAAAATTTCAATTAAATTGCCACATGGCTAAAGCTTGAAAATGGCCAGGAAGAGGGAAAATCTTCTGGACACGAGGAAGTTAGTAATGAGCTGCTCTTAAGCTGTTCAGCTGCTGTATCCCTCACCTGTCACGACTTTCGTGATGGGATTGGGAGAGTGAGTTGAAGGAGGCAACTGCCACTTACCCTCCATCTAAGGAAGTACCCTGGGCTTGCCTTCAACCCCGAATTACGCTTGAAGGTAGCGATATCTGAGCCCCCGACCTCTCCCTATCTCCTGTACTGGTCCTGATGGTAATGTCCCCTCCATACCCACCACCCAAGGGAACAGACCAGGACAGGGATCCCCAAAAACCCCATCTACACAACAAACAGACAGGGAAGTAATAACAACTCACATATTACAATAAACAACAGGGTAAACACACGGGGGTGAACAGGTACCGAGAAAGGTAAAAGGAAAGTTCCAACACCTAGGGAAACTTCCACACCAACAAGCACCAGAAACAGCAGCAGAAATGTGACCATCCACCTCCAACCCCAGCTCCAGAATGATCCGGAATCACCAGCATCCCCTGCTGGAACCAGGGGGTATTCATTCAGGCGGGAAGGAAGCTCAAACCTGAGCCTGTCACAAAACTCAGCAAGAGAAGATCGTGACATCATCGATCAACTGTAAACTGTTCGGCAAAATAGGATGTTACATAGTTACATAGTTACATAGTTACTTAGGTTGAAAAAAGCCCTAGGTCCATCTAGTTCAACCTTCCTCCACCAGTTCTACATTTAGTCACTAAGTCATTTATAACCAACAATGTTGTGTGTACTGAGGAAATCATCCAGCCCTTTTTTAAAAGCTGTTATAGTATCTGCCATTACTACCTCTTGTGGTAGTGTATTCCACAGTCTGACCGCTCTAACTGTAAAGAACCCTTTCCTATTTAGGTGTCGGAATCGCTTTTCTTCCACTCGCAGTGAGTGCCCCCTGGTCCTTAGTACTGTCTTTGGAAGAAATAAGTCATGTGCCAGTCCTTTATATTGACCACACATGTATTTATACATATAAATGAGATCTCCTCAGAGACGTCTTTTTTCTAAGCTAAACATATCTAACTTTTTCAACCTGTTGTCATATGGGCGGCCTCCATTCCTTGTAGTAGTCTAGTTGCCCGCCTTTGAACTGACTCTAACTTCTGAATGTCCTTTTTAAAATGTGGAGCCCAAAACTGGATCCCGTATTCCAGATGTGGCCTTACAAGTGATTTATAGAGGGGTAACAATACGTTGGGATCACGGGATCTAATCTCTCTTTTTATACACCCTAAAATCTTGTTTGCTTTGGCAGCTGCTGCTTGACATTGAGTGCTGCTGCTCAGCTTTTTTGTAATGAGAATACCCAAGTCCTTCTCCTGTTCTGTAGTCCCGAGTTTACTTCCATTTAATGTATACGCAGCTATAGGATTACTCCGTCCTAGGTGCATTACTTTACATTTATCAACATTAAATCTCATTTGCCAAGTATCTGCCCATTCTGACATCTTATCCAGATCTTTTTGTAATATTGTACTATCCAGGTCAGTTTTTAATATCCTACATAGTTTGGTGTCATCGGCAAAGACTGACACTGTACTATCAATCCCATCCACAAGGTCATTAATAAAGAGAGTAAAAAGAATCGGTCCAAGCACAGATCCCTGCGGCACCCCACTGCTGACTATAGCCCATTTAGAGAATGTACCATTTATGACTACTCTTTGTTTCCTATCTTTTAGCCAATTCCTTACCCAGTTGCATATTGTGTCCCCTAGTCCTTGCTTCTGGAGCTTTAGTATAAGGCTATTATGTGGTACAGTATCAAATGCCTTTGCAAAGTCCAAATAAATCACATCAGCTGCATTACCAATATCCAGGTTTGAACTTACCCCCTCATAGAACCCCAACAGGTTGGTTAGACACGACTTATCTTTCATGAATCCATGCTGTTTGTCAGTTATCATATTATTTTCTGCAATATATTTTTGCATGTCATCCCTTAAAATTCCCTCAAAAACTTTGCATACTACTGATGTCAGGCTTACTGGACGGTAGTTGCCTGGCTCTACCCTCTTACCTTTCTTAAATATCGGTACCACATCAGCAATCCTCCAATCCTGAGGCACCAACCATCTTTACAAGTGAGTCTAAAAAGATGAGATACAGCGGTCTGTCGATTACAGAGCTCAATTCCCTCAATATTCGTGGATTAATGCCATCTGGCCCTGGGGATTTGTCAATGTTTAATTTACTCAGACGTAGGCGTACTTCATCTTGTGTTAAATTAATTATATCGGGTGGTGGACTTTGATTTTTCACTTGTTGAATGATCCCTGGTACAGTCAGTTCCTTGGTGAATACAGATGGGAAATGCCTATTTAATATCTCAGTCTTTTGTTTGTCCTCTATAACTAACTTGTTATTATATTTTAAGGGGCCGATACTATCCTTTGTTTTCCTTTTGGCATTAATGTATTTATTAAAGATTTTGGGATTTATTTTAATGTCATTGGCGATTTTTGTTTCAGTAGCTAATTTTGCTTGTTTGATTTCTTTTTTACATTTCCTATTGATATCTTTATACTCCTGCAATGCTATTTCTGTATTCTCAGCCTTTAAGATTTTAAATGCCCTTTGTTTTTGTTTTATTATACTTTGTACAGTCTTATTTATCCATAGTGGTTTCTTTTTATTCCTGGACATTTTATTACCAGAGGGTATACGTTTTTTACAGGACTCTAGTAGTATATCCTTAAACTTACCACATTTATGTTCGGTATCCCCAGTTACCATGACTTTGTCCCAATCTACACATTTAAGCTCTTCCATTAATTTGTTGAAATCAGCTTTCCTAAAATTCCAGGTTTTAGCATTCCCCCTTTGAAATGTTCTATTGAATATTATGTTGAAGCTTACCATATTATGATCGCTGGTGCCCAAGTGCTCCCGGACCTGTAGATCTGAAATTGTATCCAGTCTATTTGACAGGACCAGATCTAGCAAATTATCTCCCCTGGTCGGTTCACCTACCATCTGAGAGAGGAAATGGTCTTGAATGGTAGATAAGAACTTACAGCTTTTAGCAGAACCAGAAGATTCTATGTCCCACTGAATGTCTGGATAGTTGAAATCCCCCATAATAAGAACCCGATTATTATTATTAGCTGCCTTTTCAATTTGTTCCAGCATTTCACCCTCTATTTGTTCAGGTATGTTAGGAGGCTTATAGCAAACTCCAATTAGCATTTTTCCATTATTCCCCTCCCCATGTACATTTACCCATACTGACTCTACATTGTTGCTGTTTCCCTCAATGTCATCATACAACACAGGTTTTAGGTTAGATTTAATAAATATACACACCCCACCACCTTTTTGGCCTTTCCTGTCCTTCCTAAATGTACTATAACCCTGTATGATTGTCACCCAGTCATGGCTTTCATCCAGCCAGGTTTCCGTAATGCCCACCACATCATAATCCATGGTTGACATAAGAGTCTCCAATTCATTCATTTTGTTTGCAAGACTTCTTGCATTTGCCAGTAGACATTTAATCCTATTAACACCTTTATTACTCCTAGCCTCCCTACCTTCCTTGTATGTCCCATCCCCCCTAATCCTTCATTGACCCCTACCGTCTCCCTGTCTCTATCTGCTCTATCTATCCCCTTATTTGCTCCACTACCCTCCCTCCCCCCCGATCCTAGTTTAAAAGCTCCTCCATCCGTCTGACCATTTTTCCCCCAGCACAGCTGCACCTTCCCCATTGAGGTGCAGCCCGTCCCTACCGTAGAGCCTGTAGCCGACTGAGAAGTCGGCCCAGTTCTCCATGAACCCGAACCCTTCCTTCCTGCACCAATTTCTAAGCCACATATTTATCTCCCTAAGCTCCCGCTGTCTTTCTAGTGACGCTCGTGGCACCGGTAGTATTTCTGAAAACACCACCTTGGAGGTCCTGGACTTCAGCTTCTCTCCTAGTTCCCTGTAATCATTTTTAAGGACCTTCCACCTGCCTCTAACTTTGTCATTAGTACCAATGTGCACCATGACCGCTGGGTTTTCCCCAGCCCCACCCAGCAATCTGTCTATCCGATCCACAATATGCCGAACCCGAGCACCCGGCAGACAACACACTGTTCGGCATTCACGGTCTCGGCGACAGATGACCCTGTCTGATGTAAGTGTTGAAATTTTGTTCAGTGCCTCTACAGGACAAATTAAGCATTAGTAATATTGCAAAGATGCTATTCTTGTGTCCAAATATCATTAAACCATGCATCTTAATCCTATTCTGTCTGAATTAGAGATACTATTCTCTAGGTCACAATGGGCAACTCTGACACCTGTTGTTAATATTGCGCGTATGCATTGTACTTGACATATAAGATGACAGCACCCATTGTGTCAGGGCTTTTCATTTACTGCTCCTTGTTAAATCTTGTTTGTTTTAATCCTGCGACTATTACTTTACAATCCCAGATCTGTATGAGAAGGATTACAGAGATCGTGATAGTCTTCAGCCTGTGATTACATTGTGCCCGGTGCTCCCGGCATTGGAAGGTGTATTTCCGCAATAATCCATAGATAATTTATGTCCTGTCTGTGAGATTAAGCACTATAGATCCTTAGGACGGAAATAAAGTAAGTGCATGTGTTCTTCCTCATTATATACCTTGTAAATCCATTTACATTACAAGGTCAAGCATACTGTATGTTATATAAAGAAATCTAATTACTAAACACAAGGATATTAATGTACTGCGGACTCAATGTGACATTAATAAAGAAGTACTGGCTGTAACTACTCCTGTTCATCATGCTGCTTTTAAGTCGACTATACTATTTTCTTTTTAATCTTGAATAAAGCTATATGCATCTGCTGGAATTTGATTTCAGAATTGCTGATATTGAGCCGGAACTTTGATTCATATTGAATTTTTATGAATGTGGCTTATTTTGATATAAAGTATGTACAGACCCCAAATATACAAAAAATAAAGTTAAAATAAAAATATATATTCAGCTATACCTCCATGCAAATTCCACCAGGTTGTCTGCTCAATAAGCTAAAACCGAACCGGTGAAAACTAAGGGCGTAGAGGACTGCGTGGAGGACTGCACAGATAGAGAGCCAAGTGAAGGCCATGGTGAGTTATGCAAACAGTATATTTTTATGAATGTGGCTTATTTTGATATAAAGTATGTACAGACCCCAAATATACAAAAAATAAAGTTAAAATAAAAATATATATTCAGCTATACCTCCATGCAAATTCCACCAGGTTGTCTGCTCAATAAGCTAAAACCGAACCGGTGAAAACTAAGGGCGTAGAGGACTGCGTGGAGGACTGCACAGATAGAGAGCCAAGTGAAGGCCATGGTGAGTTATGCAAACAGTATATATATATATATATTTTTTTTGTACATTCATGGCCGTAAAACAAAGCAAAATGGCAGCTTCCATTTGGCTGGTGTCACGATTCCTCTGTGCAGAGCATCTTGTCTATGGAGATGCTCAGCTGCACTTACCTGTGTTACTAGGTAGCAGTTTTTTGACAGCACAGGATTCCATGTTGGTGGTTATAACTCAAGTGTTCCACCTGTTACTATTCATCTGTCCAGAGCATTTTGCCTTTGGAGATGTTCTGCTGCCCTTTCCTGTGTTACTAAGCTAGCAGTATGTTTGACAGCACAGGATTCCATGCTGGTGCTGATTTCTCAGGTGTCGCACCTTCCTGTAGTTACTCAGGCTTCTTTACTAAGCATGCTCGCCCAGGACAACGCCAGTTGTATTTTCTGGTTCTGCAATGTTCTGTTAGCTTGTGTCTCTGCTAGTGCTCTCTGACCCCGGACTGTTATTGGTCTCCTATCTGCCTTCTCCCTGTTCCTGTTGTGACCAACTGCCTTTTGACCTCAGACCATTACCTGACCACATCTCTGTCTGCTCCTTGATCTAATATGTACTCTCCTGGAATTCTGACCCTCGGCCTGTGACATGACCGCACTTCTACCTACACCCTGTGTTCTGTTGTGTCATCCTGTTTCCTGACCACGGCTTGTCTGACTACTCTCCTGCCTATACTATCCGTATGTAGTGACAAGCATCACAGCTGGATTTGAAAAATTAAATTATTGCAAAATTCAAAGTGGATTCAATTTGCTTTGAATTAATTTGCTCATTTTTAGTTTAAAGTCAATCTGAATGTTCTGTAGACAAGACACGATCCTCCGTAGGCTTCATGTGCACTTTTTGGAGTTCTGTACTCCTTTATTCTTTGAAACTGCAGGAACTCTGAGTGCAGTTGAACAAATTTCATTAAGTGCTCCATGTAAGGAGCTCTTCAAGAAATCCCTTACACATTAAGTATTCAAATCAAAATGTTAGGCTATGTGCCTAAGGCGTCTTTTTCAGGCAGATTCTGCATGGCGTCAACCTGAAAAAGCACTGATAAAGCTCCCCATAAAACCAACATAATTACTACCAATGTTAATACTGTACAATATCGATGTGAACATGTCCATCTTATAACACATCTTTTAACCGCTTGAAGGCTTGAAAACCCTGAAGCGATTAAAAGAAGGATACTCATCCTTCACTGCAGGGGCGGAAATACAATTGGTGCAACTAGTGCCACCACACAGGGGTCCAAGGGGTAAGGAGACCCAGGTTTACTTTCAAAGTAGGAGGAAATTGGGTTTTTGATGAGACTAAAAAGGGCCCATATACTCTTCTTGCGCAGGGACCCTTTTCTGCCTGTGTCCATCAGTGCATCACTCTTTAGAGTAAAAGACTTCAGAGGAAAGCAACCTCAAGAACAATGGCTAGTAAACCCATAAAGCTGGTTAAATACCTTTGCAAGTCATGCATACATAAAGTCATGGAGAGCTGTAGCCCAACTATGTATGTGTGGTGCCCTGGACAAGCCAGGACATCACAGGTACTGCAACAACACACCCCACACCCCGGTTAGGCACATTAGTCACACACACAAATCCTTGTTGCCTCCCTCCAGGGGCTGATGTCCACACCAGGTGGGGCAGGGCCAGGCAGTTGGCTCCACCCACCGAGGAGTTCACAGTCCTGGAAGCGGGAAAGGAGTGGAGTTGAGTCAGAGAGAGTGGAAGTGGAGGAGCGAGGAGTAGTGATGAGCGAGTATGCTTGTTACTACTCGGTACTCGCACGAGTATCACTGTACTCGGGCTACTCGGCGGGTACCGAGTAATTTCGCGATACTCGTGCTGTACTCGTGGTCTTCATCTTTGCATGTTGGCGCTCTTTTGAGAGCCAGCCCTCATGCAGGGATTGGCTGGCAGACCACTGCAATGCCACAGCCCTGTTAGTTGTGGAATTGCAGTGATTGGCCGGCCTGCACAGCGTGATCGAGCCTTTATACCGGCGGGCACTCTGTGCTCTGCACACAGCCATCTCATATTGCCTGCTTTCCCCGTCCACAGGCACCTATGATTGGTTGCAGTGAGACACGCCCCCACACTGAGTGACAGGTGTCTCACTGCACCCAATCACAGCAGCCGGTGGGCGTGTCTATACTGTGCAGTAAAATAAATAATTAAATAATTAAAAAAAACGGCGTGCGGTCCCCCCAATTTTAATACCAGCCAGATAAAGACATACAACTGAAGGCTGGTATTCTCAGGATGGGGAGCCCCACGTTATGGGGAGCCCCCCACCCTAACAATATCAGTCAGCAGCCGCCCAGAATTGCCGCATACATTAGATGCGACAGTTCTGGGACTGTACCCGGCTCTTCCCGATTTACCCTAGTGCGTTGGCAAATCGGGGTAATAAGGAGTTAATGGCAGCCCATAGCTGCCACTAAATCCTAGATTAATCATGTCAGGCGTCTCCCCGAGATTCCTTCCATGATTAATCTGTAAATTACAGTTAAAAAACACACACACCTGAAAAATCCTTTATTAGAAATAAAAAACACTAACAAAGTCCCTCATCACCAATTTATTAACCCCGACAAACCCTCCATGTCCGGTGTAATCTACGGACCTCCAGCTTCGCGTCCAGCTGTGCTGCATGAAGGTGACAGGAGCTGCAGAATACACCGCCGCTCCTGTCAGCTTCACACAGCAACTGAGGTGAGTAGCGCGATCAGCTGCTGTCAGTCAGGTAACTCACGGCCACCGCTGGATCCAGCGGTGACGCGATTAACCTCAGTGACAGCAGCTGATCGCTATACTCACCTCAGTTGCTGCATGGAGCTGACCGGAGCGGCGGTGAGTAGCGCGATCAGCTGAGCTGTCACTGAGGTTACCCGCGGCCACCGCTGCATCCATCGCTGGATCCAGGTAACCTCAGAGAAAGCTCAGCTGATCGCTATACTCACCTCAGTTGCTGTGTGAAGCTGACCGGAGCGGCAGTGAGTAGCGCGATCAGCTGAGCTGTCACTGAGGTTACCCGCGGCCACCGCTGCATCCAGGTAACCTCAGTGACAGCTCAGCTGATCGCTATACTCACCTCAGTTGCTGTGTGAAGCTGACTGGAGCGGCGGTGAGTAGCGCGATCAGCTGAGCTGTCATTGAGGTTACCCGCGGCCACCGCTGCATCCACCGCTGCATCCAGGTAACCTCAGTGACAGCTCAGCTGATCGCTATACTCACCTCAGTTGCTGTGTGAAGCTGACAGGAGCGGCGGTGTATTCTGCAGCTCCTGTCACCTTCATGCAGCACAGCTGGACGCAAAGCTGGAGGTCCGTAGATTACACCGGACATGGAGGGTTTGTCGGGGTTAATAAATTGGTGATGAGGGACTTTGTTAGTGTTTTTTATTTCTAATAAATAGTGATGAGCGAGTACTAAAAAGCTCGGGTGCTCGAAGCTCGGGCCGAGCCTCCCAAGATACTCGTGTACTCGGCCCGAGCAACGAGCCCAATGTTATCCTATGGGAGACCCGAGTATTTTTGTGAAATGACCACCGGCAGCATGTAGAAACCCTAAAAATGGCACAAAAGTCTCAGAAGAGTGCTCAAATGACATGGCAACAGCATGGGGAAGACGCCTTGAAGCATTTATCACTCAAAAGTCACAGCTGTGAACAATTTTGTCCGCGTTTTACGCCATTTTTACGGACTCACCAGAAAACCTTCCAAAATGACACCAAAATGAATTTTCATGGCGGAAATGTTAAGGGCACATACCCAATAGTGAGATAGAGCTAATGTATGTTACTTTTTGAGATCAATACATGAAAGATTTTACGTAAAAAATTGTGTGGCACTCCGATGTCCCTGAGAAGAGACGTACATAAAGGCCTCTGAGTCTAATATGCCCATTTTGAGGAAGTGAGTCTTTGTAGTATTTTCCTTTGCCAGGTCAGTCCAAAATTGTGAGGTTCACCAATGCCCCTGCATAGAGACGTGCATGAGGGCCTGTAAACCTGATGTGCCCATTGTAAGGAAGTGGGTGTATTATAGTATAGCCCTTTGGCAGGGCAGCCAAAAATTGAGAGGCTCCACATTGTCCCTGGATAGAGACGTGCATGAGGGCCTGTAAACTTGAAGTGCCCATTGTAAGGAAGTGGGTCTATTGTAGTATAGCCCTTTGGCAGGGCAGCCAAAAATGAGAGGCTCCACATTGTCCCTGGATAGAGACGTGCATGAGGGCCTGTAAACTTGAAGTGCCCATTGTAAGGAAGTGGGTGTATTATAGTATAGCCCTTTGGCAGGGCAGCCAAAAATTGGGAGGCTCCACGTTGTCCCTGGGTAGAGACGTGCATGAGGGCCTGTAAACTTGAAGTGCCCATTGTAAGGAAGCGGGTGTATTATAGTATAGCCCTTTGGCAGGGCAGCCAAAAATTGAGAGGCTCCACGTTGTCCCTGGGTAGAGACGTGCATGAGGGCTTCAAAACATTAAGTGTCCATTGTCAGGAAGTGGGTGTATTATAGTATAGCCCTTAGGCAGGGCAGCCAAAAATTGGGAGGCTCCACGTTGTCCCTGGGTAGAGACGTGCATGAGGGCCTCAAAACATTAAGTGTCCATTGTCAGGAAGTGGGTGTATTATAGTATAGCCCTTAGGCAGGGCAGCCAAAAATTGGGAGGCTCCACGTTGTCCCTGGGTAGAGACGTGCATGAGGGCCTCAAAACATTAAGTGTCCATTGTCAGGAAGTGGGTGTATTATAGTATAGCCCTTAGGCAGGGCAGCCAAAAATTGGGAGGCTCCACGTTGTCCCTGGGTAGAGACGTGCATGAGGGCCTCAAAACATTAAGTGTCCATTGTCAGGAAGTGGGTGTATTATAGTATAGCCCTTAGGCAGGGCAGCCAAAAATTGGAAGGCTCCACGTTGTCCCTGGGTAGAGACGTGCATGAGGGCCTCAAAACATTAAGTGTCCATTGTCAGGAAGTGGGTGTATTATAGTATAGCCCTTAGGCAGGGCAGCCAAAAATTGGGAGGCTCCACGTTGTCCCTGGGTAGAGACGTGCATGAGGGCCTCAAAACATTAAGTGTCCATTGTCAGGAAGTGGGTGTATTATAGTATAGCCCTTAGGCAGGGCAGACAAAAATTGGGAGGCTCCACGTTGTCCCTGGGTAGAGACGTGCATGAGGGCCTCAAAACATTGTTCCCATTGCAAAGGAGCGGGTCTCCTGTCGTTGTAATGTCCATTCTGCAAAGAATGGGCGAAAAAATTTACCACTGGGGGTATACCTGAAACAAAGGCCTAAGTATTGCAATTTGTAACGGTCATCATGGTGGCGCATGAGGAGAAGGAGGAGCAGTCCAGCGATTATCCAAAGTCCAGAAGTGTGTACCCATGGGTGAGTGGAGGTACATGGCAAACTTTAAATTCCGCTCTCATTTGCTGGTGGTGTGGTGAAGTCTGGCCCAATCCAACCCTTGTTCATCTTGATCAGAGTCAGCCTGTCAGCATTTTCAGTTGACAGGCGGGTGCGTTTATCTGTAATGATTCCACCTGCGGCACTAAAAACACGCTCTGACAAAACGCTAGCGGCAGGGCAGGCCAGGACTTCCAAGGCGTAGAGAGCCAATTCATGCCACGTGTCCAGCTTGGATACCCAATAATTGTAAGGCACAGAGGAATGTCGGAGTACAGTTGTTCGATCTGCAAGGTACTCCTTCAGCATCTGGGCAAACTTAGGATTTCTTGTGGCACTACCCCGCACCTCAGGGGCTGTGGTACGTGAGGGGCTGAGAAAACTGTCCCACATCTTAAAGACTGTTCCCCTACCTCTGGCGGATTGGACTTGTGCCTCTCTCGGCTGTACGCCTCGGTTGTCCACTGATTCCTGACCTATGCCGCTAGCGTTTTGTGAGGGGAATGCTTTGCCTACTTCCGTGACTATGGCCTTCCGGAACTGCTGCATTTTGGTTGACCTCTCCTCCACGGGAATAAGAGACAAAAAGTTCTCCTTGTAGCGTGGGTCTAACAGTGTTACCAACCAGTAATGATTGTCGGCCAAGATGTTCTTAACGCGAGGGTCACGAGACAGGCAGCTTACCATAAAGTCAGCCATGTGCGCCAGACTCTTAACAGCCAGGACTTCAGTAGCCTGACCAACAAGATGACTGAACATGCTGTCCTCCTCCTCCTCCTCCTCATCTACCCTGTCCTCTGGCCAGCCACGCTGAACTGAGGATATGACTGGTGTGCATGTCATATCCTCAATTTGGCCGGAGAGTTGCTCCATGTCTTCATCCTCCTCCTCGTCATAGTCCTCCACTGCACGTTGTGATGAGACGAGGCTGGGCTGTGTGTTATCACCCACACCCACTACTGTTTCTTGCTGCAACTCATCGCGCTCCGCCTGCAATGCATCATGTTTGTTTTTCAGCAGAGACCGTTTTAGAAGGCAGAGTAGCGGTATGCTGACACTAATAATGGTGTCATCACCACTCACCATCTTGGTGGAGTCCTCAAAGTTTTGGAGGATGGTACATAGGTCTGACATCCATCTCCACTCCTCAGGTGTTATGTGTGGAGTTTGACCCATTTCCCGACGGCTTAGGTGATGCAGGTACTCAACAACTGCCCTCTTCTGCTCACATATCCTGACCAACATGTGCAGAGTTGAATTCCAACGCGTGGGGACATCACACACCAGTCTGTGAGCCGGAAGATGCAAACGGCGCTGAAAGCCGGCAAGGCCGGCTGAAGCAGTAGGTGACTTTCGAAAATGTGCAGACAGGCGACGAACTTTTACCAGCAGATCAGACAGCTCTGGGTATGACTTTATAAACCGCTGAACCACGAGGTTGAGCACATGGGCCACGCATGGAACATGTGTCAGCTGGCCTCGCCTCAAAGCCGCCACCAGGTTCCGGCCATTGTCACACACGACCTTTCCTGGCTTTAGGTTCAGAGGTGTGAGCCAGTGATCTGCCTGCTGTTTCAGAGCTGTCCACACCTCTTCTGCATTGTGGGGTTTGTCACCGATGCAGATTAGCTTCAGCACAGCCTGTTGCCGCTTCGCCGAGGCAGTGCTGCAGTGCTTCCAGCTTTGGACTGGTGTGGAGGGTACAGTGGATGAGGATGCGCAGGAGGAGGAGGAGGCTGAAGAGCATGACATTCCTGAGCTGTAGAGTGTGGGTGAAACACTGACTGAGGTAGGGCCTGCAAACCTTGGTGTGGGAAGGGCGTGTTCCGTCCCTCGCTCAGACTGGGTCCCAGCTTCCACAATATTAACCCAGTGTGCCGTCAACGAGATGTAGCGGCCTTGCCCACAAGCACTTGTCCACGTGTCTGTGGTTAGGTGGACCTTGGGTGAAACAGCGTTGTTCAGGGCACGTGTGATGTTTTGTGACACGTGGTTATGCAACGCGGGGACGGCACACCGGGAGAAATAGTGGCGGCTGGGGACCGAGTAACGTGGGACAGCTGCCGCCATCAGCTCGCGGAATGCTTCTGTCTCCACCAGCCTAAAAGGCAACATTTCCAGCGCAAGCAGTCGCGAAATGTTAGCATTTAGAACTGTGGCATGTGGGGTGTTGGCAGTGTATTTGCGCCTGCGTTCAAAGGTTTGCTGAATGGATAACTGAACGCTGCGCTGGGACAAGGATGTGCTTGATGATGGTATTCTTTCTGCGTAGGCAACTGCAGGTGCAGGAGTGGAGGAGGCTTGTTCGCAGGCAGCATGGACAGGGGATTGGCTCGCATGCACAACCAGCGAAGACGTAGCAGTGACATCACCAAGCACTGCTCCTCGACTCTGTTGTACTTCCCACAAAGTCGGGTGCTTGGCTGACATGTGCCTGATCATGCTGGTGGTGGTCAGGCTGCTAGTTTTGGTACCCCTGCTGATGCTGGCACGGC
Source organism: Anomaloglossus baeobatrachus (assembly GCF_048569485.1). NCBI lineage: Eukaryota > Metazoa > Chordata > Amphibia > Anura > Aromobatidae > Anomaloglossus > Anomaloglossus baeobatrachus. The sequence continues at coordinate 57,214,163 of NC_134354.1, forward strand.
AGGTGTTGCAAATGGCCTTTTTAGAATCATCTGGAGCCAACTTAAAAAACTGCCAGACTCGGGAAGACCTAACATTTGTACAGGCACCTTGTGTCGTCGTGTTGTTCCGGGGAACGGTTGCCTGACTTCTGCCTGGGGCCACCACCCTGCTTCTTACTCCCTGTTGTGATGCTACGCCTCCCTCCCCCTGTGCACTGCTGTCCTCGCTCTGCATATCCTCCTGCCAGGTTGGGTCAGTTACTGGATCATCCACCACGTCGTCTTCCTCTTCCGCACCCTGCTCCTCCTCCTGACTTCCTGACAATTGTGTCTCATCATCGTCCACCACTTGTTGAGACACGTTGCCAACTTCGTGAGAACGTGGCTGCTCAAATATTTGGCCATCTGTACAGACGATCTCCTCATGACCCACTTCAATATGAGCTGGCGAGAGGCCAGAATGTGTGAATGGAAACGTGAACAGCTCTTCCGAGTGTCCAAGTGTGGGATCATTAATGTCCGAGGAGGACGTGTACTCAGCCTGGTGGTAGGAAGGAGGATCAGGTTCAGAAATGTGCGGTGCAGTATCACGGCTACTGACACTTGACCGTGTGGAAGACAGAGTGTTTGTGGTGGTGCCAATCTGACTGGAAGCATTATCTGCTATCCAACTAACAACCTGTTGACACTGGTCTTGGTTCAAGAGCGGTGTACTGCTGCGGTCCCCAAGAATTTGGGACAGGACGTGCGAGCGACTAGATGTGGCCCTTTGTTGTGGCGAAATTAGAGCTTGCCCACGACCTCGGCCTCTGCCTGCACCACCATCACGTCCACTTCCTTGTTCCTTGCCAATGCCCTTGCGCATTTTGCAATGCTGTGCTGACGTGTATTCACTACTTGTGCGTTATATCAAAGTTTGTGGAAATTGCACACAAGTGCACCTGTACGCTGCCACCGACAGGCACACACGTGCGGTTTTAAAAACCAAGCACGGACGCACTAAGAACCTAACAGGTTTTTTTGGGGAGCGACAATTACAGACAAGTCAGACACTATCTGGACTGTTTTAGACTGTGTACACCAGCCCCAGATATGATGAAGGCTGGTATACGGTCACCACTAGGAATGGCTATATATACCCTGCCTGCCTGCCTGCCTGCCTGTATACTGCTACAATAGTCCTGACAAGGACTCTTCTGGTCACTAGCCTGTATTCAGACCTGGCTATACCCTGCCTGTATATAGCAACAATAGTCCTGAGAAGGACTCTGCTACTGTACTCCGACCTGGCTATACCCTGCCTGCCTGTATACAACTAGAATAGTCCTGAGAAGGACTTTTGGTCACACTGTTTGCAGCCCTGCAACTGAAAAAGCTATAAAGGGCCGCAAAGCTTTCCCTGAATCAGCGACACTCTCCCTGCACTGACTGTCTGGATAGCTGTGAGCAGAGCACAGCGCGCCGGCCGGTATAAAGGCTCGGTCACGCTGTCCAGGCCAGCCAATCACTGCAATTCCACAACTAACAGGGCTGTGGCATTGCAGTGGTCTGCCAGCCAATCCCTGCATGAGGGCTGGCTCTCAAAAGAGCGCCAACATGCAGAAATGAAGACCACGAGTACAGCACGAGTATCGCGAGATTACTCGGTCCCCGTCGAGTAGACCGAGTACAGTGATACTCGTGCGAGTACCGAGTAGTAACAAGCATGCTTGCTCATCACTACTAATAAAGGATTTTTCGGGTGTGTGTGTTTTTTAACTGTAATTTACAGATTAATCATGGAAGGAATCTCGGGGAGACGCCTGACATGATTAATCTAGGATTTAGTGGCAGCTATGGGCTGCCATTAACTCCTTATTACCCCGATTTGCCAACGCACTAGGGTAAATCGGGAAGAGCCGGGTACAGTCCCAGAACTGTCGCATATAATGTATGCGGCAATTCTGGGCGGCTGCTGACTGATATTGTTAGGCTGGGGGGCTCCCCATAACGTGGAGCTCCCCATCCTGAGAATACCAGCCTTCAGCCGTATGGCTTTATCTGGCTGGTATTAAAATTGGGGGGACCGCACGCCGTTTTTTTAAATTATTTAATTATTTTTTTCACTGCACAGTATACACACACACCGGCTGCTGTGTTTGGGTGCAGTGAGACACCTGTCACTCAGCGTGGGGGCGTGTCTCACTGCAACCAATCATAGGCGCCGAAAAGCAGGAAAGCAGGGAATACGAGATTGTTTAATGAGAGGCCGGATTTTTCAAAAGAGGAAAAGCCGCCAGAGTTTAGTGAACAGCTGTGCAGCGCCGCGGCAGTGATCGGGGAACGGTAAGTAAGAGAGAGGGGGGAGAATGACCGACAGACTGTGAGAGGGGGACAGACAAGACAGAGAGAGACCGACAGAGCGAGACCGACCGACGGGAGATAGATTTAAAAAAAAAATGACTGACATCGCTAGTAAAAAGCACAAAACGTGCGTTTTGGACATCGGAGTGCCACACAATGTTTTACGTAAAATCTTCCATGTATTAATCTCAAAAAGTAACATACACCAGCTCTATCTCACTATTGGGTATGTGCCCTTAACATTTCCGCCATGAAAATTCATTTTGGTGTCATTTTGGAAGGTTTTCTGGTGAGTCCGTAAAAATGGCGTAAAACTCGGACAAAATTGTTCACAGCTGTGACTTTTGAGTGATAAATGCTTCAAGGGGTCTTCCCCATGCTGTTGCCATGTCATTTGAGCACTCTTCTGAGACTTTTGTGACATTTTTAGGGTTTCTACATGCTGCCGGGGGTCATTTCATAAAAATACTCGGGTCTCCCATAGGATAACATTGGGCTCGGTGCTCGGGCCGAGTACACGAGTATCTTGGGATGCTCGGCCCGAGCCTCGAGCACCCGAGCTTTTTAGTACTCGCTCATCACTAGCGAGGAGTGGTAGTGGAGGAGCAAGAGCAGACTGACCATGTCCGGGTACGTGGCCCGGGCACCCAAGAGCAAGGTTGGCAGACGGTGGTGACCGTCTGCAGGTGAGGCCGATTGACGCACAACCGTTAGGATCGGGGACGGGTGGTGGCCCGCCGGTACCGAACCGAAGAGAAGCCAGCACCATTCGGCAGGGCCTACGGACCCCGACCAGGCTTGGAGTCGCCGTTAAACCGGTCAAATCCGTCAGCGACGGGAAACTCCGGGGTTTCCCAGAAGCAAAGACCCGACTGAAGGCAACCACTCAACCGTGAAGGGAAATACAGCTATCGCCACAGCTAGAGTTCCCAGGGCCAGAGCCTGCGGGCAAAAAGGGGCTCCTCTGGCAAATACACCGCTGGGGAGTGGGTTACCGGTGGGAAGCCATCGGAGCCGACAACACATCACAGGTGCAGGGAGAGACAGTCACCGCCAACCTACCGGGAGTGACTATCGCAGCCGGCTGCGGGACCCATCCATCCAGCCGTTTGTTTTACCAGAGACTCCGTCTACGTCATTGGCTGAGTGAGTACCACCGTGCCGCCTGGCACTGCACTGCCGACCCCGCGACCCTGCACCTCGCCAAACCCCGCCATCACCCTTACAGTCACCATAATCGGGCCCCCGGACCACCAAAACCCCCTACCCACGGAGGGGAGAGAAACATCTCGGCTGCTCCCTGTCATCGCTCCCGGGATTCCCGTAAAGAGCAGCGGTGGTGCCCCCAACCTCACCACAAACCCTGGGTGGCGTCACGGACTAAATCCCCAAACCAAGCCACCCCTTTCACTCACGGGCGAGGAGCGCCGCTCGAGGCCCCGGATCCGGGCCACCGAGCAGCAGCAGCAGCGCCGGACCCGAGCGTTAGTGAGCGCAGCGCCCCGCCGCCTGCGACATATGGTCATGTGTTTTTTCTGTATGGCACTGCGTTACAGAGATTTTATTCTCTTTAGGCAAAGGGAGGGAAGAAATGCAATGTAAGTCATACTAAAGAGCAGTGTTCTCAACTCCTGTTCTCAACAGCCACCAACAGTCCATGTTTTGAGGAATTCGTTAGTAATGCACAGGTCATGGAACTATATCACCTGTGTAATACTATGGAAATCATGCACTGTTGGTGACACTTGACAACTGGAGTTGGGCAACACTGTTATAGGGCATGCTGTGATTTTATAGCAAACTTGGAAGAAAAAGACATGGATCGCACATCCGAAAATCATACTTTGATCTAATGCCGCTAGGCAAAAATTAAATACTAGAACATGAGGTTCTTAGTTTAACATTCTGATGAGACTGTATGAAGCCCACTGTGGTGGCGGTTTTGGGTCAGTGGGGCAGTGTGGCCTGGAGTCATGGGGACTCTGCCTTGCAGCATGGGGGTTGTGAGGCACCAGGTCACCTGCCCTGCTGGTGAATTGTCGCTGCTGCAGCGGTTGGCGCACGGTGCCACACTTCTTAGGCATAAAATAGGGACGCACTCAGAGGTTCACCGTGATGTGGCAGTGGGCTTCATACAGTCTGATCAGAATGTTAAATTAAGAACTTCATGTGCTAGTATTGAATTTTTGCCTAGCAGCATTAGATCAAAGTATGATTTTGGGATGTGCGATTCATGTCTTTTGTATGCTATGATTTTATATTTGCCTAATTTTTAATGAATGAATGAATGTGTCACAGGAAGGTATGGAGGTAAAAAGGATAAGGGCACCTGGACTGACCCTCAGGCTAGATGACTCTTGCTATCCCTGATCCCAGGATTACCTCTGATGGTGAGGACGACTGGGTCATCACTCCAACCCTGCTCCAAACCAGCCCTGATCTAGTACGCCCTCTCCCACCACCCAAGGGGATAACTGGGATCGGAGTGGTAACACCAACAAATAGACAAACTGGGGGGAAAAAAACAAAACTCTGTTACAACACACAAAAACACAGAGGAATTACAAAAGGTAAAGAGGAAAACCAAAGCAGGAAAGAAAATACAAGACAAAGGGTATCTCCACAACAATAGCAAGAAAACAGCAGAACTTGCACTAGCAGCTGTAAAGCGACTCCCTCTCTCCTCAGCAGAGCTTGGCAGAAAAATCTATCACCTGCAAGGAAGAGGTGACTGATCAGGCTTTTTAAAGAGGAGGGGAGTGGCTGCAAAAGGCTACAGCTGAGCTTCAATTAAGCAACTCCATAGGGCTCAAGAGTAGGAAAAAAAGTCTCAAATACTAGTACCTTCACAAATCTCTCAAGGCCGAGAGATAATCATGATAGTATATCTCTATATGAAATCTGAGGCTCATGGAGGTACAGAGTGGTGAAATAGACTTCTATTGGTACAAAATTAAATGGTCCTATTACTGATGTGTGCATGAGCCCTAAGGATAAACCTAGGGGCAACTGATGTGCCCGTGGGATCTTGGGGAAATTACTCATCACCGGGCCGGTGTTGGGTGTTTGGGTTGTCACAGTGGCCTGGCCCGGCTCTGTGATCCTGCGGTGTCAACCAAAATGATGAAGGGGGATGTGGGTGATGATTGGAGTAGTTGTCTTTTGTGATGCTGCCTGTGGTATGCAGCTATAGCGGCAGCCGTCGCTGTGGAAAGTCTCTCTCTGCTGAGGTGGATGGTAACGCAGCTCAGATGTTGCAGCTCTCCACTGGCAGAGCTAGGCCCAGGGAGGATTTTGGGGGCCATAGTCCATCACAGTGTGGAAAGCGCGGGGCACAATAAGAATCAGACAACACAGTGGTTGCAGTTTAAGGTGTTTATTCAACGAGTTTCTCCTGTCGTTGGACTGCCAGTGTTCACTGTGATGGGCTCCAGACGATCCCGGATAGTTTGAGGGCCGGTACCGGAGGTATATTTCAACTTCCTCCCTGCTCTCTGTTATGTAGGTCCCTGCGACTTGAAGCTACACAGGGACCTCTGTCCTTTGGGGTGGTTATGTTTCCCGTCCCATTTAGCAGGCAGTGCAAGTCCGTTGATGGTCCTCCTTATGGTCATGGTTCATGGCTCTATATGCTGCTTTTCTCTGGGCGCTGTTGTGGACCAGACGTCTTGGTATCATCTGCCCGGAGGATTCTGCTGACAGGCCTTAAAGTGCCCACGAGCCTAGGGCTCCGCACCCTGAAATGTGCGCTGGTCCTGAGGGAGCTATGAGCTCTCCTCTCAGCGACCGTATTCTCCTATATCTCACTCCGTTCCTGGTGGTAACTCAACTCTCTAAGTGTGTGTGTGGCTCCAGTTCCCCAGATCAGTCACCCCGTCTACTCGAGCCCTAGAGTTAGTGGGTGGGAGGCCCCAGACGATATGGTAACCATCCTGAAAGACCCTACCTTAACCCCGTCCCGGTGAGAGGGCAACTGGCTTATGTGTGGTGGTGGACATTGTGAACCGGCACCAACCTCCTCCTAACCCGGGATTAGTACCGCACCTCTGGTGGTATGCAGTACACTGTGGCGACTGAAGCTTTAGGGGGTGCCACAGAACCATACAAGGGGCCCAAGAGAAAAGTGGACCCATTTCCACCTCAATTTGAATTGTGCATTATGTTAACTTATTGGACTGAAAAGGCCCCATATATTGTTCTTTCATGCACATGGACCATCTTTTGTTTGTGTCCACCAGTGGGTAAACAGCTTTGCTTACTGCTCAATAAGAATCAAAGTGAGAAAAAAAAAGGTGAGCGTGATTAAAATAGAGAATGTCAGATATGTCAAATAAGCTAAATATAAATCTTAATAAGTTGCTAATGAAAATGGAAAAATCTCTAAATTCATCTGCTATAATTATAATGAGGAAAAACTAATAGCATGCTATAATGCATGAGGTGTAACAGGGGTAATTTTCCCTGGAAGCATTTTTTTACAGAAGAAAATATAGTGTCTTATGGAGGTGCTATATGACAGCACATAAGTGCTTTGTGACATACATTTACAAAAGGTTGTCACTGCTTTTAATATAAATCTGTCTTTGGAAGGAAAAGCTTTAGACTGTAATAAATGTTTAGCATGTTTGCTTGGAAAACTTTACAACATATATGTTTATCGTTAAAGAAACAACGACATTTCAGAGCAGTGGGATTTTTCTATTAAAGGGAACCTGTCAGGTGCAATATGCACCCAGAGCCACGAGCAGTTCTGGATGCATATCGCTAATCCCTGCCTAACTGTCCCTGTATACACTAGCATAGAGAAAGGGATCTTTAAAAAAAATGTTTCTAAAGATCCTTTATGATATCCTAATGAGGGCAGCAACTAGTCGAAGGGGGATTAGTTCCCTTGGCTAGTCAGCCCCCTTAACATGTAAGCCCACCCCTTTGGGCATGCTAACATGCAAATAAATGTGCAACATCAGAGGATGATCACACTCATCTCTCTGCTGCCATTGCTAGACTTCAGCTCAGTGCACATGATCCAAGACTTTCGTCATGCACACTACCTGAGTTTGAAGCCAGGACACATACACCCAGCTTCATAGTGCGCATGATGTCTGAGATCATGTGCACTGAGCCGAAATTCACCATCGGATGCAATGGTAGCAGAGAGGTGAGTGTGACCATCCTTTAATGCTGCGCATTCATTAGCAAGTTAGCACACCCACAGGGGCATGCTTATATGCTATGGGGAGAGACTAGACAAGGAAAGTAACGTGCTTGTGACTAGCTGCTGGCCTCATTAGCATATGGGATCTTTAGAAATATTTTTTCTAAATATCTCATTATTTATGCTATTATAGGCTGGGATTGTTAGGCAGCGATTAGCAATATGCACCCAGAATTGCTTGTGGTTCTGGGTGCATACGTCACCTGACAACGTTCCCTTTAAATATTTTGCCTGCTGTTGAGTATCTTTGCACATACTGGGCAGATCTCAAACATTTATTTCTTGATAAGTTGGTTATTTCCTTGTTTTCCATGTGTTTTATAAAGCTATTAACTTTCTTTGACCAAACATATGCAAAATTTAATGAGTCATTGTTTATGGGAATTGGGCAGCAATGTGGTGATGTACTATTGACTCAACTATATTGAAAAGAATTCTTGTGTGCCAAAAAAGTCTATATCAAAAGTTTGGCCATATTTCTGCCTATTGGACATCTGAGATCTGGGACAAATGTTTGGTGGACTGTTTAAAATGTTCCTACAGATTATACGGAATTCCGAAATGTCTTTTTCTAGTCTACAAATGTAAAACAAAAAAAAAAATCAACTCAACAAAGGGAACCTGTTACCAGATTTTGGCCTTCTAAACTAAAGCTAGCATCTTAAGCAGTGTCTGTGCTGCATTCTATAAAGGTGCACATTACTCTCTGACCCCCCCCATAGACCCCACAAATACCTTTATAAAAGCTACCTCCCTGTATGTAAATTGTACGGTCTGATGGGCATTCTAATCTGCACCTCCTGTCCTTCCTTTCACCATTCTCTTCCATTGATTGACGTAGATGACACCTCGGGCGCCATCCACATAGGCGGGCAAATTCTCACGCCTGCGCAAATATATTCCCGGCTCACAAAGCCGCACATCACTCTGCCCTACTGTGGGCAGAGCCAAAAATATGGGTACACATGCGTGAACCAGCGAATTCTTTGCGCAGGCACAAGATTTGGCCTATCAATGTGGATGGCGTCAACCGCTTCATCCACATTACTGGGAAAGAGTTTGCGTTTGCGCAGAGAACTCACCAGTTCGCGCAGGAGCAACTATGTTTTTAGCTGCACACTATAGGGTTGAGCGAAGTGCACCTGCGCGAGCTGGGAATATGTTTGCGCAGGCATGAAATATTGCCCGCTTACATGGATGGTGCCTGAGCCATCATCAACATCAATCAGCACAAGAGGATGGCAAAAGGAGGGGCAGGAGGCGCAGATTAGGACACCCATCGGACAGGACCAGACAATTTATGTACATGGTGAGAGATTTTATGAAGGTATTTGTGGGGTCTAGGGGGGGGGTCAGCATATTTATGGAATGCAAGACAGGCGCTGCTTAAGGTGCAAGTTTTAGTTTAGAAGGCCAAAATCTGGTGACAGATTCCCTTTAAATATCAAGACTATTATATCCGTAACATAATAACTATTACATAAGTAATGTGTGATTAAAGCCGCTTTTCAAAATTAGTATGAACAAGAACAAGCATTGATTTTATCACAAGGAGTGAAGCACAAATGACTATGTGTAAAAGGAAGATGAAAGGTTTAGGTTTTTCTATTACAGGAAGGACACATTTAGCAAAATACACAGAAATGATTTAAAGTCATTTAACTAAGAGCACATAATTCTGCAGGGGACTTCCATCTGTTGGCAATGGTAATCAGCTGCCACCTGGTTCTAGTAAAGGACAATATAAGATTATGGCCCTGAAAATGTCAAAATTTCCATTTAAAAATATCATCAAATGTCTACTCCTTTACCACCGAAATAATAACTGTTATTGTAAGGAGGTGAGTTATCAAGTTCTGCCTCACAAAGGAAATAAAAGGGCAGACTGATAGAAATAATTAGAAAATATGAGTTTGAATAACTTTACAATGATTTTTACATTTCTTTTTTAATTTTTATTTTTTTGGGGGGAGGGGAGGACAGGTAGTCATGTTAAATACACCGCAATAATGTATCAAACATGTCACAATGTTTTGACAAACATTATTAGCAGCTAGAAATGATCAGATCTTTTGAAAATTAAGTTTGAGGCAAAAAAAGGTGAGCAAACTGCATATTTAAAGAGCCTTTAAAAGGAACCTGTCAGGTGCAATATGCACACAGTACCACGAGCAGTTCAGGGTGCATATTGCTAATCCCTGCCTAACCGTCCCTGTATACACTACTATAGATAAAAGGATCTTTAGAAAAAGTATTTCTAAAGATCTTTTATCTTATGCTAATGAGCACAGGGACTGGTCCCAAGGGCGTTATATCCCCTGACTAGTCCGCCCTCTTAGCATGTTAGCACGCCCACAGGGGTGTACTAACATGCTATTCAATGCAGCATCACCAGCGGTGATGCACATACCTGTGTTTGCTGTGACTGCACTTTTGAATGCTGGGCACTTCCGGTCATGCGCAGTATAAAGCCGGATGTACGCATCCCGGCTTCAGAGAGGTCTAGTGCGCATGACCGGAAGTGCTGGGCATTAAGAAGATCGGTCACAGCGAACACAGGTACGTTCATCCCCGCTGGTGATGCTGCATTGAATAGTATGTTAGTACGCCCCTGTGCGTGTGCTACCATGCTAAATTGGCGGAGTAGTGGGGGGATATAACACCCTTTGGACTAGTCCCTACGCTCATTAGCATAAGATAAAAGATGTTTAGAAATACTTTTTCTAAAGATCTCTTTATCTATGCTAGTGTATACAGGGACAGTTAGGCAGGGATTAGAGATATACACCTAGAACTGCTCCTGGTTCTAGTTGCATATTGCACCTGACAGGTTCCCTTTAATTATCTGAAAAATATGTCCAGAACACCGAGATCCTCTTGTGCTTTTTAATGTGTAAATAACTACAACCTATCTGTCTAAAGGAGCTTAGTATCCAAATGCAACCAACAGCATATTTAACAACACACTGTTCTATAAAACGTTTGGGGTTACTTAATATTTATAAACAGTCTAAAAATTAACCCTTTTTTGATGGCAGAATATGCAAAGCTGTTTTTTATAGACAGGTGTCAAAAATGAAAAAAAGCTGTGGCTATTTAACACCATTGAGGGGAACAATTATCCACATATAAGGAGAATAATTAGCTTTCATTTTTGCGAAATAATGAAGCAATAATTTTTTAAAAGGCATCCAAAAATTATCCCTTTTTATTGAGGCAAAACAGGTAAACTATTCTGTTTTGAATTTGAAGAAGTAATAGTCTAACAACTAAAAATTAAAAAAAGTATCCTTTTTTTAGAGTCAACAACAAGTATGCTAATCACAAAGTGATCAGACAAGAACAAAAGCTTTTTATCAAACCATTAAAGAGTGAACCCCTTTTCTCTTAAGTAAAAATAGTAGCACTGAGTTGAAAAATTAGCTTTATTTTGGGAACTGTTACTTTAGGGTATAAAAATATCAGAGTACATTTCACAGTAATACTCGCCAGTACCATAAAACATACTAGTCAGCAAGAAGATGTGTGACTAGTATGGCTGTGTAGTTGCAGCATCAGGAGTTAGGATAGTGAAGGCAAGGACATGTTTGGCAGCTTAGGGCCACCAACTGCAATCTCAGAAGCAGCAAGTCAGGCTAGCACTATCAAAAGGGATGCACAGCCAGGAGATGTGTGGCTATGCTGTGGCTACATCAGGAGGAACATGGTAGAGTGCTTAGACAGGGCATGCTGAGCCCACACCATCATTTTTGATAGGCATGAGAATCCATGCAAACCATTGGATGACTGTGAGCATACAGTTCTTTTCTTGACACATAATCTGTGCTTGTTGTTTGTCATTTTGATATAGTAGGAAGAGAAAATGTACTTAGTAGAGATGAGTGAACCTGTTCGATAAAGGTTCGCCAATTTCAAATTCGATACTAGCCTTACCCTGTTGGGTTCAGGCTTGGTAACTAGAGCACTTTCCCAAAAGTCGGCAATGTCTGGTTTTGTTCGATCACTGATCGCATTTTTAAAAAAATGCTTTGTTAATACCATGTTATGCTTTTGGATAGTATTGTGGTGCTGTATAATGAAGGTGGGGATATGTTTAATGAGTGGAGGGGGTGGGGACTCGGTAGAAGACAGAGGAGCCTGGCATCATATTTTTTCCTTAATTTAATTTAAGGATGTTCCTGCAGCCAATGACAGTGCAGCAAAAATCCACAAGATTCAGATAGAAGGGCTTGTGACATTGACTACTTAAGTCATATGTCTGTCTGAATATAAAATACGGACATGTAGCATTGGTGCCATTTTGTGAATGTTGAACATTAAGGAAGGTGCTGCCATCAGTACTGCCGCTGGTGCTGCTAGACAGTTAGCTTGGCTAGGGGTTTAATGACGGGTAGTTGTGATAGATAGGAAGTGATAGTGTAGAATAAGGAAATGCAGTGTAGGAAAAGGTGTGCAACAAATCAGCATTTAATGATAGAAATACTGATTCCTACTTGTGAGTACCCGCTAAAGAGTTGAGAGTGAAGGATGTAAATACCTATTGCTATTTATTACTGCCAGCTCCAAATTAGCCAGTGAAAGACATTTTTAGGTATTGCTAGTTAGTACTGCCTGCTGTAAAGTTGCTAGTGTACTAGGTAAAAAGGTCTTGGCAGTTTTCATTGCCTGCTCAAAATTACACAGTCACTCATATTTCTAGGTATTGTTAGTTAGTACTGACTGCTGTAAATTTTCTAGGGAACTACGTAGAAAGGTCTTGGCAGTTTTCATTGCCTGCTCAAAATTATGCAGTCAACCACATTTCTAGGGATTGTTAGATAGTACTGCCTGCTGTAAATTTGCTAGTGAACTAGCAAAAAAGGTCTTAGCAGTTTTCAATGCCTGCTCAGAATTACGTAGTTAACCACATTTCCAGATATTGTTACTTTTTAGTGTCTTCACTAACTCAGGCAGGAAATAAATAATTTTTCTTTTGTGTCAGGTGTCTGACAGGTGTGGGCGTAGGGTTCTAAAACATCCATTTGAAAAGGGAAGGGTTCATTAACCATGAGTGGTAAATCACAATGAAGCGTGAATAGGCGGGGTGTTCAGATTGTACGTATAGGAAGTTCAGTTACTCAACGCTCTAGTGAGCAAACACAAGCTCATTCTATCCCAAGAAAAATGAGAACAACTTCCATTACTGGACAGCCTACTCCACTAGTTTTTTTTAGCAGCCACACATCGCTACAACTTTGAAATGTTCCTCCCCTCTTTGAGGCTGTTTATACCCCTTGTCTAAGGCAGAGGCCCAAGCCATGTCCATTTACATCAAGGAGAATCTGGGGAGGTGATTAATTCTGAAATTCTCTTCCCTGGTCAGAGATGCGCTTATCATTCTGAAGAAGAATGATATCTTTCTCTTTCCCTTGGACAAATATCCTTTGCCTCTTATTACGAAATTGTTTTATTGACTCAGGGCATCCAGGCTCTTCACAAAAATCAATTTGCGTGGAGTGTGAAACCTGATCCACATATTCCAGGCGAACAAATGGAAGACCAGTTTTAACAGCCGGGATGACTACTACAAGTATCGTGCAATGCTGTTTGGGCTCAGCAATGCCCCTGCAGTCTTCCAAGAATTTTTTAATGATATGTTCTGTGACCTTCTCTATTTTTGTATGGTGGTTTACCTAGATGATATTCTGGTGTTCTCTCCTGATCTGCACACACACAGGAGGAATATTTTCCAGGTCCTGCAAAGATAAAAGGAGAACCATCTGTATGCCAGGTTTGAATGTGCGTCTTCAAGCAAACCTCTCAGCTCTTCCTTGGCTACATCATCTCTGACACAGGGCTGAGAGAGGATCCATGAAGATGTTAGCAATCCTTAAAAGCCCTTGACTAGATGGTGTTTAGGGAATCCAGTGATTTCTGAGATTCGCTAATTACTACTGCCAATTTATACCGCAATTATCGACTCTAGCAGCTTAAACGTCTGCTTTGATCTGCAAGCATGCCAATCCAAAGAATTGGACTCCTATGGCTGAGAATGCTTTTTTTTTCCTCCCTGTAGTAGACCTTCTCTACTGTCCCAGTGCTACATAGGAAGGAAATCAATAAACAGTTATTTCTGGAATATGGATGTTTTATCCTCTGGGGCTGCGGTAGCTGTCACTCTCCTTCTGGGCATATGGTCACCTGCGGAGACTTTTCCACTGCCTTTTCCGTAAAGAAGTGCCATTTTCTCCATAATCTAAGAAAAAGACTGAGTGCCCTTCTAACTTTCTAATGTGAACAGGTGCATATTGAGTAAACATATTAACAAAAAAGAGACAGTTGCACTCTGTAGTGCTAAGAGATGTGTAACAATGAATGTAGGAATATAGACATGCATTAATGCTATGAGAAATTTTTAGCACACAAAAATGGCCAGTTTTATGTGAGCTCAACAGCCAACGCCAAGGTGACCTCTTATTTTTGGGTCCTTGCCTATGCTAATGCCTCTCTTTGGGTTAAAAAACCTCCAATTTATGGGTGGACAGGAACCTGCAAGGCACACTAACCTGTGTGCTAAGTATCTCAATTTTTACAGGTTTTTCAAAGCAGTATTGCATGTCTATATTCCTAGATTCATTATTACACAAGTATGCAATCCTTTAGGATTAGAAGAATTTAAAAATTAAATTTAAAATCTGTTTCTTCAATGGGAGGACAATTAATTGTGAGTGGTACACCTATTTTCTTTAAAGAGCAGATCTCTATCAAACTCTCATTTTCACAAAATGTTTGGTATGAACAAAGAGGATTTCTGATGAACTCAGAACAGTTGTTGATGGTCATCAGATTGGGAAAGGTTCTGTCTCAAAAGAACTTGGACTCCACAAATCAACAGTCATACAAATTGTATACATATGGAGGAAATATAAGACCATAATTACCTTCCCCAGCAGTAACAGATAAATATCGATATAAGCGCAAAGAACATTATAGTCCAAGAAGTCAGAAAAGAACTCAAGGTAACCTCTTAGCAATCACATTGACTAATGTCAAGGTTTCATAGAAAAAAACACTAACCTCCCCCCAAGAAATTGCTTCTTAATTTCTAATTCCTAAAGATCTTCTCTACAGGCAAGAATCTTGTTGGAACAATATTTTTTGGACAGATGTAATCAAGATAGAGATTTTTGGATTAAATTAGAATCATTATTTTGAAAACATGGCAATTGTAACATCATGTACTTGTTTTGCTGCATCTCTGCAAGGATAGCTCAGCAAGGACAAGTGAGTTGCTGTAAAAAATAATAGTTAAAAAGGAATAAAGCTAAAATTTTGTATTGGGGGAAATCAAAGTTCTAACCTTAATTCCATAGAAATGTGGAAAGACCTGAAGTGAGCAATTCTTGAGCGTAAACTCATCAACACACAAGGTATGTTGATCTTTTGGAGGGAGAGCATCATATCAAATGTTGAAAATAAAGATTTATATACTTTTGTCACTCACAGACATGGGATACTTGATTGTTTCCGTTTAATACATTTCATTAATTTATTTGATTTAGTTCTCTTTATCTACTGTGAGGTCTTATGTGAAAATCTTATATAGCTTGAGATCAAATTTACATAAAAATATGGCAAATTCTGAAGGGTTCAGAAACTTTAAAATACCACTGTACCTTATGACTATAACACATAAATGTGATGTAAATCGGACAATCGATAGCTCAGTGTGTGATGATATCAACCCGGGTGCAGGTAGCCACCAAACCACTAGATGTCGCCAAAACACTAATCGACAGTAGTTGCTGTGGGGTAAATATACTAGGTGAAACAGGAACCAAGTGCAGAATAGTTAGTGAACAAGCCGGAGTCGGTACACAGAAAAGTCAAGTAAGTACAAGGGGAGAGCAGAGGTGGAGTCAGGGAACAAGCTGGGGTCGATATACAGAGAGGTCAAGTCAGTACACAGGGACTGGCAGAGGTGGAGTCAGAGGGCTAGCCAGAGTCGGTAAATGGAGCAGTCACGTCAGTACACAGGGACTGGCAGAGACAGAGTCAGAGAGCTAGCCGAGGTTGGTACACTTAGGGAATAAAATCAAAAAGAAAAAGTTAGGAGGGGAATAGGAAAGCCATGTAGTGGGATAAGATCAGGTAGGACACTCACAGGAACAAGAGTCGAGCACTGCCTAGCAGGAAGTATCACTAGCAGCATTCCGGGGGCAAGGACTCAAAGAGAAGGTCGATTATCACCCAGAGCTAAGCACCAACGAATAAGCCCCTCTGCTCGGGTCAGGAACCGAACCCACAGTGAGGAAAAACACATATCAGCTCTGCAAGGAGCAGAGCCACAAGTAATAATCATGACATTGTTTGCACTTAGCTTTGGTTTGTTGTTTGACCTTTTTTGTTTTAGATATAAATCCTAAATCCAGTAACATTTTTCCAAATGTTTAAAAATCCCAAAGAACTTTCACAATTTTCTCCTGAACTTCTCCCTGAGACAATCATGATTAATTTCCTCAAATTAATTAATAATTTTCTCCACTGTTCATAGGAAACAGTCAAAATACAGAGTCAGGAATAAATAAATAAAAAGAACATTGTCAAATGTAGCATAATTGGTCAAGATCACTAAGGTCATAAATAAATTGGTATTGTTATTTAATGATACCTGCATTACCAAGAACTAAACATAGGATCAACCATTTACATATGATGGTAATTGATCTAAATCAGTAGGTCAACTGGAAGAAAACCATATAGTTTGTTAATTATAGTTAGGTATAATTCTTCTAATTAAAGGTTTCCAATTCAATTTATATACATTTAAGTAATTTACTTTAACTATTATCTTCAATGAATAAAATGCCATGGGAATAAATGAAAACATAAATATAACAGCAACAATAATTTGAGGTAAAGAAAAAAATAAACACAGGCATTCAAAAGTGTACATTATATACTGTTAACGCTCTTCAGTTAAATTACTATATATGTGTTTTTATGCAACAATTTCAATCCATTATATTATTTCTGTGGAAAAAATAGTATTAAAGGCAATGTATTATTTGAAAATGACCTAATGTTTCAATCAAGAATTTTTGGTATTTTTTTAATTTTCCTTGTTACTCCTACAGAAAAATAACTTGGTAAAATTTTCATTAAGTTCACGAGCCTCATAACAGATTAAGTCTGAACTCATACAATGTGGCCTACAGAATGAAATATCTTTGCTGATCCGTGTTTTTTTTTTTAACAGCAGAGATAAATGGATCTTTTGAAATCGTCAAAATCAATAGTGAATTTGCCCCAATAATTTGATTCATGGCAATTACATTTTCTCAAATCTCAATACTTGAAAGCTTGTAGTTTTGGTGGAAAGGAGAGAGGGAACCTGGAGCTTACACGTAACAGGGGTAAGATAAAGAGAGAGGACCCAGCTGACCATAAGAGCTTACACTCTACAGGATATATAGAGAGACAGATAGAAGACCTCCCCATTTTCCCCTGGGAAAGTTGGCCACTGGCTAAACTGAATATTTTTGCTTTCCAGATTACTTGCTGTAATGACTGCAGTTTTTGCACACAGTTGGCTATATATTGACACACTATGTTTATTTATACCCTTTTAGTTTGCTCTAGTTTTTTGTACAGTTCGGTAACACATGATGACCTTACCAATAGGTTAGAAGGACAACTCACCTCTTCCTCCCACCCTCTCTGTTCACAGTGAATATTACAAGTCTCATATGACACTGATGTGAGGCAAATTGAATATGCCTCATTTTAAAAAAAATAAATAAAATAATTCTTTCCAATCTGGGATATGTCACTGGGTGACCGTTGTCCGATTCCGTGACCCTTGGGGTCACTTTAAAAGGGGGTTATTTACAGGGGAGATGTAATAAACGTTTTGTGTTGCCACTTGGTTTGCGGCTATATGGATGGAGCCGCCGCTGCACAGTCTCTCTGGGGCTGGTGTTGAAGGGAGCCTGGATGTTGGGCCCTTTGCACGTAGGGCCAGGCCCCGGGGGGGTAGGTGATGGAGGTAGGTGAGGAAAGAAGGTAGGCCACACAAGGGATCGCAGTGTAACTGGTTTCTTTACTCACAGCGTTGTTATGGCTGGCAACCCAATGAAGGCTGCTCCTCAACACTGATTCCCTTAGTTCCAGTGCCGGCGAGATAACCTGGTGGCTTCTTTCCCCTGCACCTGTCTCTCGTTGGTGGGTTCCCATGGCTTGGAGCATCTGGGGGTCTCCTGCTGGTGGTCTTTCAGTCTTTGGTCTGTATGGCAGGCAGTTTGAACCCTGTAGGATCGGTGTTCCGTTCCGGTCCCTGGTTCTCCCATCACTGCTGGTGCCACTGGACTTTACAGTCAGTGGGGTCCTAGATGATCCTCTCACTGTGCAGATTTTATCAGGTCTGCCTGGAGTGTTTGCCTGACCTAGGGTTCTGTACCCCATTGGTGCTATGGTTCCGGTAGTACTTCGCTGTACTCCACCGACAACCACACGCCTGGGTCCTCAGGTCACCGTTACACTCCACCGTCAGTACGGTTACGTCCGTCTCCTCTCACTTCCACTTACCGACAGTCTGACCCCTCCTCCCTGGTTGTCGTCTAGTGGACTGGATCGGCTCCACCTCTATGTGGCCATCCATTGGGTCCAACCCTAGTCTGTCACCAGTCTTTGGGGAAGGGAAAAACATGGATTAGAATGAATATTTTGGTATTACTGGCACTGGTCTTCTGGGTCCCTGGGGGTAGGCCCTGCATCATGACTAGGATGCAGTTCCCTGTTGCTCTTGATGGCTTCAGGGGTGCTACAAAATCAAGGTGATACACTCATCTATTAGGGTTCTGCCAGTCACAACCCCTAAGTACGCTTCAGAAATGGTGGCTGCCACAACCCTGGGTATGTAGAATTCAGTGCTAGAGAGGAGAAACCGGGTGTATTCTGTGCTGTCACCAGAATGTCCAGATGGTTATTTTAAAGTTCTTTTATTCAGGTCGACACATTTGAGAGAGATCAGTCTCCTTCATCGGGACAGCCAAGAAAAATCTTGATTGTCCTGATGAAGGAGACTGAGCTCTCTGAAACACGTCACCCTGAATAAAAGAACTTTAAAATAATTAACATCTGGGCATTCTGGTGACAGTGCTGCATACACCCGGTTTCTACTCTCTAGCACTGAATTCTTCTTATTTGAAGAGTGCTGAAAACATTGTAATAAAAAAACTGACCTCGATGGTGATGTGTCTTGTTTCAGCAATCTTCCATCTGGCCCTCCATTTAGCTTCCTCTTGCCTGTTTATGCTTTCAGCACCTTGTGTGCATCATTATTTTCTGCTGTCTTGGCATCAAAGGCCTACTCAGTGCCGGAAGCCTACTTGTAGAGCAGAGACGTCTGAAGAGCTGAAGAGGGCATCAGGGTACCAAAAGAAAGAAGAAGCTGCATGGGGGACTAAATGGGGGGTTGTGGCAACAGGATAAATGAGCCACCAAAGTAAGTATATATGCAGTATATATGTTTTTCCACTTTTCGTTTTAATGCTTTGGGGTCCTGGGAGACCATAGAGCATAGAAATAAATCATAAGAACATCCTGAATAACTGTAAACCAATTTGAATTTCCTGGCCAAAGTTGAGCAAAGTGCGGAATTCCAATTTCGGCAGCTTCGCTTGTTACTACTTAGCTTTCTAGTATTATTTACTGTTAAAGTAAATTGAGCAAAATGGTTGCCGCCAACTCATTTCATGTTAAAAAAATCAGATATATTTTTTTACATTATTATTAATTTCCTTTTTTATAAATTTGTTATAGACAAGACAGAAGCTCTCCAGAATAATAATATCAAAATAATTTTCTCACAGTTCAGAAAAGTATACATTTTAGCTAAACGGGCATAAAACTTGCAAATAATAAAAGAAAAAACTATTGTGTTTTAGGTGCATGGGGAAATAATATCTAAGAAAAGAAATCTGTTGATAGTGATTACGCAGTGTTTGAAGATTTATTCAGTTCATCCACAAGGGCAGAATTGCTATATGAACTGTCTAGCAGCATAGACTTTTATAAGTTGTTGTATGAATGGCTCATTAAGTGCAGTTCATATCATCGCACAATATATTCCTCCATCTTGCCCTCAGCAGCTCTCTGGTGCCTGCGGTTTACTAGCCTATCTGCGGCAGACCTCTTAGCTTTTTGACATTTAATCAGAATTTTGTATCTTTCTTCCAATATCATTTTGTGACTAAGTACGGCAATTGTGTCATTTCAGGAGAAAACCAAAATAAAGATGATAAATTGCTATATGGCGAGTTCTCAGCGTACGCCGTGTTATTATTTTTTTTTCGTCGTGTTAGCATTAGATGGGACATGAATTGGTTCTTTGTAAATAATGTCCAGGAGCGAAAGCTTCACTTGTTAATTTTTTTTCTTTGTTAATTAGGAAGATTCATGTTTAGATGAACAATATGAAAAACCTACGGACTAATGACTAAAACAGTCTAGAGATTTTAATTGGGTATCTGGTACCAAATACAGTTAGGTCCAGAAATATTTGGACAGTGACACAAGTTTTGTTATTTTAGCTGTTTACAAAAACATGTTCAGAAATACAAAATATATATATAATATGGGCTGAAAGTGCACACTCCCAGCTGCAATATGAGAGTTTTCACATCCAAATCGGAGAAAGGGTTTAGGAATCATAGCTCTGTAATGCATAGCCTCCTCTTTTTCAAGGGACCAAAAGTAATTGGACAAGGGACTCTAAGGGCTGCAATTAACTCTGAAGGCGTCTCCCTCGTTAACCTGTAATCAATGAAGTAGTTAAAAGGTCTGGGGTTGATTACAGGTGTGTGGTTTTGCATTTGGAAGCTGTTGCTGTGACCAGACAACATGCGGTCTAAGGAACTCTCAATTGAGGTGAAGCAGAACATCCTGAGGCTGAAAAAAAAGAAAAAATCCATCAGAGAGATAGCAGACATGCTTGGAGTAGCAAAATCAACAGTCGGGTACATTCTGAGAAAAAAGGAATTGACTGGTGAGCTTGGGAACTCAAAAAGGCCTGGGCGTCCACGGATGACAACAGTGGTGGATGATCGCCGCATACTTTCTTTGGTGAAGAAGAACCCGTTCACAACATCAACTGAAGTCCAGAACACTCTCAGTGAAGTAGGTGTATCTGTCTCTAAGTCAACAGTAAAGAGAAGACTCCATGAAAGTAAATACAAAGGGTTCACATCTAGATGCAAACCATTCATCAATTCCAAAAATAGACAGGCCAGAGTTAAATTTGTTGAAAAACACCTCATAAAGCCAGCTCAGTTCTGGAAAAGTATTCTATGGACAGATGAGACAAAGATCAACCTGTACCAGAATGATGGGAAGAAAAAAGTTTGGAGAAGAAAGTGAACGGCACATGATCCAAGGCACACCACATCCTCTGTAAAACATGGTGGAGGCAACGTGATGGCATGGGCATGCATGGCTTTCAATGGCACTGGGTCACTTGTGTTTATTGATGACATAACAGCAGACAAGAGTAGCCGGATGCATTCTGAAGTGTACCGGGATATACTTTCAGCCCAGATTCAGCCAAATGCCGCAAAGTTGATCGGACGGCGCTTCATAGTACAGATGGACAATGACCCCAAACATACAGCCAAAGCTACCCAGGAGTTCATGAGTGCAAAAAAGTGGAACATTCTGCAATGGCCAAGTCAATCACCAGATCTTAACCCAATTGAGCATGCATTTCACTTGCTCAAATCCAGACTTAAGACGAAAAGACCCACAAACAAGCAAGACCTGAAGGCTGCGGCTGTAAAGGCCTGGCAAAGCATTAAGAAGGAGGAAACCCAGCGTTTGGTGATGTCCATGGGTTCCAGACTTAAGGCAGTGATTGCCTCCAAAGGATTCGCAACAAAATATTGAAATTAAAAATATTTTGTTTGGGTTTGGTTTATTTGTCCAATTACTTTTGACCTCCTAAAATGTGGAGTGTTTGTAAAGAAATGTGTACAATTCCTACAATTTCTATCAGATATTTTTGTTCAAACCTTCAAATTAAACGTTACAATCTGCACTTCAATTCTGATGTAGAGGTTTCATTTCAAATCCAATGTGGTGGCATGCAGAGCCCAACTCGCGAAAATTGTGTCACTGTCCAAATATTTCTGGACCTAACTGTATATTACATTTTTTTTGTAGCTTATTGCCAACATGCAAAGTCCTTTAATAGAGACATCTTCCATACAAATATACTGTTTTTTCAGATAGCAAGACACACTTTTACTCCCAAAACATTTTGAGGAAAATGAGGGGTGCATCTTAGAATTTGAATGCAGTTAACTGGGAGGTGGAGAATGGGCACGGTGCTGGTGGCTGGGGTTTTCCTGGCTGCAGGGTCCCATAATGATGGGGGTCGTGCTGGTGAAGGGGGCTCTGCTGGCAGTAGGATCCCACCTGGCTGTGTGGAGCAGGGCGGTGTGGCGGATGTTCCAAATGCTCTGTTGGTGTGGGCTTCAAAGAAATGAAGCCTGGAGTTGGCGCATGCATAGATGGAGCTCTCCGCTCAAGCTCTAATGTGCGAACATGCTGCCTCCTGTCCATTGATGTCCCAGTGACGGGCTTAAGGAAAATGGTGTCCAGAGGTGACATGTGCACAGATGAGATTTTGGCAGAAAATAGGTATGATACTATCAATGACATTTAGCTTTCTAGCTGTTACACATTCAGCTCCCCACATTCCAAGTGTCAGGGATGCACCACCGCTATTACCATTCTGGTTCCCCGTTCCTCCAAGCTTCTGCTTCCTCTTCTGTCATGCGTCGTAGGCCTCTCAAGAATGCGCTTAGGGCATGGCAATGCCTATGGCTGAGAGGCAAATGGTATTTTAGGTACCCTCCTCCATTGGGAAGTGTCTGTACAATGTGTCTTTGTAAGTATTCCTGTCTGTAGCTATTTGTCTGGTCCACTGCTCCATTAGTCGATTTGTGGTACACTACTCTGTCTTGCTTTTGTTTTCACCTAGTGCTCCTGTTGTGCCTGCCTGAACCACTGGCATTCCCTGTACCTGACAATATCTTCCTCATCTGCTGTGCCAACCAGTATCCTATCTATAACTGCCAGCACCCGCCGGCATCTATCCTACCCACTGTGTCCTCCTGAACTTAGTGTGGCCTAACAGTGCTCAACTGTTTTCATCTTTGATCATCCTGCCTGCACCTGTGCCTGTTCCTGCTCTACATGCTTTGGCAACAGCTGCCAAAACACTGGGATGCCCTGGAGCTTTTCCAGTCATAAACACATCTGTGCAAGTCTATCTTTTCCATCTGAGAGGCTAGTGAAGTTTCGGTAGATGCTCTGGTATCTCCTCCAGGTCAGAGAATGTTGTCTAGGTCAAGTGGATCCACTTCTTCTCTTGCTCGTGTCAGTGAGTGTGACAGTTTGTACAGGCCATGAATCTCGCTGGCGCTAGTGCCTCACAAATTTCAGGGTTGCAGCAAGAGATAGTCCGCCAATGAAAGATGCAGACCACAATGCTGGCCTTTATATCATCCATAAACACCCACTGAATAGTCTGCACTCTACTATTTCTCCTGCTCCTACCCTCCCTGCTGCTTTGGATCTGGCAAAGAAAGCCACTCCTGGCCTTGCTCCTCACTTGTCAGCTCCTCCATGGTTTAACAGTGTTTCAAAGTTATCCAGAGATTTCCAAAATCAGTTCACACTGTACTTTCAGCTTCACTCCCACCACTTTGCTACTGACCAGGCCCATGTTGCCTTTCTTATGTCCTATCTGGAAGGAGAGGTTCTAGTTTGGATAAATCCCTTTATGGGAGAGAGGTGATCTGATAATTTTGAACCTGCCAGCCTTCCTGGAGATGTTTTCCTAGAATCAGGGAAGTCTCACCATCTGCCAATATGCCATATGCTTCCCCACTCTCTCCTCGAAAATGGGCTGGAATAATGAAGCCCTGGTTGCTGTCTAATGGGAGGGATTATCAGGCAGAATTAAGGACGAATTGGCTGATCATGATGTTCCTGCTACCCTGGATGACTTAGTTTCTCTTGCCATTCAGATCAATCTGAGGTTCCAGGAGCAGTCTAGAAAAATGTTTCAAGATAGGAGATCCATGGCATCTAGCACCCTCCTTTCAGAGGCTGCTCAAGCCTCAGCCATCAGCATCCCCCTGTCTTCCCAAGCCTATGCAGGTTGATTGCGTAAGGATGACTGAACAATGTTGAGAGGATTGTCTAGTCAAAGATTTATGTTTTTATTGCGGAACTACAACACATTTTATCCGCTTCTGTCCTGAAAAGTCGGGAAACTGAAAGGCAAGGACTTTTTGGAGAGGTCACCCTAGGAAAAAAATATACCTCTTTGTCTTTGCCTATAACCATGCTAGTGACAACTGGAAAAGCTTGGTTCACGAAGGTGGCCTATCTGGATTTCGATTGGGCTGGGAACTTCATGCAGCAGGCTGTAGTAGAATGACAGTTACTCCTTTTCTAAATCCTCTATTGATTTCCTCTATAGACAAAAGGGCCCTGTCTAAGTCTGTGATTTTTGTCACTGAGTTGGAGGAACTTCAGATAGGCACTTTGCATATGGAGAGGATTGCCTTCTATAAGCTATAAAGATCTATCTCATTCACTCCTCCTGGGCCTGCCATTGCTACGAACACATGAACCTGTCTTTGACTGACGTACTGGAGAGGTAATTTGTTGGAGTCAATCCCGCCATGAGCAGTTTCTGCTCTCTTTACACAAGTTCTGCTTATCCCGGAACTGTTTAACTGTCTTCAAGGAGCTTGGACCTTCACCAAGCTTGACCTTCGTGTGAGTACAACCTGATCTGCATTCAACAGGGCAATGAAAAGAAGACCTACTTTAACACTCAGGATGGCCAATATGAATATCGTGTTATGCCATTTGGACTCTGCAATACGCCTGATGTTTTCCAGGAATTGGTGATGGATATGTTGTGAATCCTCCTATATACCGGTATGGTGGTATATCTGGTTTTCTCCTCAGATCTTCCTACTCATAGAAAAATATTCACAAAGTCTTGCAGAGACTCAGAGAAAACTGCCTATCTGCTAAGTTCGAGAAGTGTACTTTCAAACAGACTGTTAAGAATCGGTGCCGCCATAGCCGCAAGCAGCCTGCTGAAGCTCCTGTTGCACCCAGGTACCGGCTGCCATTTTTTGCCGTGCCTTGGGTCGTCCAGCTGGCTGCTTCCTCTTCCACGTCTAAGTGTGGAGAGGTGGCTAGTGTGCATGCATGTGCCGATTTACCACAGCCAGAGCCTAAGTCCAGTGTTTCGCCTAGTGAGCATGCTCACCTGATAGTTCCATTTCTGAGGCTAAGTCCTCGGTTCAGGCTTCTGAGCATGCTCCTACACTAGTGCGAAAAGTCTCTTTTTACAGGTACTTGGACTTCGTGCCATGTTTAAGTCCTGTGTTGTGCCTTCTGAGCATGCTTAGACAGATAGTCTGATTTCTGAGACTGTTGTTCGGGCTACTGAGCATGCTCAGGCACTTAGTACATCAGAGGCTAGGTCCAATAAGGACCTCACTGGGCATGTCCATGAGGTGGCAGGCCCTGATAGGGCAGAGGGCATCAGGTGTCCTGATGACTTGGCCACTCCGGACTGGCTCGCGGAGACCCGCTCCTATGTCCTGGCACCTCACCATTGGTCGTCAGACGATGACTGGTGAGGTGTTTGGGGCGTGGCAGCCATGAATTCATCAGTGACGTGGCGGTTCCGGATAGGCCACTGGTGATGTTGCTGATGACATGGCACTCAGCTATTGGACCCTGGAGGTGCCATTGTGGTCCACCCTGGGTTTGGGACGGACCCAGGTTATAAAAGGGGCTGGAGACAACATGGAGGTGCGAACTCTTCTCTTATGCTTGTTGTGAGCACACCTTCATGTATTGTGGCATAAGCCTTTGTTTGGAAGCGGTTGGTATGGTTAGGCGTCGGGTGCTTGTCATACCAAGACACCCGTGGCTCAGCACGTTAGGGTCAGGTGCCGGGCTTCCACCTCTTACCGTTCAGTCCTGCTTGTGCAGCCAAGTGGAGTTAACTGGGCTGCGACTGCTGCACCTACTGTTCGGTTGTGTCCCCTACGCACACGGACAGCGTACCCCAGGACCCCTGTGGCGTTAACAAGCAGTTCCTGGGCTGGATGTGTGTACCCTTTGCCCTCGTATCAGCTTCCCAGTCAACACTACTGGTGTGACCATCTGGCCTGACGTGTCCTACACACGTGGCCGACAGGGTGCTTTCGCGGCAGTCTTCCGGTCAACGCTACCTGATCACTACCTGGCCTGACGTGTTCCCTGCACACGTGGTCGATGTAGCACCAGGTGCACCAAAATGCTAGCCGGGTTGTCGTCCGGTCTGACAAGTCCCTACACACGTGACCGGTTCCCAGGTTTCCTGGGTTATCTCAGAGCCACCCAGCTATATATTCTCTGCCTAATCTTTGGGTTGCTAGCAGCTCCATTTCCATGTGGGAGCACGGTGGACCCCGACTAGTGATTGGGAATACACATCCTTATCCTAATCCGCCAGTTCCCCCGTAACACAGACCTCCCTTCCTTTTCTTGGCTATATGACCTCTGACACTGGATTGAAGGCCTCATATGGCCTTGTCCTGTTGGAGTTAAAGCTATCCAGCGGTTTCTGGGTTTCGCAAACTATTACTGGCAGTTCATTCTATTTCTCTGCTCGGACAGCTCCTATTTCAGCCATAACATAAGGGTGCTAGCCATAAAATCTAGTCTCCCGGGGTTGAAGAGGCATTTCTTTCCCTCAAGCATTCCTCATCTGCTCCGTCACAGCATAAGCCAGAGGTGAACAGACAATTCTTTCTGGAGGAAGATGCTTGTTCTAAAGAAGCTGGATAGATGCTCATACAGAAGTCTTCCTCTGGACGAATGGTCACATGAGGGTTTTTGTCCAAAACCTTGAAACATTTTAAAAAGTGTAAAGAAAAACAAAACAAAAAAATATGGTCCTAAAATCCATCTGTGGAAACATAGTTCCAAGTTGTGATGCATTAAGACGATTGATACCAATGCCTTACATATACAGTAGATATGCAAACTTGCTGGAATCTTGTACGCTCAGCCCATTGGCATAAAAGAGTGGTTAATACCTTTCTACCTAAATTTTATATATATATATATATATATATATATATATACAAGTAGTGAAAAAAAGCCAAAGCCATAATTGTTCTTAAAAATCTCTGAAAAGAACCAGAAACAGGAGCAAAGTTTTACTTAAATATCTCCTAAAAATAAAAAGTTTTCTACAAGATGAGTGAATCAGGCAATATTCAATTGTCAGATGGAAGTAATTTTGCAGCGAAATTGACAATTTGATAATGCAAATAGAATGTTTCTTATGTAAGAGGTTGGTCGCAACCCCAGAGAGAGAAGATGCCCCCTGAAGACATCACATAGTTGTGAAGCATTTATTGAAAGTATTGTATGGAGTTATTAATGTATTGTTACAATAATGTGTAGTTTTATGGGGCCACCACTAGATGTCACCCAGGAGTAGGAGACTGACATTAGGAACAGGCATAGCTATGCAGTTGAAGGCTAAATCTGCCTGGTAACAGACAGTTGGGATTTTGAAATTAGCCTATAGGAGAGAAGCTAGTGCATAGGTAGAGAGACTGTTTCTGAGGAAATGTCAGTTAGGGCCCAGCCTGGGTCGGAGTCAGGCCTCAGGCCTGCGGAGCAGCAAAGTCGCTGGCTATGTGGAACTTATAACAAGGAAAGTGGAGATAAAGTGACAGTGGTGCAGATAGAGACGGTTGAAGTTAGTTAAGTTTGGGACACAAGACAGAGCAGAAGCAAGGGGACGAGAGAGAAACCAGAATGGATGAAAGTGGGACACCTCTGATGATGGAGTAAAGAAGGAGACACAGGAGAGAGGGAGCTGCCAAGAGACACAATATGGACCACACTACTGAGTCCTGAGGCTGGCACAGGATCCTGCAGCTGGAGGCCTGAGAAAGGCTGAGGAAAGAGTGTGGCTTGCTGGGGAGCAGTGCGGCAAATAGGGGTAAGCCTTACAGGCACCTTTTTGGGACTGTGGTGTGGAGTAGTATCTGAGGGCACTGTATCCAGAAATTCATTTCGGTGGTAGCCCTGAACTACCTGTGTGAGGTCATGGTGACCGGTCTCAAAGCCTGTAACAATACACACCTACCAGAGGTGAGACACACAGAAGGATGGAGCTAATGTACAGCTTTAATAAAGAAAACCTGTTTAAGTTGCCTGGTTATCTTGGACGATTCCTTGTTGCTAAGGACGGTGCTGGTGATCAGGAGAGGACCACTGTGCTGGAGAAACCAGGTATTTCCCTGTGGGATGATCCCCAGCTCTAGATATTCCACTTACTGCTTGCTCCATGTGCTCCCGTGTTTTCTGTGACTGCTGCGGCTGGGGTGCGCTTGGTGCCCTCCGGGCAGGGGACCACGCCTACTGCTGAGGCGCCCCCTGTACACCGTTACACAGATTATACTCAGGGGCTTCTTTTAGATGCTTGACCATAATAAAGGTAGGGTATGAAGAAAAAATAACACTGAGCTTAGAGACAACCTGTCTCATGTAGTCAGTGCCTCAAGTGACGCACATCCTGATGTCATGACATCCCAATATACACTATGATATCAAAGGCTAACTAGCTCTGTTTAGGTCAGAACAAAGTGAAAATGATTTAAGATGATGTTGGAATAGAAGGAAGAAGTGAAGTAGAGGTCAAACACACTGTGTGCAGAATTATTAGGCAAGTTGTATTTCAGGAGATTTTTTTTATTATTGATCAACAACTATGTTTTCAATCAACCGAAAAGACTCATAAATATCAAAGCTTAATATTTTTGGAAGGTGGAGTGGGTTTTTTTAGATTTGGCTATCTTAGGAGGACATCTGTTTGTGCAGGTAACTATTACTGTGCAGAATTATTAGGAAGCTTAATAAAATACAAATATATTCCCATCTCACTTTTTTATTTTCACCAGGTAAACAATATAACTTAAAAAAAAATAGAAATAAACATTTCTGACATGCAAAAACAAAACCCAAAACAATTAGGGACCAATATAGCCACCTTTCTTTATGATGACACTCAACAGCCTACATCCATAGATTCTGTCAGTTGCTTGATCTGTTCCTGATCAACATTGCGTGTAGCAGCCACCACAGCCTCCCAGACACTGTTCCGAGAGGTGTACTGTTTTCCCTCCCTGTAGATCTTACATTTTATGAGGGACCACAGGTTCTCTATGGGGTTCAGATCAGGTGAACAAGAGGGCCATGTCATTATTTTTTCATATTTTAGACCTTTACTGGCTAGCCATGCTGTGGAGTAGTTGGATGCATGTGATGGAGCATTGTCCTGCATGAAAATCATGTTTTTCTTGAATGATACCAGCTTCTTCCTGTACCACTGCTTGAAGAAGTTGTCTTCCAGAAACTGGCAGGAGGTCTGGGAGTTGAGCTTCACTCCATCCTCAACACGAAAAGGTCCCACAAGTTCATCTTTGATGATACCAGCCCATACCAGTACCCCACCTCCACCTTGCTGGCATATGAGTCGGAGTGGAGCTCTCTGCCCTTTACTGATCAAGACTCCAAGAGCCACTCTCATTTCATCAGTCCATAAACCTTTGAAAAATCAGTCTTAAGATATTTCTTGGTCCAGTCTTGACGTTTTTCTATGTTTCTTGTTCAAAGGTGGTAGTTTTTATTGATACTCCAGTAAGGTTGCAGCTCTGAAATATGGCCAAACTGGTGGCAAATGGCATCTTGGCAGCTTCATGCTTGATTTTCTTCAATTCATCGGCAGTTATTTTGCGCCTTTTTGGCCCAACACGCTTCTTGCGACCCTGTTGACTCTTTGCCATGAAACGCTTGATTGTTCAGTGATCACACTTCACAAGTTTGACAATTTCGAGACTGCTACATCCCTCTGCAAGACAACTCACCATTTTGGACTTTTCAGAGCCCGTTAAATCTCTCTTCTGACCCATTTTGGCAAAGGAAAAGAAGTTGCCTAATATATAAGCACACCTTATATAGGGTGTTGATGTCATTACACCACACCTCTCCTCATTACAGAGATGCACATCACCTGATTTACTTAATTGGTAGTTGGCGCTCAAGCCTATACAGCTTGGAGTAGGACAACATATATAAAAATTATCATGTGATCAAAATACTAATTTGCCAAATAATTCTGCACACAGTGTACAGTGGAAGATCCAGATGGTGGGCGGTAGTTGAGGAAGAACATGTGAGCATTGAGGTGTGTAATACTTTTTATATCTCCTTTCCTGACTCTCTACAATTCAACTAATATGCTGCCACTTAATAATCATTTTGTGTAATTCAAATGAAGCAAATTGCAAAAAATACAGATTTATGAGAATTTAATTGGCCTCTAACAAATTTGCGAATCTTGAAATAAAACCCTTTGTATATACCTTTCATCCCGTATCATTAGTCATAAATGTCTTGACTCCTTGGGGAATCACCTAATGAGGAAGCTAAGAACTAACTTCTGTGGACAGTTGCATTATTTGCATAATGCGCTAATGACTTACACAAAGGGGTTTTTAACATTTTTAAATTACCTGTATTTAGAAAAATAATTTTGGATGCCCCAATGTCTTAAAACAAACACTGATGTTGTTTCTGTGATAGTTCTTTAACATTTCGAATTCAGATATTTCAATAGAAGTTAGATAAACTAGATTACCTGAATTTTAGAGCTTTCCTGAAAAATGCAATTTCTGACATTTTACAGAGGCTGTCAAGACTTTAACATTGATGACCTATCCTTGGGATAAGTCATCAATGTGTGATCGTTGACATGCAACACTCGTCATTCCTGTTGATCAGCTGCTCCCGATGCCACCAACTGCTGGAATTACTCAGTTCCCGATCTGCACAGCTCTTTTGATGGAATAAGAGCCACAACCAGGTACTGCACATCTGCCCCCTATTAATTTACATAGGGGGCAGATATGTAGTACCAAGATGTGGTTGTTGCACAGTTGACGGAGCTGAGCTCCACAACTGAGTTGTTCCGGCAGGCAGTTGCACCGGAAACAGTTAATTATCGGGGTTGCTGGATGTTTTAGCCTGACCTATCATATATTAAGGATAGGTTATCAATGTTAAAGTCCTAGACAAACCCTTTAATTACTTGTATGGTCTATCACCAAGGCCCCTTTTCCTTTCCACTAATGCCCCGTATAAGTCCTTCTCTGGACCTCTCTTCATCTCTTATTAGTAAATATCATGTGACATGGTCATAATTTTACTAATATGTTGTCTTTTATTCCACACAAGAGTGAAGAATGGACCATGATGTGTTGACATGGCCTTTGCATTTCTAGATGATGGATCTTAAATGTGTTTACATTTAATATTAAGTGAAAACCCTACCGCAATGGACCAAAAGCCTAACAAAGTTACAATTTCAGCAAATTGTAATAAGGATTAGGAAACTTAATTTGAAGTCTAGCGACAATGCTCTTGTTTTGTCAAATAATTAAAGTTTAATATAATCTTATGGATGAGGATAGTGTATAAATGATGGTTTAACCAAAGGTAATTAGAGGTGCTACATTTAACTTCTCCTTAATTTTCTAATATTCAGTCAATCAAGAGACCTTAAATGAGTGCCACAGTAAAGCATTGAGCTGGACTTCAAGTCATCGCCAACACATTGTATTTTCTCACTTTTAATAGTGTCAAGACATTTCACAGTAGGGTTTACATTGGGTTTTGACATGTAATAGACTATTCCTTAGGCAAGCCATAATTTCAATCCATTAGACTAATGTACTGCAGCTGCTGTTAGCAGAGGCTATGTCATCTTTAAACATAATGAGGCCTTGAAAGCATATCAAACTGAATAAACCAAAAAATAGCACAATTTATCACACAATAAAGAAGAGTTATCTCTTATGAGAGTAAAAGGATACTTTACTATCACAAAAAAATTGACACCAAATTGATTTCTTATGTAATTAATTTGTAGAAGGAATTTTAGCACTGGCTGTACCTTAACCCTTACAAGACTAGAAAAAGGATATATTTAGATTGTTACATCCATACTAGACAATAAAGCGCTTAATAACGAGGTTCTAGGATGAGACTACCATGATAATATAAGCAGACGTGAATGAACCCGAACCCGGGTGTCCAAGTCTCAGACTCGAACACAGACTTTTAAAAAATGTCTGTGTACAAGTTTGGGTGCTTTACATATGCTAACCATTTTATCAAGCTTCAAGGTGCTTGGGTACTCTTCTCGGACCAGTAATCTCTGAATGGCTCTCACTGGGAGTAAAAACAATGTTTTCGTGTGCACTCTGAAATGCTCTATTTATGGCTTGCAGTATGTGGGTGGAGATCCAAACTACCCAATCATTGACTTCTACTATTTTCGTTACTAGAGGTCTTGATTTTTATGGGGCTTGGACTCTGAGATTAAATTCAGGTCAAGTGAGGGTCCCGAAACAAACCTTTAAATGAACTATGACCTTACCCAGCGAGCCTTAACTCCCAAGGGTCCACTCATGGTAACGTCTAAATCCCAGTGGACAGAGGACCTGTGCTGATGTCACGGCCATGTGACCAGAAGGGGCGGGGCCTACGGGAACATAGCTGATACCTGGAAGCAACGTTATTTTTCTACGTCCACGTAGGCATTGAGTTGATTATAATAGAAGCAGGGGTCTGGGGGTAAGATCCCAGATGATGGGGCTCCCCCCTTGTATGATTTTAGTAGAATGGAGGAAACATCCCCATGCCCAGCAAACAAGCCATATCTCCCAGTAACCAAGCCGCTCACACCCACAGGTCCTTCTACCTACTGGGATTTAGCCACAACCGTTCACTCATCTCAAACTATGTCTGCTCTGGAACATCTCCAGCACCTTCAATCACTTTCTAAAATATTTGGAGCTTTAATCACCATTCAAGTTTAGTTACAGGATATCTGTTTGTAAAAAAAAAACAATTTTAATTAATTAAGTGAGCGGGTGTAGCCATATCTTGTCTGATCCTGCTTCTCCTCAGCTCCACCTATTTCAGCAGAGCTGCTTCAAGCTGCCTTGAAAATGCCGAGTCGCAACATTATTGTACAACTTCACATTGTACAAAATATCAACAATTTTTTTAAAGCTTGCAATCCAGTTTTCTGTTATAAAAGCTTTGATAAATTGGTCCTTAAGAGTTTTTTTCTTAGAACAGCTGTTATTAAATTTGAGCCTGGCAAAAAGAACAAACTTTTGAAACAAAAAAGGATGATAATTATGAAGATCTGTATATGGAAAAGGTTATCATCTATGTCAATAGCTAACATCTACTTTATCAAGTTGGAAGGTAAGGGCTGAATCCCATTTCAACCATAGATCTATGCAGAGATCTTAAAGAGAAACTGTCAGCACAATTTTGTAATGTAAAGATATGGCTTTAAAGGTGATGAAATGCAGTTTAGATTGATACCTTTTGTGAAGA
Organism: Anomaloglossus baeobatrachus; assembly: GCF_048569485.1. Taxonomy (NCBI): domain Eukaryota; kingdom Metazoa; phylum Chordata; class Amphibia; order Anura; family Aromobatidae; genus Anomaloglossus; species Anomaloglossus baeobatrachus. The sequence goes on from NC_134354.1 coordinate 57,247,254, forward strand.
ATTCCACTTTGTGGTTTTTATATAATCAGCTTTTGACATTTTCTGCTAATTATACTTCAGTGCTCAGGGGTCAGACCGTACATCGGGTCTTCTCCTTCCTGTCTGTGACTTCCTGCCCCTCCACACCCTACGGTCGGTAAATGACCATGCCTATCCTTGTTTAAAATCTAAACAGTGACCTGTTGAATCTTGTTGACAGGTTCTCTTTAAGTCCACTCATTACACAAGATTTTTGTGGTATATGGTGTTAACTGCTAACACCATATTGGGCTTAATCTATATTTTGCATAGGGCAACAGGACTACATAGTTACTCTTGTCTCAATTTTTTCTTAGAAAACCAAATTACTTCCAGGAATTAGGGAGATAAGAATTTGTTGGAAGCCATATCAGCATCAAAAAGAGAGACAAAAAGTAATTATGGTGTGCCTGTAGTGTATGTCACAGTTGAAGTGTACCTAAGATATAAATTACAGACCTCTTATTCTTTGTAGGTGGGAAAACTTGCAAAATCGGACAGGGAAATTCAATTTGTGCCATTTTTTTTTAACACCACAGATATTGATAACTGATTTGCATGACCTGATCCAGAGGCTGTGACAGCTATCTGTGTCAGCAGGATGGGAATTGTGGAAACCACCTTTTACATAACGTCATACCCGACTCCACTTTTGTATAGCACAACGTGAAAAGAAAAGTCACAAACACTGGCAGATAGGAGGTGGTTTACAATATAAACATACAGAGGCCCATAACGCTGGTCCTACAAATCAAATCCCACCATCTCTATTAAACAAGAATCCAATTGGTAGTAAAAGCCATTTATTACGCTTAAACATCTCTCTAGACTCCAAATACTCATAAAGGGAAGAGTTCAAAAGTGCAGAAAACATTATACTATAAACACATTACTTCTCATCTGTCCTATGAAGCAGCTCCATCACCTCCTTTGGCTCACTCCCTCCCACTGGTGCTAGATTTCTCGTCTTTCTGCTTCACTGGCACCTACATTGCCCATTAAGCCTCATGCACCAATATAAGATGCTTCACCATGTGGTGTCATGTTGTCACTGCAACTCAAGTCAGCACCAGAATCATTGACGAGTGGAGATGGAAGAAAGGTCTGGAGTCAGAGGGAGAAAGTGAGCAGGACATGTGAAAAGTAAGGCTACTTTCACACTTGCATTGGACGGCTTCCGTTGCTATCCGCAGCCTTGAGGAATTATGGTAACCGTTGCAGGAAACCGTTAAATTCCTCATAGACTTCTATTAGCTACGGATGGCAATGGATGGTCTTGCGTTGCATCCGCTGCACGATGCAGCATCATTATTTTGACGCTGCGTCGAGCGGAGGGAACGCTGCATGTAACGTTTTTTTGAGCAGCGCAATCCGTAGGATTTTGCTGCGCATGTTCTCTCTGGCTCCCTGCACTCGGAACCAGGGTAAACATCGGGTTACTAAACAATGCGCTTTCCCTAGTTACCCGATATTTACCCTGGCTATGGGTGCAGGGAGCCCAACACTTTCCCGCTTGGCTCCGCCCCCTCCCGCACTTCACTCCACGTGTACACATGCACGCACACACACACTCACACTCACCTGTCCCCAGCCTTGCATTCCTTGCTGCACTGACGTCCTCAGTGCCATGGTCCCGCTCGGGTCCACAAACCCCGCACTCCACCCCTGCACTCCGCCCCCTCACACATTCTCGGCGCCCGAACAATCAGCTGATCACCCGGCGACTGGCTGCTGTGAGCGATCAGCTGATCGTTCACAATAGTCTTCCACCGGTAAAACAAAAGAAGAAAAAAAAAATTAAGATTCTGTTGTTTTGTACAATCCGTTGCATCCGTTGTGCCACTAAATGCAACACATCCGTTGCATCCATCACACAACGCAATGCAACGGATGCCATTCAACGAAAGTGTGAAAGTAGCCTAAGGTAACTGAGTACCATATTTTTTGGATTATAAGACATACTTTGTTTTCACAAAAATCGGAGGTAACAGAGGGGTGCATCTTATAAGCCGAATGTTGCTTACTGGTGGGAGGTGGATGGAGGAGTTGGTTTGCAGTTGCTGGATGCAGGGCCACCGCTGGAGGAAGCCGGCAGCAGCACAAGTGGAGCAGTCTTGAGGGCCCTGGGCTCTGAAGACGGGTATAATGGTGGTGCGAGACAGGCACTATTGATCTTCCAGCAATGGATGCTATGGACTTCAGGAAAATGGCATCGTAAATGGCACATGCTCAGATTGAGCTCTCAGTTCTTTGATAACTCAATCTGTGCTTGTACGAAATCTTCAGCCATTTTCCTGATGCCCATCTTGTCTGTTACTGGGAGTTCAATGGCGTCTATCTGCGCTGCTGCTGCACCCTTTATGCCCAGCATCACACCTTGCCGCAGACCTGATGTTACCCCAAGACCACGGAAAGCTACATTCATTCTAAAGGACTGACCATAAGACTACAAGACAGACCACCAATTTAATATTACCTTTTTTTTCCTATTTTCCTCTTCTAAATTTGGGGTGAATCTTATGGTCTTATACCTTCAAAAAAATATTACATATTTTACATATTATTAGTTTTTCTTCAGGTCCAATAAGAATGAAATAAAATGGAAGTAGCAGAAAGTTATTTTGTTTGATTTGAACAAATCAAAAAGTCAGATTCTGACAAATCAAAATTTTGGGAAATTCAAAGCAAATTCGATTTGCTTCAAATTTGCTCACCTTTAACTGTAAGTCTTTTTTAACTGACCATAACTAATATTGACTAGAGATGAGTGGTTCAGGTAAAATTTTAATTTGAAAGTTATATTCCTGACCTCAAAACAAAATAAATGTAAGATGTAAAAAATAAAAAAACATTATAATATTTTCCTTACCGCTCACCTCTACAGCTTCCTTGTTTCTAATGTCACTTCTTTGGTCCATCTTCTTATCCCCCAGCTACCACTTAAATTCCATTCTGACTCTGACGAGCCTGGGAGGGTTCTGCTCAAGTGAGCAAAATGTCATTATGTCATGATGTTACAACTTGCGCCATGACGTTAAGTGCATATGCTCAGAGCCGACCCAGAGATTTCAGCATTTGTGATGGTGATCAGTAGAAGTTACAAGCATCAGATGGATGGTGGATAGAAATGAAAGATGAGCGGTGAAATGAGTATTTTATTTTATCTTTTAGCTGCAGCTAAAAAGGCAAACAAAATTCTGGGATGTATCAAGACAAGCATTAAATCTAGATTAAGAGAGGTAATTATTCCCCTATACTCTGCCTTTGTCAGACCCCACCTGGAATACTGTGTACAGTGTTGGGCCTCCCAATTCAAGAAAGACATCGATATATTGGAGCAAGTCCAGAGAAGAGCAACCAAGATGGTCGAAGGTCTGCAAACCATGTCTTGTGAAGACCGGGTGAAAGAACTACGGATGTTTAATTTGCAAAAGAGAAGGCTGAGAGGAGACTTAATAGCGGTCTACAAATATCTGAAAGGAAGTCGCAGTGCAGAGGGAACTACCCTATTCTCATTAGCACAAGGAAGTACAAGAAGCAATGGGATGAAACTAAAAGGAAGAAGATTCAGATTAGACATTAGGAAAAACTTTTTGACAGTGAGGGCAGTCAGAGAGTGGAACAGGCAACCATGGGAGGTAGTCAGGACAGGCAGAGAGTGGAACAGGCTACCACAAGACATAATGAGCTCTCCATCAATGGAAATCTTCAAGAGGAAGCTGGATAAATATATAGCTGGGATGATTTAAGAAAACCTGCTCCCGCAGAGGGTTGAACTTAATGGCCCTTGAGGTCCATTCCAACTCTATTATTCTATGATTCTATGATGGCCTGCGGCTGCGAGTCTGCTAAATCAGTATGGAAGAAAATTGAAAATAATTCACAATTTAGCTAGTGAAGGATTTTCTAAGATTCAAGTAAAATTAAATTCCACTGCAATTCGACCCATTACTACTATTGACTCTATTATGACTAAAAACATTTATCAATGTTTAGTTTGTTATGTATGTTGACTAAAAACAGTAAATCCCTTCTTTAAGAAGACCAGAGTATATACATTTTTCTATTGCAAATTTTGAATTCTCCCACAGTTTGTGTATTTTAGGACACTTCTTTGATGGGACCACTTTTAAAATACTATTTGTCAACTCCCTCTGTTGAAGCCGGGTAGTTGCGAAACGTACATCGGGGTAAGAGGATGGCGGCACACTGTTGTTATATACTCAGGTAACTTCTGAGCATTTTGCTGCTGGATTTGATTTTTCATAACGTTTTGCACGGTGCCTATTCGGAATAGTACTATCTGCCATTTGTGGGTGGTAGTATTTACCAGGTGGTACAACTAACATCAGTTACTATTATGCTAATTATCCCTTTTGTTTGGGAATAGCTCCATCTACTGACTTAGATTGGTAATACATCCACAGCTTTAATGCCACGGGGTTAATTGCACAGCGTTTATATAATATATTGATGTTTTAAGTGACAAAAAATGTATCTTTCCATTTTTTGATATCCCCACATGGATGTATATATTCATAATCCATTTCCTTGTACATATTAATTATCCATAAGGGTCATGTGCAATTTGATGCACTGAAACACTTTATTAGTATAGCCCTCATGGTATAATACTGATTTAGATGTAGGGTGGCATTTTGATCTGGAACATTTTTTTCGCACTAATCACTTTTTTCTATTGTGGATAGTGTTATGTGCAATATTGGTATGCTGCTATGGCCTCATTTTTTTACTGTATACATCTCTTTTAATTGTGTGATTATGTTTTGAATTTATTCTCAATAAATTTTAATATTTTACTATTTGGGACTGTTTTTTGCTCCTTTTTGAAATAATTATATATGATTTTTTTCAAGCTATTGTTGCCTATGTAATGGGAGTGTCCTTCCACTGATTCACCGCCTTTTGTGTTGATTGTCCAGCATTTTATATTTACTGCAATTTTTTAAAGTGATACTCTAGATTTCAAGTACACTTTTCTTTCACTGTTTAGTCTAGTTTAACAATCTTAGACAACATGAATATACATGGAAACACATCAATAGACCAAAGAACCACCTATATTACCATAACAAGTATGTGTGGATATTTTAGGAACAGTGTGATCAAAACTGGACAAATCGGGAAACATACAAACCCAAAAAGCCAGAAAACCGACAAAAAAGCCCAGAGTATCAGAACTATAACCAATATTTTTTTTATTAATTCAAACCTACAAAATCAGATATTTGAAAAGAAAACAAAGAAAAATAAAAATAAAACCACATGCCCAAATGTGAGACCACAGAAAGTGCATATGTGCATACAGGTTATACTATAGGGTGGGCCATAAGTATGGATACACCCTGATAAAGTGGAAGTTGTTGCTGATATCACCTTACCGTTTGTGGCATATTTGTACATAGGAGGGGTTAAACATTTGCAGCCGGGTGATGCCCATGGCAACCATCTGCAAAGCCGCCATTTTGAATTCAACTTTATTTTTTTCAATGGGAAAGGGGGTCATGAGACACATCAAACACAGAGAATTGCACAAGAAAAACAATGGTGTTCTCATTTTTAATGTAGCTGTATTGATTATCGAGTTATTGACGCATTTGTGACATGGAACAATGACAGTAACCCACTAAAGGATGTGCTCAAAATGCTGCCCATTGTTTTGAATTGTCAACGCGATTCTTTTCTCCCACTCTTGACACAGCGTGAGCAATACCGCAGAAGAAATGCTACCACAGGCCTCCTGTATCCATTGTTTCAGATTCCCCACATCCTGGATCCTGGATCTGCGATATTGCTCTCGGTGTGAATAAAGCTATGTTAAAAATGAGCACACCATTGCTTTTCTTGTGCAATTCTCTGTGTGTTTAATGTGCCACATGACCCCCTTCCCATTGAAAAAATTAAAGTTAAATTCAAAATGGCGGCTTTGCAGATTGCCACGATGGGCGTCACCCGGCCTCAAATATTTGGCTCATCCCATGTACTAATATGCCACAAATGGTAAGGTGATATCGGCAAACACTTCCATTTTATCAAGGTGTAGCCATAGTTATGGCCCACCCTTTAATAAGTAACAGCTACAATATATATGTGCTAAGAAAATAGCATACAGATAACATATAGACAGTTCAAATACATTGATATCCCTGGATAGTGAGAAACACTGTCCATTTTATTAGCATATGTAATAACAGTGTATATACAACCATAATCATTGTGTGTGTCTCAACACCTATCCAGGAGAGTGTGTGACCAGTGCACATCCTGCATGGCATGTGGTAAATGGGGAATTATGTGTACAAAAGGCTGTTTGCTTATACACCTATTGCCCTCACACAGTGTAAAAGTAAGCTGAAGTATTTAAGTGATGAGAGACGTACTGTATTTAATCAGCCTGGGGTCAGATAGCATGTCTCTTCGACGCGCGTTTCGGTTGGGGGGGGGCACCCTCTGTTTGTTTGAATTAATAAAAAATCTTGATTATAATTCTGATACTCTGTACTTTTTTGTTGTTTTTTTGTCTTTTGGGTTGGGTTAACATGTATATACATGTAAATATATACAATTTACAAAATGGTGATTTCACTTGCAGAAAATATATTTTAAAAAATAAAAGAAAACAAAATAATTGTGTAACATGCTGCATATTTTTTACCTTTTGACGCACGTGAGGATCTTGTAATAACTTTATTTTTATGTGTTTCAAACTTTACGGATTTCAATTTATTTGAACGTGAATTTGAATTGCACTTTTTATATGGATTTCAGCATTAACATTTCCAGGTGGAATTATTTATGTCCATTTTATAGCTTAACTACCAAGAACTAGAAGTTCACTTGAGCTGATTGGAATTCTATTTATAATTGGAGAAAAACATATATTTAATTTAGGATAAAAAGATATTTGCTCTCAGTAAAGTTTTATGAAGTCATTGTATTTTTGGCAATGAGCTTTCACAGCCTTAATACCCAACAAGACAATTAGCAATTACATGTTGCAGCAAACTCAAGGCTATAAGAATTAAATATATTACCTACACTGCCTGATGTCAATTCCCTTAATTGTGATTGTTGCTGAATAGAGCTAAAGTATGCTTATTACCAGCTCTAATGTTTTAGTGTATTGCTCTCATCGCTACTTTACTTTGTCTCTGTGATCAAGAAGTGCACGTTTTAATTATTTTCAGTCTTATTCACAGCATGTCGGAAACAAAGGAAATGAAATGTCTTATTTTTAATATAACCTTGAACTTCAATAGTAAACTATTCCATTTCTTTGTTTCTGCAGTATACATCTAATGATTTGGCTTTACAACCTATATAATTAGCTATTTGCATCATTGCTTGTTGGTGAAATTCCATGGCTAGGAAAGTTTGCCACATATCAAATCGCCCACCAGTAATACTTCATACTTGAATTCCGTGTTTCCCTTGAAATTTAGATAGGGTCTTAATTATTTTTTGTTCTGAAGAATGCATCAGGGCTTAATTTCTGTGGATGTCATATTTTACCATGAGCTACAATTCACATTTATTCTTGAACAAAAAAATTAACATTTATTGCGATATATTCATGTCATCACATTCTGGAACATCAACATTTTGTGTTAATCCTATTACTGGATCAGGTGCACATTTTCTTATTTGATCTGCTATTTTGATGGTGCAGAACCCATCCTATAGGGGTGGGTACATACCATATTTCCGTGCTTAACCCCTTCAGCCCCCGGGCGCTTTCCGTTTTTGCATTTTTGTTTTTTGCTCCCCTTCTTCCGAGCGCCGTAACTTTTTTAGTTATATGTCAATCTTGCCATATGAGGGCTTGTTTTTTGTGGGATGAGTTGTACTTTTAAAAGAAAGCATACGTTTTCCCATATAGTGTACTGGAAAACAGCAAAAAAATTCCAAGTGTGGAAAAACTGCAAAAAAAGTGTGATCGCACAATAGTTTTTGGGATGTTTTATTCACCATGTTCACTATATGGTAAAACTGATGTGTGAGTGTGATGCCTGAGGTTGGTGCGAGTTTGCAGACCCCAAACATGTATAGGTTTACTTGTATTTAAGGGGTTAAAAAAAATTCACAAGCTTGCCCAATAAAAGTGGCATACGTTTTGCGCCTTATTCCGCAAACCTGTAGCGTTCTCATTTTTTGGGATCTATGGCTCCGTGATGGCTTATTTTTTTCGTCTCGAGCTGACATTTTCAATGGTACCATTTTTGCGCAGATGTTACATTTTGATCGCCTGTTATTGCATTTTGCGAAAAACTTGTGGCGACCAAAAAACGTAATTTTGGAATTTTTTTGCCGCTACGCCGTTTACCAATCAGAATAATTGATTTTATATTTTGATAGATCGGGCATTTCTGAATGTGGCGATACCAAATATCTGTATATATATTTTTTTTAACCCTTTAATTTTCAATGGGGTGAAAGGGGGGTGATTTGAACTTTTATTTTTTTTTTATATACTTTTTTTTTACTTTTTTTTATTTTACTAGTTTCCATAGGGGGCTATAGTGATCAACAATGCGATCGCTCTGCCCTATCTGCTAATCACATCTACACAGCTGTAAACAGCAGATATGATCACTTTCTGATTCACTCGGCTCTGGGACGAGTGAAACCGAAAGTGACTCATGATAGCTGCAGGCGTCATAACATGACCCTGTGCTACCATGGCAACCACCGAAAGTCACGTGATCACGCACGTGACTTTCGGTGGGGGTGGCGGTAAGTGAAAATCATGGCCGCGCGCATATACATCTCGCTGCCAGACTTGATGTAAGGGGTTAAATGTTGCGAGTGGATGCGATTCCACTCGTAACATGCAGGCACACGTGTTAGCTGTTGAAAACAGGGGCGAGGATTAACCTCACACAATCCATGACAGATAGATCTGTTATGGGTCGTGAAGGGGTTAAATGTATTATTCTCTATGTACTGCTAAGTTTACGCCCAAAATAAAGAAGACACCCTTAAAAGAATCACACTTACTCAACACCAAACAATTAGAGTTGACAAGTGAATGGACTCTCACACACAAATATGCATCACTGTTAAGTCTCCCTGCGTTCTACAATGGTTGGCTCCCCCTGGTGATTAGAAGCAGTATCACTCATGCAGAATGATACTGGTACCCAGTCTGTTTGTGAGACCTTCAGTGCAATGCAGCTGGAACGGCAAGGGACCTGACAGCAACACAGGTCTCTGTGTGGGAGCCTACCCACAATCAGCACTTGCCAACTGTAACTCCTTGGGGTGGGTGTCTGCTTTCTTTTTGGGGTATCTTCTTTTTTGAGGAAGAGTCCGGCAGTAGTCTTTAACTTTTTTAGCTGCTTAGAAACTTTCTTATGGAATGGCAACTAGGACTTATTTTTGGAGTAGAGTTTAAATTTTGAGCAATATAAAAAAGCCCCCCAAATCCTACTATGGCTTATTTTTGGGGTAAGCCTTATTTTCGGAGAAACACGTATTTGAAAATTTAAATATTTTTCTAGATGTAAAGTTAATTCCAACCCCCCCCCCCTTAAAAGTATCAATAGAGTGCATTGCAGAACAAAATTTTTTATACATAGGCAAGCAATACATATCAGCAACCAATGTCACTCAGTTTTCATGAAAAAAAGCAAAAGGATATGCAGAGAATATGAGCAAAAAATAGCACTCACCATATATTTGCTAGAAATGGACTAGACAGTGTATATATATATATATATATATATATATATATATATATATATATATATATATGTAATAGAGAGAGCCTAGTACTGGCTAGCCTTGAATCACAAAATCACTTTTAATTACCATCTGGATATTTCAGCTCCTCCCAAGCTTTATCCAACATTACATTAAATAGCCCTGTGTACTTACAATTGCGCATTTTGATTGTCCACCCAGTTAATTCTTCTCTTTTAAATTAGTTTTTCCTGCCTTAGTCATACTGCAAAAGTTTAAGGCCATACTTGGCACGAGAGCCATGGGTATTGAACTGCGGTGAATTCCTGCTGTCACCTCTCACTCCTTGCCCGCGACCTCTCACACACTACTATATGACTCACTACAGAGACTTGGGGTGACCTCATGAGGTCATCTTTGTTCTTTGCACTGATTCTCACAGCAGTGTGTGAGCCTGCAGTAAATGTTCTCCCTGCTAATGAGGAATGATCTGTTCTTCATTGGCTGGGAAAGTGAGTCTTGGAATGTCAAAGGAACCCCTTTTGGATTACATCAGACTATGTATTAGGTAGAGTTGAGCGCGGTTCGCAGTTCGAGGTTCTCAAGTTCTAGGCTCGAGTGATTTTGGGGCCTGTTCTAGATCGAACTAGAACTCGAGCTTTCTGCAAAAGCTCGATAGTTCTAGAAACGTTCGAGAACGGTTCTAGCAGCAAAAAAACAGCTAATTCCTAGCTGGCTTTCCGCTGTAATAGTGTAAGTCACTCTGTGACTCACACTATTATGACATTTCAGTGTATAGTGTGCGGGAACAGCGCCTTCAGATCACTGCTGTTTGTATAATGGCGATCGCCATTTTTTTTTTTTTTCCTTGTCTTCCTTCCCTAAGCGCGCGCGTCTTGTGGGGCGGGCCAGCATGTCAGCCAATCCCAGACACATACACAGCTAAGTGGACATTTAGCCAGAGAAGCAACGGCATGTGTGATAGGATGTCCATGTCACATGTCCCTGCATTATAAAACCGGACATTTTCCTCAAGGACGCCATTATCTCTTCTGCGTCCTTGGTGTCAGACATCACTGGCGCAGCTCCGTCCTGAGTCCTATCGCTGATACAGCTGTATGCGCTCCATACACAGCGCTGGACAGCATAGGGATAGCACTTTCCATCAGTCCTTTTAAGGGCTCGTACCGGCAGGGTCAGAGCCATAGGTGACAGGTCCTGAAAACAGCGACAGCGTCTGTGTAGCTAAGGTCAGGGATTTCGTCGCTGCATTTCTCCATTAGGAGGGAATAGAAAGGCAGGCTTCCATTCCTCTACCCAGAGCCCCACAATCCTGGCACTGTACCCTCCTGTCCTCTGCACACTCCAACTCATTATAACTAAGCCATTATACTAGCAAACACTCAGTGTACCTAGTGGCATCCTAAACGTGGCTATTGGACTTTGCTATAGTCCCACAAGTGCAAAGACATTTGCAGCACCTCTGCCTGCATTGCACACTCCAACTCATTATAACTAAGCCATTATACTAGCAAACACTGAGTGTACCTAGTGGCATCCTAAACGTGGCTATTGGACTTTTGTCTAGTCACACTAGTGCAAAGACATTTGCAGCACCTCTACCTGCATTGCACACTCCAACTCATTATAACTAAGCCATTATACTAGCAAACACTCAGTGTACCTAGTGGCATCCTAAACGTGGCTATTGGACTTTTGTCTAGTCACACTAGTGCAAAGACATTTGCAGCACCTCTGCCTGCATTGCACACTCCAACTCTATATAACTAAGCCATTATACTAGCAAACACTCAGTGTACCTAGTGGCATCCTAAACGTGGCTATTGGACTTTTGTCTAGTCACACTAGTGCAAAGACATTTGCAGCACCTCTGCCTGCATTGCACACTCAAACTCATTATAACTAAGCCATTATACTAGCAAACACTCAGTGTACCTAGTGGCATCCTCAACGTGGCTATTGGACTTTTGTCTAGTCACACTAGTGCAAAGACATTTGCAGCACCTCTGCCTGCATTGCACACTCCAACTCATTATAACTAAGCCATTATACTAGCAAACACTCAGTGTACCTAGTGGCATCCTAAACGTGGCTATTGGACTTTGCTATAGTCACACTAGTGCAAAGACATTTGCAGCACCTCTACCTGCATTGCACACTCCAACTCATTATAACTAAGCCATTATACTAGCAAACACTCAGTGTACCTAGTGGCATCCTAAACGTGGCTATTGGACTTTGCTATAGTCCCACTAGTGCAAAGACATTTGCAGCACCTCTACCTGCATTGCACACTCCAACTCATTATAACTAAGCCATTATACTAGCAAACACTCAGTGTACCTAGTGGCATCCTAAACGTGGCTATTGGACTTTTGTCTAGTCCCACTAGTGCAAAGACATTTGCAGCACCTCTACCTGCATTGCACACTCCAACTCATTATAACTAAGCCATTATACTAGCAAACACTCAGTGTACCTAGTGGCATCCTAAACGTGGCTATTGGACTTTGCTATAGTCCCACTAGTGCAAAGACATTTGCAGCACCTCTACCTGCATTGCACACTTCAACTCATTATAACTAAGCCATTATACTAGCAAACACTCAGTGTACCTAGTGGCATCCTAAACGTGGCTATTGGACTTTTGTCTAGTCACACTAGTGCAAAGACATTTGCAGCACCTCTGCCTGCATTGCACACTCCAACTCATTATAACTAAGCCATTATACTAGCAAACACTCAGTGTACCTAGTGGCGTCCTAAATGTGGCTATTGGCTTTTTCTATAGTCCCACTAGTGCAAAGACATTTGCAGCACCTCTACCTGCATTGCACACTTCAACTCATTATAACTAAGCCATTATACTAGCAAACACTCAGTGTACCTAGTGGCATCCTAAACGTGGCTATTGGACTTTTGTCTAGTCCCACTAGTGCAAAGACATTTGCAGCACCTCTGCCTGCATTGCACACTCCAACTCATTATAACTAAGCCATTATACTAGCAAACACTCAGTGTACCTAGTGGCATCCTAAACGTGGCTATTGGACTTTGCTATAGTCCCACTAGTGCAAAGACATTTGCAGCACCTCTGCCTGCATTGCACACTCCAACTCATTATAACTAAGCCATTATACTAGCAAACACTCAGTGTACCTAGTGGCATCCTAAACGAGGCTATTGGACTTTTGTCTAGTCACACTAGTGCAAAGACATTTGCAGCACCTCTACCTGCATTGCACAGTTCAACTCATTATAATGAAGCCATTATACTAGCAATTGATGCTGCCAGTTTAAGGGCCGTAGTTGCATTGTCAGGGATATTTATTCTTTCTTATTCTGCTGTTAATAAAGCTAGACCACCGCTGCAATCTACACCACCTCTCAATTTTTACTACCACATTTTCAGTGCACAATCTTGTCGCAATTAACATGAGTGGCAAAATGACAGATGCGGGTGGAAAGGGGAAGAGGCGTGGTGGAAAAGGAAAAAAAGGGTTTGTCCGTGGGGAAGGTGGCAAAGCTCCATTATCATCTGCTGAAGATAGACCATCTACCAGCAAAAGTAAGATGTCTACTACTTACCGTGGACAATCCGATGTGCTCCCTTTTTTACGGACACGAACAACAGGAACAAAGGTAGATGATGGCCAAAAAAGGAAAATGCTTGAATGGATCTCAAGTGGTCCAACAAGTGCCCTCTCAGCCACTTCAAGTACTGCATCCAAAAAACACCAGTCCTCTGAGTTGTCATCCCAATCAAACTTGCTTTCTCCCAGCTCTGAAGTCTCCATCAGCCCTGCACAGTATGGTGGAACTGAGATGGCTGAGTCTGCAGAGCTGTTCAGTCACACTATAGCCTGGGAATCAGAGGTCTGCTCCCAAGCTACAGTGACTACAGACCAGGAAATGGTCTGCAGTGATGCCCAGAACCTTTGTGACTCTGATTCAGGCCGTGAGGACCAAGTTTCTGAGCATAATGTTGACCCTTTGTCACAAACTGTAACCCCTGTGGTTATAGACAATGAGGAACATACTGATGAAGATGAGACGCAGATACCCGATTGGGATGACAACTTAAATATTCGGTCAGGGCAAGAACAGGCTCGGTCTGAGGGGGAGGGGAGTGCAAACACAACAATTGATGATGAAGTTCTAGATCCCACCTACTGTCAACCCACAGTCAGGCACTCGAGGAGGTCAACAGAGGTGGTGGAGGAGGATGCAACTGATGACGAAGTTACCTTGCGCCTTCCTGGACACAGTCGGAGTACTGGTAGCACGTCTACAACTGCATCCTCAGCCACCACTCTGCCTCTGAGCATTATTCGGGGTGGATCAACAGGTCGCATGGCCTCTAAGCCTTGCCTAGCCTGGTCCTTTTTTGACATGGAAAAAGATCGCCCAAATTATGTGATCTGTAAAATTTGTCATGGTTCTCTTAGTAGAGGTCAAAACCTCAGCAGTTTGACAACTTCTTCCATGAATCGTCACATGAATAAATATCATATGGCCCGGTGGGAAGCTCACCGTGCTGCAATGCGGCCTAGCGGAGCGAACCATCCACCGCCTGCCCCTTCCAGTGCATCCGCGCGCTCTTCATCTTCTAGGACTGTGGGGACAGCTGTCACACCTGTTTTTCCACCCACAACTTCCACCACTGTAACCGCAACAGGCAGTTTGCTTGGTAGGTCGTCAGTTGGTTTGGAAGGGGAAACAAGTGAGTGTGTACAGCTCTCTCAGACATCGATAGCACCAACGTTGGATGAAGGCAACATCATGTCTCCGCCTGCACTTTCCTCACAAACCTGCATTTTTCCAGGGACACCCTACTCAACACCGTCTACACACAGCAGCCAGATCTCTGTCCCTCAGATGTGGTCAAATAGAAGGCCACTTCCTGCGACCCATGACAAAGCTAAGAGGTTGACTCTATCCCTCTGTAAGCTGTTGGCTACCGAAATGCTGCCTTTCCGCCTAGTGGACACACAGGATTTTAGAGACCTTATGTCTGTCGCTGTGCCCCAGTACCAGATGCCTAGTCGCCACTACTTCTCTAAGAAAGGTGTGCCCGCGCTACACCAGCATGTCGCACACAACATCACCGCTTCCTTGAGAAACTCTGTGTGTGAACGGGTGCATTTCACCACCGATACTTGGTCCAGTAAGCATGGACAGGGACGTTACATGTCGCTGACTGGGCACTGGTTAACTATGGTGATAGATGGTGAAGGGTCTGCTGCACAAGTCTTGCCGTCCCCACGACTTGTGTCAATCCTCTGTCTGTCCAAGTTCCGCCACTGCTTCTGCCTCCTCCACCTCATCTGGGTCCTCCACCTCCGCCCCAAGCCTGCCTGGTCAGGCCACCAGCGTTCTCACTGCACAGAAGGAATCACGCAGGAAGGGGATGAACTACAGGAGGATTCATATGCGCAAGACACAACAACATCACCAAGGTCCAGACGTTCATCATCACCAAGGCGCCAGGCATGGGACCATGGGGGACAGGGATTAACAAGGGCGCATGGTAGCAGGCGAGATGTTGAGGAAGGTGCAGGAGAACATGAAGAAATGGAGGACGAACTGTCCATGGACATGGAAGACTCAGCAGATGAGGGAGACCTTGGTCAAATTTCAGTTGAAAGAGGTTGGGGGGAGATGTCAGAGGAAGAAAGAACGGTTAGCACCTCTATGCCACAAACACAGCGTGGACTTGGTCCGCACGGCTGCGCAAGACACATGAGTGCCTTCTTGTTGCACTACCTCCAACATGACCCTCGTATTGTCAAAATTAGAAGTGATGATGACTACTGGCTTGCCACACTATTAGATCCCCGGTACAAGTCCAAATTTTGTGACATAATTCCAGCCATAGAAAGGGACGCACGTATGCAGGAGTATCAGCAGAAGCTGTTACTCGATCTTAGATCGGCTTTCCACCAAACAACCGTGCAGGTGCAGGGAGTGATTCTCCCAGTTGTAACTTGACAAATATGGGACGGTCTCGTCATCTTCAACAGTCTACCCGTACCAGTAGGACCGTATCTAGTGCTGGTAACAGCAATTTTATGGAATCTTTTCATAATTTTTTTAGACCCTCCTTTGCAAGGCCACCAGAGACAACAAGTCTGACACATAGTCAACGAACGTGTCTTCTGATTGTGTCTTCAGTGCTGCTGGGTGTGTGCTGACAGATAAGCGCACGCGTCTGTCCAGTGACAATGTGGACAGACTGACGTTCATCAAAATGAACAAGTCATGGATCCAGAAGGAATTTACTACCCCTGTGTCATCCTGGGGAGAGTAAATGCTTGTGGATTTGGAATGTGCTTGATGCAAATCAAAACATCCTGTTTGCAACTAGGGGACAACTGCTGCCACTGATGGGGTGGGTGTGTGTGGGGCCCAATTTTTGGAAAAAAGGGAGACTCCGCTTGGAGTAACCCTTGCTTACATTGTTTTTAAAAGAAGCCAAGATGAACAGAGCTGGGATGAGGAAAGACTTTGCTACCTCCCCTGGTGTCATCCTGGGGACGGTTAATTATGGCATATTTTTGAATGTGCTTGATGCAAATCTAGCTGTGAAGTGTACAACTGGGGCACAAGTGCTGCCACTGAAGGGGTGGGTGTGTGTGGGGCCCAATTTTTGGAAAAAAGGGAGACTCCGCTTGGAGTAACCCTTGCTTACATTGTTTTTAAAAGGAGCGAGGATGAACAAGTCATGGTACAGCAAAGACTTTGCTACCTACCCCGGTGTCATCCTGGGGACGGTTAATTATGGCGTATTTTTGAATGTGCTTGATGCAAATCTAGCTGTGAAGTGTACAACTGGGGCACAAGTGCTGCCACTGAAGGGGTGGGTGTGTGTGGGGCCCAATATTTGGAAAAAAAGGGAGACTCCGCTTGGAGTAACCCTTGCTTACATTGTTTTTAAAAGGAGCGAAGATGAACAAGTCATGGTTCAGCAAAGACTTTGCTACCTACCCCGGTGTCATCCTGGGGATGGTTAATTATGGCGTATTTTTGAATGTGCTTGATGCAAATCTAGCTGTGAAGTGTACAACTGGGGCACAAGTGCTGCCACTGAAGGGGTGGGTGTGTGTGGGGCCCAATTTTTGGCAAAAAAAGGAGACTCCGCTTGGAGTAACCCTTGCTTACATTGTTTTTAAAAGAAGCCAAGATGAACAGAGCTGGGATCAGGAAAGACTTTGCTACTTACCCCGGTGTCATCCTGGGGACGGTTAATTATGGCGTATTTTTGAATGTGCTTGATGCAAATCTAGCTGTGAAGTGTACAACTGGGGCACAAGTGCTGCCACTGAAGGGGTGGGTGTGTGTGGGGCCCAATTTTTGGAAAAAAGGGAGACTCCGCTTGGAGTAACCCTTGCTTACATTGTTTTTAAAAGAAGCCAAGATGAACAAGTCATGGTTCAGGAAAGACTTTGCTACCTACCCCGGTGTCATCCTGGGGACGGTTAATTATGGCGTATTTTTGAATGTGCTTGATGCAAATCTAGCTGTGAAGTGTACAACTGGGGCACAAGTGCTGCCACTGAAGGGGTGGGTGTGTGTGGGGCCCAATTTTTGGAAAAAAAGGGAGACTCCGCTGGGAGTAACCCTTGCTTACATTGTTTTTAAAAGAAGCCAAGATGAACAGAGCTGGGATCAGGAAAGACTTTGCTACCTACCCTGGTGTCATCCTGGGGACGGTTAATTATGGCGTATTTTTGAATGTGCTTGATGCAAATCTAGCTGTGAAGTGTACAACTGGGGCACAAGTGCTGCCACTGAAGGGGTGGGTGTATGTGGGGCCCAATTTTTGGAAAAAAAGGGAGACTCCGCTTGGAGTAACCCTTGCTTACATTGTTTTTAAAAGAAGCCAAGATGAACAGAGCTGGGATCAGGAAAGACTTTGCTACCTACCCTGGTGTCATCCTGGGGACGGTTAATTATGGCGTATTTTTGAATGTGCTTGATGCAAATCTAGCTGTGAAGTGTACAACTGGGGCACAAGTGCTGCCACTGAAGGGGGTGGGTGTGTGTGGGGCACAATTTTTGGAAAAAAGGGAGACTCCGCTTGGAGTAACCCTTGCTTACATTGTTTTTAAAAGGAGCGAAGATGAACAAGTCATGGTTCAGCAAAGACTTTGCAACCTACCCCGGTGTCATCCTGGGGACGGTTAATTATGGCGTATTTTTGAATGTGCTTGATGCAAATCTAGCTGTGAAGTGTACAACTGGGGCACAAGTGCTGCCACTGAAGGGGTGGGTGTGTGTGGGGCCCAATTTTTGGAAAAAAAGGGAGACTCCGCTTGGAGTAACCCTTGCTTACATTGTTTTTAAAAGAAGCCAAGATGAACAGAGCTGGGGAAAAAAGGGAGACTACGCTTGTAGTCACCTTGCGGTGTTTTACATGATTTTAGAAGGGTGTGCCATGCCTATATCTGTGTGTCCTCCTCTTTTTCCTTGTCCAGCTGTTTTGTTTTCGCATGAGTATATGTCCTTGTCCCTTTCCCATGTGTTTGTGTTGTGTTGTGAGTTGTTTGTCACCTTTTGGACACCTTTGAGGGTGTTTTCTAGGTGTTTTTATGTGTTTGTGATTGCCTGCCATTGTTTCCTTTGCAGTTCGAGTTCGGTTCGTCGAACGTTCGACGAGCCGAACTCGAACGGGACCTCCGTTCGGCGAACCGACCTCGAGCCGAACCGGGACCAGTTCGCTCATCTCTAGTATTAGGGTTTCTTCAGGGAAATAAATTGGTGAATGAGGGTGTCTTTTGTTTTTATTTCCTTAATCATTTTCTCTTTTTTTGTCTTTTAGGTTCGCTTTGGGAAATGTCGTCAGACATTGCTATGGATTACGGAGAACAATTTTTTAAAATACATTTTTAATAAATTGATGAGTGAAAGCTGTAGTGTTTGAAGTATTTCTTCAAGTATTTTTTTTAATGTTTTTTCTGGATTAGTAATTGGAGTGTCTGCTAGCTGCCCACCCATTACTAATACCAGGGCTTGATGTCAGCTGGCATTTCCCAACTGGCATCCACCCTATATATTACCCCATTTGCCACCGCACCAGGAAAGGTTGAGTGCAGAGCCTCCTCTGAGGTTATTGCAGCAGCTATTTTTAGGCTGGGAAGGACCAAATACCCATGGCCCTTCCCACCCTAAAAATAGCAGGCCCCAGTTTTGTGCTGTCCCTTAGCTAATGATGAAATATTGGTGTGACTTTACACTGTTTTTTTTTTAATTATTTGTTCAAATAATGAAAAAAATCAGCATTACTGTAGTTCCCCTCTGTTTTTCAAAATCAGCAAAGGAACTGCTGATAGCTGAGGGTTGCAGACCACAGCTGATGCTGTACCTGTGCTGCTCTACTGGTTATGAAAATTTGGGTAACCCCATATTAATTTTTTTCTAAACTTGGTCATAATGCTGCTAAATAGCTGTACAAGCTATCTATCTATTATTTACCTCTCTAGCTATCTCACTATCTATATAGCTATGTATATCTATCTGCTCATCTATCCATTCTGTTATCTATCTATTTCATATCTTCTGTCTATCGATCAAAAAAACTGACTTGTCTCCGTGTGACTCACCTTGACGTGCAGGTGTTTTACAGCGACAAAAGGCAGGGTGAAAACACTTAGGTGTGAAGATCTCTTAGTATGTGTGTGAACGTGCCAACGATAGGTGTGGAAACAGACACCACAAGGACCAAAGACACGGAAGTGTCAAGGAAGTCCTAGATACATTTCTTGAGAAGTGTGGTTTCCAAAATGGTGTCACTTGTGGGTATTTCTGCTTTTTTGCCATGTATGGGGCTCTTCAAATGTGACATTGCGTCTGTAATCTATTCCAGACAAAATCAACTAGTGCTATTTCCTTTCTGAATTTTCCCATGTGCCCAAAAAGTAGTTTTTCACTACATGTGGGGTATCAGTGTAGGCAGGAGAAATTGTAAAACAAATTATGTGGTCCATATTCTTCTGTTACCCATATGAAAATTAAATATTTGGGGCAAAAGCAACATGTTTGTTGGAAAAATCTATTTTTTCATGTTTACGGCTCAACTTTGTGAAGCACCTGTGTGATCAAGGTACTCATCCCACCTCTTATTAATTGCTTGAGGGGTGTAATTTACAAAATGGGGTCACTTGTTGGGGGTTTCTACTGTTTAGGCATATCAGGGGCACATAGTGTTTAATCCAATTTTGCTTTTGAAAAGTCGAATGGTGTTCCTTCCCTTACAAGCCATGCCATGCACCGAAACATTAGTTTCCCACCACATATGGGTGCCAGAGTATTCAAGAGAAATTGCACAAAAAACTGTGTTGTCCATTTACTCATATTATTTGTATGAAAGTGCAAAATTCGAGACTACAGCAATATTTTTGTTAAAAAAAATACTATTTTAATTTTTTTACTTCCCCAGTGCTTTAATTTCTGTGAAGAACTGAAAGGGTTAATAAACTTCTTGAATGCTGTTTTGAAGCAATTTTAAAATAGTGACACTTTTAAGTGTTTTCTGTCATATAGGCTAGTCAAACTCACATTAAATGTGATATGGTCCATAAAAAAATTGGTTTGGTAAATTTTATTGGAAAAAATTGAAATTGCTTATCATCTTTTAACTTCCTAGCAAAGATTAAACATGTTTCAAAAATGAAGGTGTCAGTTAGTATTTGGCTCTAAACTTGTCGAGTGTCATGACTGCATCAGATGCTGTTCAGGTTACATTCTCTGACTCCTAATACTATCCTTTCTCTCGTGCTTCTGAGTTACACAGGCAAGCTGGGGCATGGCCAGCTATGTGCTCATTAGTGACCAGGTTAGCAGGATTAATTAATTTCTGATAGCCTGCTGGTTATCTTTTGGATTACATGTTGTGGGAGACCTCTCACAGTTACTCACAGCCGCCTTTTAGAAGGGAGGAATCTGTCTTCCCATGCTGACTATAGCTTTTGGTAATATGGTCCATGCGCTGTTGTGTTCCTGTTGCTAGGTGTGCTATTTAGTTTGCTGAGGAAATCCTCTCATTGTCTTGTTATTTCATCCCTGCTCTTTATTTCCTCCTGATCCTTTTTTATCTTATATGTGCATGTGGGCTAGCTGTGTGATCGAGTTTTGGTTTCCCCATTTGTTTGGGTTCAACAACTCCTGTCCAAGTCCTTCCCTGGGGTGGTGGAAAGGGGATATTAGATCAAGCCTGTCCAGGAGCTAGGCAAGGAAGGCGGCCCAAACATTGTCTCCATTAGACGTATCTCTGGGAGTAGGAACAACTAGGGCCTCCTAGGCTGAGAGCTAGTCTAGGATCCCCAGTCTCCTGTTATCCTCTCATATGCCATGACAAGTGGTGAATTAAAGTAGACATGTGGGAAATGTTACTTATTAACTATTTTGTATTCCATAACTCTCTAGTTTTAGGGCATAAAACTAAAATTTTGAAAATTGCTAAATTTTCTCCAAAATTCTGATTTTTTTTTACAAATAAATAAAAAAAAAATTAAACCTAAGTTTACCACTAACATGAAGTACAATGTGTCACAAAAATAGTCATCTCCGAATCATTGGAATTCGTTGAAGCGATCCATAGTTATTACCACATAAATTAACCCTGGTCAGAATTGTAAAAGTTGGCATTGTCAGGAAGGTGAAATCAGGCTTCGATGGTAAAGCGTTATTTATCTGGAAAAAAAAGTGGCTACATTTATTATCTGGAAAAGGAGAGCTTAAGATGGTGTGCCTACGTGTGCCAAACTTTTGGAGAAAAAAGTCAACTTAAAAGTAGGGCTGAGCGGATTTGGACTGTAAAAGATACCGGGTGCTCGATCCAGATCCGGCACTGGGGAAATTGAAAAATAAAGACAACAAGAATTAAGTGAGAGTTTCATACTTACGGAGACTTGGTGTCATGGCGGCAAACTGCTTCCGAGTTGTGCATTCACTTCCTGTACTGCGCAGCTTTCCGTGCTTTCCCTGCCCACCGGCCGTCCTGTAATCTGTGATTGGTTGTAGTCAGACGCACCACCAGCCTGTTACAGTGTCTGCCTGCAGTCATCGCTCATCACTACACTCACAGCCGGCGGTCATTCTCTATGGCTGCTAGCTGTGAGATGTAGCAGAGCTGGATGCATCGTCGTGGGATCTCGCATTGGATTACGCCGGACCTGCAGGATGTTGGGGGTTAATAAAGTGGTGAAAGAGGGCTTGTCTTTGTATTTTTTCCAAATAAAGGATATTTTTTTGTGTTTCTGTTTATTTACTGGAAAAAACAAGACAAAGGCACGGTCCGAGTGAGCGCTATGGAGGACAGGAATGTTGCTTGGGAAAAGGTTTTATTTTTTATTATTACCACAATGCTTTTCGATATAAAAACATATCTTCCTCAGGATGCTTCCCTTTGGATGCTGCAGTGAGCTTTACTGGGACAATTCCATGTGTGGGAATTTATCCCCTCAGTAATGTGTTTATTTACTGTCATTTAGAAATTAGGGATGCAAGGATGCAAGTTAACTGCCTAAAAGGTGGAGTACACTCCACAAAACTTGTCTTTAACAATCATCATACAGTTAGGTCCAGAACTATTTGGACAGTGACACAAGTTTTGTTATTTTAGCTGTTTACAAAAACATGTTCAGAAATACAATTATATATATAATATGGGCTGAAAGTGCACACTCCCAGCTGCAATATGAGAGTTTTCACATCCAAATCGGAGAAAGGGTTTAGGAATCATAGCTCTGTAATGCATAGCCTCCTCTTTTTCAAGGGACCAAAAGTAATTGGACAAGGGACTCTAAGGGCTGCAATTAACTCTGAAGGCATCTCCCTCTTTAACCTGTAATCAATGAAGTAGTTAAAAGGTCTGGGGTTGATTACAGGTGTGTGGTTTTGCATTTGGAAGCTGTTGCTGTGACCAGACAACATGCGGTCTAAGGAACTCTCAATTGAGGTGAAGCAGAACATCCTGAGGCTGAAAAAAAAGAAAAAATCCATCAGAGAGATAGCAGACATGCTTGGAGTAGCAAAATCAACAGTCGGGTACATTCTGAGAAAAAAGGAATTGACTGGTGAGCTTGGGAACTCAAAAAAGCCTGGGCGTCCACGGATGACAACAGTGGTGGATGATCGCCGCATACTTTCTTTGGTGAAGAAGAACCCGTTCACAACATCAACTGAAGTCCAGAACACTGTCAGTGAAGTAGGTGTATCTGTCTCTAAGTCAACTGCAAAGAGAAGACTCCATGAAAGTAAATACAAAGGGTTCACATCTAGATGCAAACCATTCATCAATTCCAAAAATAGACAGGCCAGAGTTAAATTTGCTGAAAAACACCTCATGAAGCCAGCTCAGTTCTGGAAAAGTATTCTATGGACAGATGAGACAAAGATCAACCTGTACCAGAATGATGGGAAGAAAAAAGTTTGGAAAAGAAAGGGAACGGCGCATGATCCAAGGCACACCACATCCTCTGTAAAACATGGTGGAGGCAACGTGATGGCATGGGCATGCATGGCTTTCAATGGCACTGGGTCACTTGTGTTTATTGAGGACATAACAGCAGACAAGAGTAGCCGGATGAATTCTGAAGTGTACCGGGATATACTTTCAGCCCAGATTCAGCCAAATGCCGCAAAGTTGATCGGACGGCGCTTCATAGTACAGATGGACAATGACCCCAAGCATACAGCCAAAGCTACCCAGGAGTTCATGAGTGCAAAAAAGTGGAACATTCTGCAATATGGCTAAGTCAATCACCAGATCTTAACCCAATTGAGCATGCATTTCACTTGCTCAAATCCAGACTTAAGACGGAAAGACCCACAAACAAGCAAGACCTGAAGGCTGCGGCTGTAAAGGCCTGGCAAAGCATTAAGAAGGAGGAAACCCAGCGTTTGGTGATGTCCATGGGTTCCAGACTTAAGGCAGTGATTGCCTCCAAAGGATTCGCAACAAAATATTGAAAATAAAAATATTTTGTTTGGGTTTGGTTTATTTGTCCAATTACTTTTGACCTCCTAAAATGTGGAGTGTTTGTAAAGAAATGTGTACAATTCCTACAATTTCTATCAGATATTTTTGTTCAAACCTTCAAATTAAACGTTACAATCTGCACTTGAATTCTGTTGTAGAGATTTCATTTCAAATCCAATGTGGTGGCATGCAGAGCCCAACTCGCGAAAATTGTGTCACTGTCCAAATATTTCTGGACCTAACTGTAAGTCACTATGATATTTTTAGTACGGTTCAGTATAGATTTACCTTTTATATAATGTATATTTGAGAAAATTAGTAAATGTACTTCAGTGTGATATGTGTGGGGCAGGTATTAAAGGACCAGATAAATATGGCACTTATTCTGATATCTAGTGGGTATCAGACCACGAGGCCTTCAACTGTCACTCATTCACCTGTTCCCTGTCCCATGCATCCATGCTGCACCATTATACTATTTGTACTCTGGGGCAGTTGATGCCACTTTTCCTGGTGCATGCCCCTAATTTTTGGAATTGTGGAGACTCCAGGCTGGATCTCCAAGTTGTGTGTTGTCTGTAATGGCAGGAGTCTCAGAGGCTCAGGCCTATACCTGTCACTCATCTACCTCAATATTTCCTATGTTAATAGTCTAGAAAGCTAATGGCTGTGGCACAATAGTGTGACTGCACTGTAAAACGGTTTGAACTGTTTTGGTAGCTTTTGGGCCACCATAAAAGTATTGTCTATACCTTTGTTTTTCCCTCCCACTGAACTCAATGGGGTTTGGATATGTTTTTTGAACCATTCCTTGAACTATTCAGCAAACACAAGTGAATTCAGGAACACAAATCAAATCGAACGTTAGGAGGTTTGCTTATCTCTACTAAGAATATACCATTACTTTAAAAGAAATTATACACTATATAGCAAAAATATTGTAACAGCTGTTAATCACTGATTTCAGGTTTTTCAATCAGTCTCATTGCCCACATTCTATATCACTTAGCCCATCACCATGCCATCTTCCTTTACTAACATTTGTGAATGAAAGAATCATTCTACACAGCTCACTGATACCAGTGAGGTCCTGTACTAGGAGCCACCAATGTAACAAGGCAGTTGATAACATTTCTTCCCTTCCAGAAAGTTCCTAATCACTTATAGATACATAGCTACATAGGTTGAATAAAGACCTAGGTCCACTAGTTCAACCTTCCTCCACCAATTATACATTTTGTTATTAAAGAAAAACCTGTCAGCAGATTTGGGGCCTATAAACTGTGGCCACCACCACTGGGCTGTTATATAAAGCATTCCAACATGCTGTATATAAGAGCCCAGGCTGCTGGCTATAACATAAAAAACACTTTAGAATATTCATCTAAACTGGTTGCTCCGGTGCACAACGGTTGGATGGGTGGCGCCGTTCTCCGGGAACAGCACCTCCCCTTCCGGCCATCTTGATCTTCCTTATTCTGAAGCTGCGGTGCATGACGCGTCTACGTCATACACACACGTCGGCACTGAGGTCCTGCACAGGCGCACTACAATACTTTGATCTGCCCTGCTGGACCGCAATGCCGGCACGTGTGTATGACGTATAAGCATCATGCACCGTTGCTTCAGAATAAGGAAAACCAAGACAGCTGAAAGGGGAGGCGCCGGTCCTGGAGAACGGCGCCACCCATCCGACCATTGTGCATCGGAGCGACCGGTTTAGGAGAGTATTATAAAGTGTTTTTTATGTTATAGCTAGCGGCCTGGGCTCTTATATACAGCATTTTAACATGCTGTATATAACAGCCCAGTGGTGGTGGCCACAACATATAGGGAAAAAAACTGGTGACAGGTTCCCTTTAAGTCATTTATAACTGACAATGCTATGTATATGTTTTTGTCAGTAGTCAGTTGTTGGGGTCGTAAACACGAATACCTTAGCTACTGTAATGGCCTGCACATGAAGTTTGAGACTTGATTATATCAGGAGGACTATACTACATTTCTAATTGGAGGTATTTGCTAATATTATTATGATTACACCTACTAGATATAGGGATAGGATTTCGTAGATGGGAATATCCCTTTAAGTTTAGGAGGACCTTATTTGGTCATTCCAAAACGTGAATTTTAGCTCATGGATAGTAACAATGTAATTTCTTTCTTTCTGCAAACATAACGCTCATTATTTAAACTAAAAAGCTTATTTCAAGAAACATCTGACTTCTCAAGGAAATCTTTAGTAAACTGTAGACAGGTATCAAGGTCTCCTCTTGATTGTTGACTAATGATGAACAATAACGTAAGCTAATGTAAGAGAAGCCTTTAGTTGCTTATCAATTACCTTGGGTATCTTGGTGACTATTATTCTACACCTTGATCTTTGTTGGTTGACCACTACTGGAAGAAGTAATATCTGTGTTTAATGTCTTCGATTTGTACACAATCTGTCTGACCTTCTTTTGAAGGAGCCCAAACTCTTTAAAGGTGGTTCTGTAACCTGTTTCAACCTGACGAGCGTCAAAAACCTTCCTTCTATCACCCTCAGAAATCGTTGTTTGTGTCATGATACACTTCCACAAATCTGTTTTGTGAAGATTTGATTCTGGTAGATTCCTATTCTATGAATAAAACAGAATGCCAACTCACACTTGATTTTTATCCAATTGATTGATTTTCGGCTAATTCTAAGGTTCACATACTGTTTACACTTCCGGACATTGATATGATATTGAATAATTTTTCTTAATAAAAAATTCCATGTCATTGATGCATAAATTTATGAGGAAATATTGGAAATTCTGAAGGGTTCACAAACTTTCAAGCAAAACTGTATATGTCTGATTAAATAATAAATCACACTTCCATTTATTAATTGTAAATATAATTATCCTGGTGACTTGAATATGGTAATTTGTGCTTTAAGGTTCGTAATTTTTCACAACTCAAATCCATGTAATGTGGACATTTTACACCTGTCTCTATACATTTCATGGTATCTGGTGATTGAATTATAGTAAATGTAAGGAAACTTTCTTATCAATGAACTGAAATGTAGAAAGTACTAGTTCATTTTTGATTACCACACCAAGATGAATTAACACCTGAGAATAATTTCCAAAAACAAATAGCATTTTCAATGTTCTTCACAGTCTTAAGGCTCTGTTCACAATTCCCAGAATTTCTTTTCGCTAGTCTAGATCAGGGGTTGACAGACCACAATTCTTGCTACATGACATTTCTAGGAATACATTTTTTTCTATGCTGATTTGTTTTTTATCACTTTTTATACTACTTTTTGTGCTTCACAATAATGAAAAATTACATTTTTTACAGTACAGTTTAGAGCTTGGGTCATTTCAGACATGCTGAATAAGTACTTATATGTTCACTTTCATTTTTTAAAATGCTTGGTCAGATTAAAAGAGATATTGTGTTAAAGAGAACCTGTCAGGTGCAATATGCAGCCAGAACCATGAGCAGTTCAGGGTGCATATTGCTAATCCCTTGCCTAACTGTCCCTGTATATAGTAGCATGTGTACCGCCCCGGTGTTGGTCGGGCTGCTCAGATCCAGGATCGTGGTGGCTCGTGGGGCCCGGACCTGGCTTGGCGGACACTTGGATCTGTGAAAAGGGGATATTTACAGGGGATAAGTTCTTTATGCCACCTGTGGGTTTCGGTAATGGTAGTACCGCCGCTGCTGTAAGGAGTACCGGGGCAGATGAGTTAAGCAGCCTGATGTTAGTCCCTTCACAGGTAGGGATGGCCCCGGGCTCAGGAGTGTTGGTGATTACTTGGGAGAACAGGGTGCAGGGGATCAGAGTACTCACTAGTAGTCGTGGTGCTGGATGAGGATTATAAAGTAGACACGCACGCTGCAAGTAAACGAAGATCTCTGTGTGCCACAGTAACTGCGGGGAGCCCGTCCAGGTGTTCGCTCTCACTTGATAGTCTGGAGCCTACCTCTGTGCAAAATTTAGTTTTTGGTCTGTGGCCCCGTGGCTTGAAGCTGTAAGGGCCCTGCTCACTTTGTGAAGTGTAGCTGTGCTCTTGAGGGCTGGCACTTGGGACTTCAGTGGGCTGCTTTTGGCTGGAAAACCCTGTCCCCCGCATTGTGCTGATGCCCCCAATTTCTGAGCTCTGTGGGAAGGTCCCTGAAGGTCTCCTTCCTCTGCAGGTCAATTGTCAAGACTAGAGATGAGCGAACCGGTCGTGATTCGGCTCGAGCTCGGTTCGGCGAACCGAGGTCTAGTTCGCGTTCGGTTCGGTGAACCGGTTCGGCGAACCACTCAAACCCATAGGAAACAATGGAAGGCAATCACAAACACATAAAAACATCTAGAAAACACCCTCAAAGGTGTCCAAAAGGTGAAAAACAACTCACAACACAACACAAACACATGGGAAAGTGACAAGGACATATACTCATGTGAAAACAAAAGAGGTGGACAAGAAAAAAGAGAAGGATACACAGATATAGGCATGGCATGCCCTTCTAAAATGATGTAGTCTCCCTTTTTTCAAAAAATTGGGCCACACAGACACCCCTTCAGTGGCAGCACTTGTGCCCCAGTTGTACACTTCACAGGTAGATTTGCATGAAGCACATTCAAAAATACGCCATCCTTAACTGTCCCCAGGATGGCACCGGGGTAAGTAGCAAAGACCTTACTGATCCATGATTTGTTCATCTTGGATTATTTTAAAAAACACAGCAAGCAAGGGTTCCTCCAAGCGGAGTCTCCCTTTTTTCCAAAAATTGGGCCACACAGACACCAACCCCTTCAGTGGCAGCACTTGTGCCCCAGTTGTAAGATTCAAGGTGTACTGCCCCGGTGTTGGTCAGGCTGCTCAGATCCGGGATCGTGGTTGCTCAAAGGACCCAGCTTGGCGAACACTTGGATCCGTGAAAAGGGGGTATTTGAAGGGTATACGATCGTGATGCTACCTGTGGGTTGCGTAATGGGAGTACCGCCGCTACTGTAAGGAGTATCGGGGCAGATGAGTTAAGCAGCCTGATGTTAGTCCCTCCACAGGTAGGGATGGCCTCGAGCTCAGGGGTGTTGGTGATTATTTGGGAGCGCAGGGTGCCGGGGATCAGAGTACTCACTTTGGGTAGTCGTGGTGCTGGATGAGGATTATAAAGTAGACATTCACGCTGCAAGTAAACCAAGTTCTCTGTGTGCCACAGTCACTGTGAGGAGCCTGTCCAGGTGTCCGCTCCCACCGGTGTCACTTGATAGTCCGGAGCCTACCTCTGTGCACAATTTATGAGAACAATTCCCAATAAATGAGCCATAGGGTGTGCACGCTGTCAGTATGGATGTACCCCGACAGGGTGCATGCACTACTCGTACAATATACAAAAAACAGGAGATACAACGAGTATATATGCAATAGAAATATTTTTATTAATATGAAAGAGACATACGCAACATAGTATAGAATATTAAAAACAACTACCAATAAATCAAGGGGGGCACATGATATAAGGTGTAAAGGGTTGTCAGGGGTTGTCAATGTATAGGCCAGACTCAGGACAGATGATAAAAATAGTGTAATAGGACTGAGTCTGGATGTTCAGTCCATATGTGTCTGTCTCTAATAGTCGTGAAAGAGGTAAGGCCACCATGTACATATAATCCAGTGCAAAAAATTCGATAATGCACTGAGACTTGGCCCATATAAGTCTATCACCAATAGCCATGGCAAGAGTAGGGCCAGTCAATTAGAGATATAGGGACATAACACAAGATCAAGAATGTACACAAACTCAGTTAATACATGTTAGTTGCTGAGAACCATACCTATTTAGTAAGCACTATACAGGGCAGAGAGCTATACAAATTAGCAAGACTAAAGCGGGCTTTACACGCTGCAACATCGCTAATGCGGAGTCGTTGGGGTCACGGAATTTGTGACGCACATCCGGCCGCATTAGCGATGCCGTTGCGTGTGACACCGATAAGCGATTTTGCATCGTTGCAAAAACGTGCAAAATCGCTAATCGGCGACATGGGGGTCCATTCTTAAAAATCGTTACTGCAGCAGTAACGAAGTTGTTCCTCGTTCCTGCGGCAGCACACATCGCTGTGTGTGACGCCACAGGAACGAGGAAGCTCCCCTTACCTGCCTCCCGGCCGCTATGCGGAAGGAAGGAGGTGGGTGGGATGTTACGTCCCGCTCAGCTCCGCCCCTCCGCTGCTATTGGGCGGCGGTTCAGTGACGCTTCAGTGACGTCGCTGTGACGCCGCACGGACCGCCCCTTAGAAAGGAGGCGGTTCGCCCGTCACAGCGACGTCGCCGGACAGGTAAGTATGTGTGACGGCTGTTGTGCGACACGGGCAGCGATTTGCCCGTGTCGCGCAACAGATGGGGGCGGGTACCCACACTAGCGATATCGGGACCGATATCGCAGTGTGTAAAGTAGCCTTAAGTCTATATATCTGTCACTAGTAGCCGTGGGAGAGGTAAGGCCAGTTGCAAACCGTATTGAACAAGACCAAAAGAAAAGTGTTGCAACCAGAGTACCCAGTCAGATGAAAATAAATGTCAGGGTCATAAAGTGCAAGTGCATACAACTATGCCGGAATCCAAAGGGACTCATGTGCAACAAATTGCGGTCTTATACAATACAGTGCAATAACTACAAGGACAACACCTAATACATAATCAATTATAAAGTGCACATACCCACAAGGAACAGGATCACCACCAACGCGCGTTTCGCAAAGGTACTATTGCTTTCTCAAGGAGGAAACCCTACTGGCATTGTATACCCGGTGGCTATAAATAGCCCCATAGTGATTAACTAATCAAATCAGGTGTACAGGCACAGGAAGGGGAAAAGGTATAGTACAACAAATAGAAACGCCCATATAAAATCCTAATAGGATGTTTAGTATGATGGATAAGGCCAGGCACCAATAAGGAATCAGAAGGAGTCGCACAAAGGAATAATGCGTGTAAACATTCAAAAAAATGAAATACATGCACCTTATCATAGTATAATATGATGATAGTATTGCATTATATAGTGTAGGAGCTGCAGATGTTAACACCCTATAAACCATAACACAGGAAATGCCCAGTGACTTGAAAGCCCCGCCCTGCGTCTGTGCATGGAGAGGCTGTGACGTCAGGGACGCGTAACCCCGGCAACAGCAATCCAACTAGGCACAAGGCTTGACAGAGAAAGGAACGTAATGCAAGACGTAATACCGGAAGTGACCAGTCTTCTGAAAATCCCGCCCCCAGCTGTGCATGGAAGGAGCACGATATGCCAGGGACTTGTAACCCCGGCAACAAGGCGATCCACCCAAGCACAACACATAGTAGGGCAGGAGTCATCATACAGGACGTAATTCAGGAAGTGTCCAGCAGTCTGGACGTTCCGCCCCCCGGCCGTGCATGGAAGAAGCATGTGACGCCAGGGACGCGTCACCCCGGCAATGGACCAGTCCAAATGGTCCATTTGCATCGAGTTTCATATACATATATACATTTATAATCTTTCTATTGGTCCTTTTGATCATTTGTACCTCATCAACTGAATTATATTGGGATAGTTATTTGAACACCTCACTGACACAGCATATTCTGTATTATTGATAAGTGTTCCTATGCACTCTTGATTGACCTAATATATTGTATATTGTCCTTTAATTAATGTTGTCCTTGTATAATTATATGGCCATCATTTGGATTATGCCTCTGCATGATACACCTTTGTCCCTCTGATGGGGTTTGGTGGGATTATTGGGGCCCCCTTATTTGTAGAGTTATCTGCTCCATATCCTTCCACCGTATGGATATATGGGGTCTTATGGGGAGACCTTTCTTCTACCTTATCATCCCCAGTTTATGTAACCATGGGCGATGTTTCTGGGATTTCCTCTGTCTGTGACGTTTTCTGCCCTGTCAGGCTGTGTGTTGGATTGGATCGTGTGGTTGCCGGGGTGACGCGTCCCTGGCGTCACATGCTTCTTCCACGCACGGCCGGAGGGCGGAACGTCCAGACTGCTGGACACTTCCTGAATTACGTCCTGTATGATGACTCCTGCCCTACTATGTGTTGTGCTTGGGTGGATCGCCTTGTTGCCGGGGTTACATGTCCCTGGCATATCGTGCTCCTTCCTTGCACAGCTGGGGGCGGGATTTTCAGAAGACTGGTCACTTCCGGTATTACGTCTTGCATTACGTTCCTTTCTCTGTCAAGCCTTGTGCCTAGTTGGATTGCTGTTGCCGGGGTTACGCGTCCCTGACGTCACAGCCTCTCCATGCACAGACGCAGGGCGGGACTTTCAAGTCACTGGGCATTTCCTGTGTTACGGTTTATAGGGTGTTAACATCTGCAGCTCCTACACTATATAATGCAATACTATCATCATATTATACTATGATAAGGTGCATGTATTTCATTTTTTTGAATGTTTACATGCATTATTCCTTTGTGCGACTCCTTCTGATTCCTTATTGGTGCCTGGCCTTATCCATCATACTAAACATCCTATTAGGATTTTATATTGGCGTTTCTATTTGTTGTACTATACCTTTTCCTCTTCCTGTGCCTGTGCACCTGATTTGATTAGTTAATCACTATGGGGCTATTTATAGCCACCGGGTATACAATGCCAGTAGGGTTTCCTCCTTGAGAAAGCAATAGTACCTTCGTGAAACGCGCGTTGGTGGTGATCCTGTTCCTTGTGGGTATGTGCACTTAATAATTGATTATGTATTAGGTGTTGTCCTTGTAGTTATTGCACTGTATTGTATAAGACCGCAATTTGTTGCACATGAGTCCCTTTGGATTCCGGCATAGTTGTATGCACTTGCACTTTATGACCCTGACATTTATTTTCATCTGACTGGGTACTCTGGTTGCAACACTTTTCTTTTGGTCTTGTTCAATACGGTTTGCAACTGGCCTTACCTCTCCCACGGATACTAGTGACAGATATATAGACTTAGTCTTGCTAATTTGTATAGCTCTCTGCCCTGTATAGTGCTTACTAAATAGGTATGGTTCTCAGCAACTAACATGTATTAACTGAGTTTGTGTACATTCTTGATCTTGTGTTATGTCCCTATATCTCTAATTGACTGGCCCTACTCTTGCCACGGCTATTGGTAATAGACTTATATGGGCCAAGTCTCAGTGCATTATCGAATTTTTTGCACTGGATTATATGTACATGGTGGCCTTACCTCTTTCACGACTATTAGAGACAGACTCATATGGACTGAACATCCAGACTCAGTCCTATTACACTATTTTTATCATCTGTCCTGAGTCTGGCCTATACATTGACAACCCCTGACAACCCTTTACACCTTATATCATGTGCCCCCCTTGATTTATTGGTAGTTGTTTTAAATATTCTATGCTATGTTGCGTATGTCTCTTTCATATTAATAAAAATATTTCTATTGCATATATACTCGTTGTATCTCCTCTTTTTTCTCTGTGCACAATTTAGTTGTCTGTCTGTGGCCCCAAGTCTTGAAGCTGTAAGGGCCCTGCTCACTTTGTGAAGTGTAGCTGTGCTCTTGAGGGCTGGCACTTGGGACTTCAGTGGGACACTTGGGACTTTCTAAAGATCTTTTATCATATGCTAATGAGCGCAGGGACTAGTTGAAAGGGTGTTACTTCCCCCCATTAGTCCACCGTCTTAGCATAGTAGCACACACACAGAGGTGCGCCAACATACTACTCAATATAGCATCAACAGCGATGATGCGCTTACCTGTGTCCAGCACTTCCGCTCATGCACAGCTGGGTTTTCGCGTCCCAGCTTCAGCGAGGTCAAGTGCACATGACCGGAAGTGCGGGGGACTTCTGAACAGAGGAGACAGTGGACACAGGTACATGTGTCACCGCTGATGATACTGCTTTGAGTAGCATGTTAGCACGCCTCTGTAGGCATGATACCATGCTAAGAGGCCAGACTAGTCGTGGGAAGTAACGCCCTTGTGACTAGTCGCTGGCCTCTTTAGCATATGGTAAAAGATCTTTAGAAATACTTTTTCTAAAGATCTCTTTATCTATGCTACTAGATGCAGGCACGGTTAGGCAGGGATTAGCAATATGTACCCAGAACTGCTCCTGGTTCTGGGTCCATATTGCACCTGACAGATTCCCTTTAAAAGGTGGAAATTAACAGAAAGGTATATAGTATGAGATAAAATATCTTCCAAGTATGATTGTGTAGCCCAACTGCTGGGATCCTCAGCCACTCCAGCACATATGTCCCAGATGGGAGATTCTCAATGATTAAAACATATAGATAAATTTGCATTTTTTTTGTTATTCCTTTTATGTTTATACAATCTATCATACTTTAGAAGCTTAAAATCTGATGACTATTCACCTAATTATGCTTGTTAGATATAAGAGCAGATATTGCTTAGGAGGCATTAACATACAAAATGCTGGGTACAAGATTAACAATCCTATTTTATAATGTCAATTACAATAATGAAAAACTACTTGATAGTAATTATTTAAAGTGACTAAAAGATACACTTTGTACCAAAGCAGCAGGAGAAATCAGCAGGAAGCAAAATCATAAAAACCAGGCATTAGCTGAGAATAGCGCGTAGATTGTATACACCACCGCTGAGATAATTTGGTCATGGGCGTCTTGCTCCTTGGGTTTCTTTTTTCAGACTAGCCATCGTAATTGTTTGTTTTCATATGCATACTATGATCATGATACATTTTCCTTATTTATGCTCAGAAGATATTAAGCTGAAGTCAACTATGGAGCATAAAACCAAATGGGCTGATTGTGAATATTGGCGTTGATACGCTCCAGTTCTTTATTTAGACTTGGCTCAGGCTTCATAGATTGTAATCATTTACAGTAATTGTGTTAAGTGTTCCCAGTGGTGATAAGGGTCCATAAAAATAAATATCAATTGATGAAATCATGAGTCGTTCAGCTTCATAAGACATGCAGTTATATGTAAAAATAATCCTGCTTTTTCATATCTTAAAATGATTTTGAGATGTTTTGTCTTTTCTCCATCCCTTCTGTCTCAAACAACTAGCAAGTGCTTGTTCACTAGAGGAGAACTGTACACGTCTTTACTTACCTTTGTTCTTAAAGAATAACTTTATTTATATTTTTTAATTTATTAAATTAAAGGGGTGGTTCACTTGTTAATATTCAGAGGCACATCAATATTGTGTTGAGAGACAAGGCTTCTCTGAAATACCATGTGTTGTCAATAGTGCCTTTGAGCAGCACTAATGCAGTCTTCACCATTCCCCGGGCTTTGTGACCTCTGATGTTTGGTGATGTCAGGTCAACTTCCAGTTGACCTGACATCACCGCGATGGGCCCCAGTCTTCCTGAGTGACTGGGCTATGGGTGGCGTTTCACTGCTCGTCCCAGCCCTGTGTCACAGTCCAGCATCCACTCTATGTATGTGTCAATAGACAGCTGTAATATGATCTCTCACTGAATAAAAAGTCCATCTTGTGACCATCTTCTTTTGTTAAAATTACTGCAACCATTTAGAGGGGTGGTTCACTAGTTTGTATTCATAGGCACATCGATATTATATTGAGAAACAAGGTTTCTCTCAAATTCCTTGTGTTGCGAATAGTGCCTGTGAGTGGTGCTATTGTGGTCTGCTCATCCCCTTTGTGTGACCCCCCCAGGCTCCGTGACCTCTGATGTCCAGTGACGTCACATCAATTTCCATTTGACCTGACATCCCGCGGCCGGCTCCAGTTTCCCTGAGTGACTGGGCTTTGGGCGGCGTTTCATCACCCGTCACAGCCCCTGTGACAAGTGGTGAAACTCAGCCCACAGCTCAGTCACTCAGGAAGACTATCATGGAAAGCACACAGAGAAAACATGTGTGCCAAAATCACGGCACATGGAGGGCCATATGCATCTTTAACATGTCAGTAAAAAACGTGTGTGTTTTTGACTAACATGTGAAAGAGACCTTAAAGTTGGAGCACACATATTTTCTCTCCTGAGAAAAATGGTCCAAATATGCTAATAAGACTTACTAAAGTTTGATCAGAGTGGCATCAGGTTTTGGGCTCATTCACACGTGTATAAATCAGAATAGTATAATCTGATATAAAAAAAAAGGATCATACTCACACCCATGTTATTCAAAGGGGCAGTGCTGATTTGCAATTTTTTTCTCACCTGTATTTGGCCTAAAGAAAAAAAATCACAGCATGCTCCGAGTGGACACATAAATTGGATGAGACTCACTGATCCAAATCATGGGTTTGAGAATAAAGGCTGCTTTACATGCAGTGACATCGCTGGCGATGTCGCTTGTGAAAGCACACGCCCCCGTCGTTTGTGCATCAAATCGCTGCCCGTGGCGCACAACATCGCTAGCACCCATCACACGTACTTACCTGCCTAACGACGTCGCTGAGGCCGGCGAACTGCCTCTCTTCTAAGGGGGCGGTTCGTGCGGCGTCACAGGGACGTCACATTGCAGCCGTCCAATTGAAGCGGAGGGGTGGAGAGCAGCCGCAGGAAAGTCATGCCCACCTCGGTGCCGGAGGCCGCAGGAACGGTGTTGTTTGTCATTCCCGGGGTGTCACACGTAGCGATGTGTGCTGCCTCAGGAATGACGAACAACCTGTGTCCAGCAGCATCAACGATATTTGGGATTTGAACGACGTGTCAACGATCAATGATTAGGTGAGTATTTTTGAACGTCAGCGGTCGTTAGTACATTTCACACGCAATGACGTCGCTAACGAGGCCGGATGTGCGTCATGAATTCCGTGACCCCAACGACATCTCGTTAGCGATGTCGCTGCATGTAAAGCCCCCTTAAGAATCAGATGCCACATGGAGAATCCTAGTGGCATCGGTTTTTTATATATATATATATATATATATATATATATATATATATATATATATATATATATATATATAACCTTTTTGGAGCATAGAATACTGTAAATGGTCCTGTAAATGATTGTACATGAATAGCTGCTGAGAAAAAAAGCGGATTACATACGGACAGCAAACGGATGATAAGTGAGAACAAAATTGTCCATCTTTTCTCGATGAAAATCAAAACTATTTTTATAAGCTTAAGTGATGCTTGACTTTCTAAGATGTGGAGAAAAAAAAGTTTCTATCGTGTCAGTTTGAAACTCTGATATAAAGCCAACCTATTGTATCCAATAATCATATCTCTAGCAGGGACACTGTGTAATAATAAAATATAACTTTTTAATGAAACTGTTTAAAATATCTTCCCACACAGGCAATCCTTGTATAAAGTGATAAAGTGCTCAAAGTTTACCAGTGCTTAGATATAAAAAATTGGTTAGGTCTCACCATATGTTCTTGATGAAGAGGCCGTTCACAAATGAGGGATGAGATCCTTAGCCGGGGTAGAGGACCCTAATAACCCTTTTGTGCCCTGTGCTTTGTCTCCTATCCTCACAAAGACAATGCCTAGTGTGGTCTGTCCCACTAATTGATGTCCCTATCGTATAACCTCCCAAAGCGTTTCATTCACCATTTTTGGTGGGACTCCTCAGGGCGGATATTATTAAGGTGTAATGAATCCCTTTGCTTATGGGTACTTAAATTCATACAGGGAATAAGGGGGTTAATCTTTATGTCTAAAGCACCCAAAAAAACTGACAGAGTGCTGTGCAGCAAACATCTGGTGTTATTACATGAGACAAAATGCTTCGTGAGCTTGTACAATATGTACATCAATTAGTAGGAGAGATTACACTAGGCACTGTCGTTTTGAGGACAGGAGACAAAGCATTTAGCATGACAGGGTTAATAGGATCCTCTACCCTGGATTAGGATCTCATTCCTCATTTGTGAATGACCTCTTCATCAAGAACATATGGTGAGACCGAACCAATTTTTTTTTGAGCACTGGTAAACTTTGAGCACTATCATCTTATGCAAGGATTGTGTCATGATTCTGATCCATGGTCTTCTGCTCTCCAGCAGAGCTGATGCTCTGTGTTGCATTGTGCTTTGGTGAATGGGTTGTTTCCCGGCCTCAGGTCCTGCACTGGTGTTAGGAGAGGCGCCTCATTCCAGGTGATTGCTCTGCTTTATTAGGGAGCCACCATAGTTCCTGCTCTGCAGTGAGTGTTATGGCTCCTGTAAGTGCTTTGTTCTGATCTTATTTTTCTACCTCGCACTTTAGTGACCCTTCTCCACCTGTGCCCCTTACTCTGACATTATCCCCTGGATCCTGACCTTGGCTCAATGACTTCCTAGCTCCTGACCTCCAGCTCATACTCTGACCTCAGCTTCGCTTTCTCTTTGTGTACCTTATGTGACTTCCTAGCTCCTGACCTCCAGTTTGTACTCTGACCTCGGATTCACTTTCTCTCTGTGTACCTTATGTGACTTCCTGGCTCCTGACCTCCAGCTCGTACTCTGATCTCAGCTTCGCTTTCTCTCTGTGTACCTTATGTGACTTCCTAGCTCCTGACCTCCAGCTTGTACTCTGACCTCGGCTTCACTTTCTCTCTGTATACCTTATGTGACTTACTGGCTCCTGACCTCCAGCTCGTACTCTGACCTCAGCTTCACTTTCTTACTGTATACCTTCTGTGACTTACTGGCTCCTGACCTCCAGCTCGTACTCTGACCTCAGCTTCACTTTCTCACTGTGTACCTTATGTGACTTACTGGCTCCTGACCTCCAGCTTGTACTCTGACCTCGGCTTCACTTTCTCTTTGTGTACCTTCTGTGACTTACTGGCTCCTGACCTCGAGTTTGTACTCTGACCTCAGCTTCGCTTTCTCACTGTGTACCTTATGTGACTTCCTGGCCCCTGCATGTCTTCTTGGCTCCTGACCTCCGGCTTGTTTGTCTACCTCTCCGCTAGCTGCATCTAGTGACACCTAGTGGTTGAATATCACAGATTGTCTGTATGAAAAGGTATTTTAAACAGTTTTATTAAACGTTTTGTTTTATTATTACACTTTGTAACTGCTAGAGATAAGACTGAAAATTTGACCCATAGTTTTAATGAGGAATAGAAAATATCCAGCAATCAGCGACTTCTTAAAAACTTATCCTCATTTTAATGGGTGAGTACAATCTGATACTCGGAGGAAAATTGTTCATGATGTGATTTTTTTTCACACGCCGAATAGTGAAAAAAACGTTCATCTGCACTGCCCGATTAAAGTATGTTGGGCCGAGTACAATCTGTTTTTGTTTTTTGTTTTTTTAACAAATAGCACTTGGATCAAAAATATGGTCTACTGTCGAGTCCTTTGTATAATATTCAAAATAACTCTTTATGTTCTTGTATGTTTCATTCTAATAAATCACAGTTCAATACCATCATAAATTAACCGCTATTGCAGTCCTGTAAGGAATGAAATGGGGGCTGCAATCTTTCATTTTTGCTTTGTAGTATTTGACCTACTATGTTACACACAGTAACTCCACTTTTGCAATACAGCACACGTAAAACACATGAGGTATGTAAAGTGTTGAGTCAATAGTTAGTGTCACTACATTGAGTCCACCTTGTCGCTGGTGGACGGATATTTTGTTTTTGATCAAAAAATGTCAACAAAGTACTTCACAGGTTTTTTTTTTACGAGTGTAACAATAAAAGAATTCATGATGGCTGTTGCGTAGTGTTTGTAAAAACATCACTACTGTCAAATGACATTTTCTTGATATATAAGACACAGCTTATTGTTATCCACAGCCTACAGCATGAGCCCAATCATGCTAAGATCTGAACTGTCAAACATCTCCCACATAAAAAAGTAAAAACAGAAGAAAATATTGGTAACTTTATGTGATGTAATGTTCACTCTGTAAACAAGAAGTTTTAAAACACCGCATCTAACATTTCAAGCATGAAATATTAAATATCAAAAGTTGCAGAACTCATACATACATCAACAAACCCTTTACATTAAACTTAATTTTTATTCTAATGTAATAAAATATTAGATCCAGGGACATGACGAACAAGTTGCATCATCTGTGACTGTGATTATGGGTCAGGGATCCTGGGAGGTGTCCACTGACACCAGCACCTATTTAAAGGGAACCTGTCACCACTTTTATAATACTTACCTAACGGTCGTGCAGTGGGCTTTATGGGCGTTTCCGTTGTCCGGTCCCAGCGCCGCCTGGTTTGGCCATCTTTGTTCTCCGTCTCTAGCTGCGGTGCATGACAGGTCCGACATCATACACACTTGTCGGCATTCAGGTCCTGAGCAGGGCAGATCAAAGTATTGTAGTGCATCTGGGCAGGACCGGCGAGTTTGTATGACGTAGCCGAGTCATGCACACAGGCTTCAGAAAGAGGACGAAAATGGTCGAAAGAGGCGGCGTCGGCTCCAGACAAAGGCCCACCACGTGACTGTGAGGTAAGTATTATAAAGTGCTTTTTATGTTATACCCCCGGCCTGGGCTTTTATATACAGCATTAGTGATGAGCGAGCATGCTTGTAACTACTCGGTACTCGCACGAGTATCGCTGTACTCGGGCTGCTCGGCGGGCACCGAGTAATCTCGCGATACTCGTGCTGTACTCGTGGTCTTCATTTCTGCATGTTGGCGCTCTTTTGAGAGCCAGCCCTCATGCAGGGATTGGCTGGCAGACCACTGCAATGCCACAGCCCTGTTAGTTGTGGAATTGCAGTGATTGGCCGGCCTGCACAGCGTGACCGAGCCTTTATACCGGCCAGCGCGCTGTGCTCTGCTCACAGCTATCCAGACAGTCAGTGCAGGGAGAGTGTCGCTGATTCAGGGAAAGCTTTGCGGCCCTTTATAGCTTTTTCAGTTGCAGGGCTGCAAACAGTGTGACCAAAAGTCCTTCTCAGGACTATTCTAGTTGTATACAGGCAGGCAGGGTATAGCCAGGTCGGAGTACAGTAGCAGAGTCCTTCTCAGGACTATTGTTGCTATATACAGGCAGGGTATAGCCAGGTCTGAATACAGGCTAGTGACCAGAAGAGTCCTTGTCAGGACTATTGTACCAGTATACAGGCAGGCAGGCAGGCAGGGTATATATAGCCATTCCTAGTGGTGACCGTATACCAGCCTTCATCATATCTGGGGCTGGTGTACACAGTGTAAAACAGTCCAGATAGTGTCTGACTTGTCTGTAATTGTCGCTCCCCAAAAAAACCTGTTAGGTTCTTATTGCGTCCGTGCTTGGTTTTTAAAACCGCACGTGTGTGCCTGTTGGTGGCAGCGTACAGGTGCACTTGTGTGCAATTTCCACAAACTTTGATATAACACACAAGTAGTGAATATACACGTCAGCAGTGCACAGCATTGCAAAATGCGCAAGGGCATTGGCAAGGAACAAGGAAGTGGACGTGATGGTGGTGCAGGCAGAGGCCGAGGTCGTGGGCAAGCTCTAATTTCGCCACAACAAAGGGCCACATCTAGTCGCTCGCACGTCCTGTCCCAAATTCTTGGGGACCGCAGCAGTACACCGCTCTTGAACCAAGACCAGTGTCAACAGGTTGTTAGTTGGATAGCAGATAATGCTTCCAGTCAGATTGGCACCACCACAAACACTCTGTCTTCCACACGGTCAAGTGTCAGTAGCCGTGATACTGCACCGCACATTTCTGAACCTGATCCTCCTTCCTACCACCAGGCTGAGTACACGTCCTCCTCGGACATTAATGATCCCACACTTGGACACTCGGAAGAGCTGTTCACGTTTCCATTCACACATTCTGGCCTCTCGCCAGCTCATATTGAAGTGGGTCATGAGGAGATCGTCTGTACAGATGGCCAAATATTTGAGCAGCCACGTTCTCACGAAGTTGGCAATGTGTCTCAACAAGTGGTGGACGATGATGAGACACAATTGTCAGGAAGTCAGGAGGAGGAGCAGGGTGCGGAAGAGGAAGACGACGTGGTGGATGATCCAGTAACTGACCCAACCTGGCAGGAGGATATGCAGAGCGAGGACAGCAGTGCACAGGGGGAGGGAGGCGTAGCATCACAACAGGCAGTAAGAAGCAGGGTGGTGGCCCCAGGCAGAAGTCAGGCAACCGTTCCCCGGAACAACACGACGACACAAGGTGCCTGTACAAATGTTAGGTCTTCCCGAGTCTGGCAGTTTTTTACGTTGGATCCAGATGATTCAAAAAAGGCCATTTGCAACACCTGCCGTGCCAGCATCAGCAGGGGTACCAAAACTAGCAGCCTGACCACCACCAGCATGATCAGGCACATGTCAGCCAAGCACCCGACTTTGTGGGAAATACAACAGAGTCGAGGAGCAGTGCTTGCTGATGTCACTGCTACGTCTTCGCTGGTTGTGCATGCGAGCCAATCCCCTGTCCATGCTGCCTGCGAACAAGCCTCCCCCACTCCTGCACCTGCAGTTGCCTACGCAGAAAGAACACCATCATCAAGCACGTCCTTGTCCCAGCGCAGCGTTCAGTTATCCATTCAGCAAACCTTTGAACGCAGGCGCAAATACACTGCCAACACCCCACATGCCACAGATCTAAATGCTAACATTTCGCGACTGCTTGCGCTGGAAATGTTGCCTTTTAGGCTGGTGGAGACAGAAGCATTCCGTGACCTGATGGCGGCAGCTGTCCCACGTTACTCGGTCCCCAGCCGCCACTATTTCTCCCGGTGTGCCGTCCCCGCGTTGCATAACCACGTGTCACAAAACATCACACGTGCCCTGAACAACGCTGTTTCACCCAAGGTCCACCTAACCACAGACACGTGGACAAGTGCTTGTGGGCAAGGCCGCTACATCTCGTTGACGGCACACTGGGTTAATATTGTGGAAGCTGGGACCCAGTCTGAGCGAGGGACGGAACACGTCCTTCCCACACCAAGGTTTGCAGGCCCTACCTCAGTCAGGATTTCACCCACACTCTACAGCTCCGGAATGTCATGCTCTTCAGCCTCCTCCTCCTCCTGCGCATCCTCATCCACTGTACCCTCCACACCAGTCACAAGCTGGAAGCACTGCAGCACTGCCTCGGCGAAGCGGCAACAGGCTGTGCTGAAGCTAATCTGCATAGGTGACAAACCCCACAATGCAGAAGAGCTGTGGACAGCTCTGAAACAGCAGGCAGATCACTGGCTCACACCTCTGAACCTAAAGCCAGGAAAGGTCGTGTGTGACAATGGCCGGAACCTGGTGGCGGCTTTGAGGCGAGGCCAGCTGACACATGTTCCATGCGTGGCCCATGTTCTCAACCTCGTGGTTCAGCGGTTTCTAAAGTCATACCAAGAGCTGTCTGATCTGCTGGTAAAAGTTCGCCGCCTGTCTGCACATTTTCGAAAGTCACCTACTGCTTCAGCCGGCC
The DNA here is from genome assembly GCF_048569485.1 of Anomaloglossus baeobatrachus. Taxonomy (NCBI): domain Eukaryota; kingdom Metazoa; phylum Chordata; class Amphibia; order Anura; family Aromobatidae; genus Anomaloglossus; species Anomaloglossus baeobatrachus. Next base: position 57,290,294 of record NC_134354.1, read on the forward strand.
TTGCCGGCTTTCAGCGCAGTTTGCATCTTCCGGCTCACAGACTGGTGTGTGATGTCCCCACGCGTTGGAATTCAACTCTGCACATGTTGGTCAGGATATGTGAGCAGAAGAGGGCAGTTGTTGAGTACCTGCATCACCTAAGCCGTCGGGAAATGGGTCAAACTCCACACATAACACCTGAGGAGTGGAGATGGATGTCAGACCTATGTACCATCCTCCAAAACTTTGAGGACTCCACCAAGATGGTGAGTGGTAATGACGCCATTATTAGCGTCACCATACCGCTACTCTGCCTTCTAAAACGGTCTCTGCTGAAAAACAAACATGATGCATTGCAGGCGGAGCGCAATGAGTTGCAGCAAGAAACAGTAGTGGGTGTGGGTGATGATAACACACAGCCCAGCCTCGTCTCATCACAACGTGCAGTGGAGGACTATGACGAGGAGGAGGATGAAGACATGGAGCAACTCTCCGGCCAAATTGAGGATATGACATGCACACCAGTCATATCCTCGGTTCAGCGTGGCTGGCCAGAGGACAGGGTAGATGAGGAGGAGGAGGAGGAGGAGGAGGAGGAGGACAGCATGTTCAGTCATCTTGTTGGTCAGGTTACTGAAGTCATGGCTGTTAAGAGTCTGGCGCACATGGCTGACTTTATGGTAAGCTGCCTGTCTCGTGACCCTCGCGTTAAGAACATCTTGGCCGACAATCATTACTGGTTGGTAACACTGTTAGACCCACGCTACAAGGAGAACTTTTTGTCTCTTATTCCCGTGGAGGAGAGGTCAACCAAAATGCAGCAGTTCCGGAAGGCCATAGTCACGGAAGTAGGCAAAGCATTCCCCTCACAAAACGCTAGCGGCATAGGTCATGAATCAGTGGACAACCGAGGCGTACAGCCGAGAGAGGCACAAGTCCAATCCGCCAGAGGTAGGGGAACAGTCTTTAAGATGTGGGACAGTTTTCTCAGCCCCTCACGTACCACAGCCCCTGAGGTGCGGGGTAGTGCCACAAAAAATCCTAAGTTTGCCCATATGCTGAAGGAGCACGTTGCAGATCGAACAACTGTACTCCGACATTCCTCTGTGCCTTACAATTATTGGGTATCCAAGCTGGACACGTGGCATGAATTGGCTCTCTACGCCTTGGAAGTCCTGGCCTGCCCTGCTGCTAGCGTTTTGTCAGAGCGTGTTTTTAGTGCCGCAGGTGGAATCATTACAGATAAACGCACCCGCCTGTCAACTGAAAATGCTGACAGGGTGACTCTGATCAAGATGAACAAGGGTTGGATTGGGCCAGACTTCACCACACCACCAGCAAATGAGAGCGGAATTTAAAGTTTGCCATGTACCTCCACTCACCCATGGGTACACACTTCTGGACTTTGGATAATCGCTGGACTGCTCCTCCTTCTCCTCATGCGCCACCATGATGATGACCGTTACAAATTGCAATACTTAGGCCTTTGTTTCAGGTATACCCCCAGTGGTAAATTTTTTCGCCCATTCTTTGCAGAATGGACATTACAACGACAGGAGACCCGCTCCTTTGCAATGGGAACAAAGTTTTGAGGCCCTCATGCACGTCTCTACCCAGGGACAACGTGGAGCCTCCCAATTTTTGGCTGCCCTGCCTAAGGGCTATACTACAATAGACCCACTTCCTTCCAATGGGCACTTCAGGTTTACAGGCCATCATGCACGTCTCTATCCAGGGACAATGTGGAGCCTCCCAATTTTTGGCTGCCCTGCCTAAGGGCTATACTATAATACACCCACTTCCTGACAATGGACACTTAATGTTTTGAGGCCCTCATGCACGTCTCTACCCAGGGACAACGTGGAGCCTCCCAATTTTTGGCTGCCCTGCCTAAGGGCTATACTATAATACACCCACTTCCTGACAATGGACACTTAATGTTTTGAGGCCCTCATGCACGTCTCTACCCAGGGACAACGTGGAGCCTCCCAATTTTTGGCTGCCCTGCCTAAGGGCTATACTATAATACACCCACTTCCTGACAATGGACACTTAATGTTTTGAGGCCCTCATGCACGTCTCTACCCAGGGACAACGTGGAGCCTCCCAATTTTTGGCTGCCCTGCCTAAGGGCTATACTACAATAGACCCACTTCCTTCCAATGGGCACTTCAGGTTTACAGGCCATCATGCACGTCTCTATCCAGGGACAACGTGGAGCCTCCCAATTTTTGGCTGCCCTGCCTAAGGGCTATACTATAATACACCCACTTCCTGACAATGGACACTTAATGTTTTGAGGCCCTCATGCACGTCTCTACCCAGGGACAACGTGGAGCCTCCCAATTTTTGGCTGCCCTGCCTAAGGGCTATACTACAATAGACCCACTTCCTTCCAATGGGCACTTCAGGTTTACAGGCCATCATGCACGTCTCTATCCAGGGACAACGTGGAGCCTCCCAATTTTTGGCTGCCCTGCCTAAGGGCTATACTATAATACACCCACTTCCTGACAATGGACACTTAATGTTTTGAGGCCCTCATGCACGTCTCTACCCAGGGACAACGTGGAGCCTCCCAATTTTTGGCTGCCCTGCCTAAGGGCTATACTACAATAGACCCACTTCCTTACAATGGGCACTTCAGGTTTACAGGCCATCATGCACGTCTCTATCCAGGGACAATGTGGAGCCTCCCAATTTTTGGCTGCCCTGCCTAAGGGCTATACTATAATACACCCACTTCCTTCCAATGGGCACTTCAGGTTTACAGGCCCTCATGCACGTCTCTATCCAGGGACAATGTGGAGCCTCCCAATTTTTGGCTGCCCTGCCTAAGGGCTATACTACAATAGACCCACTTCCTTACAATGGGCACTTCAGGTTTACAGGCCATCATGCACGTCTCTATCCAGGGACAACGTGGAGCCTCCCAATTTTTGGCTGCCCTGCCTAAGGGCTATACTACAATAGACCCACTTCCTTACAATGGGCACTTCAGGTTTACAGGCCATCATGCACGTCTGTATGCAGGGGCATTGGTGAACCTCACAATTTTGGACTGCCCTGGCAAAGGAAAATACTACAAAGACTCACTTCCTCAAAATGGGCACATTAGACTCAAGAGGCCTTCATGTACGTCTCTTCTCAGGGACATCGGAGTGCCACACAATGTTTTCACGTAAAATCTTTCATGTATTAATCTCAAAAAGTAACATACACCAGCTCTATCTCACTATTGGGTATGTGCCCTTAACATTTCCGCCATGAAAAATCATTTTGGGGTCATTTTGGAAGGTTTTCTGGTGAGTCCGTAAAAATGGCGTAAAACGCGGACAAAATTGTTCACAGCTGTGACTTTTCAGTGATAAATGCTTCAAGGGGTCTTCCCCATGCTGTTGCCATGTCATTTGAGCACTCTTCTGAGACTTTTGTGACATTTTTAGGGTTTCTCCATGCTGCCGGGGGGTCATTTCACAAAAATACTCGGGTCTCCCATAGGATAACATTGGGCTCGTTGCTCGGGCCGAGTACACGAGTATCTTGGGAGGCTCGGCCCGAGCTTCGAGCACCCGAGCTTTTTAGTACTCGCTCATCACTATACAGCATGTTAGAATGCTGTATATCAGAGCCTGGTGGTGGTGGCCGCAGCTTATAGGCCAAAAAAGTGGTGACAGGTTCCCTTTAAGCTGGATGTCCCTCCTCAGGGTCCCTGCACCGCAATACACACTGCCGACCAATCAGAGTCTGGCAGCTGACGTTGGCACGCCAGACGGTACATATCAGAGACATCATATGGGGCCCATAGCAGGCACGCCTATGTCAGCTGCTAGCCTCTGAGACGGCAGCTGAAGAGGACGTAGCACTACATGAGAGTGGGGGAAGGTGAAAATGTCGCGGGCGGCGGGGCGCTGCGCTCACCACGCTCGGGTCCGGCGCTGCTGCTGCTGCTGCTGCTCGGTGGCTCGAGCGGTGGGCCGGATCCAGGGACTCGAGCGGCACTCCTCGGCCGTGAGTGAAAGGGGTGGTTTGTTGGTGTTTGGGATGTCGGTTTGTGACGCCACCCACGGTGTGTGGTGAGGTTGGGGCACCACCGCTGCTCTGTACGGGGATCCCGGGAGCGATGACAGGGAGCAGCTGGGATGTTTTCCTCCCAACCGTGGTTAGGGGGATTTTGGTAGTCCCGGGGCCCAGAGTTGGTATCTGTTTGGTGTATTGCGGGGCCTGGCCAGGTGCAGGGTCGCGGGGCAGCGCAGTGCCAGACGGCACGGTGGTACTTACTCAGCCAGTAAAGCACACGGAGTCTCTGGAAAAACAAACGGCTTGATGGACGAGTCCCACAGACGGCTGCGACGGTCACTCCAGGTAGGTTGGCGGTAACTGTCTCTCCCTGCACCGGTATTATGTTCTCGCCTCGATGGCTTCCCACCGGTAACCCGCTCCCCAGCGGTAGGTTGGCTAAGGGAGCCCTGTTTGCCCGCAGGCTCTGGCCCTGAGAGCTCTAGCTCTGGCGGTAGCTTTCTCTCCCTCACGGTTTGGACGGTTGCCTTCAGTCGGGTCTTTACTGCTGGGAAACCCCGGAGGTTCCCTTTGCTGACGGATTTGACCGGTTTAACGGCGACTCCTAGCCTGGTCGGGGTCCGTAGGCCCTGCCGGATGGTGCTGGCTTCTCTTCGCTCCCCGATCCGGTATCGGCGGGCCACCGCCCGTCCCCAGTCCTTTCGGTTGTGCGTCAATTGGCCTCTCCTGTCACCATCATCTGCCAACCTTGCTGTCAGGTGCCCGGGCCACGTACCCGGACACGGCCAGCCAGTTCCTCCACTACCACGTCCCCTGACTCTCTCCCTCTCTTTCTTGCCACTATCTCGATCTGGCTTCCTTTTCCCGCCTCCAGGACTGTGAACTCCTTGGTGGAAGGAGCCAACCGCCTGGCTCCGCCCCACCTGGTGTGGACATCAGCCCCTGGAGGGAGGCAACAAGGATTTGTGTTTGACTTCGGTGTTCCTAACCGGGGTGTGGGGTGTGTTGTTGCAGTACCTGTGATGTCCTGGCTTGTCCAGGGCGCCACAAAAAGAATGTTTTTTTTCTGTATGCATCAGAACGGGAGACACTACACCAGGAAAGGGCCCAGGATGAGGGACATAAATACCAGGTTGGACTTAGGATGGGGGATATACAGTATATAGTTTACTATGATGGGAGATATATAAACTAGGCAGTGGCTCAGCAAGGGGCAAATATTCAAGAATGGGCGACATATATACTAGCAAAGGTCCCTGGATGGAGGATATTTCTTCCAGAAGTGGGGACATATCTGCCAGATGCCAGAAAAGGGGCCAAGGATGGGTGCATATATATATATATATATATATATATATATATATAAAAAAAAAATTTATATATATATATATATATATATATATATATATATATATATATATATATATGTATGTATATATCTAACAGCAAGTGGTTCAGGATGGTTGCCATATATAACAGGAACAAGTCTAGGATGAGGCGATATTATACCAGGAAGAGCCCAGGGAGAGGACTATATATACCAGGATTGGGAACGTACAGTACATACCAGAAGGGGCCCAGGATAGCTGACATCTAAACCAGGATGGAGTCCAAATATATCAGGAAATGGCAGACATATGGGAGACTTATATTACAAAATGGGGGACATATACACAGAATAGGGGATTTTTATACCATGAAGGACACCAGAATGTGGGCATGATTGGGGATATATATACATGGAAAGTGCTCAGGATGGGGGAGATGCAAATGTGGAAGAAAGGAGGATATGCATATTGATCGGGATCAGCTTAAGGCTATGTGTGCACTAGAAAATGGTATTTTCTTAACAAAATTCTGGACCCTCTGAAAGAATTCTGCACCCGTGGCAAAAAAACGCAAAACACCAAACCCGAAATCTGCATGCAGTTTTGCCGCAATTTGTTGCGCTTTGTGTGCGGAATTGTTGCGGTTTTGGAGCGTTTTTTCCGCAGGTTGGTCCCTAAACCAATAATTAATGCCAAAACCGCAGGGACCTTCAGAAAAGAAGTGACATGCACATTAATTCCGCAGCGGAAATTCTGCAGCAAAACCCGCAGGAACAAAAGAACACAGTGTGCGCACAGCAGTTTTTAATCCCCATAAGTTTTGGTGGAGAAAGACTGCAGAAATTTTCGAAACATTTTCTGCAGCATTCCTTCAGCGAAATCCACGGCAATTCCGCGGTAAAATCCGCAGCATGTGTACCGCCCCCACGACAGCCGACGGGCTCCTTGGATCCGGATCCGCAGTGGCTCGAGGGGTCTCCGGACCCGAGGCGGGGTCGCGCGGCCTCTCGAAAATAAAAGGGGCGTAGAAAGGGTGGATTGGATAATGTTCTTGATGCCAAACACGGTTCATGGTAAAAATTGGGATACCACCGCTGCTGCGTTTAGGGGAGAGGGGAGCGCCCGGGAGCGATGAAATGGCAGCTGTAGATGTTAACCCCTCCGTGGGCAGGGGAAGGTGTCCCGGGGCTCGGTGCTGGCAGACTGGGGACCTGTTGGGAGCAAAGGGGCACAACATACACACACAGTCCAGAGATGCTGACACTGACACCAGGTAAACTAAAGTCTTGAACACCCTGCAGCCTTAGTCCGAACACGTTGGGTCCGTGCCCTTTTGGCGTTGCTGGTTGGTCTGAAACCTTGTCCCTTGGCACCATATTTATGCTTGGTGGATCCCTTTCGACTAGAACTACTCGGGTCTCGCTCACCTGCGTGGCTAGCAGAGTGAGCTTGCTTTCAGGGTTCACGCTTGGAATTTCCTGGACGTTTTTGGCAAGTCCTATCCCTCTCAGTGTGCTAGTACCCAGATTTTGGAGCGGGTGGGGAGCAGTTCCTGAAGATTCCGTTCCCGTCGGGTGAATTACTGGGCTGCACAAAGCTACTTCCCAGCCTAGGTTCCGTGTACCCCATCATGCCCTGGCCCCTACCCGGTTGCAGCACAAGGCCGCCGGTCTGCCCCCTGGGGCAGTACCGTGCCCCCTGCGACTGGGGTTCCAGCTCCTTCCAGGCCAGACCAACGTCTGGCACCTGGGAAGGGTGCAGGAGCCCAGCTCCGCAGCGTGACCTTTTCTGTTACTGCTCACTGGCACTTCTTCTCCACTCTCTCTCTCTCACTCCTGACACTTCTGGCCTTTCTTCTACCATCCCTACATCTGGGCGGCCCTGTTCTCCTAGGCCGCTCAACGGGTGTCTGGTGGGTGTGGTGCAGAGTGTTCCTCAGGATTTGTGTATACCTGTTCTTAGCAACACCAAAGGGACAGGACCCGTAACCAAGGAAGAGCAGGCACCATGCAGAAGGGCAGATTGCACGGCACCCTTGTGACGACCTGATAGGCCAGGGCGTCACACATGCGCACAGGGCCTATAAAATTATTCTTTAGTGTGTTACACCAAGCCAAAACACTTCATTAAAAGGCTCTTCTTGACATGGTCCTATCTTAAACAAATCAAGTAACAATAAGATCTGATTAGCCCAATTTGCTTATTTTGTAAAACCTCTGTAAAAATGTTACGACTATTTAAAAAAATACATTACATGGTGGTTCATCGGACTCTACAGTTGTTACGCTACTGATTAGGTCCCTTAAGACACAAAAGAATGGCCTCAATATCAGCGACTGTATGTGGTATGTGCATACAGTATAGAAACATAGGCTGGTAATAGGCTCTTACTAAACAATATAGACAAAAATGTTAAATATTCATATTCCCACAAATAGAAGGAGCTGAGAAAGACAACACTGTTATGTAACTAATAGATGGTAGCCACTACATATGGTGCCGTGCACCCCAATTTGGGCTGTATTCCACCTGTCTTGATTTTGGCGGTTGGTGACTGTTCACATTTAGCCATCAGGCCCTATCCACAGGCTATTTACTTCATGCAGCATTTGCTTGGGCCTGTCCCACCCACAGCCATGATTCACTCATGGGTACGGGATTGAAAAGCATCAGGTGAGTGCTGCTAAGAACAGTTCTACTTTTTCATATGTGAGGCCGTATGGCACATTTTATAAAAATAATTTAGAGTAGGACTGCCCCAAAGAGATTTGCCGTGATGTGGCGGGGTAGCTCAAGAGATTGCAATTTTTTGCCAAAAAATCTCAAATTTTAATAATAAGTACAGTTTGGAAGTTTTAGTGCTGTAGTGCACATTTAGTGCTGGCTATCTTGTTTTTTTCTACATATGGAATAGTGTCTTTGCTTCCCAGTGACTGATTCCTAATTAACCCTCAAAATTCTTTAGGTCAGGGGTCTCAAACACGTGGCCCATCAGTCACATGTGGCCCCTGGGACTGCCTTATATTGCCAGTTAGACATGTGAGCTGCTTTTTAATTGGATGTGCTTCTTTGGACGCACATTCATTTGAAGTATATGGCAGAGAAAAATTTGAATCTATGCATTTCAATACCAATAGCAGCCACTGGCCCATCAGAAGCCAGCAGCTGACTTTGGAGTGCAACTTCCATAGGTCATTCCTGGTCAGTGCCAGACCCGGAATTTCTCACACATGGTGATGTCACTGAGTTACTGATGTCACCGCATGTGAGAAACTCCTGGTGTGGCACTGACCTGGAGTGATCTATGAAGCATTGTTCTCTGAATGAGGCTCTATAGGTTGAAGTATGAATCTCGGGGATATTGTAGGACTACTACTCAATAGACTACATTGGATTGTCATGAGGTTTTTTTCCAATTAATTGGTGAATTATGGAGTGTATATTCAAATAAATATTTTTTTCTGTGTGTCTGTATTTTTTTTTTACTTTAAACTTACTGAGTTAGTAATGGTGGTTCCTAATAGATGCCTCTCCATTACTAGCCCCTGGGCTTTATGTCAGCTGACAATTCACAGCTGACATCAACATCCCAAAATCTTACCCAGATTGCCACCGTACCAGGGCAATCGAGAAGAGTCGGGCAAAGCACCAGAATTGACACAACTAATGGATGTGCCGATTCTGGGGTGGCTTCTGGCAGCTATTTTTAGGATGAGTAGTGCCAAATAACCATGTGTCTTCCCAGTCTCATAATATCAGCCTCCAAATAACCCTTTAGTGCCACATTAAAGTAACTAAAGGGTGCAAGAGTACAATCCTGCCTATTTCACTGCTCTAATCTAAGCTCTCCCTCCTACGGTACATTAACTCTCTCTGTAGCACAGTGAGACGAGCATCCCACCCCTAGATCTCATATGAAACCCAATAAGGTGATGCGGCCAACCAATCATAGTAATACCAGTAACCAACATGGTTGTGGCATTACTGTGATTTGCAGGCAGTCCCTGCATGTTTAGTGGTTCCAACATAGCCACAAAACATGCGGGATGAAGAATCATGTTTTCCTTTGAGCACCCGTGATACTCGGCTGAACAACGAGTGTTGCTGAGCACCTCGATTGTTGATCACAGATCAATGAGTGCCGAGCACGCTCCCTCCTCACTAGTAATGACTCAAATTATAAAACTATGGCATCACTAAAAATTCCATCTTATCTATCAAAGAATGGAGCCAGTCAAATTAAATTTTGAGACCCCTGCTTTAGACAAGTTTGAGACCCCTGCTTTAGAACATACAACGTAAAAAGCTAGTACAAGTTGCAATAAGATGACAGAGTAAGAGAATAAAAAAGAACAATAAATCAATAATAATATTGCAAGGGGGGTATAAGTTAAATGGCAAAGTGATTCAACACTCAAAATAATATATCTTGATAGCATAGGTGAGATGTTCACTTTGCACAACCTAGGGCCATCATTCAGGTCAGTGCTCAATGGCCGTGTACAGGGCCGGATTAAGGTTGGTGGGGGCCCCTGGGCAGAAAATCTGGTGGGGGCCCCATAAACGTTAACATTTTTAGCCATAACAGTAGAGCACGAACTGTAGCATTTAGATATAAATCCAATGAACATGTATCTTACCCTGTTCTGCCACATTCAGATTTACAGTACTACACAGTCCAGGATCACTCACAGCCGTCACTTATACACACAATACAATACAGACACAGTCCAGGATCACTCACAGCCGTCACTTATACACACAGTACAATACAGATACAGTCCAGGATCACTCACAGCCGTCACTTATACACACAGTACAATACAGACACAGTCCAGGATCACTCACAGCCGTCACTTATACACAGAAAGTAGAGTTACTCACATATTTTTAATTGATCCCAATGTTAAGGCAGCCAGGGTCAGCTCCAGGTTTTTGTGGTCCCCGGTTGAGTCTCAGTGGGCCCCATCCACACGCAGACATGCACATATACATACAGGCATACGTACATATACATATTTGAAGACAAATTCACAAAAATACATTTAAACAGACAAATATATACACAGTCATATACACTGACATACATGCAGACACAGACGCATTACAGGTGTTAATATGGAGAAGTCACAAGCAGCATCACTCACCTCCCCCGCTTGTTTCCAGCTCCTCCAGGGCATGTGGCTGTGTTGCATGATGGCCATCACTAACAGACATGACTGCACACCATGCACACTGACAGCACTGCTGTATATACATCACAGGAGGGGCTGGGGCCTACAATATATACATTACAGGAGGGTCAGGGGGCATAGACGTTACTGGGGGGGGCATAGACGTTACTGGAGTGGCAAACAGCTCTGGTGGCGTACACATTACTGGGATGGGTGGCTTAGCGCTCTGGGGGACCCATATAGTTCTGGGGTGCCGCAGAGACTACTCTGATTCATATATACACACACACACAGCTATGCTTCACACACACACACAGCTCTGCTTCACACACACACACACACACACAACTCTGCTTCACTCTCACACACACACAGCTCTGCTTCACACACACACACACACACACACAGCTCTGCTTCACACACACAGCTCTGCTACACACACAGCTCTGCTACACACACACAGCTCTGCTTCACACACACACACAGCTCTGCTTCACACACACACACAGCTCTGCTTCACACACACACACACACACAGCTCTGCTTCACACCACACATCTTTCTTCAGCTCTGCTTCACACACACACACACACACACACACAGCTCTGCTTCACATACACAGCTCTGCTTCACACACACAGCTCTGCTTCACACCACACATCTTTCTTCAGCTCTGCGCCACACACACGCACACACACACACACACACAGACACACACACACACACACACAGCTCTGCTTTACGCCCCACATCTTTCTTCAGCTCTGCTTCACACACACACACACACACACACACACACAAACACACACACACACACAGCTCTGCATCACACCACACATCTTTCTTCAGCTCTGCCCTTACCTGCTCTGATGCCATCCTCCTGCTGCTCCGGTATAGGCCGCCGTCCTCCTGCTGCTGTTCCGGTGCCGCGGCCATCCTCGTGCTCCGGTGAGTCTCCTTTCCTGGCCGCGGCGTCGGTCTTCTCCTCCGTGGCCACGGTGTCGGTCTTCTTCGCTGCGTCGGCGGCGTGGGTCTTCTCCTCCACATCCGCGGCGTCCTGCTGTGACGTCCGCGGTGTGGGTCTTCTCCTCCACATCCGCGGCGTCCTGCTGTGACGTTCGTAGCATTGGACGCCGCAGCAGAGCAGGGAGCAGGCACACCTCTGACCCCGGAAGTACAGGTGCTGGTACTTCCGGGTCAATCAGCGTCCTGCGCCCGCAGTTTGTTTTTGCGTCTTAGAGACGCAGATACAAATGAATGTAGGTGCTCTCCCCCCCCCCCCCGAAAACACAGCTGATTTAGACTGTCTTTACGGAGGGGGAGAGGGTGCGAAGAAAAAAAAAAAAAAAATTGGTGACGGGTGGCAAGTATGGCCCTGGTGGTGGGGGCCCCCCTTGGAAGCTCTTTTGGTGGGGGCCCCGGGGCTGAAGCCCCGCCTGCCCCGCCTATAATCCGGCCCTGGCCGTGTACATGAGCTGCACAGATTCCTTCGCTTGATTTGCAGGCCTTGTGTGATGTTATCTGTGTGACATGTAGTGCACAGATAACGACGCATGAGCCCGGCAAATCATAAGTCAATCGAGGGATCCTGCATGGTATGGAAATTCATGTAGCTCCTGTCCATAGACCAAGATTGTGCAAAGTGAGTGGCTTATCTCTACTTGACTGGCTAACAGTATCCATAATATAATGTAAGACATGGATACACCATACAATGAGGTCCCCACAAATAAACAGCTCATTTATCTAATGGCAAATCATGTTACTTATTATAATTTCAATGTGTTGGTGCACCATGCCAAGGTGTATAGGAAAGAAGCAACATGCTGCCAATCTATCCTCATTCTCGAGTGCTTGGTATGCAACATTAGAAACTGTATATTGACTAAGCTATAGAATTTTGATTTAGTCATATATTTCACGATGTATATAAAGTGTATTGCTTTTAAATGATTGTTGCTGCGGGAATGTAAGAGCTAGATCATAGATCTAATATAAAGGCATATCATATATCAAATTAAAGCAGAGAATCTTAGCTTTCAAATAATACTGAGTGCAATATTCTAAGTGCAATATTCGAAGCACAGAAATGAGAGCTGAAAATGACGCCAAGAAGAAATATCCCAGCCTGTTCCTATGCAGCCTCCTATGTTATCACCACCTTTACCAAGAAGATAAACAGTTGCTCTCCTAATAACCCTCAGCACCTAATTAGACCATTTGTTAATCTTTTTCTACTGGATTATGGATCATGAAGAGTTTTTAATATATGTGTGCATGTCCTGTGTTATGCTCGCCGGGAACACAGCACACAGAAAATCCAGAGGGGCTTAACTACAGACCTGTGCCTGGTCTTCTCCAGAGCCCCTAATGGTGAGGGTGTTACGCTGCAGGTATGAGTCCGGGTGCCACTCTGGAAGATTGGTGCTGCGACAGCTGGCCCCAGGTGTACGGGAATGACAGTCACCAGCAATAGGTTGTAGCAGCAGGTTTTAAGATTCCATCCAGGATGGATGGTTGGATGGATCGGTGGTTGTACAGCAGTTGCAACCAGCGTAGATACTTGCTAAGACGGGTACTGTGTCAGCCGGCCAGCGTGAATGGTAGTGGCAGCAGAGGAACAACAAGGTAGCACAGCACTGAAATATCAGGAAGTGTCAGCAGCAACAGACAGCACAATATCAGCAGCAGTGCTAAAGGACCTGACAACTAGCAATGACTTAACTCATTGCCCAGGCACCTCCCATAGGGACAAGGTTCCTTAAGTACCTGCAGCCTCCCAGCAAACCTAGGAGGCATTTCCAGGTTAAGAAGACACTGGTCCTTTAAGAAAGTGGGCGTGGCCATAGACACACCCTACAAGCAGAGTCTGGAAGGCCGAAAGGTGTACTGATGCTCCTGGAGGCAGCAGCATGGGATTGGGATCGGACCGCCCTCACAGGAGGCCTAGATAGGTAAGGAAACCAACGACCTCACCGGGGGGAGTGGGACAGAAGAGTGCGAGGATGCCAGTAGGAGTGTTACATCCTGTAGACAGAAGAAAACAGCATGTATGAACCCTCCACACTTTGTAGATATTTAGAGGAAATCTGTCAGCAGGCTTTTGCTGGGAAATCTGAAGACAGCATGAGATTGGTGCTACAACATGTTTTTTTTCTGTGTCGATTATCAGGCTGACTGTAGTTGTATACTTACTTATATCACCAGGCGATTAATACTGCTAGGATTACAGGGTACACAAGCAGTTGTCCAATCATGCCCCATCTTGTGATAAGCAGCTCACTGTCAATAGAACATTTGATCAGAAAGCTGTGGTGTGGGTGCGGTTAGCTCGCTGAGCTCTAATACATGGTACATCTATGAATGTGCAGATAGCCCGAAACGATTCCCCCCCCTTTCCCCACACCACAAAATAAGACAACTCACACCATAACTTGGACAGATATTGGCAACAGCTTTACTCGAATAACGTCTTTCACACACACTTGTTACTAAAAGAAGCAGCTCGCTATTATAAAAAGGGATAACAAACCGCAAGGATGGCGTGAAGCTCGGCTCTCTCACCATTTCCTCCGTTTTTATAACGCTGCTGTGACTTGACTTGCTTACATGTAGTAACTGTTGATAAATAAGAAATAACTATGAATATGAATATATCACCAAATCCCAGTACCCCTGGCAAATGGATATCCCAAAGAGGTAAAGGGTATATACAAATGCATCTCAATAAATTAGAATATCATCAAAAAGTTAATTTATTTCAGGAATTCCATACAAAAAGGGAAATATATATATATATATATATATATATATATATATATATTTTATATAGAGTCATTACACACAGAGGGATCTATTTCTATATATTATATAGAATCATTACACACAGAGGGATCTATTCCTATATTTTATATAGAGTCATTACACACAGAGGGATCTATTTCTATATATTATATAGTATCATTACACACAGAAAGATCTATTCCTATATTTTATATAGAATCATTACACACAGAGGGATCTATTCCTATATATTATATAGTCATTACACACAGAGGGATCTATTCCCTATATATTATATAGAATCATTACACACAGAGGGATCTATTCCTATATATTATATAGAGTCATTACACACATAGTGATCTATTTCAAGTGTTTATTTCTGTCCGGCCCCAGTCTTCCTGAGTGACTGGGCTGTGGGTGGCATTTCATGGCTCACACAGCCCAGTATCCCAGCCCAGCATTTCCCTGTTCACTCCTTCACTGCAGAGTGCCGCAACAAGGAGCGATGCTGGGCTTTGACAAGCCCATGAGTGAAATGCTGCCCACAGCCCAGTCTATAAGGAAAACTGGGGCCAGCCGCGGTGATGTCAGATCAACAGGAAGTTGACGTGACACCACCAGACATCAGAGGTCACGGAGCCTGGGGGATTATGCAAACAAAGAATTTGAGAGAAACCTTGTTGCCCAACATAATATCGATGTGCCTATGAAAACTAACTAGTGAACCACCTCTTTAACTCTATATCGGTGTAGGAGATTAGAGCTGTAAGCCTTATGCCCACTTTTTACCCTTTTTTCATTTTGGTTCCTTTTTTCTCTTTTTTTTTACCCTGTTCATATATTTCCATCTTCCTCTTTGTCTATCTTTCCCTATATAAGTGAATCAATAATCTTTGATATGCTGTGCTATTTACATATCAGTCACTTATTTGACCCCACTACTCTGTTTGTGTGGAGCATAAATAAATGACGTTTAGAGCTTGATGGCGGCACACGTTATTTGACAGATATGTACTATAGGTAATGTAGTTGTCACACAACAAGCGTGGTGAGCATGCTCAGGCCAACTGAAGTCTGACGCACAACGAAAAACGCACCTCTAAAACACCACAGACAAGGGGGACATCGAGGAAACAATAACAACGGTGGGCCCTGGGACTAATGAGAGGGTGGATGGACACCTCCTATCCTCACCTGTGGATGACCCTACTCTTCTAGCAAGTTCTTATACAGTCTCCATAACTGTTGCCAAGCAGCACCCTGAGTCCCTTGGAAACCCTATAGATGCCCTGGCTAGTGAGAGGTGAGTGAGATTCCTAGACCCACCACTGCACAAATAAGACAAGATGGTAGGGAAGGCAAACAGAAGATAAACAACCAAAATGGAGAAGATATGACTTCAGGAGAATCCATGGCAGCTCCTTTCCCCAAGGCGGCTTGCATACAAATAGCTTTGTATAATCAGCGAAGCTTACTGGGAGACCTAGCTATTTAAACACAAGGGTGTGTGGCTACCGAGCAGGTGCAGCTGAGCTCAACTGCAGGAGAGCTGCAAACAGAAAAACTTAGATTTAACTACTTCAGAGCCAAGGAAACAAAACAAGATTTAAATGCAGAGTCCTAGATAGAGATAAGGAGCTCCAGTGCTCAAGCTGCGAGAAACAGGGAGATGGCAGTGACAGTAGTGCACATACAAAATTTCAAAGTACTTTGTAGAGCCCCATGACTTCATGTGCTTATTAATGTAGCACGCCATTCATTAACATGGCTGCAGCTATATCTTTCGCTTCTTTCTCCTTGACTTTCCTCATTTATTCTCATACTTGAATTTGCTCAATGACTTTATTCTCTTTTTTCCCTCTTTTCGGATTGTGTTAGATGAGTATATTCTTGAGGCATTGATTACCGCATAAAACCCTCATTAACACCTCTCTGGAATGCTTACATGTCTAACCAGAGTGTATCCTAAGAACATTTTACTAGCTATGAAACTTTAGAGAATACATTGTCTAAGCAAATGTTCACTGTCTACCATTCCCCAAAGTAATTACATTTTTATTTTTTTTAATTAGTCAGCACAGTGGCTTAATAGATTTTTTTTCATTCTGTGTTAACAAGAAAAGTTTGTTTTTAATCTTTTTTTTCCTTTGTTCTTCTATTTGTAAGAAAAATAAACAAATTTAATAAATGTTTATTCAGAACTTCCAGTATACGACTGATTAAACTAGTGTTTTGCATACAAATCACTTTACTTTGGCCATGCTCTTTTGGGAAATCAAACTGCGCTGGGCAGAATGAACAGTGACATGTCTATTTCTTCTGCATGTAAATAAACTAACATAAAGCACAAAATGACTAACTAATTAGAATCTTAATAAAACAAGAGATCAATACTGCACTTATCCTAGGTTCATATTTATGTCTACAGATGGATGACGCATGTTTAATGGGTAAACGTATGCAACCATGTCACAGAGGTCGAACCATTTCTGAATTTTTTAGTATATCTTGAATGCATGTCATCTACCTATACACTTTTTTTAAAATATTCTTTTTTATTGATTTCTCATCTAGATTTCACTGGTACATACAGGAAATTATTTACGTTTTATGCTTTGTTTCCCCAAAAATAAGACCTACCCTGAAACAAAGGCCAAGCAGGAATTTTAAGCCAGGCTTAAATATAAGCTCTACCCCAAAAAGAAGACCTAGTTGCGGTTCAATAATGAAGTGTCCATGCAGCTAAAAAAGTTAAAGTATACTGTAGGACACTTCATTATAGAAAGCAGACACCAGCCAAAAGAGAGAATAAAAAAGAGAGAAGACGCCACGATCATACTCACCAGATGCCGACTGGGAGCAGTGTAACACATCAAGGACCTGCGGCAGAACGTACACCCACACACATCAGACCACACACCCACACACATCAGATCACACACCCACATCAGATCACACACCCACACACATCAGATCACACACACACACATCAGATCACACACACATCAGATCACACACACACATCAGATCACACACACACATCAGATCACATACACACATCAGATCACACACACACATCAGATCACACACACACATCAGATCACACACACACATCAGATCACATACACACATCAGATCACACACACACATCAGATCACATACACACATCAGATCACACACACACATCAGATCACACACACACATCAGATCACACACACACATCAGATCACACACACACATCAGATCACACACACACATCAGATCACATACACACATCAGATCACACACACACATCAGATCACACACACACATCAGATCACACACCCACACACATCAGATCGCAGACACACACATCAGATTGCACACACACACAATCACAAATCAGATCACACACACACACACACACACACACATGAGATCGCACACACACACAATCACACATGAGATCACACACACACTCACCACATCCAACGATATCAATTGCCTCTAGGTGGCATAGGGACCTGGGATGCTGTGCAGTGGAGAGCCAGGACATGCAGGTGGAACGCATGGGTGACCCAGTGGTGGAGCACATCATAGAGACAAGAGAGAAGAGAGTCCCTTACTGGCAGGAAGCAAGTGCTATCACCGGATGTGGTGAGTGTGTGTGCCTGTTTGATTGTATGTGCGGTCACATGAGTGTGTGTGTATGAGTGTATGTGTATGCAATCTGATGTGTGAGTGTCAGCCAAAAGGAAGGGAAGACGGCGTTGAACATACCTGCTGGAAGTGCACACCGGAGATCACAGGAGGACCTGGGAGCCACGCAGACACCCTAGGTCTGGTAAGTAAGATGATCCTTGGAAGGGTGGTCTGCTTTTTGGGGGTGTAAACTTTCCCCCAACCATGTATCCCAAGAATAAGCCCTTCCCCAAAAATAAGACCTAGAGCTTTTTTCAGGGCAAAAAAAAAATGATAAGACTGTCTCTTATTTTTGGGGAAACAGGGTATATATTGAAATATACTGCTATACATTTCAAAATGTCTCCCATTGAAAATATTGGGGAAAAAAAGTATACATCTTTTATACATTTCCTTTGGGGACAAAAAGTGGTCAGCTAAGTTTTTTGTGCTTCCAAAAATAGAATAAACATGAAATAAACCAGTCAAAAGTATCAAAATAACATTTTGCCCACTTTAGTCTGTGTATATGATGTTTTATCAGTCTTGATATAAAAAAATTACATTCAGGTGTCAATAGACTTAGAATACACTGATTAGCTTAGGTTAGCTTTATGATACATTTTATGTTAACGTGTAAAATAAAATAAATAATAGTAATATCAGTAATAATACTACTAATAATTGCTCATGTTAAATGTCCCCACTTGTCCAAGACAGTAAGTAACTGTCGTGCGGTGTTCTGCGTTGCATTCACTGGATGTCATAGTGGCATTAGACTGTGTCTGTATTGGGCGTCAGCTGGTTCTGGCTTCACTATTCTCCAGCACAGCGAGAGATGGAGAACTCTGCTGGCTTGTGATCAGCTGCTGGGAGCTCAGGCTGCTGATCACCATCCTCCAACCTTTATAAGGTTCTGGATTCTGGGGCTGTTTTCCAGATATAGATTTCTGCATGCTGGTTCTTATGGTTATCCTATTGTATGTTGATCTACAAGTTGCGTTTCAGTGTGGTGTGTGATTCCTTCAACCCCTTTTGCATTGCTCAAGAGTTCACATATTATCACTCCTTTGTATTTGAGTGCAGTGTAGCCTTGTCTGTGATTATGTGTGTAGTGTTGGTTACTTGGTTGCTGCCCATTCCCTGGGTGGTGGGAAGTAGTATCAGGGATTGGACAGGATACAGGGCCCTATTGGAGGCTCGAGCCAGACTACCATAAAGTCTACCCTCGGGATAAGGGACAGCACAGGTTCCCCAGTCTTAGGGTCAGCCTAGCAGCCCCTGTGCCATCTATACACCCCTGTGACAGTAACCTCATGCATTTCTGTATTTCTATTGTACGTCTAACATTTAATGGGAGCCTGTTAACAGGGCTAAAGACAAGGCCATCTCTGGTCCATAATTAATTAACTTGGGCTACGGACACTTTGAGTTTATGGTCGCTGATAGGTGAATACTCTCAGGAGGTAGATTCATGAAAGTGGCCAAAGTCAGGATGGATGACAAGTCATTAGAGATGAGTGAATTGATTTAAGGAGTCTTGCATTTGCCTGAAATTTTACAAAATGATTCAGATTTACTTAAATCCCAATTTTTTGTGATTTGCTTGGGATAAAGATAGCAAAATGGTGACTGGCAGACTGTCACGGTGCTGGATAGTAGAGGGCCAGAAATGGTTAAAAGAAATCATCACCTCTCCTTGGCCTTCCCTATTTCTGTCCTTCTGTCCACTAGTCCCTGATCAATTCTTCTATCTTCTGTCTATTGTTTTCTATCTTCGCCTTTCTTTTATATTCCTTATGGTTGGGTCTTCCAATCTCTTCCAAGTGCCATGCTGTCAGGCAGGGTGCGATATAATGACCTCATGTGGTGCAATTCATGTTAATGACCTGTAAGAATTGAGCAACCTGAATGACTTGCAGAGGTAGGACAGGTACAAATGTATTCACAGCAATTGAAACTGCCCCCCCCTGAATGTTGTGAATCTGCTAAAATTTTATTTCATTTACTCAACTTTGTTAGGCATTTTTATACTATAGAAAACTAATGTAAAAGTAAAATACATGGTATAAGATATTTATTGTGTTTTTCGAAACAGTTAAACATGTTTTGCTGATGCATACCAGTAAGTCATCCATGTGCACTTTGCTTCACATGTTCCTTTTGTTAACTGTTCCCTCAAGCCCATATACAGTGCTTTGCGAAAGTTTTCGGCCACTTTGAATTCTTCAACCTTTTCCCACATTTCAGGCTTCAAACATAAACATAAAAAATTTAAATTAATGATAAAAAATCAACAAGTGGGACACAATTGTGAAGTTGAATGAAATTTATTGCTTATTTTAAACTTTTATAAAAGATAAATAACTGAAAATTGGGGCGTGCAATATTATTCCCTTTTAAGTTAATACTTTGTAGCGCCACCTTTTGCTGTGATTACAGCTGCAGTCTCTTGGGGTATGTGTCTATCGGTTTTGCACATCGAGAGACTGAAATTCTCACCCATTCTTCCTTTCCAAACAACTCAAGCTGAGTGAGGTTGGATGGATAGTGTTTGTGAACAGCAGTTTTCAGCTCTTTCCACAGATTCTCAATTGGATTCAGGTCTGGACTTTGACTTGGCCATTCTAACACCTGGATACGTTTATTTGGGAACCATTCCATTGTAGATTTTGCTTTATGTTTTGGATCATTGTCTTGTTGGAAGACAAATCTCCATCCCAATCTCAGGTCTTTTGCAGACTCCAATAGGTTTTATTTAAGAATGGTTCTGTATTTGGCTCCATCCATCTTCCCATCAATTTTAACCATCTTCCCTATCCCTGCTGAAGCAAAGCAGGCCCAAATCATGAGGCTGCCATCACCATGTTTGACAGTGGAGATGGTGTGTTCAGGGTGATGAGCTGTGTGGCTTTTACGCCAAACATATCGTTTGACATTGTGCCCAAAAAGTTTGATTTTGGTTTTATCTGACCAGAGCACCTTCTTCCACATGTTTGGTGTGTCTCCCAGGTAGCTTGTGGCAAACTTTGAACAACACTTTTTATGGATATCTTTCAGAAATGGCTTTCTTCTTGCCACTCTTCCATAAAGGCCAGATTTGTGAAGTGTACGACTGATTGTTGTACTATGGATAGACTCTCCGACCTCAGCTGTAGATCTCTGCAGTTCATCCAGAGTGATCATGGGCCTCTTGGCTGCATCTCTGATCAGTCTTCTCCTTGTTTGAGATGAAAGTTTGGATGGACGGCCGGGTCTTGGTAGATTTGCAGTGGAATGATACTCCCTCCATTTTATGATCGCTTGCACAGTGCTTCTTGGGATGTTTAAAGTTGTGGAGTTCTTTTTGTAACCAAATCCGGCTTTAAACTTCTCCACAACAGTATCACGGACCTTCCTGTTGTGTTCCTTGATCTTCATGATGCTCTCTGCGCTTTAAACAGAGCACTGAGACTGTCACAGAGCAGGTGCATTTATACGTGTTGGGACCAGGAGGACGGGTAGGCCCAGGAGGTGGATCCACTGGGCTGAACACCTCACCGAGGGCAAGGTGCCCGGTAGCCGGAGCACTACGGGTAGCAGGACAGTCCATTCAGAGGAGTGGAGTGAAGAAGTCCCTGGGACCACGGAGTCTCTGAAGGTAGTCCGGGTGACGGAGCTCAGGTTCGGAGGCCGAGATGATGTCAGGCAGAATCCGGAACCAGCGGAGCGAGGAGGTCGGTCACCACACGGATCCAGGGATCGGAAATGGTAGGGACTGATGAGATGGCGGACAGTCACCGTTCGGGGTTCTGGAATCGTCAGGACCGGTTGGCGAGACAGTAGCGACTCTACAAGAGAGATAGGTAAGTACGGGACAAGGCACAGGGAGACCTGACTCCTAGCTTAGCAAACACGAAGAACAGGCCCCGCCCACTTGGAAAGGAACCCCCTACATACCCTGTACCTGCATCTTCAATATCCTGTTGGAGGACGCTGGCCCTTTAAGAAAAGGTCAATGACCGTGCGCGCGCCCTAATGCGCATGCGCGAGGCCCGGGTGCCAGAAGCCAGAGCAGGATGCGGTGTACAGGAGGCAGGAGTGCCGGGCTGGCTCAGCATAGCAGACGGGCGCCGGTACCGGGGACCGGGTTGCCTGGAGGATGCAGGTGAGGGAGCATGGAGGCTGTGGAGCGGGGGACCGGGGAGTGTGGCACGGGAGCGGGCAAGCGTGGTCCGGGAGCGGGGAAGCATGGCAGAGGAGCCGGGGAGCGTGGCAGGGGAGCTGGGGAGCGTGGCAGGGGAGTCGGGGAGCGTGGCAGGGGAGCCGGGGAGCGTGACAATACGGAGACTTGATTACACACAGGTGGCTTATAATTATCATCATCAGTCATTTAGGATAACATTGGATCATTCAGAGATAATCAATGAACTTCTGGAGTCAGTTTCCTGCACTGAAAGTAAAGGGGACGAATAATATTGCACGCCTCAATTTTCAGTTTATTCTTTTATACAAAATTTTAAAATAAGTAATACATTTCATTCAATTTCACAATTGTGTCCCACTTGTTGTTGATTCTTCACTATAACATTAACATTTTTATCTTTATGTTTGAAGCCTGAAATGTGGGAAAAGGTTGAAAAATTCAAGGGGGCTGAATACTTTCGCAAGGCACTGTATATAGTGATAAGTAAGCTCGTGGATATACGGGTTCACCAAATCAGGATGGACTCCCAAAAAATTGGGTTCGGCGGCCGAACTTGACTTTGAATGAGCCAGATATAAGTCTATAAGGACTTGAACATGTAAAATGTTGCTAGTAAGGGCTAAAGGGCTGCAAAGCAGAAGAGTTATACTTACGGAGTATTCCACATGGCTGTCACATTACTGGGTCTGCTCATTAACTCTCATGCATACTCATTGCTTCACCCACCCCCCCTCTTTGACAGCATCTGTCAATGGTTTATGTCAGACTTCCAGCGTGCCTGCGTTTGTGATTGGTTGTGGATAAAAAAAGTAAATAGCTAATTGAAAAAAAAATGGCACAGGGTCCCCCGCGATTAAGAGTGGAGTCGCTGAGTCTGAGTATAGTAAACGCTGTAGCACTATTGCAGAGGCTGGCAGCACTTGTTATACCTTAACCCCACACTAGCTGGACCCAGTGAATGTATGACAAACACCCGGGACGTCCTTTTTGTTAATCGCTTTTTTGTCCTAATTCTTCACCTTAAAGCACTTTTTAGCTGTATTCATGCACAATAAAAGCATTGCAAATTTCATCAGTGAGAGTGCGGTGGATTCCTTCTCCTTGATTGACTGGGACAATTTCCTACGTGACCAGCACCTCTACCTAACCTCGAGTACAGACCGCAACCCTCTCCTCAATTAAAATATTAGGGAGGAAAAGGATCGAACTAAACCTAATCTTTTTGTTTAGCTCCATGATGAACCATATCTCAAGCCATCTGACAGTGAATAGCTCACAGAAAACAGGAGATCACAGTGATTACACAGCATATAGGACGAGAGATAGCAGAACGATCATTTGTCCAGTCAAAGTTACTACAGTCTCCTATTGAATTCCACACTCGGACACTCACCTCTCCAGGAATGCACAATGAATCTGGGTATATGTCCCCAGCTTCATTTCATATGTGCATGAGATTGCCGTGAGGTTGAGCCAGTAAAGACAATCAATCGGACTGTGATGGGCACACATAATTTGAAGAGGACCATGACTAAAAGGCTACAAAACACCACCCCTATGACTGAAAGAGAAGGTCTGTGATGCATTCCCCTAATGATAAAAAGTGTTTTTTTCATGATAAATACTGGGACCTTTTGTTAGTGAAAACCATGTTAGTGATGCATAACGTGTAACTAACAAGACACTGGGGGTAGTTTATTATAAAAAAATTATATGACAGGTTTCCTTTAACCAGGTATCCTATGTTCTTTAAATGTAATACACTGATTTATTTATTTGCTTTATTATAGGGTGTACTCTCATTTTGTGTTTCCCTCGTGGGTTTTGTTTTAGAATGTTACGGGGGCTTTACATGCAGTGATATTGCTGGCAATATCGCTAGCGAGCGTACCCGCCCTCGTCGTTTGTGCGTCACGGGCAAATCGCTGCCCATGGCGCACAATATCATTAGGAGTCGCACACGGAATTACCTGCCTAGCGACGTCGCTGTTGCTGGCGAACCACCTCCTTTCTAAGGGGGCGTTTCATGCGTCGTCACAGGGGCGTCACTAAGCGTCCGCCCAATAGAAGCGGAGGAGCGGAGATGAGCGGCCGTAACATCCCACCCACCTCCTTCCTTCCTTATTGTCGGCGGCCACAGGTAAGTTGTAGTTCGTCATTCTCGGGGTGTCACATATAGCGTTGTGTGCTGCCTCGGGAATGACAAACAACCTGCGTCCTCAACAATCAACAATTTTTTGAAAATGAACGACATGCAAATGATGGACGATTTGATGAGTATTTTCCATCGTTAACGGCTGCTCGTTAATGTGACACACAAGGACGTCACTAATGATGCCGGATGTGCGTCTCGGAATCTGTAACCCCGGTGATATATCATTAGATACGTCGTTGCGTGTAACGGGGCCTTTAATGTATCTGGGAAAAGCAGATGACATATGAATGGTCCACGTGGCATTTGGTTTTTTTTTCGCACCCATAGACTTACATTGGCAAGATTCAGACGTTTTACGCTACCATGCACAGTATACTGCGATATGCAGATCCGTACCGCCTTATTGTTTAACATTGGTGCCGTCCAATCTGATTTTTTTTTTATCCGATTGTTATACGCAGATATGAGTGAACCCTAATGATTGCAAAAATGTTCAAATCCTTGCGAGCAGTTTCTGTAACCACGCCGGCTTTATTAGAAGAGAACATTTTGTAAAGTCTCCCACAATCTGCACAGAAGCGACTAACCTGAAGCAACAGAAAGATCCAATGGTAGAATTTTAAATAGTTTTATCTAAAATGGAATAATTTTCTGCTATGATTTTGAGACAGTACTTAGCACAATTAACAAACCCTGAGTCCATTATGGTGATCAAATACTAAATAGGTCATGTAGTAATTAATAATCCATTGCTTTCACATGAAAATTCCATTAAAATGATGTTTTATTAAAATGTGTGGAATAAATCTGTAATGAACATTTTTCAAAAACATAAAATGCACATAGATAATGGAGCAGTAGCTATACACCTGCTAACTAATGGGTATTAAAATTGCTATATGGCACCACTAGTTACATTCAGTGCGAGGAATGCAAAGAAGGAAGAGGCTGGTATTTCAAGTGGCATTAAGGCATTTTTATAATTACCACAATTATTACACACCAAACCTATCCAACATGCAAATCACATGACATCTAGATCAAAGTAGACAGCAGACGACTAGTGATGAGTGAACTGTTTTGTGCCCGGATGCACTTAACGAGTGTTCCGATGCTTGTATGTTCGGTGCTTGTTTACCGTGCATAATGGAACTTAATGGGGAACTCAACCATTTTTCTGGAAAATTGTCACAATCGTCTCCCTGAATGTTAAGACCAGTGACAGCCTTGAGAATGGAGCCTCTAACCTGGTTCTCTTCTTTTAAATGGGTTTCATTTCTTTTGGCACTAAAGTGGTTAAGTGCCAGTTTTGCCATTGCAGTTTTTCCAAAGCAGTTTGTTGCTAAGTGATCAGCTGCACTTACTAGTAGTCACACCCTTCAGCTTTAAATAGTGGTGTATCCCAGCATTCCCTCCTGAAGATGCAGAGTCATTTGTGTCCTGTCTGCCTTTGAGGAAGGTTCTGCAAATCTAGTTCCTGTGTTCAGGCAATATACTTTTGTTTGCTAATTTTTCCCCTGTTTGTCTTTACTTCCCTGATGCGTTGTTAGTGCAGTGGTGAGGTCTGGTGAAGCCCACCTGCCCCTCACTAGTCAGGGTTACTTTAGGGTCTTCCGAGGGTCCCAGGTTCCTGGTCAGTGACAGTTGTGGAGACTGATGGGGACTGGTGAGGAGAGAAGGGGCAGTTGCAGGTGGTTAGGAGGTGCCCACATACCCCTCTCACTAGTTCCGGGGCCTCCCGTTGTTTTTGTGTCCCCAGTGCCCCCCTTTTTGTATCTTTTTTGTTGTGCATCAGACACACCCCACCATACTTGCTACACCTGGTGAGCGTGACAAAAATCTTCCGGAAAAATGTTTGAGCTCCTTATTGACTTTCATTATTTTTGGTAAACAAGTACCGAACACCAGAGCA
Organism: Anomaloglossus baeobatrachus; assembly: GCF_048569485.1. Classification (NCBI taxonomy): domain Eukaryota; kingdom Metazoa; phylum Chordata; class Amphibia; order Anura; family Aromobatidae; genus Anomaloglossus; species Anomaloglossus baeobatrachus. The sequence goes on from NC_134354.1 coordinate 57,316,494, forward strand.
TCAAAACACTCCTTAACAGCATCCGGGCACTGAACAGTTTGCTCATCACTACAGACAACAATATCAAAGCAGTAGTTAAATATTGCAGTCAGAGTTCGGGTTAAAGCAGGAGCGTAGTCATAAAAGGTACCAAGAAGCAGACAGATGGACAGGGTCAAAACACTAGCCAGTATACCAGTTAATTAAGATATATTTACATGAACCACCCAGCAGCATTAAAAGACCCCCGTTGGTAAATATTCACTGATCAGCGGTCATGTTATGTAATATCCTGTTTACACAGACAGAAAGCGGTAAATCATAGTAACTATATCTATAGTAAATCCATCATTGCACATAGGCTGCCTGTGTCCTTGGCAATGCAAGTCCTGTTTACACACCGCCAAGAACGATGATAGGAAAAATAATTTCACCCAATGAATGAGCATTTTGTTTATTCATCAGGTATTTGTCACCTGTTTTGAAAGATTATCATTAGATGAGTAAACATGCTCATTCCTGATAATCTTTCAGTACAAACTCAGCTTAAAGAGGTGTCTGACTAGTGAAGTATTTGAAAATGACTTTTTCCAAAAAGGAAAACCTTTCTCAAGACGTCATACACATTGCACATGGCTAAGAGGCTAAATGAGCTCATGCAGTCCAATATGGCTATATTGGTTGATCTATTGTACTATGCCACAGGTATTCTCCCCATGAAGAAGGTTGTGGATGAACTACAGAAAGGTCATCCATTGCCCAGGAGTATGCTGAGCCTTCCTAATTGTCCCATTCCTGAACATCTACTTCCTGGCTGCTTCAATCTCCCCGCTTTCGGATGTATCACGAAAGCTTAGAAGGTGTATCTAGGCTTTCTGGCACCCGGGGCAAGAATCCTGTTTGGTGCACCCTTCCCCTGCTCCGCGGTTTGGGTAGTCATCATGTTTATATATGATTTGCAAATTTAGTCATGTGCAGACGAGCTGCTCTTCCTAAGGCATAGCATATGCAGGGAGAAAAAAAAAACAGAGCGAGTGGGATGCGATAAAATCGCATTTTACTTGGACCAATATTACTCTATGTATCCGCTCCCATAAGAAATTGTTTTCTCAGCCCTAATCGGACAGAGAAAACAGTCGCAGCATGCTGTGAGTGTAATGCGAGCCTATTTCACTCGCACCCATACAAGTCTATGGAGTGAGAGAAACATCGCACTGCACGATTCTCGCATCAGCCGGCAATGGAGGCGTGAGAGAGAAAAATTACGGCCCGCCCCTCTGCAGCGCCGGCCCTCCTCACTGCAGCTGTGGTCTGATCGCATGATCGGACCACAGTCGCAAGACCCTCGGATCCCGCTGTGCTGCGAGCGTGAGCAGAGTGTCATGCGAGGACTCGCAGTAATCCCCATGTGGCCCCAGCCTAACTCTCTCAATCTTCACTGAAAAACAGAAGTAGAAAGAGACGCTAATTGTCACATGACTAACTATGAGACTTGCATATGAGTGGTGAGGCAATGTGATGACTACTGGAAACATCGAGTGGAGCTGAATCCTGACAGTGAGTATATTATACGTTGTTAACATTGGGCTACAAAGCTTAATTTTAATTTTTTATGATGAAAGTCTATAGTGACTCTAGGTGACTGCAGGCTTCTGAATTCTCACAAAGCATGCCCTGCACACTTTCAGGATTCTCCCATGCCAGTGGCAAGAGTGGAGGGTCATGTGAGCATAATTATGGCAAGCACTGCACATCCGCCTCATTGATTAGCGCGGGCACAGATGTACAGTACCTGGTCGCGGCCACTATCAAAAGACAGAGCAGATCTGGAATTGAGCCTTCTAGCCATCTGCTGCTGTCATTGATATTTAAAGGGAACCTGTCAGGTGCAATATGCACCAGAACCACAAGCAGTTCTGGATGCATATTGCTAATCCCTGCCTAACCGTCCCTGTGTACACTAGCATAGATAAAGGGATCTTTAGAAAAAGTATTTCTAAAGATGTTTTATCATATGCAATTCTGCCATCGCCACCTGACGCTGGATTTCGGCTCAGTGCGCATGACCTCGGAGTTTAGGGCATGCGCACTATGAAGTTGGATGTACGCGTCCTGGTCTCAAACTGAAGTAGTGCACATGACTGAAACTCCGGGGTCGTACACACTGAGCCAAATCCAGCGTCAGGCGGCAACAGCATCGGAGAGGTGAGATCCTCCTCTAATGCTGCGTATTCATTAGCATGATAGCAAGCATGCCCACAGGGGCCCACAGTGGCATACTAACATGCTAATGGAGCTGGATAGCCAGGGAAGTAACGCCCAGGGGACTAGTCCCCTCACTCATTAGCATACGATATAAGATCTTTAGAAAGACTTTTTCTATAGATCTCTTTATCTATGCTAGAGTATACAGGGACTGACAGGCAGGGATGAGCAATATACACCCAGAACTGCTCCTGGTACTGGGTGCATATTGCACCTGAGAGGTTCCCTTAAAAACAGCCAATTGGCGAAAGTGCCAGGTGCCGGATACTGGCCGATCAGACACACTGGCCATATACCGCACACAGCCATGACACACTGACCGTATACTACACATAGCCATGATACATTGATCATATACTGCACACAGTCATGACACACTGACTGTATACTACACTCAACCATGACACACTGGCCATATGTTGCACACAGCCATGATACACTGACTGTATACTACACTCAGCCATGACACTCTAGCCATATACCGCACACAGCCATGATACACTGACTGTGTACCGCACACAGCCTTGACACACTAGCCATATACCACACACAGCCAGGACACAATGATCATATACCACACACAGCCATGACACACTGACCGTATACTACACACAGCCATGACACACTGATCTTATACCGCTCACAGCCATGATACACTGACCGTATACCGCACACAGCCTTGATACACTGACCATATACTACACACAGCCATAACACACTGACCATATATATCACATACAGCCATGACACACTGATCATATACCGCACACAGCCATGATACACTGACCATATACCGCACTCAGCCATGATACACTGACCATATACTGCACACAGCCATGACACACTGACCATATACTACACACAGCCATGACACACTGACCGTATACCACATACAGCCATGACACACTGGTCATATACCGCACACAGCCATGATACACTGACCGTATACCACACACAGCCATGACACACTGATCTTATACCGCTCACAGCCATGATACACTGACCGTATACCGCACTCAGCCATGATACACTAACCGTATACTGCACACAGCCATGATACACTGATCATATACCGCACACAGCCATGATACACTGGCCATATACCGCACACAGCCTTGACACACTGGCCGTATACTGTACACAGCCATGACACACTGGCTATATACCGTACACAACTCTGACACACTGGCAGTATACAGCACATTGTACTCACACGATGGGCGTATACTGCACACAGTCTTGACAGACTGGTCATATTGTATACTGCACACGACACACACTGGCCATATACAGTACACATGCATTGGACATACTGTATGCCGTACACAGCACTCACACCCTGTACACAGCACTCACGCACGCGACACGCTGTACACAGCACTCACACCCTGTACACAGCACTCACACACGTGACACACTGTATACAGCACTCACACCCTGTACACAGCACTCACACACGCGATACGCTGTATACAGCACTCACACCCTATACACAGCACTCACAAACGTGACACACTGTATACAGCACTCACACCCTGTACACAGCACTCACACATGCAACACGCTGTAAACAGTACTCACACACTGTACACAGCACTTACATGCTGTACACAGCACTCACATGCGACATGCTGTATACAACACTCACATACCGTATACAGCACTCACACACCTTACACAGCACTCACATATGCGACACGCTGTATACAGCCCTCACCCTGTATGCAGCACTCACAATCTGTTTACAGCATTCACGCATGCCATACACAGCACTCACACTCTGTATAGAGCATTCACACACGCCATATACAGCACTCACACAAGCCATACACAGCACTTATGCCCTGTATACATCACTGACACCCTGTATACAGCACTCACACCTTCTATACAGCACTCACACCTTCTATACAGCACTCACACCTTCTATACAGCACTCACACCTTCAATACAGCACTCACACCTTCTATACAGCACTCACACCTTCTATACAGCACTCACACCTTCTATACAGCACTCACACCTTCTATACAGCACTCACACCTTTTATACAACACTCAAACCTTGTATACAACACTCAAACCTTGTATACAACACTCACATCTTCTATACAGCACTCACACACTGGACATATACAGCACACATACACCGAACATTGAAGTCACTAATACAATAGATATATGGTGATATATATTAGACATAATCAGAAAAAGAAGGGAAAGGATCGCTGTATATAGGGATCAACCAATGAAAACTTTGTTTAATTCACAAGTAATAATTTTATTGATACAAAATTTTATACACAATATCCGCACAAGACAGTGAAAGGGTTAAAAACATTTAAAATACAAATAGTCAACAAACACCCCAATACACAGTTCCATGTCAGGAGACTAGTACCAAGATGCTGAGTAAGACTATACAGAGTATATCATTCTGTGATCAATCCAGATTGGGATGCAGGACATATATATAGTCTGTCCCTGCAGCCTAAATACCCTATCGTACTCAAAAGTATAGTATTTTTCCTGACACCACCATTGATTGGTACAATGTAATAACTCCAAGCCACTAGCAGGAAAAGAAAACCCAAAAAAAACCAAAAAAACACCCCATACTTACACTGATCCTGGGACCTCGCACCACTTTAAATCGGACCTCTAGCAGGCGGTAATATCACCTGGTGATTCATTTTGGACAGCAGTGGTTTACTTATTCTCCAATTATTGACTGTGGTATATTGAATTTCTACAGTTTGTTGTTTTTTTTTTGTTTTCTTTTCCTGCTAGTGACTTGGACTTATTACATTGTACCAATCAATGGTGGTGTCAGATAAAATACTATACTTTTGAGTACGATAGGGTATTTAGGCTGCAGTGACAGACTATATATATGTCCTGCATCCCAACCTGGATTGATCACGGAATGATATACTCTGTATAATCTTACTCAGGATCTTGGTACTAGTCTCCTGACATGGAACTGTGTATTGGGGTGTTTGTTGACTATTTGTATTTTAAATGTTTTTAACCCTTTCACTGTCTTGTGCGGATATTGTGTATAAATTTTTGTATCAATAAAATGATTACTTGTGAATTAAACAAAGTTTTCATTGGTTGATCCCTATATACAGCGATCCTTTCCCTTCTTATTCTGATTCAGTCTTATTATTGCTGATGGTGATCCCAATAGGGGAATTGTGCCCCCTACTTTTTCAATTTATATATTAGACATACACACTTAGCTCAGATATAAATACCTGCTGCTTAGTTGCCCCGGTAAGCTCAGGTGCAGCACAATTTCCTGACTAACGCCCTCCTCCTGTAAGATGGAGGCAGCAGCCAGAAACTAAGGGGTTAATGTGTGGCCAATCAACGCTGGCTTGATTCTCCTCTTCTGTCTCCTCTGAGGTTCTAGAGCCGAGCACACAGGCCTGAGTCCACAGGACAGGAGGGTGACAGACTGTGCACATGGCACAATGCAGCACTGCCGTGCGGGCCCCTCCCCCATCACTCTGTAATCTGACAGGAAATGTACAGGAGCTAGAGGCAGGGGGAGGTCCCCCCCTCAGTGATGTCTGCCTGCAGGCGCCCCTGTGTCACTGCACAGGTTGCACAAAGCTGCCGCCGGCCATGCAAATGATCACAGGGACAACGCGCCACACTTTCTCTGACTCCGGCTGTCAGCTGCCTTGACTGCTGGACTCAGAGAATAACCGGCTGTCACTATGGAGGGCGGTAAAACACAGCCGCCAGGGAGACTCTCAGAGTGCTGCATCAGGGAGCCTGCCAGCGCCCCCCCTTAGAGCTGCGCCCGGGGCAGATGCCCAGCCATCCCCCCCTAGATACGCCTCTGATCACATAAATCTAGAGGAATAGAGAAAAGCAGCGTTCGTGTCCTCCGGATGTAAGTGAATTGTCTCAAGGTGGGAAGAGTGATGAGGCCACTGATTGACCGCTGGGATTGCGCAACATCCCACTGCTTCATAAACCTGTGATAGGCAGTGCTGACAGCACTGGAACGGTGCATGCACCAGATGTGAATATCAGTAGCAATATTATATATCCCATAGAATCATAGAATATCAGAGTTGTTATGGACCTCCTGGGTTATCTAGTCCAACCCCCTGCTCAAAGCAGGATTCATTAAATCATCCCAGACAGATGTCCGTCCAACCTCTTTTTAAAGACTTCAATTGAAGGAGAACTCACAACCTCTCGTGGCAGCCTGTTCCACTCGTTGATCACCCTCACTATCAAAACGTTTTTTCTAATATCTAATCTGTGTCTTCTTCCCATCAGTTTCAACCCATTGCTTCTAGTCTTTCCTTGTGAAAATGAGAATAAAACTGATCTCTCTACAGTGTTACAGCCTTTAAGATATTTGTAGACAGCTATTAAAGCCTGCTTTACATGTTACGATTCTGCATACGATATCGTATGCGATCGTAACCGCCCCCATCGTATGTGCGGCACGTTCAATTTGTTGAATGTGCCGCACATACGAGTAACCCCCATCACACGTACTTACGCATCCATACGACCTTGATGTGGGTGGCGAACGTCCACTTCCTGGAGTGGGAGGGACATTCGGCGTCACAGCGACGTCACGCGGCAGCCGGCCAATAGAAGCGATGGGGCGGAGCTGAGCGGGACGTAAATATCCCGCCCACCCCCTTCCTTCTGCATTACCGTCCGGGAGCCGCAGGAGGCAGGTAAGATATGTTCATCGTTCCCGGGGTGTCACGCACTGCGATGTGTGCTACCCCGGGTACGATGAACAATCTGACGTTCAATTCATGAGGAATGAACGACGTGCGTGCGATGAATGTTTTACCGTTCAATCGCAATCGCATGTAGCTGTTACACACTGCAATGTACCTTACGATGCCGGATGTGCGTCACTTACGACGTGACCCCGCCGACACATCGTAAGATACATTGCAGCGTGTAAAGCGGGCTAAGTCTCCTCTCAGTTTTCTCTTTTGCAAGCTCAACAATCCTAAATCTGTAACCGTTCCTCATAGGACATGATTTGCAGACCAATCACCATTCTGGTCACTCTTCTCTGAACTTGCTCCAGTTTGTTGATGTCTTTTTTAAAATGTTTGCTTATATCTTACCTCTTACAGAGTGCTGCTGAATTATTATTTTTTTGTGTGAGTTTTAAGTAGTTATTGCTGAAGGCACACATTCACACTTGCTGTGTTGCATTTAGAGATGCAGTTTGTGTTTGTTTTGGGGTTTTTTTTTGCAGTATATATTGGAGGCATAGAAAAAATCCTATTCTGACTGTGTTCTGCAGGCATCAGCCCCGGGGCCTTTTTAAATAGTATCAGATCCTACCTGCCCATATATATAGAGGAAAGAAGGAAAAAATGCGATCAAACGCCCATGTTATAAAGCAGTGGAAAATCTTTATTAATGATAACACAGGTGGGGGTGTTTACATGGACAAGCAAGTAGGAGGCGCACATTCCAAGGGTGTCAATAAATAAATGGGGAGCCATATGTACAATTGTATATGTGAATATCCAAAAATCAAACAGGATACTAAGTCACTAGGTAAAACCACTGTCAAAAGTAGAATCTAAGGCATCTACAGTAAGTGTCAACATTATTTAGAGTGCAGGCTCACCTGTAGTAAGACTATATAGTATGGACAGCTCGTGCGGGAATGGTGACTGTCACAGAGTGCTGCTGAATATTTTTTGTGTTTTGTGTAGTTATAGCTGATGGCACCTGTTCCCATTTGCTCTATTCCATTTAGAGATGTAGTTTTTTGTGTCCTGCAGTATATATTGGAGGCATAGACAGAATCCTATTCTAACTGTATTCTCCACCCATCAGCCCTAGGGCCATTTTAATTAGTGTCAGATCTTAGCTGCCCATGTATTTGTAGAGTTTTAAGGGCACTTTTCACACAGCAACATTGCTAGCGATGTCGCTGGTGAAAGCACCCGCCCCGTCGGTTGGGTGTCACGGGCAAATCGCTGCCCATGGCGCACAACATCGCTAACAGCCGTCACACGAACTTACCTCCCTAGCGACGTCACTGGTGCTGGCGAACTGCCTCCTTTCTAAGGGTGTAGTCCGTGCAACGTCACAGCGACATCACTAAGCGGCTGCCCAATTGAAGCGGAGGGACGGAGATGAGCGGTCGTAACATCCCGCCCACCTCCGTCCTCATTGCCGGCGGCTGCAGAGACGGTGATGTTCCCCGTTCCTGCGGTGTCACACATAGCAATGTGTGCTGCCGCAGGATTGACGAACAACATCGTACCTGCAGCAGCAACGATATTTGCAATTAGAACGACGTGTCAATGATCAACGATATGGTGAGTATTTTTGATTGTTAACGGTCGTTCCTGCGTTTCACACGCAACGACGTCGCTAACGAGGCCGGATGTGCGTCACGAATTCCGTGACCCCAACGACATCTCGTTAGCAATGTCATTGCGTGTAAAGTGGCCTTTAGTCCAGGAGAAGCATGAAATAAGATGGGGTCCCATCAAAGAAAGGTCACCTTGCCATGGTTGATGGGCACATAGGAATTTTTTCAATTTGTGCGCCAAGAACCTTGATTTTTCTAAATATAATTCATATAGCTTTAATGCAGTTTAAATTTCATATATTCCCTGTTTGCTTAAATCTTAGCTCTTACAGAGTGCTGCCGTATTTTTTTGGGTTGTGTTTAACGTAGTTATAACAGTTGGCACTTGTTCACACTTGCTATTTTCTATTTTGGGATAGTTATTTATTCTATTTTAAATAGGGGAAACATTCGGATTGAGAAGGGTTTGTCCTAGTAATGGAAAACGTCTTTTATACTATCAGAAATAAATTCAACTAAGCAAAATGTAAGAACCTAATAAACCTATTGAAAAACAAAGAACATAATAAAACCTATTTCTCAATCCAAAAACAATAGATTACGATCAGGTACTAAGACACTGGTGGATGGCGGTGGTAATTGGCACTACTTCCCCTTTGAAAGTCTATGAGTGGCACAACACAGAAAGGCAGTAAAGGACAGGAAGTGGATGCTCAGAAATTGAAGCAGTTAAGACTTCACCGCGTATTTCTTGGCAATTCCAAAAGGAAAAAAATATCCAGCGGCCAATAGGCGAGGAAAGTAAACACATCCATCTTTATTAATCCATCAAAAAGCTGCCATTAAAGGCATTCAGGTATCCATCCATGAATAAGATATAATTATCTATTTGTCGAAACGTGTTGGTTCGTTCATCCTGTGTTTTCTGTGGGTGTCAATACCGTAGTGGCAGCTTTTAATGGATTAATAAAAACAGATGTTTTTAATTATCTTTGCCTATTGGCCGTTGCATATTTTCTTCCTTTAGGAGTCTCTTCAGCCCGGACCAGGGTCTTTCCATGAGGACAGCGTGCTACACTCTGGACTTCCGAAATATGGTGAGTTGGCTAACTATATTTTTACATTGTTTATTTCTTAGCAATGGTCAAACTCTCTATATTTCATCTATACCCTTCTTAATTGTGAGAATAGCTAAAGCATAGTACACTAGATCTACTAATAGAGCTATATGAGACTATGTGCCTATATAGCCTCTTAGCCATATGAATGAGGTCTTGAAAGAGTTAGTACATTTTAGAAAAAACATTTTTAATTATTACAACTGGAAATTCAGAATTTATAAAAAAGAATATCCAATTTAGAGAATGTCCATATTTCTGGACAACCTGTCTGATTGGGTATCCAAAGGCAACTCACTGATTTGTGTAATTCACTGCAGGATAATTGAGCATTTACTACCATGTTTCCCAAAAACTTACAACTGATTTTTATTGTAAAAAGACATCTAACGATGCCTCTGTACACAGAATTTTGCACACTAGGAGATGCTCTGCTGCGCCTTCCTAGACTATTGAGTTGGAAGTGACACAATTTCTCTATATAGGGCTTTTTGCACACTAGGAGATGCTCTGCTGTGTTTTCCTGGGCTTCTGTCTGGCAGGTTGATTGACAGCTCAGGATACCATCCTGGCTCTGGTAGGTACTGATTACTCAGGTGTTCCTTCTTCCTGGTAAATGCTCTGTTCTTTACTGAGAATGCTCTCACAGAACCATCCCAGTTGTACATTCTGGTTCAGTAGTTGTGCTATTGGCCTGTTTTTATGTATTTGTTCCGATCTACTAATTTTTTTACCCTGGACTGTTGTTTTGACTCCTCTCTGCCTGCTCCCTGTTCCCGTCGTGACCTCCTGGCTTTAGATCTCGGACCCATACCTGACCCCATTTCAGACTACTCCCTGAATCTATTATGTGCCTTCCTGTAATTCTGACCCTTGGATTGTGATCTGACTTCACCTCTGTGTATTCCTTGAATCCATACATGTCCTCCTGTTACCAGACCTTGGCTTTCCTGACTACTTTTCTGTTTGTACAACCCGCAAGTAGTGATTGCATTACAAGACCAATCTAACAAGTAGGGATTACCCAATGTAGAAAACGTCTCTAAAATTGTAATTTGCAACCCATAATATTTCTCCACATTGACCAATAAAAGTAGACACAATTAATACTGTAGCAAATACATGTTTACAAGCTTGTATCCCCAGTTAATGTGAATATTAATTATATGGGCACATTTATCAATGCAGCATGGGCTGAGAATATATTATTTCTTAATTATGTGAGAAACCAATTACCTTGCCTCTTCTGTACTAGTATGTAAAAAGGATAAACCTTTTGTTTTAGTCTCAACAAAATACAACAAAACGAATGATTGAAAAACACTATAATTTGGAAAATAAGCACACATCTTTATTAGTGCTGCTCTTAGCCATTATTAACAATACTTTAATAATTATCTGCAGAGAAGGTAAATTATAAGTAAGGTCAGTGCATTAAATACTCCAATTAAGTTACAAAAATAATACCAAGAATGAGTAAATTATGCAGATTAAATTAAAGGAGATTAGATATGGTTCATTTGTCCAAAGAAACATAGGTAATATATCCTTGAGGCAGTCAAGACCTGCCTGTACCCCAGTTACTCATGCAAAATGAAAAAAAAAAATGCAAGAAAATGGCTAAGCTCTAAATGCGTACTAAAAGATCAATAAAAATGCAAAATTACAATAAAATACAATAATCTTTAATCAAATCTCTGCCTGATATTTTTCCGAGTGTCATCTGTTTTTCTTGTAAGTGAAAATAAAAAAAAAAATCTATATTCTTTTCCTATCTAGCGGTCCATGAAAATTGGAATGCACTCGGATGCCAACCAAATTTTTCATGATCCAATAGACTTGCATTGCCGACTTTGATCTGACGCTCATGACAAAGTCAAATATGTCCTAGTGATTTTTAGTAGATGTAAAAAGTCTTAAGTATGTAAATGACTTTGTTCACAAGTATACTATCATAAGTATGAGTGTTGTCCATGAAAAATCGGATAGCACTCACACAAAAAAAAGTTGTTATTCAGTGCCTAATTGGGGAGCACAAACACTTAAGACAGCAATGTTTGGCAAATTGGACTTTTTCAAGTTGCATTGGCTAGTGATGAGCGAGCACTAAAATACTTGAGTGCTCTTTATTCGTATCAAGCAGGTTGGACTTTTGGACATTTTTCCAGAAGACCCTATTAGGAGGGCTGGGGGGGGCAGTAAAATTGTTGAATGGACAGAAACATGGTGAAGATGCCTGGAATCCAATGTCGCTGTTGATAAATTAAAGGAATAAATAATTAATTTAATTCTGGTGCTTTGCTTGGCTCTTCCCGATTGCCCTGGTACAGTGGCAAACATGGTAATATTTCAGGGGATTGATGTCAGTTATGTAGTTGTAGCTGGCATCAAGCCCAGTGGTTAGCTATAGAGAGATGTCTATAAGACACCCTCATTACTAACTCAGTAAGTAAAATAAAAAATACGCACACACAAACAGATCATTTATTTGATTAAAACTCCCCCACACTATCCTTTGTTCATCTATTTATTATGAAAAATATTCCCAAGAAGCTCCGTCATAGTCCACATTCCACGAATGTGGCAAAGCATAGCTGTTAGGACCTGGGTAGTGACTATGATGGTCATCAGAGCCGCAGGCTTAACTTTGCTCTCAGCGACATTGATGAGCATTGTTACCACTACCAGGCAGTGACAGTAACAGAGCTTAATGAAAAATTTTTGATAATAAATTGGTAAACACTGCATTTATGGAAGGTGGACAATGACAGAGCTTTATGGGAACATTTTTGATAATAAATTTCCTGTGTCTTCTTCTCACTTATAAGGTTAGTAATGGGTTGTCTATACCCCTCTCTACTAACACCTAGGCTTGATGTTTATGCTTGACTTATGAGTTACTTTTGAGTGTTTTATAGTGATTGTCAAATTTGGAATAAGGATGAAGATGAGATAGATTCATTTTGAGGTATAACTCTCACCCTTAGGGCTCTTTTCCACTTGCAATTTTCATGTGTGAGTGTGATCTGATAAAAAAAATCGGATTGCACTCGCACCAGTGTTAATCAATGAGGCAGTTTCCTCTGTCTTGTTTTTTTCCACATGAATCGGGTTCTCAGTGCAATCGCTGCATGCTGTGTTTTGCATCGAGTGTTGGCTCACGCGTATGTAAAATCGCAGTGCACTCACATTTTATGCGACTGCAGAGACAGATGGCAGAGGAGATGGGGAGAAAGTGCTCCCTCCATCTTCTCCGCTCCTGTGATATGAACATGATCGCATCACAGTCGCATGACCCTCAGCTGACGGCTGCAGCAGAGGGTCATTAGCATATCGCTTTTGATGCTCTCGCATCAGAAGCGATACGCAAGTGGAAAAGAGCCCTTAAAGTGACCATTGAACTGTATAGTCAATATGCTTGGTGCCTTCCTTGTTAATAATAGTGCAACCATTCCAAAGTTCAGGTTCTCGATCTGTTTTTTACCAAAATTCATATCACAATTTCATTTAAAACAATCTTGAAATGTGTGACAATGACGCATTTATCAACTATTGTATTTATAGGACAAACATATGTACAGGGACTTTTCTACATATTTCTTTTAAGGGTTTGAACAATAAATTAAAAAAAGACATCATACTTTTAAGAACATGTGAGATAAGGGCCTTATCTCATATGTGCTTCAAAGTATGATGGTTGAGTGTAATCTGTGTATCATCAAACACAGCCAACTTACCATCCTGAATAGGGTGTAAGGGGAAAACGTTTCTCCTTGCGGAGACTAGTTTTCCCCTTGGATCCCACTGTAGCTTCTCATATAGTCAGATCAGATATCATACTTTGCACTGACGAGAGGCAATCACCCCGAAACACTGTGTCTGCAAATTGAGGTTCTGATCTGGCATAAATGCTCAGTCATATGAAAAGGCTTGTTAAAGGGTCACTTTTCACTTTTAGGATTGCTACTTCCAATAGGTTGCACTAAGGTTTGTCTCCATCCTCCCTGAAGAGACAATTTTAACATCCTGAATAGCACAGACGTCTGACCTTATCATATTGCATTGCTGCTTTCTATGAGCATCTTTCTTTGTTAAGCACAAACAATATATCTATTTGAAAGCCTCCTGATGAACTAGTATATGGGGAAGTGCATTGAGTGAATGTGTTGAGGCAAAGTGAGAATGTGAATTACAGCACCTCTATAACATGGTCCAAAATCAAGACATTTAAAGGTAGATCCTCTGCATTGTCCAAGGGATCATTTGTATTCATACTATCTCTGAATACTGTTAACAGATAAAACCAAGAAGCTACATAAACTATTTTGCATTAGCTTTCTTGGGACAACTTTCTATATATCTATATGCAATCTGATGGACCATGTGCTTCTTACCCCATCTTGACTTTTCCATTATAGGGAATTTTATCGTCAAGAAGAGCTAGCCATCAAGGATCGGGGCTACCAATACAAACTAGGGTCCTCCTCTCAGCTGGCATCCAGGGCTAGATTTTTAGGCATAATTAGGAATTTTTAGGTGCCATATCCCCTTTTTCATAACTTGTTTCTCTATTTTTATATTATTTTGTAAATATTATCTGTGTGGTCAACGATTTATTGCACCTGTCATGTATATTATTTTCACTGGGATTGTGGTGTGTGCTTTTCTTTAAATATATTAATGAAGAATACATTTTAATGGGAATTATATGTTTATATGCTTCACCTTCTACCCTAACTCGCAGTCATTTTGAGCGGGGGTGCATGACACCTTTAAAGAGGCACCGAAATTCCTTACAATCGTATTACTTAAGCACAGCCTTTAACAAAATCGGCATATAAAATATGAGTATTCATAAATATCTTTGTGCATACAGATGTGACACCCCTGCGGCTTCAGGCACCACAGGGTACTGCACCTCACCAGAGGTGCAGTATTCATCTGGGATATGGAGAAGATCATCACCAGTAAACAACCAACAACACACTCAACCAACACATAACACAGGGCTCTTCCACTGGGACTGGGCTAGGGTAGGTGCTGGGGTGGCCATCATGAGGTATGGGACCGCTTGTCCACTAGTTCAGGAACCCAGGAGGCGGGACAGCAACAGGAGTTAGGAGCCATCACACTCAGTAGTCAGTCTGCTCCAGGCACGGGAAGCGTGAGGTCGCTCTCAGGAGGAGATAAGCAAGCACAGACATAGATAGTCAGGGGCCCATGGTCTGGAGCTGGAAGCTTGACCCAAGTTCATTAGAAAAGAAGAGGTATCCCAGGGTTCGCAGGGAGTGTGTAAGGCACCCGTGACCCGTTCTGCGGCCCAGGAGCTGGGGTGGAGGGAAACCGTTGAAAGGAGACGCACAGAATGAAAACACTGGCCTTGACCTCTGAAGTATTCGGGATCGACTGAAGCCCATCACAGCGTAGCTCGGTACGCCAACGGCAGTGTGCTTCCAGTGAGTAAAGAACTTGAACTGCACCGTCTGTGTCGTCCCATCACTGCCAGTGTGCCCATCATAGCGACCCTTCGCCATAGGCGAATACTACCACCAACATCCTCCCTGGGGCCTAGCTCTACCTGTGGAGAACTGCAACACCTGAGCTACATTACCATCCACCCCAGAATTGAGAGAATCCCCAACAACAGCGGCTAATACTGGCTGCACATCATAGGTGGCGTCACGAACAATTACTCCCATTATCCCCATCCCCACCATTATTGACACCGCCGGGGTCACGGAACCAGGCAAGGCCACCGCGTCGACCCAAGAGAAGCACCGTGGCCCGGTAACGGGTAACCCCAGACCCCATGGGTGTGTCAAAGACACTCTATCCTAGAGGCACAGCTTGTAGAGGGGAATGTGCTTCACTTACCTCCAGACATAGTTCCATGGAGCAAGACACATTTTTTTTTATATTTGATGTACAACAGAAAAGTGTATTCAGGTTCCATGGTAAAAAAAAAATGTAATAGACTTTATGAGTACATGTGCTTAATTGTAAAGCTATTAAGTGTTCTTTTCATTAATAGCAGACACGAGGGGTATCAGGGTAGCGTTCAACCAGTAAAAGCTTGGCTCTTTAAAATGTATATGTGACTATTGGGACTTGAAGTAAAGGTGATAATTGCTAGTTATCTGGCTGCAGAAGGTTAATTAGCCCTCTTAATCACTGCTTTCCAAAAGAACTTGTGTGCAGTGAGTAAGGAGATATTTAACTACAGTCTAAATTCCATTTGCATTCTGTATGTATCCCTAAAAGGCAATATCAATTATGAAAATGTTTTCTAGCAGAGTAAGGTTGTTGTGCTGCAGAAAATGCAGAGTGGTTTTACAAGAACAATAATAAGCACATCTAATTCTTTGTTTGTGATTCAGATGGTAGAAGTTTGCTTAGAAAGCATTTTTAGGGTAAACAATTTGTTTGCATAACATCAAGTTGTGTGTTATGGACCAATTCTTTCTCTGCCAGATCACACATGTAAAGGCCGCTTTACACACAGCGACATCGCTAAAGCGATGTCGTTTTGGTCACGGAATTCGTGACGCACTTCTGGCCTCGTTAGCGATGTCGTTGCGTGTGAAACGTACGAGCGACCGCTAACGAGCAAAAATACTCACCTTATCGTTGCTAGTTGACACACTCCTCCATTCCCAAATATCGTTGCTGCTGCAGGTACAATGTGGTTCGTCGTTCCTGCGGCAGCACACATCTCTATGTGTGACACCGCAGGAACGAGGAACCTCACTTTACCTGCGGCAGCCCGCAATGAGAAATAAAGGAGGTGGGTGGGATGTTCGTCCCGCTCATCTCCGCCCCTCCTATTCAATTGGGCGGTCGCTTAGTGACGTCGCTGTGACGCCGAACGAACCGCCCCCTTAGAAAGGAGGCGGTTCGCCGGTCACAGTGACATCGCTAGGCAGGCTAGAAGTGAGATGGGTCCGAGCGATGTTGTGCGCCACGGGCAGCGATTTGCCCGTGACGCACAACCGATGGAGGCGGGTACGCTCGCTAGCGAGATCACATCATGTAAAGCGGCCTTTAATTAGTTTCCACAATGCACCAAAAACGCAGCTGGAATTTTGCACATAGCCTTTATATCTGTCAAAAATAACACATCACTGCAATGACTGGAAAAATGTAGATATCAATGAGATATGGTGATTAATAGCAATCACATCATTAATGGGTGGGAGGATCTTTCATGTATCAGTTTTATGCTAAGGTCCTATCACCCATCTTCATCTCAATCAAAGAAATATGGTCCGAATATGCCAAGCAGAATCTGATTAGACTCTGATCCGACTTTGATCAAAGTTTGACCACAATGTAATCTGTTTTTTTCAGATGTAGAGAAGATTAAAAAAAACAAATCTTCACCTTCTCCATTTTGTCATCCATGTGCAGTTCAATTTTTTTCATAGACCCATTGACTTGAATGGATAAGTGTGATACGATTTAGCGAGGCAAAAAATGCAAGCTGGGATTTTTTTCCTTGGCATACTCGGTCCGAGATATTTCAATGCATTTGATAAAAATTAAAACTGTGATGATCAACCACTAGGTGTTACTAGATGCAACTAGCGAAGGGACAGTCAAACAAGCCAGAGTTCAGAGCCAGGAAGTAACCTATGGTGCATAGGAAAGAAAGTGGTGCCAGGGTCAGGGTATGAGTTGGAGGTCAGAAGCCAGGAAGTAACGTAAGGTACACAGGGAGAAAGCAGAGCCGAGGTTAGGGTACGAGCCGGAGGTCAGAGGCCAGGAAGTAACGTAAGCTATATAGGGAGAAAGTGGAACCGAGAGTTCTCAAGTTAATGGCGGTGGACAGGATATGGGTGGACACTGTACACATTGTATAAGGGCTTACTCATGGCGGCTACAGCTTACAGGGACACATCTGGGAACAGGTTCCCTTTAAGGGTGCAATGTTACACTGGCAGAGCTCTTGAAATGCCAGAAAAGCAGACCGCCCATAAATGACCCCACATTACAAACAACATCCCTCAATAAATTCATGTAGGAGTGCAGTGAGCATGTTGACACCACATTGCTAGTGAAGAGATATTGTCATTTTTATCACTAAAATAATGTTTTAACCCTAACTTTTTAATTCTTTAAGGGCTAATAGGAAAAATTCATGGCACAGTTTATTGAGCATTTTCCACTGAGTGTGCCAATATCCTACATGTAATCGAGAACAACTTTGCAGAGCAAATCTCAGAAGAGAAGGAGCGTCATGTTATAGTTCAGATTTTTGTGTCATAGTTTCCAGGTGCCGTGTCACATTTTGCAGAGCCCCTGAGGTTCCAGAATAGCAGAACTCTTCAATAAGTGACCCCATGTAACTAACTGCACTTCTCACTGAATTCTTAAGGGGTGCAGCTATTGTATTAACACCACAGTCACAGAATTTTATACCATTGAGCAGTGAAGAAAAAAATAATGAAATTTGTACAAGAAAACTTTTGGTTTTGCTCCAGATTTTTCATATTCACATTTGGAAATTGGCAAAAATGGCACCATGATTGGTCACGCAATTTCTGCTGAATGTGGCAATACCTCACAAGTGACTGTACAATACTGTAAGCCGCAGATGAAGACTCCGAAGTTAAGGAGTGCCAATCTATTATTGGAGCACTGATTTTCCTAGAATAGTTTGCAGGCGCCAAATACAGAGCCCCTATGTAAGAGAAGAGCAGAGTTCCCCACTGTGACCCCATTTTGTAAAAGTACAGGAAAGTACAGGAAAGGGTTAAGAATGTAGCCAATTTACTATCAAGAATATATGTAGTATGACATGACTTAAGGGTGCTTTACATGCTGCGACATCGGTAGCGATAGCTAGAGATGTCGTGCGCGATAGCACCCGCCCCCGTTGTTTGTGCGACATTTGTTGATTGCTGCCGTAGCGAACATTATCGCTACAGCAGCGTCACACGCACATACCTTTTCAACGGCGTTGCTGTGACTGCTGAACAATCCCTCCTTCAAGGGGGAGGTGTGTTTGGCGTCATAGCGATGTCACAGTGGCGTCACTAAGCGGCCGCCCAATAGCAGAGGAGGGGCGGAGATGAGCAGCCGGAACATGCCGCCCACCTCTTTCCTTCCTCATTGCCGGTGGACGCAGGTAAGAAGATGTTCGGCGTTCCTGCGGTGTCAAACATAGTGATGTGTGATGCCGCAGGACCGACGAACAACCAGCGGCATGCACCACCAACGATATTATGAAAAGGAGCGACATGTCAACGATCAACGATAATGTTAATAATTGTTTAACTCCATATCAACATGGATTTATGAAGGATCGCTCCTGTCAAACTAACCTGATCAGCTTCTATGAGGATGTAAGCTTTCACATGGACCGAGGAGAATCATTGGATGTCATTTATCTCGACTTCGGTAAAGCATTTGACACTGTCCCACATAAAAGACTGCTAAGTAAAATGAGAAAGCTTGGGCTCGGGGAAAATGTGTGTAGATGGGTAGGTAGCTGGCTTAGTGGTAGAAAACAAAGAGTGGTTATTAATGGCGCATACTCAGATTGGGCCAGGGTTACTAGTGGGGTGCCATAGGGGTCTGTATTGGGCCCCCTACTATTTAATATATTTATTAATGATCTGGTGGATGGTTTACAGAGTAAAATATCAGTATTTGCAGATGATACAAAACTATGTAAGGTAGTTAACACAAAGGAGGACAGTTTGCAACTACAGATGGATTTGAGTAAATTGGAGAATTGGGCTGAAAAATGGCAAATGAGGTTTAACACAGATAAGTGTAAGGTTATGCACATGGGAAGGAGAAACAGATGCTACAATTACTTACTAAATGGGAAACCGCTGGGGAAATCAGACATGGAAAAAGACTTAGGCATCTTAGTCAATAAGAATCTAAATTGGAGTGCCCAGTGTCAGGCAGCAGCCACCAAAGCAAATAAGGTGATGGGATGCATTAGAAGAGGTCTGGGGGCACGAGATGAAAACATCATTCTCCCTCTGTACAAATCACTCGTCAGACCACACTTGGAGTATTGTGTGCAATTTTGGGAGCCGGTGCTCAAGAAAGACATTACTGAACTTGAAAGGGTTCAGAGGCGAGCTACTAAAACAATAAATGGAGTGGGTGCATTACAATACACGGAAAGGTTATCAAAATTAGGTCTATTTACTCTAGAAAAGAGAAGACTTAGGGGAGACCTAATAAATATGTACAAATATATCAGAGGGCCATATAGAGATCTCTCCCATGATCTGTTTGTACCAAGGACTATGACAAGAACAAGGGGGCATTCTCTTCGATTGGAGGAAAGAAAATTCCTACATCAGCATAGAAGAGGGTTCTTCACGGTAAGAGCAGTGAGGCTCTGGAACTCTCTTCCTGAGGAAGTAGTGATGGCCAACTCACTGAATGAATTTAAGAGAGGAATGGATGCTTTTCTTGATAGCAAAAGTATAGAAGGTTATAAATAGCATAATATTACAGGTATATAGAAGAGGGACCAAGATTATTAGAGGAATGGGTGGGCTGCAACACCAAGACAGGTTATTAAACTTGGGGTTATTTAGTTTGGAAAAACAAAGGCTTAGGGGGGATCTAATCACAATGTATAAACATATGAGGGGACAGTACAGAGACCTTTCCAAAGATCTCTTTACACCTAGGCCTGCGACTGGAACACGGGAGCATCCACTACGTCTTGAGGAAAGAAGGTTTAATCATAACCACAGATGAGGATTCTTTACTGTACGAGCAGTGACACTATGGAACTCTCTGCCGCATGATATTGTAATGAGTGATTCACTACTAACATTTTAGCAGAGCCTGGACGCCTTTCTTGAAAAATTTAATATTACCAGTTATGTATATTAGATTTTATGACAGGGTGTTGATCCAGGGAACTAGTCTGATTGCCGAATGTGGAGTCAGGAAGGAATTTTTTTCCCCATTGGAGCCTATTTGACACATTGGGGTTTTTTTGCCTTCCTCTGGATCAACATGTTAGGCTACGGGATGAACTAGATGGACTTAGAGTTTCCCTTCATCCTTAAAACTATGAAACTATGAAACAATTTTTGATGTTTTTGCGATCGATGATCGTCGCTCCTTGATGTCACATGCTGCGATATCGCTAACGGCGCCAGATGTGCGTCACTAATGACGTGACCCCGACGATATATCGTTAGCGATGTCACAGCATGTAAAGTACCCTTTATACTACATTTCATGGCTTCAATATAAAACGTATAGGTGAGATCGTAGTGTTATTTTTGAATAATGTTAGACTCAATATTCTAACATGATGTAAGAGGGAACGTGGTAGGTGCAAATGACATCACAGAGAAAGATCTTCAGTCTATTCCTGTTATCTCTCCAACTTTATCACATCAAGTAACCCCAAGGAGTGAAAAAGCACTAGAGCTTTTTCATATTGTCAGCTTTTTTCTTTACAGGACAGGTTCCCTTTAATCCTCACTACAGATCAGCGAACCTGAGGTTCGGTGTTCGGTGTTCCTACCAAAAGCAAAATTTACATAAATAAACAAGGTTTGGCTGCTTTGTATATGCCAAATGCTCGCTGTGCACGGGTACGCTTGGTGATCAGCCCTGTGCAAGCCGCTTGCAGTGTTTGGATGGCTCAGACTGGGGGTAAAAACAGCATGATCGGATGAAGTTTGAGCCCCCTCCAAAAATGCAAAAACCCCGTCCACCTGCCTATGAAAGGGATCTGTTTATGGCTGGCTGCATGTGGGTAGAGAACCAAACTGCCCAATTAGTGACTTTCCTTGGGTTTCAGGTTGTCATGATCCAGAACCAGGATTCTCCGCTCCAGAGTTTCCCAGACCCGGCCTGGTCATGTCAGGGGTTAACTCCCATCAGCCTCGTTCTGGTTTCAGAAGACACTATATCTGGTCTCTGCACTTGCATCCCGGTTCTTCTTATAGTTTTGCTCTGCAGCGTGTGACAAGCTCTGGTGAGATTTCCTGTTTGATCTGACTCCTTGTTACCATGCCCTGACCTGTACCCTTCCCAGCTCATCCGTCCCAGCCCCTGACTTCCCGCTCCTCTCTGTTGTTTGTGTTTCCCTCTGCTTACCTGATCTCCCGACTTTCAACTCGGTTCTGTTTTCTAACTTAGTTTTGATCCTGCCTTTGCAGTGACTCGACTTTCCTGGCTAAACCCTGACTGTTTCACTACTCTTTTGCCCCTGGTGGTTTGCCTGTTAACTGCCTGCTGAAGTTACTCTACAGATTGCTTTCTGTTACTGTGTTGCTTTGTCTCTCCTTCACTACTCTGCTGCCACCTAGTGGGGAATACGCTGCACTACATCCTACCAACCCTTTGAACTGCGTGACACAGGTCAATTCCAGGTCCAAAACCAAACTTTATCTTAAGTTTGGCTGAACCCGATGAGCCCAACATCCGCGGGTTAACCCATCTCTAATCCTGACAAAAATCCTCAACACTTTTTGCTAAACTGAAGTTCCAAATTGACAGAGAGCCTCCACCATACTTCATTTTTGCCTGCAGACACTTATTATTGTACCATTCCGAAGCCCTTTGGCAAATATGCTGCCTTCTTCTATTAGACCTCCTTCACACGTCAGTGATTCCAGTATGTATGATGCCATTTTCATATGTACCGGAGACACGGACATTTGCACACCCATTAAAATTGATGGGTCTGCGCATACATCAGTGTTTTCACAAGGACCGTGTGCCATGTTCAGCACACGCACGTCCGTGTGTTCCACATGGAGACAAGCCTGTTTATTTTCTGGTAGCACTGATGTCACACGAACCACACAGTAGTGTCATCCTTGTAACATGTCGGAGAAAACATGTGTCTGTGAAATAAAATTAATTTCTATACTCACCTGTCTCCAGCACTGCTATCTTGCTAGATTGGCAGTAGAAAAACTTGTATTTACTTGTTAAATAGCACAGGCATAAAACAAGACGGAGAGGAGAGGGACTGACTACACGTGGACGACAGCTGTTTCGCACCAAACAGCGCTTTGACAAGTCCCTGACTTGTCAAAGCGCCATTTGGTGCAAAACAGCTGTCGTCCGCATGTAGTCAGTCCCTCTCCCTTCCTTCTTGTTTTATGCCTGTGCTATGTAACAAATAAATACAAGTTTTTCTACTGCCAATCTACGGTGAGTGCCCTCCGTTTTTTACTGTTTTCAATAAAAATACATTAGTAAATTTAATATTTATAAAAGAAACAATTTAAAGATATGTTTTAATGAACAACTTCCATAATAAAGGGGTCTTCAAAACATTTATTTTATAAAATGATATTTAACAGTGTACTGTAAAACGGTGTCTATCTAGTGAAGAGATATTTTAACCCTGCTGTTCTGGTTGATCATAAACAAATTAAAAATGAAATTAAAATTTAATTTTCATGTTTTTTCAGAAAAAGGTTACACGGGCTGTTTGCAATTGTGTTCGTTTTATAGCATTCTGCACACAAATAAACAAGCTCTAGATTTCTATTACTATAACATGAAATCTAACTAAATCTAATGTTGTGATAACACATTTTATAAAACAAATGATAAATAATAAACACTTCAGTTTTTCTTTCTAAAAAGGTTGAACAGATTCATGCATTTTTACCTTGAACACAATAATAAAACACATCCTCTACATAGATATTTTGCACACCCAGCACATGTCAGATTTGTTTTATTGTCACAAGACGATAGACAGAAGCGACATCACTTCATTTTTTTGATGATAGCTGTGCTGGTAGAGGCCGTGGGTATCGTAGCTGTGCTGGTGGAGGCCATGGGTATCACAGCTGTGCTGGTGGAGGTCGTGGGTATCGTAGCTGTGCTAGTGGAGGCCGTGGGTATCATAGCTGTGCTGTTGGAGGCCGTGGATATCGTAGCTCTGCTGGTGGGGGCCATGGGTATCATAGCTGTGCTGGTGGAGACCGTGGGTATCGTAGCTGTGCTGGTGAAGGCTATGGGTATCATAGCTGTGCTGTTGGAGGCAGTGGATATCGTAGCTCTGCTGGTGGAGACCATGGGTATCATATCTGTGCTGGTGGAGCCCGTGGGTATCATAGCTGTGCTGGTGGAGGCCGTGGGTATCATAGCTGTGCTGGTGCAGGTCGTGGGTATCATAGCTGTGCTGGTGGAGGTCGTGGGTATCGTAGCTGTGCTGGTGAAGGCCGAGGGTATCATAGCTGTGCTGGTGGAGGCCGTGGAGGCTCTTTCTTGAGCAAGCTGGTGGACACTATTCACAATGGCTACCACTCCTTCACTTCTGGGGTTTTCTTTTCTGGCTTCGATATATGTCCTAAATAGGAATTTTCCTAATTTTTCAAGAAAAATATTTTTTTATGCAGCTTATTTCTGTTCTAATTGGGGTCAATTTCTCTCCATAAAACAAATGCATTGTATGCAGAAACATCCAGAATGTTGTAAAATATAATCATTGGCCACCAATTGGTTTTGCGTTTGCATGAGTATGTTGATATTGCTTGATCTAGAGTAT
This sequence comes from Anomaloglossus baeobatrachus, assembly GCF_048569485.1. Classification (NCBI taxonomy): domain Eukaryota; kingdom Metazoa; phylum Chordata; class Amphibia; order Anura; family Aromobatidae; genus Anomaloglossus; species Anomaloglossus baeobatrachus. The sequence continues at coordinate 57,340,698 of NC_134354.1, forward strand.
CAACTGCCCCTTTTGTAGCTGTGCTGGTGGAGGCCGTGGGTATTGTAGCTGTGCTGGTGGAGGCCATGGGTATCATAGCTGTGCTGGTGGAGGTCGTGGGTATCATAGCTGTGCTAGTGGAGGCCGTGGGTATCATAGCTGTTCTGGTGAAGGCTATGGGTATCATATCTGTGCTGTTGGAGGCCGTGGGTATCGTAGCTCTGCTGGTGGAGGCCATGGGTATCATAGCTGTGCTGGTGGAGGCCGTGGGTATCATAGCTGTTCTGGTGAAGGCTATGGGTATCATAGCTGTGCTGTTGGAGGCCGTGGGTATCGTAGCTCGGCTGGTGGAGGCCGAGGGTATCCCAGCTGTGCTGGTGGAGGCCGTGGGTATCATAGCTGTGCTGTTGGAGGCCGTGGGTATCGTAGCTCGGCTTGTGGAGGCCATGGGTATCATAGCTGTGCTGGTGGAGGCCATGGGTATCATAGCTGTGCTGGTGGAGGTCGTGGGTATAGTAGCTGTGCTGGTGAAGGCCGACGGTATCGTAGCTGTGCTGGTGGAGGCCGTGGAGTCTCTTTCTTGAGCAAGCTGGTGGACACAATTCACAATGGCTACCGCTCCTTCACTTCTGGGGTTTTCTTTTCTGGCTTTGATATATGGCCTAAATAGGAATTTTCCTAATTTTTCAAAAAAATATTTTTTTATGCAGCTTATTTCTGGTCTAATTGGGGTCAATTTCTCTCCATAAAACAAATGCATTGTATGCAGAAACATCCAGAATGTTGTAAAATATAATCATTGGCCACCAATTGGTTTTGCGTTTGCATGTGTATGTTGATATTGCTTGATCTAGAGTATCAACTGCCCCTTTTGTGGCATATAATCTAATATCATGTCCGGTTTTCTGTCTTCTCGATTACTTATTGCATTGTCATGGTGCATTGTGCTCATTATAATGACCTGTTTGTTTCTTTGGGGAACGTAAGTCACAACAGTTGTATCTCCAGTAAAATAAAAAGTAGAACTATACACATCTCTTTTTACTAAGGATACCTTGGGGCAGTTCTGGCTTGTTTTTCCTTATAATACCCCCCGATGGTAAGTTGTCTTTTTTGCAACATCTGGCCCAGTTGGTAAGATGTGAAAAAGTTGTCAAATGTGACATTTTGTCCTTTTAGTCCATGAGTCAAATCGAATACAACTCACATACTCTGATTTTTTTTCAGCTCTTTCTCGTAGGCCGGTGTCACACTTACGAGTGCCTCTCGCGTTGCATCACCCGGCCCAGACTCACACTCTCCTCACAGGAGCGGGTCAGTTGCATGCATTTCTATGCAACCGACCCGTTTCTGTGAGGAGAGCGTGAGTCCGGGCCGGGTGATGCAATGCGAGACTTGAGCGAGATACACGCGAGGCGCTCGCAAGTGTGATACCGGCCTTACTGATAAGAACAGTGAAACCTCCACCCTTTTGAAAAAATGAGATGAAGAACACAAAAAATCAAATACATTTTGCAGGCAGAAATAATTACTGACTTGTTGAATAGTATAAAATGTTATCTGTTGACCCAAACAGTGCAAGTGTAGCAAAAAGTAAACAAAAAAACAAAAAAAATAACCACTCATAGTTAGAACCCCTCAAATAAGGAAAAGTCAATTAATTACAAGTTTAAGATCCGCATAATAAATAATCTAGAGGGGCCCCAAATTTAATTTCGGGTCATATGGACCCGATTAGAACAGCAAGGGTAAATCCTGGGAACAACCTTTTCCTTTTGTACTGAGCCGATATAGTGAGAACTCTTTAAGATTCCAGAGTATTTGTGAGACTAATAGTGACAGATGTAAATTTAATTAGGTTGAAGTGCTGAAGCTAAAGTGAATCAGGATTTCTCAACCAAATTATTCTGGTATTATATGCATAAAATAGTAATAGGTCCTGCAATTTCTTGCCTTGAAAAGTTGGGCATTTTTAATTATGACCAATATTAGCATGTAAAGAGCATGTGTTTTTTCATAGGTCTAACTAATTGTAATATTCTACAGAAGCATAAAAAATTACTATAATCAAAATAAATACGGCATCATGAAACTGAACTCTACAAAACATTGCTAAGCACTGCGGCCCATAGAGGGTTTACAGAGGGAGGAGGGGGGGTAAGCATCCTCTCATTCCTGGATTATAAACTGCTTCAATTTCTATTATGTTACCATCTTAAGAATTTATAAAGGTTATTAACTATGAAATGTTTCATGTCATGAAGATGCCTCAAGCAGAAAAATGTTTAACGGCCAGTTCTGTTATTTTGTATGGAACCATCACTTACTTGTGAAGGATTTTACAGTAACCTATGTATTAAAATGTTGAGATGGTCATCATGATAAAAGGTTCATAAATTCATGTAGCTACAAATATCTTAGGGCAACATTTTTAATAAAATTTATTAATTAGTGGTCTTATAAAAAAAAAACTTTTTAAAATAGTAACTGGTCTACCAGTCATGGGAAAGTTGGTATAAAGCCTATTTCACATGTCAGTGACAAACACACGTTTCTCACTGACGTCTTAAAGATGCATTTGGCCCTCCGTGTCCAGAGATTTTGGCACATGTGTGTTCTCCGTGTGATATCTATGATAGCACATGGACATTAGACACTTAAGGCCCCGTCACACTAAGCAACATCGCTAGCAACATCGCTGCTAACGAACAACTTTTGTGACGTTGCTAGCGATGTTGCTGTGTGTGACATCCAGCAACAACCTGGCCCCTGCTGTGAGGTCGTTGGTTGTTGCTGAATGTCCTGGGCCATTTTTTAGTTGTTGCTGTCCCGCTGTGAAGCACAGATTGCTGTGTGTGACAGCGAGACAGCAACAACTAAATGTGCAGGCAGCAGGAGCCGGCTTCTGCGGAGGCTGGTATCCACAGTAAACATCGGGTAACCAAGAAGCCCTGTCCTTGGTTACCCGATATTTACCTTCGATACCAGCCTCCGCCGCTCTCACTGTCAGTGCCGACTCCTGCTCTGTGCACATGTAGCTAGCTGCAGGACACATCGGGTTAATTAACCCGATGTGTGCTGTAGCTAGGAGAGCAGGGAGCCAGCGCTAAGCATTGTGCACTGCTCCCTGCTCTGTGCACATTTAGCTGCAGTACACATCGGGTAATTAACCCCATGTGTGCTGTAGCTAGGAGAGCAAGGAGCCAGCGCTCAGTGTGCGCTGCTCCCTGCTCTCTGCACGTGTAGCTCCGTGCGGTGGTAACCAAGGTAAATATCGGGTTGGTTACCGATATTTACCTTAGTTACCAAGCGCAGCATCTTCCACGCGGCGCTGGGGGATGGTCACTGGTTGCTGGTGAGATCTGCCTGTGTGACAGCTCACCAGCAACTCGTGTAGCCACGCTCCAGCGATCCCTGCCAGGTCAGGTTTCTGGTGGGATCGCTGGAGCGTCGCAGTGTGACATCTCACCAGCAACCTCCTAGCAACTTACCAGCGATCCCTATCGTTGTTGGGATCGCTGGTAAGTTGCTTAGTGTGACGGTACCTTTATACTCATCTCCTGCTGTCCATGGTGCTGATGCCTCTGGCTCTCATGTCTCCGGCCGTTGCAATCTCCCCTCTGCTGTTACTTCCAGGACACAGTGCACTGAATATGCATGAGCATAATTACCCAACCTGGAAGCAGTAGATAGCAGCAGCCGGAGATCGCATCACTGGAGACAGGTGAGTATAAAAAATAATTTTATTTCAAAGATACGTGTTTTTTCTGGTACATCTTACATAGATCATACCACTGTGTGGTCCATGTGACATCAATGATGCCGGAAAAATGGTCTTTTCTCTGTGCAGAGCACATGGGCACACAAGTGCGCCACATGGAAACACAGTCAGTGAGAAGTCACTCATGTATGCAGACCCATTGATTTTAATGGGTCTGAATCTGTCGATGATTCTGGTACGTATAAAAACAATAGCATACATACCAGAATCACTGGCCTAACATTCAGGCATTTAAGTGACTAGGCAAAGTAATTTACCGAAATTAGAAAAAGTGTGTTTTTTTAACTCAAAAAATAAAATTTCCCTCTTGTTCAAAAACACCTTTATACAAAGTAGAGCTATGGATTAATTTAAAATGGGACTTTAAAGGGAAGTTATCATCATAAAATAATCTGCTGCTTAAATAAGGTGTTTGTGTTAAATAGAATATAATATAACATATATATATATAATATATAAAATAGTTATCTTTTACAAAAGCTATTAGGGTTTTTTCGACTAAGGAAACAACACATGCACATAGCCAAAAAGGTCAGACCTCAAAAGTAACGTTTGAATTGAATTGTCTATTGAACGTGCGTTAACCATATTGTGAAGGGAGAGAGCAGGGTCATGTGTGACATCGCCTATTGTAAATGGTGGATCCTTTGTTATCAGATGTGTATATAGGTGTTAACTGTCATTGTAATCCTGCCTGTGATAATATGAAGCTTTGCTGTAAAATCTTTTTGAAATGACTGGAAGTAAGAGTCATAGTTAAAATCTTTCAGTATGATTTTATACTGTAAAAACATGGCAACAATTTCACTCTAATACTGATTAAATTAATACCTTTGGTGAAGAAATCAGCTTTCTTCCTCTTCATTATTCACCATTGGAGGTTTTCTGCTGATTAGATTTTAGTGCACAGGGTCTTCTCTCCCATGTCTGTGATTTCCTGGCTCCTCCACCTACCTCCTATCTATGAATGACAGGTCACTGCTGAAGTTTCAAACAGAGGAGGCAGGTCATTCAAAGACTGGTGGCAGGAGGAGAGGAAGGGGAATCACAGACAGGGAGGAGAAGACCCAGTGCACATGTCCCAATGTGACTGTAGGATAGTAAGAGACAGGGGGATTGTATACTGTCCCTCATGCTAGGGGACCATATACTATCCCTAACCTCCTGATTATCCTGATCAGAACTATTATGTTCCCCCCTTCAGGGAAGGAAGGGGCAGTAGTGTGATGGTAACACAGATAAAAACTGACAGAGGAAAAAAAAACAAAATTCAGACACTACAAACTCTCAGGAATAAGCAGTAAGAGACTAAGGAGAAAATCAAGAGAAGGAAGGCAGCAACCAAAAGGAAAACAAGAATTAACACCACGAGTGCTCATAGGAACAAAATACTATAACCAGCAGTAAGTCTGGATCACAACACCTCCCCACACGAGTATAGGCCTCTGCCACACTTCCGAAAAAAAACGTACGTGTCTCACGTTCCGTTTTTCGGGTCCGTGTTCCGTTTTTTTTTGGGCGTTTTTCCGGTGACATCTGTGTGATGGCGTATGCTCGTCGTGTGTGCGTATGGAATGTCCGTGTATGTGTGAGATACGTACGTGTAATGTCCATGTGGTGTCGTTTGAAATGATCTGTGTGTGTGGCAAAATGTCTTTAATACATACCCACTGACAGCCGACACTGACAGAGACGTGCGATGAGAATGAACTCGGATGAACTTCACCCGACTTCATTGTCATAGCATGGCTCTTTCTGTGTGTGGCGTCCTGATTAGTGGTCACCCGTGAAGGACTCACCGGTGACCCATAATCTCCTGAGTGACTGAAGTTAGCGGCGGGATTATCGCTGCCGTCACTCAGGCTACCTGCGGCTAGCTGGAATCCTCCACCTGAGACCGCAACCCACTTGTGCTTTTTTTGAAGATCGATCAGCTCACTTCTGTCAGTTGGGTGACTTGCTGTCACAGTTGGAGGATGCAGCGGTGGCCGCGAGTAACCTGAGTGTCATCTCTGATTGCGCGGCTCACCACAGTTGCTGCTTGGAGCTGACAGAGAGCAGTCATGTTATGTGGCCGCTCCAGTCACCTTCATGTAGCAGAGCTGAGAGCGTTGTGGGATGTCCATGGATTACACCGGACCTGGATGGGTATTTGTGGCTTAATAAAGTGGTGAAAGAGGGTGTTTGTTTTTGTGTATTATTCCAAATAAAGCATTTTTTGGATGTGTGTGTTTTTTTATTTAACTTACAGGTTAATCATGGAAGGTATCTCGGGGAGACGCCTGTCATAATTAACCTAGGACTTAGTGGCAGCCATGGGCTGCTGCCATTAACTTCTTATTACCTCGATTGCCACCGTACCAAGGCAATTCGGGATGAGCCGTGTAGAGTCCCAGGACTGTCGCATCTAATGGATGCGGCAATTCTGGGCAACTGCTGGCTGATATTGTTAGGCTGGGGGGCTCCCCATAACGTGGAGCTCCCCATCCTGAGAATACCAGCCTTCAGCCTTGTGGCTTTACCCTGGCTGGTATCCAAATTGGGGGGGACCGCACGTCGTTTTTTTTTTAATTATTTATTTATTTATTTTACTGCATGATATAGACCCGCTCGCCGATGGCTGTGATTGGTTGCAGTGAGACAGCTGTCACTCAGCGTGGGGGCGTGTCTGACTACAACCAATCATAGGCACCGGTGGGCGGAGGAAGCAGTGAATACAAGATTGAATAATGATTTAGTAATATAATATTTTTTTCAAAAAAGTAAAAGCCGCTGGAGGGTTTTCAAAGCTGTGCAGTGCCGCAACCGTGATCGGGGATCGGTGAGTATGCGAGAGGGGGAGAGACCGACCGACGGACAGAGAGAGAGACAGACAGACAGAGAGACCATATGATATCGAAAGATACCGACCGACTGACAGAGGGAGATTGACCAACATCGCTTCCAGATTTAAACAAAAAAACGCACACGGATGGTACAGGTAGGACACGGACATGCGCCGTGTCACATACTGTATGTGCAGACATGGACGCATTGACTTTAGCGGGTCCGTGCCTGCGTGATGCCGGAGAAAAACGGACATGTCGAGCGTGTGGAAAAACGCACACACGTACAAATGACATGGACACATGTTCTGCGTGGCTTTTCGTGTGTGTGCCTGTTACCATAGGGTAACATTGGTGTACGTGTCTCCGTGCCGCCAGTACATGCAAAAACGTACCAAACATGTACCGGTGGCATGGATGTGTGTCGGAGGCCATAGAGAAACTATAGCTAGCATCAATGCAATTGTCCAGCCATCATATATAGGAGGGGAGCAAATGTGACAGGCTCCATCACAGCATGTGATCCCAGGATGTGATCTCCTGGGATCACATGCTGTGATGGAGCCTGTCACATTTGCTCCCCTCCTATATATGATGGCTGGACAAGCACCCCGCAGTGATCAACTATTGCTAACCTGGCTATGAACTACAAGTCTGGGGGTTGATGCCTGAATCTGCCTGCACTGATCACTGATATCAGAGAAGTGCTGAATCAGTCAAAGTGCTAACATCTGTAGTCTCCATAAATCTTAACACCGACATGACAGTTGGTGATGTTTGTAAAAACCTCCTTGTGATAGTACAGTTTAGCCCCTGTGCAATGAAATCTAATTCACATGAAACTTCAAATGCTAATTAAAGAAGAACAAAGTGGATTTCTTCACAAAAAGCATCAATGTAATCTACAAGTGGGCAACAGTCTTAGGGGTACTTTACATGTTGCGACATCGCAACCGATATATCGTCGGGGGTCACGGTTGTTGTGAAGCACATCCGGCGCCAGTAGCGACATCGCAACGTGTAAATCTTAGGTGGGACAACGAACGAGCACAGAAGCGTTAAAAATCGCTGATCTGTGTAACATCGTTCATTTCCATAATGTCGTTGCTGGTGCTGGTATGATGTTGTTTGTCATTCCTGCAGCAGCACACATCGCTGTGTGTAATGCCGCAGGAACGACAAACATCTCCTTACCTGCGTCCACCAGCTATGCGGAAGGAAGGAGGTGGGCGGGATGTTATGTTCCGCTCATCTCCGCCCCTCCGCTTTTATTGGCAGGCCGCTTACTGACGTCACAGTGACGTCGCGGTGACGCCGAACGCACCTCCCACTTGAAGGAGGGATTGTTCAGCAGTCACCACGACGTCGCAGACAAGGTATGTGCGTGTGAAGCTGCCATAGCGATAATGTTCGCTACGGCAGCAATCAACACATATCGCATGTGCGACGGGGGCGGGTGCTATCGCGTTCAACATCGCTAGCAATTGTTAGCGATGTCGCAACGTATAAAGTACCCCTTAACCTGCCAAGCCAAAGGTTCTAATGTACAGACAGGATGCAGCAAACCCCCCCCCCCCAATAAAGATGGAGGCAACACAGGTGCAAAACAATAATGAGGCAACCATCCACACACTACCAATGCATGAAGGTGGTGTTGCTTGGTGATAAAATTGCACACAAAATAGAATTGTACACGGAGCCCTTCACACATGTAGATGCAGTGTCTGGATTCCAGGCTATTGATGACACCCATACTATTAGACTAGGTGGGCTGCCCAGCACTATGTAAGTGCACCACACAAAAACGGAGACCCCAGTTTACAAGGCCTACATTAAAGAGCCTGGCTGCATCCTGAAAAAAAAAAATGTGCAGAAAAATATATATGAGGTATTGGTTAATATTTTGGCCAAAATATACAAGCATGCAACTCAAACGTCAACGGTCCTCATGTCTTGAGAGTTCCTACACTTCTCGTATATATAGAAAAAGCATCAAAGAGAGGAATCTAATTTCTCCCCAAAATTCAACAATTACTTACAGCAACAAGAGGGTAACAGTCTTAACCTGCCCAGGCCAAAGGATCTAAAGCATTGACAGGATGCAGAAAAACCCCCAAAACGTTATGCCTAGACTAATAGTATGGGCATAAATAATAGGTTGCTAGCCAGACAGTGTGCACCTATATGTGTGAATGGCGACCTATAACAAGTCTATTTTGTGTGCAATTTTATCACCAAGCAATCACCACCTCCATGCATTGGTAATTTCTGAGAGATTGCTTCATTAGTGTTTTACACCCGTGATGCCTCCAACTTTATTGAGAGGTTTTGCTGCATCCTGTCAATGCATTAGATCCTTTGGCCTGGGCAGGTTAAGACATTTGCCCTTTTGTTGCTCTAAGTAAGGATTTTTCTTTAGTAGCAAAATTAAAACATTGTTTTCAATGTGTGGAAAAAATGCTGTTAGTATGGTACATATCAATTCATTCACAATCCCACTGACTATACAGGTCCAGCACCTCCCTATTAGTTGAACTGTTGGATTATTATGCACAGACTATAATTACCACTCCAATTGTCAATGTGCTTTAGTTGGACACCACAATCAGATTTAGGCCCTTTTTTATCTTCATTTGTAATGAACTATGCTCTTTAACTTCTTATCCCTAGTCTGCAAAATCTTGAAAAGGAGCTAAGTGATTAGTCCTAATCTTTCATAGTGGCTGTGATAGTACCCCCTGATTGGCTGCACTAGACTATGAGATGGGATATCTGTAAAGCATAACAGTGAAACCATGCAGCCATACCTGAAGTCTTTAGCCTACCTTCTGGCTGCTGCAATTTTCTACAAGGTGTGAAATGAGGCTTGGATTTTTTTTCCTTGGCGATTCTTACAAATTGAATAGCAAATTGTTTGTTTAATTTCATGTTGACTTGAGAATTTGAGGAAGTTCCACTTGAAGTAAATCAGCAGCTGATAAATTCACATCTCTGTTGTGGAGAAAAAAATAGCAGAACCTTGATCTAGTAACTATGTAGGTAGTCTGTGGTCACTGGACAAAAGTCCTGTGGACCTCTTACTGAAACTCTGGGCCCTTAGTAGTTCAGATGTGACAATGTGCATGCATTATATTTGTATGTTGATTTCCCCTCCCTGAAGAAGCCATCTGACTGCATATGTTCTTCACCCTGTCGAAACGCGCGTCGGACGCTAACGGGCTTCCTTCCCTTTGGAACATCCTGTATTTACCTCCTCTTTTTTGCAGCACCCACACATTTGCACTAGGCACCTTTGTTGGTATGTAGAAAATGGCAAAAATTTGATTGGGGCATGTTTCCTTTTGTTATAGGGCACAAGTACCGCTATTGAAAATATATTTCTTCATTTTTGCCTATAAGTATTTATTTTGCCCACATTACAGTTGGGAAATCTAAGGTACAAATAGTTTCAGTGGGTGCAATATTATAGACATTGTGTTGCAGTAGGTGCTCAATATATATTATTGCATATATTTACTCAGGTATATGGTCCCTTTCCATGCATGTTTTTAAAGTTTTAGTTTTTTGTTTCTGTAACCACTTTGTGCAATGAATGAAAATGTATTTATAAAATTAGATACACCATTTACTCCAATCCTCCTTGATACAATGGAGTTTGGTTTGGCAATGGATTAACCCATTAACCCTATATGGGTACCCATTCACTACTATGTGCTATTTGTTTAAAAGAAGTTTTGTTTTCCTAATTCTAATGTTTTATGTGGGACCAGGACTACTAATCAGGAGAGGCACGGGGGATGCCGGCAGTAAAGGGAAAAATATTTAAGACCTTGGTCTATTGACTATGGACAATCAATGTGACTGTTTCATCAGTATTCAGTGAATATTTTATCACAATTTTACCAACACTTTTAAACTATATGGCTGTTTCTTTGCAACATTTACTAGGAAAAGATTTTAATCCAAAATATTATATTTGCAGACATTTTCTTTTCATAGTTGAGCATTATTAAGCAAAAGGTAAACAGTGAACTTCTTGTATAAAATTAATTAGAAAAGAAAAAGGTTTGTCTTCAAAAACGAATCTTTGTTCTGTTTTATTGTATTTCTTCCACAGTATTTTAAAAGCCTCTAATTTATTTTTTTTTTGCTATCAATTTGCAATGTACATAGCCTGAAAAGACTTTTGATACAACTCATGTTTCTCAAAAGATAAGATTGTTTGTGTATGCCAGGTAACATTTCTAAAATTTACACTCTATAATAACCGAAACACAAAGAAGAAAAAAAAAACATGATTGATGGGGAATTTAATTAAACCAGGATTCAAATTATTGTACTGCATTAGTTTTTATGCCTCAGTATACGAATGATAAGTGATGATAATTTAAATTTATTTCCTAGCTGTATTTTATTTTATTTATTATTTTTTGTTGCCGAATTGTTACATGAAAATTAAAATTTTAAAGTTCAGATAATTAATGATTGAGCAAGAAGATACAATATGTATTGAACTTGTTTTCATTTAGGTTTAGTAATTTTATTTTTTGAAAATACAGTGGAACCTCGGTTTACGAGTAACTTGGTGTGCGAGTATTTCGCTATATGAGCAAAGCTTGCTGTAAATTTGTAACTCAGTTTACGAGCAATCTTTGCTGTACGAGCAAATACTCACCGCACACACTTCCGGTTCTGTACATCCACCGCACTCTGACCTACTCTTGCAGTCCACACAAAAAAGAAAAACCAAAATGCCAGCACTAAATGTGCACTACAGCACTAAAAATTCCAACTGTACTTATTATAAATTTGAGATTTTTGGCAAAAAATTGCAATTTCTTGAGCTACCCCGCCACGTCACGGCCAATCTCTTTGGGGCAGTCCTACACTAAAATATTTTTATAAAATGTGCCAGGCGGCCTCACATATGAAAAATTAGAACTGCTCTTAGCAGCATTTACTTGGTCTTTTTCAATTCCGCACAAACACACACAAACACGCACGCACACACACATATTATGCTCACCTTACCTTCTGTTCCCTCGCCGGCCTCCTGGTTCTTGTAGTCTGCAGGTACAGAATGTGTATCCGGTAACATCACAACAATGAAGGAACTTCCGCTGTCAGCCTCTTCTCAAAGGCAGCACACTGACCAATCAGAGGCAAGCGGCTCATGCCTTTGACGTCAACTAGCTGGCCAATCAGAGGCAAGCGGCTCCTGCGTATGATGTCTGCTGCTGAAGAGCTGAAGGTGGAAGCTCTAGCATCGGTTGCGATGGTTACCCGATACACATCCTCTACCTGCGGACTACAAGAACCAGGAGGCTGGCGAGGGAACGCAGGGTAAGGCGAGTATAATATGTGTGTATGTGTGTGTGTGTGTATGTGTTTGTGCGTGTGTGGAATGGCACAATAGGGGACCAGGATGGGACATTAAACAAGTTGTGGAACGAATTGTCTGAACTTCCATTATTTCCTATGGGAAATTTTGCTTTGTTAAACGAGTAACTTAGTTTACAAGCACACTCCCAGAACGGATTGTTCTTGTAAACCAAGGTTCCACTGTATTTCTTAAAGTTCTTGTGCATTTGGTCCTATTAACACACCAATGTCAATTTTACCATCTGTGAGTAACGGACTATTTTTTTTTCTCATGTGTCATCCATTCTGCATCTCTATGGTGTCGGTGTTGCAACTGTTTTTTTTCTCACCATTTTTTTGTCACTGAATTAATGTCTTTGTAACAGAAAAAAAACAAGGCTAGGTTTAACAGCCCTCATAAGGATGAATTATTCAGACAACCATATCTGTCAAAGGGCAAAAACAACCTTTTTTAAAGGACTATGCAAAAAACTTAACTTTTCATAAATTATATTAATAAAAAACCTCTCTTTTAAAAAACACAAGGGCAAATGTCGATATGGTGTTTTACTAGTCTATAATTGTTTGTTATCTTTAAGACTAGCTTTCTCTTTCTCAATATAAGGGTAGGCTCGCACAAGCGTAAGACTTGGATGAGCGCAATGCTTGAAATTCTTGCATTGCACTCGGACCAATGTTATTCAATGAGGGAGAGCAGAGGATCAGCTGTTTTCTCATCCAGATTCTGGATGAGAGAAAAGTTGCAGAATGCTGTGATTGTCAGCGAGAGATGTGTCACTCGCACACATACAAGTCTATGGGTGCGAGTGAAACATCAGACTGCACTCAGATGACATCCAAGTGCAGTGCCATAATTGAATTAGCTGACAATGGAGGAGATGGGGAGATTAATCCCTCCTTCTCCTCCGCAGCTGTGATCCGATCGCAGAACCAGATCACAGTATAATGAAACTCGGCTCATACTGGCAGCACAATGGGAGCTGAGGGTCATTAGTATAACACATCCAATGCACTCACATTGGATACCATACAATCGTGTGACTGAAGCATATTAACCTTATGGCTGCAGTTCATAACATGTTGTCCTCGGGCAATTAGCGTAGGTATATCTAACAACTGCACTCACTGTTAAAATTACTAGCTCATGGTATACCCAACATGTTTCACTAGAAGTTTCACAGCTCCAGTGTTTCATGGAGAGTGCCAGAGTTCACAAATTAATACAAGTCTATGAGAGCCTCATTCTGGCCTTGTTCTGGCACTCAATAATTTGCATTGGAAGACTGTGATGTAGCTTCTGACTTTCAGCCAATCAGAAGTTACATTCACAAGATTGTGCTGTGGGTCTGGAGCGACGCTGAAAAAGTCTGAAAATGCCAGAAAGTGAGTGGAATGCTAGGGGCAGGGGACTTACATGTAATGCATAGGGGACGTACATTTAATGCACTAGGGGACATACATTTAATGCCTTAGGGGACATACATTTAACCCTCCGTCACATACAATAGGCCTGACAGGCACATCTCTTTTACTATCATTTCTCCTTCCTCACCAGATTGTGAGGAAATCCCCTCCCTCCAGGTAGTCTCCTGTCTCTAGCAGCTCTGTGAAAACTCATACCACAGTTGGATTGCAGAGCTTCAGGAGGACTGCTATAACTGCGCTAATCTCTCAGGCTCATTGTATGTGAACACGTCACACTCAATAAGGTTGGTATTTTATGTTTTTATTCATCACATGCTCTGAAAGTGTAATTTTTCTGGGGAAAATTCAGGATCTAATTCTGATTGAATATGTGTTTAATAGTACTTAAGGTACCTTAAAATTAAGTTTGTTTCCATAAATTTTCTTTGTAGAGTTTTTTGACAGAGTCGAACTGGGGACTATTTGGCGGGAGTTTTGAAATGTTTGTATTTCAGAGTTATTAGTTTTATGTTAAGTAAATGGTTTTGTTTTGCACCTGATTATGTGTAGTCTCTTTTATTACATCCCTATGAATGTCACTGATCACTTTTAGAGCAATGAAATTGCAAACATTAGATATTATAGGTATTTTTCTAGCCTGCGCCTGACAGTCACATTGTATATGAACTCGTTAGAACCGATATTGTATGTGACAGAGGGTTAATGCACTAAGCGACTTACATTTAATGCACTAGGGAACTTACATTTAATGCACTAGAAGACATACATTTAATGCACTAGGGGACTTACATTTAATGCACTAGGGGACTTACATTTAATGCACTAGGGGACATACATTTAATGCACTAAGAGACATACATTTAATGCATTAGGGACATACATTTAATGCACTAGGGGACATACATTTAATGCACTAGGGGACTTACATTCAATGCACTAGGGGGCATACATTTAATGCACTAGGATACATACAGTTAGGTCCAGAAATATTTGGACAGTGACACAAGTTTTGTTATTTTAGCTGTTTACAAAAACATGTTCAGAAATACAATTATATATATAATATGGGCTGAGAGTGCACACTCCCAGCTGCAATATGAGAGTTTTCACATCCAAATCGGAGAAAGGGTTTAGGAATCATAGCTCTGTGATGCATAGCCTCCTCTTTTTCAAGGGACTAAAAGTAATTGGACAAGGGACTCTAAGGGCTGCCATTAACTCTCCCTCGTTAACCTGTAATCAATGAAGTAGTTAAAAGGTCTGGGGTTGATTACAGGTGTGTGGTTTTGCATTAGGAAGCTGTTGCTGTGACCAGACAACATGCGGTCTAAGGAACTCTCAATTGAGGTGAAGCAGAACATCCTGAGGCTGAAAAAAAGAAAAAATCCATCAGAGAGATAGCAGACATGCTTGGAGTAGCAAAATCAACAGTCGGGTACATTCTGAGAAAAAAGGAATTGACTGGTGAGCTTGGGAACTCGAAAAGGCCTGGGAGTCCACGGATGACAACAGTGGTGGATAATCGCTGCATACTTTCTTTGGTAAAGAAGAACCCGTTCACAACATCAACTGAAGTCCAGAACACGCTCAGTGAAGTAGGTGTATCTGTCTCTAAGTCAACAGTAAAGAGAAGACTACATGAAAGTAAATACAAAGGGTTCACATCTAGATGCAAACCATTCATCAATTCCAAAAATAGACAGGCCAGAGTTAAATTTGCTGAAAAACACCTCATGAAGCCAGCTCAGTTCTGGAAAAGTATTCTATGGACAGATGAGACAAAGATCAACCTGTCCCAGAATGATGGGAAGAAAAAAGTTTGGAGAAGAAAGGGAACGGCACATGATCCAAGGCACACCACATCCTCTGTAAAACATGGTGGAGGCAACGTGATGGCATGGGCATGCATGGCTTTCAATGGCACTGGGTCACTTGTGTTTATTGATGACATAACAGCAGACAAGAGTAGCCGGATGAATTCTGAAGTGTACCGGGATATACTTTCAGCCCAGATTCAGCCAAATGCCGCAAAGTTGATCGGACGGCGCTTCATAGTACAGATGGACAATGACCCCAAGCATACAGCCAAAGCTACCCAGGAGTTCATGAGTGCAAAAAAGTGGAACATTCTGCAATGGCCAAGTCAATCACCAGATCTTAACCCAATTGAGCATGCATTTCACTTGCTCAAATCCAGACTTAAGATGGAAAGACCCACAAACAAGCAAGACCTGAAGGCTGCGGCTGTAAAGGCCTGGCAAAGCATTAAGAAGGAGTAAACCCAGCGTTTGGTGATGTCCATGGGTTCCAGACTTAAGGCAGTGATTGCCTCCAAAGGATACGCAACAAAATATTGAAAATAAAAATATTTTGTTTGGGTTTGGTTTATTTGTCCAATTGCTTTTGACCTCCTAAAATGTGGAGTGTTTGTAAAGAAATGTGTACAATTCCTACAATTTCTATCAGATATTTTTGTTCAAACCTTCAAATTAAACGTTACAATCTGCACTTGAATTCTGTTTTAGAGGTTTCATTTCAAATCCAATGTGGTGGCATGCAGAGCCCAACTCGCGAAAATTGTGTCACTGTCCAAATATTTCTGGACTTAACTGTATATTTAATGCACTAGGGGACATACATTTAATGCACTAGGGGACTTACATTTAATGCGTCATTTCAGTGGTGAAAAAAAATGCTGGAGCATTGCTTTAAATACTAAATACCCTATATCCTAAGAAGGATATATTTCTTTTTTTTATTTGATATTTAGATTGTGATATTTCAGGTTAGTTTTCTGTATAGGTAGCACAAGCTAAACTTGTAATATGACCAGATGTAGGATTAATAATAAATGAATGCTAGAATAAAATGCAAATGCAAAGAAAATAAAAGTTCCTTTATAGTTTTTTTTCTAAGCCCAAACTATCAACTTTTATAGGTGCGACCATGGTGTGCTTACAGGTAACTTCATTTACTGCTTCACTGAGATGACTGAAAAAAAATGAAAAACATGAATATTCATTACATCAAGCCTTAAGAGTCTAATTCTACTGTAGATTCGAAATTTTAAAACAACAGTGAATATTAGCAGCGGTTGATTTCTTAATGAAATTTCTAATTACATTTTTTTCAAATGTTAATTTTTGAATCTATCAGTAAAATAACTGAATGCACAGCTGGAATACAGAACCATCGAAATAGATATTACTGCAAATGAATGTGATATTTTAAGTAGTAAGTGTAATTTCTATGCTAATTCTATAATTTTTATATTATTTTTTTAACTTGCAGTTTATTATCGTAAACTCCTGTAATCAAGCTAATTTTTATAATTATATTAATATAGTTAACTCTTTAATACACAATGATGGATTTATCCTTCATTAGCTCCAACATTGCAATGAATATATCCATAATAATGATCTTGTGAGTGCTGCCCAATGTACTCATAAGGTTGTAGAGATAGGGGAGCTGTAATACACCAATGTTGCTAAAGGTTTAACCTTTTAGAGGCTGTAGGCAAAGCTACTATCTCAGCCACAAGGTTTGGTAGCATTATTGAGACCCCCTTTGTCTGACCATCAGTTCCATGCATTGTTATCGCAGGCTCATGATGGATTAAAGTAGCAACTGTAGGCCTACTAATGATCCCAAGGTCTGTCATTGTTATCAACCCATTAGGCATAAAAGGTTGTCTGTCAGTATAGTTTTCATTATTCATAATATTTTGAAATAATTTGAAGCTGCTAACTAAAAATGAGCTAACCTTTCAAAGTTCGGAACATCGATCCTTACCGAGCTTTCCGGTGTTCACCAAACAGATTGGCGAACAAACCAAGACCATTGAATTCAATGGGAGGTCAAATTCATGTGTTGCAAAATGGTTTAGGGAGGCTTTAAAAGAAAGAAAATAAAGCAGGACATACTGAGTAGAGATGAGCGAACCGGTCGCGGTTCGGCTCGAGGTCGGTTCGCCGAACGGGGGTCCCGTTCGAGTTCGGTTCGTCGAACGTTCGACGAACCGAACTAGAACCAATAGGCTATAATGGGAGGCAATCACAAACACATAAAAATGCATGATAAATGTACACAAACAGTTAATAAACATTGCCATAACACTTACCGGTCCCCGCGATCCCTCCTGCACTCTGTCTCCTGCCGCTATTCCATCCAATGATCGCTGAATCCTCCCGGTGACCGGCACTGCCAGCAGAGAAGCAGGACCTATCGTGACGTCAAAATAGCCATGTGACCAGTCACGTGGCTATTATCTCATTGGCTACAGACTGGTCACATGACTATGACACGTCATGTAGGACCTGCGAGTGCATCTCTCCGGTACACGGTGCACATTTGTGTATCGCCATGTACCGGCGATATGCTCTAGCACACGGTCGACTCCCCGTTCCGTTAGGGACCGGCTGACACAGCCGGTCATTAACGGAGATCACCGTTGCCATAGCAACGCAGTTAGCGGTGACGTCACCGCTAACCGCGGCTCCGGGAGCACCGTTGCTATGGTAACGCGTCTGTCAGCGTTACCACTAGCGGCACTGATCACTCACGGAGTGAAGGCTGCACGCTGCTTCCCGATTGTAGTGAGGATTGTAGTGAGGATGAGGTGCCCCAGCCCATGATGGGCTGGTGCACCTCATCCTCACTACAATCGTCACTACTACTACACTAGTGAGCATTGTAGTGAGGATGAGGTGCCCCAGCCCATGATGGGCTGGTGCACCTCATCCTCACTACAATCGTCACTACTACTACACTAGTGAGGATTGTAGTGAGGATGAGGTGCCCCAGCCCATGATGGGCTAGAGCACCTCATCCTCACTACAATCGTCACTACTACTACACTAGTGAGGATTGTAGTGAGGATGAGGTGCCCCAGCCCATCAAGTAATGGGCTGGGGCACCTCATCCTCACTACAATCCTCACTACAATCCTGAAGTGCAGTTTCTTCAAATTCATTTAAAGGCACTTGGAACGCTGAAATTGCTGCTTATAATTTAAGCCTCTATTAAAAAACTCTTATCAGCGCTGGTTTATTGGGGATTTATTGGGCTGACAGGGGGTAATAAAGATGGAGTCTCTAATGTGTCTGTGTATTTATTTCTATTAAAGTATTTTTTCTCTTTGTGGTGTCTTTTTTTTAACCCTTTATTGGAGATTCTTAATGGCCGGGTCAAACGTGCCTGACATTAAGAATCTCTGGCTTAATACTGGCTAGTAAAACAAAGCCAGTATTAACTCATGATTACCCAACAAGCCACCCGGCTCCAGGGCTGTTGGAAGAGTTGGATACAGCGCCAGATGATGGCGCTTCTATGAGAGCGCCATTTTCTGGGACGGCTGCGGACTGAAATTCGCAGCAGAGGCGCCCAGAAACCTTGGGCTAACCTGTGCTGCCGATTCCAATCCCCAGCTGCCTAGTTGTACCCGGCTGGACACAAAAATGGGGCGAAGCCCACGTCATTTGTTTTTTAATTATTTCATGAAATAAGTGAAATAATTAAAAAAAAAAGGGCTTCCCTATATTTTTGGTTCCCAGCCGGGTACAAATAGGCAACTGGGGGTTGGAGGCAGCCCGTAGCTGCCTGCTGTACCTGGCTAGCATACAAAAATATGGCGAAGCCACGTCATTTTTTTGGTGGGCAAAAAACTTCTGCATACAGTCCTGGATGGAGTATGCTGAGCCTTGTAGTTCTGCAGCTGCTGTCTGCTCTTCTCCATACAGACACACAGCAGCTGCAGAACTACAAGGCTCAGCATACTCAGCATACTCCATCCAGGAATGTATGCAGAAGTTTTTTGCTGAAAAAATTATGTGGGCTTCGCCATATTTTTGTATGCTAGCCAGGTACAGCAGGCAGGTACGGCTGCCCCCAACCCCCAGTTGCCTATTTGTACCCGGCTGGGAACCAAAAATAAAGGGAAGCCCTTTTTTTATTATTTCATGAATTTCATGAAATAATTAGAAAACAAATGACGTAGGCTTCGCTCCATTTTTGTGTCCAGCCAGGTACATCTAGGCAGCTGGGGATTGGAATACGCAGCACAGGTTGGCCTGAGCTTTCTGGGCCCCACTACTGCGAATTGCAGTCTGCAGCCGCCTCAGAAAATATCCAACTCTTCCAGCACCTGCCTGCTATACCTGGCTAGCATACAAAAATATGGCGAAGGTCACGTCCTTTTTTTTTAGTTTTTTGGCCAAAAAATTAAAAAATGCTTCCCTGGATTTTCCATTGCCAGTGAAGGTAACACCAAGCAGTGGGGGTTAGCAGCCAGTAGCTGCTTGGATTCCCCTTAGCTAGCAATACAAAAAATGCAGCGGGAGCCCATATATATTTTTTTTAATTATTTATTTAAATAACTAAAAACAAAATGGGCTTCCCTGTATTTTGATTGCTGGACATCACAGTGCTGTAAAAATAAATCTTTAAAAAAATGACATAGCGCTCCGCGGTATTTTTGATTCTCAGCGCAGATAAAGCAGACAGCTATGGGTTGCCACCCCCATCTGCCTGTCGTTACCTTGGTTGGCAATCAAAATACAGGGAAGCCCATTAATTTTTTCTATTAAAAAAATAGTTAAAAAAAAATGATGTTGGGTCCCCCCATTTTTGATAGCCAGCTAGGTTAAAGCAGACGTCTGTAGCCTGAAAACCACAGCTGGCAGCTTTACCGTGGTTGGGGATCCAATGTGGAGGTCCCCCCAGGCTCTTTTTTTATAATTATTTTATAAATATTAATAAATACACAAAAAAAGTAGGGTCCCCTCCAATGTGGATCACCAGCCAAGGTAAAGCGGACAGCTGTGGTTTGGTATTCTCAGGGTGGGAAGGTCCATAGTTATTGGGCCTTCACAGCCTAAAAATAGCAGGCCGCAGGCACCCCAGACGTGGCGCATCCACTAGATGCGCCAATCCTGGCGCTTTACCCCAGCTCATCCCGTGCCCTGGTGCACTGGCAAACGGGGTAATAAATCGGGTTGATACTAGCTGTAAAGTCACCTGAGATCAAGCCCAGCAGTTTGTGATGTCATGGCGTCTATTAGATACCCAACATCATAAACTGTCAGTACTAACAAAAACAAAAAATCGACAAAAGAAATTTTTTTGAAAAAACAGTCCCCAAAACATTTCCTCTTTCACCAATTTATTGTAAGAAAAAAAATAAAGGGGTCCCACGACGACTCTGGACCGTCTAGAATATGGGGGGAGACACTCGGGGAACGTATCCCCCATTTTCTAGGAGTGCGGACCCTTCATGTGAGGAGTGTGGGTGCAATGAATCTGCACTCACTCTTCTCGGGTCCACAGCAGCAGAGTCCATGTCGTAATGGTTGCTACCAAAGCTGCAATGCCCTGCTCATGAGGTAAGGGCATGCCTAATCAGGAGAACTACTGTAGAGGAAGCTCTGCTCACTGGTATTTAGGTGCTCAGAGGTAATAATAGATAAAATTAGTGAGTAACCTTTGCACTCTAAATCTCCCAGACTAAGTCAGTAAGTCACAACGGATAGTAATGCAAAATCACTCTTTATTGGTCCGTATTAAGAAAAAAAAATGTTTCATAAGCATATATGTTTTTGTCCAAAACAAGTTACAAATGACGTTTCGGCCTCAGCCTTCGTCAGATTGGACTTATCTGCATATAATCATGAAAAATGACAATAATCAGTATCACATAAGAGTGAGAGAACAATAACATAAACTCGAACAATGTAGAGGTACAATTGGGATGCAGCAAAAAAATTGCAACACAGCAAGAAATGAAACACATGATACAAATGTCATAATACAGTACAAGGACAATATAGTAATGACAAATATGGGGTCAGAGTAGGCTTAGACAGCTCTGGTACGAAAGAGATGTCAATCATAAAGTAACATGTGCAGTAGGTGTAGAACTACACTATGCATGGCAGAGCTTATGGGTAGACTGACCATAGAAAAAGAACGGAGAAAAAGTGGAGAAAAAGTGGAGAAAAAGTGGAGAAAAAATTGAGAAAAAGTGGAGAAAAAGTGGAGAAAAATAGGAGAAAAAGTGGAGAAAAAGTGGAGAAAAAATGTAGAAAAAGTGGAGAAAAAGTGGAGAAAAAGTGGAGAAAAAATGTAGAAAAAGTGGAGAAAAAGTGGAGAAAAAATGGAGAAAAAGTGGAGAAAAAATGTAGAAAAAGTGGCGAAAAAGTGGAGAAAAAGTGGAGAAAAAGTGGAGAAAAAGTGGAGAAAAAATGGAGAAAAAATGGAGAAAAAGTGGAGAAAAAGTGGAGAAAAAGTGGAGAAAAAGTGGAGAAAAAGTGGAGAAAAAGTGGAGAAAAAATGTAGAAAAAGTGGAGAAAAAGTGGATAAAAAGTGGGGAAAAAGTGGAGAAAAAATGGAGAAAAAGTGGAGAAAAAGTGGAGAAAAAGTGGAGAAAAAATGTAGAAAAATGTAGAAAAATTGCAACACAGCAAGAAATGAAACACATGATACAAATGTCATAATACAGTACAAGGACAATATAGTAATGACAAATATGGGGTCAGAGTAGGCTTAGACAGCTCTGGTACGAAAGAGATGTCAATCATAAAGTAACACTATGCATGGCAGAGCTAATGGGTAGACCAACCATAGAAAAAGAACGGAGAAAAAGTGGAGAAAAAGTGGAGAAAAAATGTAGAAAAAGTGGAGAAAAAATGGAGAAAAAGTGGAGAAAAAGTGGAGAAAAAGTGGAGAAGAAGTGGAGAAGAAGTGGAGAAGTGTTTGTTCATGCCAGATGGGAGATAAATAATTTTTTACCGGCGCTATCATTTACTGTAAAGTGATCATCGGTGTACGGTGTATACCTGTGATCACGTGAGCGGGGACCGGAAAAAACGTCCTGAATCATGATCTCCAGGGTCTCAGCTAGCCCTGAAACCCCGGAGATTTTCTGACGCTGGGGGGCGTTATTCACTTATTTCTGCCTGCTGTTTATAAACGGCAGATCAGAATAAGGCTACATTAACACGACCGATCCATTTTTGTGGTCTGCAAAAAACAGTCCGTTTTTTTTCACGGGTGCATCCGTGTGACATCCGTTTTCGTTCCGTAGACGGTCCGTATGTCATCTGTTTGTCATCCGTGTGCCTTCCGTTTTTTTTGTGTACTGCAAAAAAACTGAATGAGGGTAAATGCATAAATTTACCCAGGATCCATAGCTTCATCCTACATGAGGCGGTCACATGTTCACTCCAGTGCCATTTTCTACTGCTTTTCACAGCGTAGAGCGCTCTGGTGATTTTCTTGTGCTTGTGCACTTCATATCAGTCTTTTCTGTCATTATAATGGCAGAAAGACACATAATGTCCCACTCTCCTGCATTTTGTAATTTTGCACCCTTTGGTGCCTTTCATGTGGCACTAAGGGGTGCTTAGCTTTGTATTTAGCCAAAAAAATGGAAAAAAAAAAATGACGTAGGGTTCCCCCTATTTTTGTAGACAGCTAGGGTAAAGCAGACGGCTGCAGCCTGCAGGCCACAGCTGGCAACCTCACCTTGGCTGGTAATCCAAAACTGAGGGCACCCCACGCTGTTATTTTAAATTAAATAAATAATTAAAAAAAAAAAACACGTAGGGGTCCCCCCAAAATTGGATCACCAGCCAAGGTAAAGCAGACAGCTGGGGTCTGATATTCTCAGACTAAGGAGGTTCATGGCTATTGGACTCTCCCCAGCCTAAAAATAGCAGGCCGCAGCCGCCCCAGAAGTGGCGCATCCATTAGATGCGCCAATCCTGGTGCTTCGCCCCAGCTCATCCCGCGCCCTGGTGCGGTGGCAAATGGGGTAATATATGGGGTTAATACCAGATGTGTAATGTCACCTGGCATCAAGCCCTGGGGTTGGTGAGGTCAGGCGTCTACCAGATACCCGACATCACCAACCCAGTCAGTAATAAAAAAAAATAGACGACAAACACATTTTTATTTGAAAAAACACTCCCCAAAACATTCCCTCTTTAACCAATTTATTAGAAAGAAAAACAAATCCAGGTCTGGTGTAATCCAAGGGGTTGCCATGACGATCCACACTGTCCCAGTCAATGAAGAGCAGGATGTTCCCCATTGGCTGGGAGAGCAGTGCAGTGACCTGAGCTAACATCAATGGGTCAGCCCAGGTTACTGCAGGGGATGACAAGTGCTGCTGTAAGCGAGGTACATTACCTGCGCTGATCTCCAGCACACTGACAGCCCCTGTCACTGAGTTCAATGACCGGCGCCTTCACACCAAGTATCGCGAGAGGCCAGTGACGTCACCGCTAGTCAGTCTCGGGTCGGAAGCGAGAGGTGATGTGACAAGCGGCGGCCATGGAGGACAGTGACAGTGCTGAGGTCGGGATGGCGGGACTTCATCACCGCAGGTAAGCCGAGCGGGACCATGTGTGTGTGTGTGTGTGTGTGTGTGTGTGTGTGTGTGTGTATGTATGTGTACATGCCGCGGGCAGGAGGGGGCGGAGCGAGCTGAGCGGGGAAGTGTGGGCTTCCTGCACGTAACTAGGATAAACATCGAGTTACTAACCAAAGTGCTTTGGTTGGATACCCGATGTTTATCTTGGTTACCAGCTTCTGGCAGGCTGCCAGCGATGGCTCCTGCACACTGTAGCTGTAAAAAGCCCTGCTTTTTGCTACTAGAACCGTTCTCGAACGTATCTAGAACTATCGAGCTTTTGCAAAAAGCTCGAGTTCTAGTTCGATCTCGAACAGCCCCCAAAATCACTCGAGCCTAGAACTGGAGAACTTCGAACCGCGAACCGCGCTCAACTCTATTACTGAGTCTCCGGTGCGGCTGTATCTGCTTCCACGGCTGTATCTGCTCCCGCACCTGTACTTCTGGGGCCGCTGATTATCCTTCATACATATTCACTGATTTCCAAGTCGACCAGTATCTGTTATTGACTGCAGTAAAACTCTGCCCTAGACAGCATCTTTGATTTGTTAGAATCACAGACACTATCTGCAGGTCTATTATGGTATAAAATAAATAAATAAATAAAATTGGCATAGTGTTTCCATCTATTGATACCAGCACACATAAAGCATATGGCTACTGGCTGCAGCCCCAGCCGTGTGCTTATTTTGGCTGTGTATCAAAATAAGACCAACCGGGTAAAGCATATGACAATCCTGGGCAGATGCAGGCTGCTATTTTTAGGCTGGGGGGCCCAATAAGCATGGGTATCCCCTGTCTGAGAATACGATCCCCAGCTGTTGGGCTGGGTTAATCTTGGCTGGGTATTAAAAGTGAGGGGGGCGCACCATTTTTTTTAAAATTATTTATATAAATACTTTAAAAAGACGTCACATGTGGTTTCTTCTATTTTGATATACAGCCAAGAAAAGTGCACGGATGGGGGCTGCAGCCTGTAGCCATGGGCTTTATCTGTGCTTGTTTCAATAGATGAGGGATCCTACACCAATTTTAATTATTTATTTTATACCACCATATAGACATGCAAACAGTGTTTGTGATTCCAACGAATCACAGCCACTGTCTTGGGGCGAGGTCTGACTGCAGCCAAACATAGACACCATTGGGCGGGGAAAGCAGTGAATATCCATGAGGGATAATCAACAATAAGTAAAGCCACGGGAGCAGTTACAGCTGCGGGGAGACTCGGTAAGTATGTGGTGCTTTAACCCTTTGCCTCCTTTTTTTTTTACAGTGATTTCCATGGCCAATCACAGCCATGCCAATACTCAACATGGCTGTGATGGGTCCAGGAGTGGGTTTTCTGCAAATAAAAAGTTAACAATTTTTTCCAACTTTTGAGCGAAGTGTTCGGTAATCTGAACCCAAACGAACCTGTCAAGGTTTGTACTGAATCAAAAATTCGAGAGCGCAAACTGAACAGGTTCGCTCATCTCTACTCCATCTCCTCTGATATTAGGTTATAATTAGTTACAAAAATAAATTTCAGGGCACATTATTTATTTTATTTCTTTTTAAATAATGGGTGCCTTCTAAGCCTGTTCCTAATTTTTTCATTGGTTTTGCTAATTTTTAAGCACATTGTTTCTTTTCTCCGTGAATCAATAAATTATTTGTAAAATTTGTAAACTATGCTATATATTAAAATTAATTCTGAACTTTTTAAAAAGTTAAAAATGCAATCATTTATTAGAATATAAGAAAATTCGGAAAATGTATGGGTCCCTATAGACTACACATCACTTTTACTATGTAGATTTTATAATTTCTCCAGCCAAAAAGCTTCTGTAGAAGATCTAATCAAAAGTTGCCTTGAGCTCTCAAGTTTTCTGTTGAAAGACTTGCAAGAAAAGACATTGCACCTCAAATTATAAATATTTATGCTGAAGTAATACATTACACACATAGCAAAAAATGACAAATAAATAAAATAAGGAAAAAATGTAAGAAAAATTTCTCTGGAAAAAAAAGTTTTGGCAGACGTAAAGTTTATGCTCATTATACAGCAATTTCTGGACCAGTTCTAAGGTACGATGTAGCAATTATCCATGGGAAATTCAAAGCTTGTGTCATGTAGTTAATGAATATTGAATGTATTTCTACTGATGAGTTTGCTGTAACATATATAATGTCTGTATTTAATATTTGCTACAATTACTATTTCAAAGCATAACTATTCTCAGTTATGAGACAAGGATGATATTTTTAGATAGTACTAAAAAGACCCAAGTTATCATGCAAAATGCCATTTTTGAACAAAAAATAAATACATTTTAAAAATTAAGTATTTTGAGATTATTGGTTAATAATCTAACACATACAGTACAGACCAAAGGTTTGGACACACCTTCTCATTCAAGGAGTTTTCTTTATTTTCATGACTCTGAAAATCGTAGATTCACATTGAAGGCATCAAAACTATGAATTAACACATGTGGAATGAAATACTTAACAAAAAAGTGTGAAGCAACTGAAAATATGTCTTATATTCCAGCTTCTTCAAAGTAGCCACCTTTTGCTTTGATTACTGCTTTGCACACTATTGGCATTTTTTTGATGATCTTCAAGAGGTAGTTACCGGAAATGGTTTTACAACAGTCTTGAAGGAGATCCCAGAGATGCTTAGCACTTGTTGGCCCTTTTGCCTTCACTCTGCGGTCCAGCTCACCCCAAACCATCTCGATTGGGTTCAGGTCTGGTGACTGTGGAGGCCAGGTCATCTGGTGTAGCACCCCATCACTCTCCTTTTTATTCAAATAGCCCTTACACAGCCTAAAGCTGTGTTTGTGGTCATTGTCTTGTTGAAAAATAAATTATGGTCCAACTAAACGCAAACCAGATGTAATAGCACGCCGCTGCAAGATGCTGTGGTAGCCATGCTAGTTCAGTATGCCTTCAATTTTTTTAATAATTCCCTAACAATGTCCCCAGTAAAGCACCCCCACACCATCACACCTCCTCCGCCATGCTTCAGGGTGGGAACCAGGCATGTAGAGTCCATCCGTTCACCTTTTCTGCGTCGCACAAAGACACGGTGGTTGGATCCAAAGATCACAAATTTGGACTCATCAGACCAAAGCACAGATTTCCACTGGTCTAATGTCCTTTCCTTTTGTTCTTTAGCCCAAACGAGTCTCTTCTGCTTGTTGCCTGTCCTTAGCAGTGATTTCCTAGCAGCTATTTTACCATGAAGGCCTGCTGCATAAAGTCTCCTCTTAACAGTTATTCTAGAGATGTGTCTGCTGCTAGAACTCTGTGTGGCATTGACCTGGTCTCTAATCTGAGCTGCTGTTAACTTGCAATTTCTGAGGCTGGTGACTCAGATAAACTTATCCTTCGCAGCAGAGGTGACTCTTGGTCTTCCTTTCCTGGGGTGGTCCTCATGTGAGCCAGTTTCTTTGTAGCATTTGATGGTTTTTGCCACTGCACTTGGGGACACTTTCAAAGTTTTCCCAATTTTTCAGACTGACTGACCTTCATTTCTTAAAGTAATGATGGCCACTTGTTTTTCTTTGCTTAGCTGCTTTTTTCTTGCCATAATACAAATTCTAACAGTCTATTCAATAGGACTATCAGCTGTGTATCCACCAGACTTCTGCACAACACAACTGATGGTCCCAACCCTATTTATAATGCAAGAAATCCCACTTATTAAACCTGACAGGGCACACCTGTGAAGTGAAAACCATTTCCGGTGAGTGTGCAAAGCAGTAATCAAAGCAAAAGGTGGCTACTTTGAAGAATATAAGACATATTTTCAGTTGTTTCACACTTTTTTGCTAAGTATTTCATTCCATATGTGTTAATTCATAGTTTTGATGCCTTCAATGGGAATCTACAATTTTCAGAGTCATGAAAATAAAGAAAACTCTTTGAATGAGGTGTGTGCAAACTTTTGGTCTGTACTGTATATTGCCCCATCTATAATGGGTACTGTTAATTTGAAGTAAACTAGTTCTATAAAGTCAAAAATAGTGATGAGCAAGCACAGAAATTCACAGGTGCTTGATACTTGAACACAACATGTTGGACACTCGTACGCGCTCGATTCGCGTACCAAGTATAGTGGAAGTCCATGAGAAACTCGAGCATTTTTTTGGAAGACCACAAGAGGACATGAGAGACAAACGGAAACATGTGGTGCGGGGACTCGAGCACGGTGCCGAAGCTCCCATGATATTCGATCGATTAACAAGCGTACCCAAGCAGCCTGTGTCACTCATGGAGCAGAAAATGTCTATATCTAACGCGTGACACTCGCAATCAGGCCAACGGGCATGTGACGCACTACAAAAACAACACAAAAAGGGGAAACACCAGGGTCAGAATACAATGGAGGTGCCTGCTGCTAGGGAGAGGGGTGAGGGGGCACCTCCTGCACTCACCTCAAGCTGACTCATGAGCTCCCTAGCATCCCTGTACAGATTATTTCAACCTGTCGGTGAGCAGAATGCCTGGGTCTCTCAGCTGGCCCTAAACTCACCCTGTCTAGTGAGTAGGCTGACGAGTTCACTAGGGTCACCAATCAACTAATAAACATGGAGGGAAAGGAAAGACAGACAGGGAATAAACAGAAGGATACAAAACACCCAACTTCATCATAGAAGATGGACTCTAAAGTAGCAGGTGAATGGGCACAGAAAAAAACCTCAGTAGTTCCTTCCACCAGGCTGGCCAAAGTAGAAATAATTCTAACAGCAGCAAGGTCTGCTGGGAAGTCTTCAGTATATAAATGGGCGTGTACCCAAATCAGCAACAGCTGACCTGCCCTGCTCAGGGCTGCTGGCAACAAAACCTGAAATTAACTCATGAGATGCCAAAGTTAAGGAAACCTTGTTTAAATGAGGAGTCAAGATTGAGATGGGAGGCTCCAGTCCTAAGGCTGTCACTAGTCTCAAAGTAGCAGAAAGACGACCCAGTGATACCCAGATGTTCGAGCAAGTATCAAACAGTGGTGAGCACACTCAGTTATCATTAGTCAGAAAAAAGATAAGAAAACAAATGAGCAATTACTTTGCAGCAATTAATTAAATTAATAGTAATAGTAGTATGTGTAAATAACATGCTCACGTAGTTACACTAGTTTGTTCAAAAAAGCACAAAAGACATCCCACCACCATAAGGTGTACTCAATCAGATGGTTCTTAGCTCTTAGGGGTACTTTACATGTTGCGACATCGCTAGGATTGGCTAGAGATGTCGAGCGCGATAGTACCCGCCCCCATCGCACATGCGATATGTGGTCACCGCGACGACACTAAGCGGCCGGCCAATAAAAGCAGAGGGGTGGAGATGAGTGGGACGTAACATCCCGCCCACCTCCTTCCTTCCGCATTGACAGTGGAGGCAGGTAAGGAGATGTTTGTTGTTCCTGCGGCTTCACACACAGCGATGTGTGGTGCTGCAGGAATCTCAAACAACATTGTATCTGCAGCTGGAGCGACATTATGAAAATGAACGACGTGACGCAGATCAGCGATTTTTGACTGTTTTGTGCTCATTCATCGTTGCTCCTAGGATTTACACATTGCGATGTCGCTACCGGCGCCGGATGTGCGTCACAACAACCGTGACCCCAACGATATATCGGTAGCGATGTCGCAATGTGTAAAGTACCCCTTAGAGTTCACCATGCTATGTGCAAATAGACCTTAAAATAGATGGAGGCAGAGCAGAACTCCGGTCTGACTGTTGCAAAACTTGCTCGTGGAAAGCTATATAGACAAAATGCACAGCTCAAAAAGAGAAAGCTACACCCCTATATGTACAAAGTACAGAAAAATAAAAAAAAACTGAAAAAATGAGCCAACACACCTCTTGGTGTAAGTACATTTAGTAGGGGCACATTCACACTGCGGCTATTAACAAAAAGAACCTAAGATAAAAACAAACAAGCAAATACCCTCAGTGGTTAGCACTGCCGTCTTGCAGCGCTTGGGTCCTGGGTTCAAATCCCACCGAGGACAACATCTGCAAGGAGTTTGTATGTTCTCCCTGTGTTTGCTGGAGTTTACACCGGGCTCTACGATTTCTCTCTCTCCAAAGACAAACAGATAGGGAATGTAGATTGAGAGCTCCATTGGAACTATGATGATCATGTCTGTAAAGCGCTGCGGAATTAATAGCACAAAATAAGTGAGTAAAACAAATAAAAAAAGTAAAATAATTAAATTCCCTAAATAAATACCTATATACCCTGCAGTAAGTAAATTAATATTAGTAAATAACATAGGGTACTTAGTTGACACTATTTTGATCAAAAAAAACCTAAAGACCGTTCCACCTTGACAAGGTGTACCTAATCAGGATGGATCCTAACTCTAGTATTTCCCCTCTTACATTCCATAGTGCTACAAAGCCCAGGCATAAATACTGATCTAAAGGTTTAAGGTTGTTTGATAGAAAACAAAAAAAGCGTTCAATATTTTTCAGTAAAACAAATGTATTAAGTAATATTCTGCATATTTCTAAACTACAGGGCTTGTTTTATTTCAGGTGCCCTTTAGTGGTGCCGTAACTGCCAATTCTGCTGACTTTCCGACAAATGCCTTTGTCAGTGAAATACTTACAATGGCTTTTCTTATGTAGTTAGATGACCCTTATCTTTGTGTCTTCATCAGCCAAGACAGGATAGGGTGCTGATTTAGGTAATAAACTGAGTTATATACTTGACTTTATCATATATTAACTTATGAGGGAGTTGGTTAAGCTTTCTGATTATGATAAAACAGCTGAAGCTCAGTAATCAGATCCTCTAAAATAAGATGATTTATTTTGGTCCTTTAGGTCTGCCTGAAGTATATTGCATTTCGTCAGGAGGAAACCAAGACACCGATTTTGAGTTTAAGGGCTCGGTTCCTCTTGCACATAGCTTCCGATGCTAATAACCATCTGCTGCGAGTGTCAGCCGAGGGTCATGCGACTATGATCCGATCTTGCGATCAGATCACAGCTGCGAAGAAGAAGGAAGGAGCACTTTCTCCCCATGTCCTCCCTGGCCTTTCTCTACGTACATCGCACTGTGGTCGGATGACTTGTGAGTTCAGTGCAATTCACATGCACTCATAGATTTGTATGACTCGCTGCCAAACGCAGCATGCTGTGATTCATTCCACATGCCGCTAAAGCATGAGAAATCAATCGCAGATGGACACTGCCCCATAGTTTTGCACTAGAGTGAGAGTAATCCAATGTTTTATAGGATTGCACTCGTCTGTGTAAAACACAAGTGGAACCGAGCCCTTAAAGGTGATATATTGATAATGTATAGTTTTAAAAAGTAACTAATTAATTGCTTTTATTATTAATCAAGTGTATTAATCAAGTGTAGCAAAGTTTTGAGTTTTTGTAATATTCTCTATTACCTATTTTTTCCTAATCTCTCAAACACCATGCTAAAAGTTCTGTTTTGAATGCCTAGTTAATGTATCTTACAAGCTGCTTTGAACTTCAGTTCTATCAAGAATCCATACTGAAAAGCTATTTAGACGTACTCTCTATATGTGAGCTCATCTGCTCCCCTCCCACATTGGAGTGTTTTTAAAGGGAATCAATCAGCAGGTTTTTGCCACCTCACCTGAGAGCAGCATGATGTAGGCAAAGATATTCTGAATCTAATGATGTATCACTTAGATGACTGGGTGCAGCAGATCTGACACAATCATAATTTTTAGATTCAGCAGGCAACAGAGTTGAAAAAGCTAACCCCTCTCATATCAGGCTCTTAATCTACAATGTCTTTACACAGTGAGTTGCTGAGGGTTCAGAGGCAAACAACTTGGTACAAGGCAGCTAGTAACAGGAACGATAATTACCAGGTGGTAAAGCCTTCAGATAAAGACCATACAACTTGACAGGTACAAGGTTCAGATTATGGATGAGAATAGTCTTAGATCAGTTGCAGAATGGAGAGCATGGGGGTAGGGAGATAGAGATGAGGGAAGAGATGTATAGGGAAGCAAAAATGTGGTGAGCTTTGTGGGTGAGGGAGATGAATTTGTATTGTAGTCTGGAGTGGATGGGCCACCAGTGCAATGACTGGCACAAGGTGGAGGCATCGGTGTATCGGCTGGACATAACTATGACTGCTGAATTCAGGATGGATTGCAGAAGAGAAAGTTTGGTTAGAGGGTGAACAATCAGATGAGAACTGTAGTAATCCTATGAATAAGAGAGGCAGTAAGACTTTAGATATAGGCAACAAAGGCAAGTGCTGTATCTTATATGACCCCAAGGGTACTGTTCCACTTGCAATTTTCACGTGCGAGTGCGATCCGAGAAAATATTGGATTATACTCGCGCCAGTGCAAAACTATGGAGCAATGTCCATTTGCGATTGATTTCTCATGCCATAGTGGCATGTGGAATTAATTGCAGCATGCTGCGTTTGGCAGCGAGTCTCGGCTCATGGACCCCCCATGCAAGCCTATGGGAGCGTGTGAAACGTCGCACTGTACAAGCATGTAATACGAGTGCAGTGCGATATATGAAGAGACAGGCCGGGGAGGAGATGGGGAGAAAGTGCTCCCTCCCTCTTATCCGCAGCTGTGATGCGATCGCCCGATTGCATCACAGTCGCATGACCCTCAGTTCACGAATGCAGCAGAGGGTCATTGGCATATCATGCTCACATTATTTGGCATAACCCAAAAAATTAAAAATACTGAATTGCAGGCTATAAATATTCCAGCAATAGATAATCTATAATTGGTCAAGAAAGGTTGAACTTAATGGACCTTTGTCTTTCAACCTATGAAACTATACAGTATGTCCACCCATATCCTGTCCACCACCATTAACTTGAGATCAGCGGCAGCTATAGGTATAGAAGTGGTGTCTAGGTATAGCTATAGGTGGTTTCATTACGTAGCGCATGGCTACTTTACTATACCTAGACACCACTTCTATGCCTATAGCTGCCACCGTTCTCAAGTTAATAGCGGTGGACAGGATATGGGTGGACACACTGTATAAGCTACAATGTATATCAGCGATGGAATACTACCATATGCTGATAGTACTGTTGTGAGTTTGGGACACAGTTGGCCTTTTATATAGGGAAAACTCAGGTATGATAGTAAAGGTAACTATAGTTAGATAGTAACTATAGTTGTTAGTATATGACCATACGTTTTGTCTACAGTATTCCACAATTATTTCTTTTAACTATGTGACAGTATTATTTATGTTTTTAGATTCAGATATCATATACCAACAAAACAGCTAAATTGCTTTATTAACAATGTGCCAAAAAAAAAACACTCAAGCAAGTTTAATGCCTTGACTTTTTGATTCAGGGTACAAATGTCCTTTAATATATATATAAGGAATCATTTATTAATGTGTTATTTTGACATATTTTTCATAGAATTTATCAAAGAGGTCCTATTTAAAGAACACATTGAATATTTTCTCATTTTTTCTCCCAGCAGTACATTTCATAAAAGAACAAATTATTGAGATTTTTCGTTTTCCTATTCTTTATCTAATGAGACTAAAATGCTTAATTTGTCTAAAGCTTAAAAGCACGCTGCAGATATCCAATTCTACAGAGGCCAGTGACTAAGCAAATCGATGCATGGTCCATTGCAACCAGCAGGCGGAATATCTATTTTGCATAGAATTGTCTTTTACACAAAGAGACTAATGCATGCTCAAGGCAGACTTAAATTTTTTCTTTTAAACACCCATGGTTTTAATTAATCTGATGTCAATATACATGGTGTTCCCTGAATCTATGGCTCTCTTGCCAACAGACATTTAAATATTTTGATCCATATATAGAAATGGAAGATAAAAAATAACTTTCTATACGAAAATAAATTAACTTTTTCATAATCTTAAAACACATACAGCTGCACTCTAGAATGCTAACAATGAATAAGGGAACTCTGGTATTTCATTACTGCTATAGGAATATTTGTAAAAAGAGATATTTAGCTTATGTATTGGACAATGTATGTGAGCCCGGTAACCAGCAGCAAGGTATATTTCTATATACCAGGCCAATACATAAGCTAAGTATGTGTTTTCAGCTAGCACCTGTTCACACTTTAGATGTGCAAGCCAGTCTTTTTGATATATTTGTAGAGAATGTCTTTATGATTGAGCACTCCACTCAAAAACCAGGCTGTGTTCATTCACCTTTATTGCTGGATCCAACTGCCCAGACATGGAGGTTTTTAATCCAGATAGAGGCATTTGAGTTAGGTTCCCAGTATATAGAGATTACCTTGTCGTGGTTACTGGGCTCCCATGCATTGGTCAACACATAAGCTAAAGGCTGCTTTACACGCAGCGACATCGCTAGCGATGTCAGTCGTGAAAGCACCCGCCGCCGTCATTTGTGCGTCACGAGCAAATCACTGCACGTGGCGCACAATATCGCTAGGACGCGTTTCACATACTTACCTTCCTAGCGACGTCGCTGTAGGAGGCAAACAATTTCTTTTTTAAGGGGGAGGTTCGTGCACCGTCACAGCAACGTCACACAGCGGCCCGCCAATAGAA
This sequence comes from Anomaloglossus baeobatrachus, assembly GCF_048569485.1. Lineage (NCBI taxonomy): Eukaryota > Metazoa > Chordata > Amphibia > Anura > Aromobatidae > Anomaloglossus > Anomaloglossus baeobatrachus. The sequence continues at coordinate 57,375,052 of NC_134354.1, forward strand.
GCAGAGGGGCGGAGACAAGCCGCATTAACGATACACCCACCTCGTTGTCGAAAGGACGCAGGCACGCTGTTGTTCGTCTTTCCCGGGGTGTCACATGTAGCGATGTTTCCTGCCTCAGGAACGACGAACAACTTGCGTCCAGCACCAGCAATGATATTTGGGAAATTAACGACGTGTCAATGATCAACGAGTATTTTTGATTGTTAGCGGTCGCTCGTAGGTGTCACACGCAATGACGTCGCTAACGAGGCCGGATGTGCATCACGAATTTCGTGACCCCAACGATATCTCATTAGCGATGTTGTTGCGTGTAATGGGGCCTTTAGTATCTCTTTTTTTCAAATTTTACTACAGCAGTAATGCAATGTCAGAGTTCACTTATTCATTGTTAGCATTTTAGCATGCAGATGTATGTGTTTTGTAGTTATAATGTGTTTTCTCTATAATCTTGTAATAAAATAAAATAATAATTCTTATTGTTAATATCATATATTAAAGGGGTTGTCTATTTTCAATTTGTAATTAATTTTATATCTGCTGTGTGTAAAATGAACATAGCAGATACTCACCTACCCGACTGTTGATGTTCCAACGATGTCACCACTGTGTGTCCCAGGGATCACCTAACATTGTTATACCATGTATGCCATACAGCTAGTCAGTGGTTGCTTTTGGACTGCTTTGCTTTCGTCCCTCATATGAATGTCAAACACAGCAGGCTAATAGCAGCCATTAACTAGATGCAGGGCTAGCGTGTCATTAACAATGTCATTTGAACCAAAGGAGAGCTGGATCCAAAGTTGTTGCAATGGTACTGGTGGGGAAGTTCGGTTTTTCAAGGGTATTCTTTCACTTAAAAGTGGTAGATGAGGCTCTTTTAATATAATCAACAATAATAATTTCTAACAAAACAGTCTTTTAAAATAATAGTTTAGATTCTTCTTGTTGGGTTCACGTGACATATCTGCTTTTAGGCGAAACAAGAAGAACTGATCCAGCTTCCAGATTTTTTTCCTTTATAATAAAATTCACCTTTGTTGGTAATTTCTTTAAAATCATCCAAGAAAATATCGCATGATTCATGAGTAATAAAGCAGGTCCATAGGAGATGTTAGGCTCACACCAGACACGTTTCGAGCATAATGCTCTTAGACTTGCTGACTGTCAAGTCTAAGGGGCACTTTGCACACTACGACATCGCAGGTTCGATGTCGGTGGGGTCAAATCAAAAGTGATGCACTTCCGGCGTCGCTCTCGACATCGTAGTGTGTAAAGCATTTTTGATACGATTAACGAGCACAAAAGTGTCGTAATCGTATCATTGGTGTAGTCTCGGTGATTTCCATGACTTGGGAAAGACCAATGTTATGATGTTGTTCCTCGTTCCTGCGGCAGCACACATCGCTGTGTGTGAAGCCGCAGGAGTGAGGAACATCTCCAACCTGCGTCCCGGCCGGCTATGCGGAAGGAAAAAGGTGGGTGGGATGTTTACGTCCCACTCATCTCCGCCCCTTTGCTTCTATTGGCCGCCTGCCGTGTGACGTTGCTATGACGCCGCATATGGTTCGCCGGCCAGAGCGACGTCGCAGGGCAGGTGAGTGCATGTGAAGCTGCCGTAGCGATAATGTTCGCTACGGCAGCTATCACCATGATATCGCAGCTGTGACAGGGGCAGGGACTATCGCGCTCGGCATCGCAGCATCGGCTTGTGATGTCGTAATGTGCAAAGTGCCTTACATCTCCTATGGACCTGCTTTATTTGTCAAAGAGTTAAATATTGACTAAAAGGGCCACTTAATATGGTGGTTATGGTGGTCTCTTAAAAAGAGCCACTCCTTGGCTAGGTCCTTCCCGGAGGGATATCTGGCTAGTTTCTGTGTCTAGACTCCTAACAGAGATTCCACTGACTTTTTTGATTTTAGATTTGCATATTTCCCAGGGGGCAATGCACCTAGGATTTCACTGTGTTGAGCGCCCTCGTTGGCTGCCGGCAGTGTTTTCTCTGGCTGGTCTCCCCGAGATCAGTGATTGTTTTTTCTTGTTACATCTCCTATGGACCTGCTATATTACTCATGAATCATGCGATATTTTCTTGGAGGATTTTAATGAAATTACAAATAAAGGTGAATTTTATTATAAAGAAAAAAAAATCTGGAAGCTGGATCATTTTTTCTTGTTTCACTTGTACCTGACGCTTAAACAGCAGTGGGATCCTTTGCTTTCTATTACTGATGGAACTGAGTGTTCTGGGGTGAACTGGATTCTCTATCTTCAAACTATTTGCTTTTAGGCACATTTTGCTATGATAGATTTAGTCTTAAAGGGTTACGTTACTTTTTATGAAATCTCTAAAACTTCATACCTTCATACCTGGTATGTGCTCTCATCGAAAACACTAGGCACCCTTCCCAACAATGGAGTCGACAGCCTCAACATTTATAGCATGTAATGCAGAAAGATGTGGGCAATGACCACTGGATCTGTTTAAAAATAGCACTTTATTGGGAAATTATGTGTAGGTTGTAGAAAAAAAGGCGAGACAGCTGTTTTGCATGTCATCACGCTTCTTCAGGCTTCAGGCTTTTTAAATAGAACCAGTTGTGCGTGCAGCATATTTTTCTGCATTACATGCACAGAATTTACACAACTTATACTAACTAATGCCTGAAAATGATCATATTATCAGAATCTTTGTGTTCTATTTATTGTTACAATTTTCTTTGCAAACACGTGCCAGTTTATTTGGTTTTGATGATTTAATAAAAAAGTGAATAACCTTTTTCACAAACAGTAAAAAAAAGTTTTGTTCCAACTTTCAAATTTTTTATTAATATACTTATGGCATAGAAATTCATGTTAAACTCTCAAGAGGATGAACTGATGTGCAGAGAAGAGTTTATTATTGTATTCCTAGCTCAAACATAAAATGCTGTGGTTGACATAATTCAGGATTTTATTATTGGATGGCTATGTGGATACACAGATCCTAAATATTGTATCACTGCATTTTATAAGGGGTTTTAAATATCACTATTGGGGTAAATTCATGTAAAGTCCATATACACAATATTAAGGTTTTTTCAATTATTATGAATCACGACAAAAGTACAAATAGGACCAAAAATATTCAGACTGACAAATTTTCCCATAGTTTACTGCTTTGTGGTTTTAGATATATTAGATGTTTATATCTTCACAGAACTACAATTTTTAGCATTTCATTAGTTTTTATACTGTTATTGATAAATACATAATGTTTATGCAATGACTTATTACTTACAGTGTTGACCCTTATTTTCAAAACTTTTTGCATTTCTCCCTGTCTTGCGGGATATCAGCTTCTGGACCAAATCTTAAGTGTTAACAATCCAATTTTGCCTAATTAGTACTTGGAGTTTATCACAATTTCTGTATGTGTGTATATTTTTTTCACCCTTTTTTTTAACACTAGAAGTCCCAGAAATTTTGAGCTCCCCCCTAAAGTCCCGAAAGAGGGTCAAATGACCCTTAGTCCAAACTGAATAGAACTAACTAGAATCTAAATGGCTAAACTCAATGGAAAACAACAACCTCCTGTGGTGCGACAGTAATGGCCTTAATTACAGAACAAAAGACACTGATTATAGGATGTTAGCTAAAATCCTTCAGGTCATTCGACCCGTCTCTGGGTTCCAAAGGTCGAAATGTTAAATGATCCCTCTCTGGGACTTCTAGTGTTAAGGATTGACCATAGGTTCTCAATGGGATTGAGATTCGAGGAATTTCCTGGACATGAGCCTAAAATTTCAATGTTTGCATGACACAGGTCTTATGGTAGCGGTCACTTCTTTTTCTCTTGGCAGTTGTTCTTCAATACACAAGACACAAGAGAGGAATAATCAATTTTTTTTGCATCTTTTTGTTTTAAATTTATACTGCTAAGCATTACAATTAATATAAAATAAAATAACTAACAATCACAATAAATACAAACGCACCCCCCTTTAACCCTAGAACGCATACCTGGGGCCTCGCAGGCCTGCTAGGTTACTTGTTTTCTTTGGTAGATTTCTATGGTTGCGCATTCTAGAGTTAATACTCACAAAATATCAGAGAAGAAAATGAAAATGAACTATTATTAAACATAAGCCCATTTTTGCAGAATTTTACAGCTAGAGCTATAACTTATTCTGGTATCATTTAATGCTCTTTCATATTGAAGGAAGGCATGGACGCCGGGCCATACAGGCTCTGTGCTCCTTTTCCAAAGAGCCCCTATTAGCCTATATGACTTCGGGTGGAGGATGCGACACTTAAGGCCGCTTTACACGCTACGACATCACTAATGTGATGTCGTTGGGGTCACGGAATTTGTGACGCACATCCGGCCGCATTAGCGATGTCATTGCGTGTGACACCTATGAGCGATTTTGAATTGTCGCAAAAACGTTCAAAATCGCTCATCGGTGACATGAAGGTCCCTTCTCAAATATCGCTGCTGCAGCGTGTACGATGTAGTTCGTCGCTCCTGCGGCAGCTCACATCGCTCCGTGTGACGCCGCAGGAATGAGGAACCTCATCTTACCTGCCGTCGCCCGCAATATGGAAGGAAGGAGGTGGGCGGAATGTTACGTCCCGCTCATCTCCGCCCCTCCGCTTTGATTGGGCGGCCGCTCAGTGACGTCGCTGTGATGCCGCACTGACCACCCCCTTAGAAAGGAGGTGGTTCGCCGGTCACAGCGACATCGCAGGGCAGGTAAGTAGTGTGATGGGTCCGGGTGATGTTGTGCGCCACGGGCAGCGATTTGCCCGTGTCGCACAATCGATGGGGGCGGGTACCCACGCTAGCGATATCGGTACCGATATCGCAGCATGTAAAGTGGCCTTTACTGGTTTATTCAAGCCAATGTTCATCACCCCATTGCTGGTCCCTGTCATAGACAAAGTTCTAAACACGTGACACCAGAGTTCTCTTGGTTAACCAAAATTGTACAGTTTAGTCGTCACACCGCTATGACAGACATGGCCTCACTTCTCATAATTTTGCTGTTTCTGTTAGTGTGGGGTACTCTCTCTCGACCTATCCTCATTATCTTGGCTCTCAACCTCAAGCTTCCCGGCCTGTGTCTCCATTCCCCATCTTCTTAACACCATCATCTGATTCTGGGCCATAACGGCTGTTTAGTCACCTGCCCACCTTGAGCCTGCCAGGGACAGATGTAGGACCTCTCGAGGATACCTCAGGGCTCTCTTACTGTCCCTGACACCATCTCCACAGCTTCTCTTACTTGAACCTTATTGGGAACTTGCCTCCAAGAAGGTTGCACCACTGCCAACCCACTTGCCACCTGTCACACCTCCTCTAATTCGACTTAACCCTATACTATCTTAAGTCTAATTACTGCTGCTCCAGGCAGCCTGCTAGATAGCGGCTATTGGCAAATGGCCCCGTATCTGTTACATCGAGAACCTACATTCCACTAGCAGCATTTACATTTAACATAAATGTAAATCAATCAGTATAATACATTTAGTATAAAACACCTTTCGCAGTACAGGTAGACAACATATACCATAAACACCGCAGGGACTCGACCACCTGTACAATATCTTAATATATTATTACATTTTTTATGCTTTGATAAGCACAAATTGTTTGCTGCCAGTTTGTTGAACTCAGTATAGAGAGAGAAAAGGATTAAAAATAATAATTCCTAAGTTCACCCTTCAGTAATCCTGCCACTGCAAATGTCTGTGCTTTGTTAACTTTGGTGATTTTTCTTCTATTTTCCGAGCCTGGCCAGTCATTATTGTGCCCCATGTTGCCAAATGTATGTCATGACATGAGTTGCTACACATGTGAAAGTGTAGGACAACATGAGGTGTAGTAAGTGGAAAAGAACAAAAGATGGGTCGCAAATCCAAAGTTAGAGTTTGATGGGAAAGAGCTGAGACAGGAGGAAAGGTAAGTGGTGGATATAGGCTGGGGACACACAGCATTGGATGCATTATGCTAATGACCCCCGACTCTCTCTGTTGTGAGTGTGACCCAAGTGTCGTTATGCTTTGATCGGGAGATTGATTGGGAGGGACTAATCTCCTCATCTACTCCATTATCAGCAGATGTGATTATTGCACTGAACCCCAGTGTCATCAGGGTGCAGTGTGATGTTTCACTCGCACCCATAGACTTAAGCGGGCTTTACACGCTGCGACATCGCTAATGCGGAGTCGTTGGGGTCACGGATTTTGTGACGCACATCCGGCCGCATTAGCGATGCCGTTGCGTGTGACACCGATAAGCGATTTTGCATCGTTGCAAAACCGTGCAAAATCGCTAATCGGCGACACAGGGGTCCATTCTCAATTATCGTTACTGCAGCAGTAACGAGGTTGTTCCTCGTTCCTGCGGCAGCACACATCGCTGCGTGTGCGTGTGACGCCGCAGGAGCGAGGAAGCTCTCCCTACCTGCCTCCCGGCCACTATGCGGAAGGAAGGAGGTGGGCGGGATGTTACGTCCCGCTCATCTCCGCCCCTCCGCTGCTATTGGGCGGCGGTTCAGTGACGTTTCAGTGACGTCACTGTGACGCCGCACGGACCGCCCCCTTAAAAAAGGAGGCGGTTCGCCGTTCACAGCAACGTCACTGGACAGGTGAGTATGTGTGACGGCTCTGGGCGATGTTGTGCGGCACGGGCAGCGATATGCCCGTGTCGCGCAACAGATGGGGGCGGGTACCCACACTAGCGATATCGGGACCGATATCGCAGTGTGTAAAGTAGCCTTTACTGTATATGAGTGTGAGTGAATATGGATCAGATTACACACCCAGCATGCTGCAATAGTTTTCTCGGTCCGATTAGGGCATAGAAAAAGAAAAAATTGCAGATGTGAATTGTCCCATAAAGTAACATGGGTATGAGGGGAATGCAACATTTTATTCCACGTGTGTCTTAGCCCATAAGGATTCACTCCTACTTGCATATAAATGGAATGAGTGCAATCAGCAAAAAATTACAGCATACTGCTTTTGGTCACATACAATGGCTGACACTCGCCAATGCAAGTCTATTGGTGTGGGAATAAAAACAGTCATCACACCTTTTTATACGGCTATATTACTATTACTGTTCAGTAGCACAAAACACTGTAAATGGTCCTGCAAATGATTGTACAATAATGACTTGCTCCAATATATCGATGTCTTTCTTGAATAGGGGTGCCCAGAACTGTACACATTATTCCAGGTGGGGTCTGACCAGGGCAGAGTATAGGCGAATAATTATCTCTCTTGATCTAGCATCAATGCTTGTCTTGATATATCACAGAATTTTGTTCTCCTTTTTAGCTGGAGTAAAAAACAGCAGCAAGTCCCGCTCTCTGTGCTATCGCCTGAAATACATGTAGTTTGCCCAGACATGGTCTGAAAAATCCACCTCTCCAGATAAGCCCATAACAGTTAACATCCAACAGACAAGACTGTTCCTAAAGATAAACATCTGAAATAATTTTCAAGAGTCAAATCCTGTTGACTAGTGAGAGTGGAAACCGCCTCCAGATCTACCTGTTAGTTTGGCTGAGTCTAGTTAAGGGTTTGACATTAAAGTGTTTTTTGTTGCTAGCTCTCATAATACAAACAGTATATATTTTTGAATACTCCTCTTAGTACAACTTTGAAAGGTTAACTCAATTTCTCCCAACCTTCCTTATGAAATCTCACATTGTTCAGTACAAACTGTAGATATCAGTCATGTCTATGGATGAACACTTAGATGCATGAGCTATTTTATTCCATAGGTGGACTCATAAAAAACCATCTTAGTTAGAGAAAATTGAACCCGACCTGTAGAGTTTGTGGTTCATACCCAGACATGGTCTTTTAAAAATAGTCTGTGCCTAAGTTTTGGTGCTGTTTGTATGCTAACCACTCAATCAAGCATCGCTGTGCTCGGGTATGCTAAGTGCTCAGCCCAGTGAGAGCAGCTTGCAGTCTCTGAATGGCTCTAACTGGGGGTATAATAAAACTTTTTAGATGCTGTGTGTATAAAAAACCTCAAATCCCTTCCTTCCCTGCCCCGTAAATGCTCTGTTTATGGCTGGCTGTATGTGGGCGGAGAGCCGAACTACCCAATCATTGACTTCTTATACACTCGTTACTTGAGTTGAGCCTATAACTTTGGGTCTCCATTCATTGATATGGGGTTCAGAGTCCGAGAACCAGTTAAGGGCAAATGTGGGTCCCGAAACAAACTTTTAACTAAAGTCTGGCCGAACCCGACGAACCCGAACATCCACTGGCCGCTCATCTCTATTCAGGTCTCTATTAGAAAGGTCTCTTGCCTTTTGGTAAGGTTTAAATAAAAATACAGATCTTTGGTGAAGCAGACCAGATTATATTAAACTTCTGCAATGCCAAATTTTTGAATTGATTTGTTTTCTGAAAATAATGTTCTCTTACTATTTGGTAAACATTCACTGGCTCGCTAATCTCTAATCGTAATATCTTGATTATTCAGCAATTCTGCAATGTATTATTATTGTAAATCATCAAGTCTAAGAGACTATTTAAAGATTTATACCGTCTGCATTGTAAAATCCGTTGATAGGTCTGCTTGACGTTCTAAAATATCGTTACATTTTGTACAAATCTTAAACCCCAAATATTGAAAGTGTTTTCTAGGGTTCATTAAAATGAAGTTGACCATCGCTTACTAATGGACCCAAAGCGAGATGTGTTGAGTTTATCCAGTTTATCACTAAGCCTAAAAAAATATACAATCTTGGCTACTAGACTGAAATTAAAAGTTTCGGTAAATGCATGAAAGGAAATTCGAGTAAGTGTAATTTTCCTTGGGGCTGGTACTTTGTTACAAATTCATGACTTTGTTGCTGGTTCTGATCCACTCAGCCGATCGTATTGGACATTATTAGATTACTATAAATTGATTCACCATTCTTAATTTTTCAATCTATTGACTCGCAAGGAAGCATATAGTTTATCGTAAAGCAATATGTCAAAGGCTGCAAAGATAGAAAGGTTTTTGTCATTAACTATTTGATTATGGTTACTGTATAAGGTAGAAATACTTGTAGGATAAATGATGGAAAATTGATTTGTATAGAGAAGCTAAGTAAAATTGGAGCTATAACAGATGAGCAGATGATGAAAGCAGTATTCTCAACAGATACACATTAGACAAGAAATAAACTGGATTTTACCGCTACTGTATATTTACACTGACTTAATTACATCAAGTAGTCAAGGGAGTAAATAACACTATTGACATATAGTAAATTGAAAGATCATGTCATGTCAGTAGGAAATAAAATGTAATTCCATGGAGAATTCCATAAAATAGTGACTATCTATAATTCTTTGACTTTAGAAGGCTATAACAATTTATAAACCTACTTTTTTCTGTTCATGGCAGTATCGGTTTGTAACACCGGTGGGGCTTGCATGCAACAGCAATGTGGAAAGCTATGACATTGGCAGTGTATTTTGCCAGCAGGGATACCCCGGGTGGATAGATTTCATCTGATGTGCCAGATTTAGCATACAACTCAGCATCGGCATGCAGGATTTGGCCTGATGTGGCAGATTTCATTGACAATATACAACACTGCTTCAGTGTGACTTCTTCATGGGTGCCACATTACTGCATGGAAGTAAAGCCTGTCAATCTACTTCTGTATAATGACAAGAAAAATTAATGGAGAATACAATTAAACTAATAAAATATACTGCAGAAAGATGTGCCCCTGGGTTCGAAGGCACTCAACAAGCCATGGGGTTAAGGCCCCGATACAAGCGTCGATTTATCGTGCGATCGCATGAGCGATCGCACCCACCCCCATCGTTTGTGCATCACGGGCAATTTGTTGCCCATGTCGCACAAAGTCGGTCACCCCTGTCACACGTACTTACCTCCCGAACTTCCTCGCTGTGGGCGGCGAACATCCTCTTCCTGAAGGGGGAGGGACGTTTGGTGTCACAGCGATGTCACACAACGGCCACCTAATAGAAGCGGAGGGGCGGAGATGAGCGGGACGTAACATCCCGCCCACCTTCTTCCTTCTTCATTGCTGGCAGGACGCAGGTAAGCTGTGTTCGGCGTTCCCGAGGTGTCACACGGAGCGATGCGTGCTGCCTCAGAAACGACGAACAACCTGCATCCAGGCATGTGACCAATATTTTGAAAATGAACGACGTGTCAACAAGCAACGATAAGATGAGTATTTTTGCTCATTAACAGTTGCTCGTAGCTGTCACACGCTACGATATGTCAAACGATGCCAGATGTGCGTCACGAAATCCGTGACCCTGACGACATATCGCCTGATGTAACGTAGCATGTAACGGGGCCTTAAGAGTCAATGTTCAACCTGAAATTTAATGAACCAGGATCAAAGCTGCAAGGTCATCTTGGTTCTGATGTCACTTGATGGAAAGAAAAGATCAAAAGAAGTAGAGATATAATTAGTTTTGGAACTTGGAACATAAGAACCATGAACCAAGGCAAAGTCGACATTAACAAAGCTTAAATGGATTAAACAGAACTCAACTTATGTGGAAGAAGAGAACTAAGATGGACTCGATCTGGCCATTATCAGTCAAACGAACGTTGGCTCTACTATTCTGGCAATGATGAACAAAGACAAAATGGTGTTACTTTTATTCTCAACTGAATATTAACTGGCAGTGTCATGAAGTACAATGCAGTCAGTGATAGAGTAATTTCGGCATGATTGCAAGGTGTGCCAATTCTTGTCACAATCATATAAGTCTTACTCAAGAACAGATGCTGAGCAGAAGGGCATTGAAATATTGTAAGATCAAGTTCAAGAACAAATCATCAAGACTCCAAAACAAGATTTCCTCATTATTGTGGTACACTTGAATGCCAAAGTGGACCACAGCAAGCAAAGAAAAGTTGTTGGAAATTTTGAACTTGGTGAACGAAACAAGACTGGAGAAGATTCATTGATTTTTGTTCTACAAATGAACCGTTTATCATGAACACATTCTGGCAAAATAATAAAAACTGCAAATGAAAATGCCCAAATGAGCTCTATATTAATTAGACCAACATACTTGATGTTTTTGGATAAGTCTGCACAAATAATTTACATCACGAGACCCGAATGAAAGAAATCTTGAGGAACTATGGACACATATAAAGGCTAATCTTACTGAAGAAGCCTATAAGACAATAAACAACATGCAGAAGAGACCCCTGCAGCCATAATTAACAGAAGAGACTCTAAAGAGCACTTCAGAAAGACGAATGGCAAAGCCAAAAAGTAACCAGCAGGCTGCATCAGAAAAAGAATAAAGAAAGCCATTCAAGCAGACAAAGAACTTTATTAGCAAAAGATATGTTCCAGAGAAATTAGGGGACATCTGAATGGGAGGACTAAGAACTTAAAGTTCAAAGAGATACAATGAAAATTTCAACCGAGAGTGGGAATGTTGAAAGATGCTAATGGGAACCAACCAATTGAACCAGAACAGATCAATAAAAGAAGGAAACAGTGAATGGAGCACCTCTACAAGAACAACTCACTGATACAGATGAGACTGAGAAAGGTAATGAGAGAGCGCCAAGCATCCTGAAAGACAAAGTCGTTGCTGCTATACAGCTTTTGTCAAACAACAAAGTGCCTGGATGTGACAATTTTCCATTAGAGCTAATAAAGTCTTCTGAAGCAGCAGTTGATATCATTACAAGCTTGTGTCTATCGTATTATTGCGCTAATGCCTCATGCTAGCAAAATACTACTGAAGATCCTACAAAGGCTATTAAAGCCTTCATTTGACATAGAGCTGCCAATGGATCAAGCGGGATTCAGAAAAGGCAAAGGAACAAGAGATGTGCTTGCTAACATTAAATGTATAATGGAAAAGGCCAAAGAATACAAGGACATTTATTTTTGCTTCATCGACAACAGCAAAGCCTTTGAATGTGTTGACCACCAGAAAATTTGGACCCATCTGATTATCAACAGTAGGAACCTTGATATAGACCAAGAAGCAACAGTCCAAAAGTAACACTGCGGCATGGCTTGGTTCAAAGTAGACATTTCTTGGTTCAAAGTAGAGCAAGACCTCAGACGAGGTTGCATCCTGTCACCCTTTCTCTTCCATTTATATTCTGAAGTTATTTTTAGGAAGACTGAACTTCTTTAAAAGTAAGAAGGAATCACAATGGTGGAAAAGTCATCAACAATCTTAAACATGCAGATGATACAACATTAAAACTAACAAATGTAGGACTTATTATTGTCGAGCTGGAAAGCTGGGAATCCTACTCAATACAAACAAGACAAAGATATGGACCCCTGCCAGGTATGACCAAAACACATTCAACATTGACATTCATGAACTGAAAGTTGTAAAAGACTTCAACCTACTTGGATTGATAATCACTCAAGATGCAGTGACGATATTGGAAGATGATAGGAGAATAGCTAAGTGCAAATCAATAATTACATCACTGGGTAACGTATTCAAATCAAGGAACATTGCACTGGAAATGGCACAGCTCTTATACAGTTTGGTATTTTTGTGGTAACATATACGAAAGGCTGCTGATAAGTCTTTGGCTTTACCCAGAAAGAAACGAGATAGGATGATGAAACTTTACATTTATTCCACATACTCTCCACTGATGTCACCACACTTCTTACATTGATATTCCAAGTTCTGTAAACCTAGCAAAAAGAATGATTTCGAGTGTGCCTCAAACCAGGCATCTATAGCAGCCATGGCATCAGAAATGGTGTGAAATTTGGTACGATTGAGGTGTTTCTTCAGGTTTGAAAACAGATGATAGTCGGAGGGAGTTAGATCTGGTGAATAAGGTGGGTGGTCAACCAGCTGGAAGCCCAGCTCTGCCAGTTTTGCCGTGGTCACTTGTGCAGTGTGAGCGGAGGACTTGTCTTGCAAGAAAAAAATTCCTTTGGACAGCTTGCTGCGCCTTTTGGCTTTCAGAGCTGCCTTTAATTGATTCAAAAGTTCAATGTCATACATTGCGTTGATGGTGGTACCCTTTTGAAGGTAGTCTACTAGCAGCACTCCCTCCTTATCCCAGAACACATACATAATCACCTTAGTGGCTGATTTTTCCACCCTGAACTTCTTTGGATGAGGAGGACCACTGTGCCTTCACTGTTTTGACAGCTCCTTGTTTTCAAGATCATACAAATAAATCCAGGTCTCATCCATAGTGACCAGTCGATCCAGGACATTCTTATCAGTCCTGAAATGCTGACAAATGGACTGGGGAGTTTTCACTCGCATGCTTCTCTGATGTTTTCTTAAACATTTTGGGACCCACTTTGCAGATAGCTTCCTAATGTCCAAATGTTCATGAATAATAACACAAACGACGATTTTTGGAACAACAACAACTCTCAGTCATCCAGGACTTTCCTCATCATTGGTGCTGAAGTGGCCCATTTAAAAATTCGGCAACCCAGTTCTTAACTGTGGAATATGCAGGGCATTGATCCCCAATGTCTGCGACATATCACCATGAATATCATTTGTGGACTTTCCTTGCAGAAACAACAATTTTATCACTCCTGTGCTTTCAGTTGCTGTGAATATTGCATTAGACTCTGCCATTTTGTTTTCCCACGTGCATAGAACACTGTTGCTATAAGCAGCAAACACAAACTTTTGAAAACATATATTAGACACACAAGGATTTCATGTGATTTAACATTCGTTACCATAGAAACAAAAAAAGATCACAAAACCAAAGACTTATCAGAAGCCCCTCGTAGACGTGATAAATGGACGATAAAGAAACAAGACAGAAAAAAAAATCAACACTTCTAAAAGTGATGCTGGAGCAGCATGTTACAATACCATGGATGGCAAGAAGACCAAAGAAATACATTAGGGAGCAAATTAAGCAAGACATGTTGCATGGAAAGGATTACCAATCTATAAATTTGGACACATCACACAAAAAGAACAATCACTAGACAAGAACATAATGGTCAGAGGAACAAGGCATAGAAGAAGACCTGCTTTCCCCATTACTAATCTAGGGCTCAGTGGCAGCTGTGAGCTGTCATTAACCCCTTATATCATCCTGATTACCACAGCACAAGGGCAATCAGGATGAGCCAGGTAAAATTCTGGAATTTTCGCATTTAATGGTAAAACAATTCTGGGCTCCTGCAAGCTGCTATTTTTAGGCTGGGTGCACAATAACCATTGGCCTCCCCAGCCTGAAAATACCAGCCCCCATCTGTCGGTTTTATCATGACTGGGTATCATAATTTGGGGGAGTAACACCCTTTTTTTTAAATTATTTTTTAAAATAATGAAAAAAAAAAAAGTTGCATGGGGTCCCTCTTATTTTGACACACACCCTAGATAATGGCTGGGGGCTGTAGCCTGTAGCCGTATGCTTTATCTGTACTGGGTATCTATATATGGTAGACCAACTTTCTTTTACTCATTTATTTATTTTTACGTGCCATTAGGGGACCCAGGCAGCTGCTGTGACAGTAGCCAATCAGAGACACCTGCACACTGACAGTATGACTGCAGCCAATCAAAGATGCCAGCTCAGGGGGAGGGCAGGGGAAGCAGATCTGGAAGAAATGTGACAGCCGCAGGAAATCTTAGCTAGTCTTACTGTCCTGCTTTAACCCCCGTAATACTCTGACAATATTATTCACAGAAACCAAATGTAGGTCAGAAATGCAATATTTTACTATTCACTCATCTCTAGCCATTGTAACTGTTTCTGTTCTGTCTATTTGCATATTTATACATTGCATTTAGATTTGTGGGAAAATTGGCAGCAAGTTAACAGTACCATGTTCCCCAATCCATTTTTATTTATATTTTAAAGTGTACATTTTCCCTCTAATAGAGGCCATTATTGCATATTAGGGAAGGTTTTTTAAATTCAAATTCGACAGATTACCCGTATTTTTTTTTTAAAAAATTGTCTTCCAGCTAATTGGCTGTCCATAAATTGGAAATACTCCAGAGCCTCCAATTGCTCTGCAAAAATATATATAGCACTCTGAGGTCACTTAAGGCTGTATACATATGTTTTCAAGTTCTTTAATACAAACACAGCTTTAGTAATCTCAAAGTAAGTGTAACATATATGACTAAAGATACAAAGGGTCATTAATGGTGGTAGCCAACAGCCCGCTTGATAACACACTGCAATGCTGAACATTTTATGCTTTTAAGGGAAACCTGTTTTGTCAAAAAATGCTAATAACCTGCAGATTTAGGGCTAATATACAGGCTAATAGCGTTAGGTAAGTGCTCAGCTGATGTACTAATGTTACAAATGAACCCTAACATTCTCAAAGGGATGGATAGACCATTGAAGATGTAAAGCCAGATGTCCACAGATCTAAAAACAAAACAGGTTAGTACTTACCCTAGACCTTACCCTGATTTGCCAATGCCTGACAGAGGAGGTTGGCACCCTAAAAATCATGTAATGGCGCCCCCCACTCATCGACGGCTTACCCTGAGTGTCCTTAACTGCCCACTAAGCTATAATGTAAGTGCAACAGAAAAACAGGAATAAACATAAATTAAGTGCACACAAGCAAAGGGTGAGACACAGGACTAGGAGCATGCAAACACAGTTGTACATGCATGAATGAATAAAAGAAATAAAAAACAATAACAGAATATGTGGAAACCCTTCCAAATCTAAATGAAGCAAAATAGAAAACAACTGTGAAGGGATTCACACAAATTGCAGGGGATGTCAACGTCTCAGTAAGAGAACCTTAAAGGAGGAACCAGGACTCCAGACAACAATCCATCCAGGAAAATAGCAAGCACTGAGCCATGTGATTAGTGATTATAAATAGCCCCTTCCAAAATGTGATTGGGCAAACCAATCACACCTGAATATTAGTGAAACAGGAAGGCAAATCATAAGAAAGAAAGACAAGAGATTCTTTAGCAGCTAGATCAACACAAAACAGGCTGTAGACCAACCAAGAGGGAAACCTAAAAATAATCAGAGATCACTTGTTTGAACACTATAGTGGAGCCATAATGTGGAAAGTGCAGCTAACAGGATAAAATTAACTTTATTCCTCCCAGGAGCCACCAGCTTTAAGTCATCAAAGCATGGCAGCATGGCTACAGTAATAGCTCTCAGAAGACAATAACAGGATAATTATAGAGGACAAATAAAAAGCTGAGATATTAAACAGGCACTTTTTATCCTTGTTCAGCAAGGACCTGACTGTTCTAGGGATCATTCAACGAGTCAAAAATCAAAGTTCACCATCTGATTTATTTTAACACAAGAAGTATGCCTACGTCTGAGTAAATTAAACATTCACAAATCCCCAGGGCTAGATGGCATTCATTCATGGATCTTGTCAGAATTGAGCTCAGTATTTGATAGACCACTGTATCTCATCTTCTTAGACTCTCTTGTAACAGAGTTGGGGGCTCAGGATTGGAGGATTGCTAATGTGATATTGATATTTAAGAAAGGTAAGAGGGTGGATTCAGGCAACTATTGGCCAGTATGTCTGAAATCAGTAGTGCACAAAGTTTTTGAGGGCATTTTAAGAAATGACATGTAAAAATATATTGCAGGAAATAATATAACTAACAGACTGCATGGATTCATGAAAGATAAGTTGTGTCTGACCAACATGCTGCGTTTCTTTGAGGAGGTAAGTGCAAACCCGGATATTGGTAATGCAGCTGATGAGATTTATTTGGACTTTGCCAAGGAAGACATTTGATACTGTACCACATAATAGCCTTGTACTGAAGCAAGAGAAGAGGGGGCTAGGGGAAACTATATGCAACTGGGTAAGGAATTGGATAAAAGATAAGAAATAAAGAGTAATCTAAAATGGTAAATTCTCTAAATGTGCTATAGTCAGCACTGGGGACCGCAAGAATCTGTGCTAGGACTGATTATTTTAAATTGTTTTATTAATGACCTTGTGGATGAGATTGATAGTAAAGTGTCAGTCTTTTGTGATGACACCAAACTATGTAGGATAATAAACTGACTTTATAAATGATTTAGTGACAAAATGTATAATTTGTGGAGGACGGTTGAATTAGATGGATGTAGGCCTTTTTTCAACCAATGTAACAATGTAACTATATTACTATGTAACTGCAGTGACTGTTACCATGCTCCAACACTTTGACTGTTAAATTCCTCTAGGGAGGAATAAAGTTATTTTGTCCCAGGAGGCTTTCAGTACGATGGCCAGATACTTCCCTATTGCGATTAATTAGGTTATCCATATTTCTGCAGTTTAATAGCGTTATCTGATGTGACAAGTTCCCTTTACATTTATGAAAAACTTCCAAAATTATCACTTGTTGTTGTGCTACTGTATATGTTGTGTCTATAGAAGAAGCCACAGCTTTTTGACATGAAGTGGTTTACTTTTATTGAAGAGAGAAAAAGGTTTGGTGATTTGGAGATTAGGAAGCAATGTCTTTTTAGCAAGCTTTCCAAAAATGATTTATTTATTTCTATCAGTAACAAATTGAGTTCCATGTGATTTGGAATCCAGCTCTCTGTTGGTTCATTATTTGGTTTCCACTGACAGTTGATAAATAGAGGTGCATCTCAATAAATTAGAATATCCTTAAAAAGTTCATTTATTTCAGTAACTCAATACAAAAAGGGAAACACACATATTATATAAAGTCATTATACACAGAGGGATCTATTCCTATATATATTATATAGAGTCATTGCAAACAGAATGATCTATTCCAAGTCTTTATTTCTGTTAATGTTGTTGATTATGGCTTAAAATTCAATTTATCAGAAAATTTGAATAATTACCACAAAACGCCTGCAAAGGCTTCCTAAGTTTTTAAAATGGTCCCTTAGTCTGGTTCTGTAGGCTACATAATCAAGGGGAAGACTGCTGACTTGACAGATGTGCAGAAAGCAGTCATTGACACACTCCACAAGGAGGGTAAGGGTAAGAACACACATCCGGCTTTTCTGCCATTTGTCGGATCCGGCGCGCTCACGTACAGTCTATACAGTACAGTGGCTGCGCGACAAGCTCTGATCACGTGCTGTCATGTGACCGAAGCATGTGACCAGGAAGTTGCGGAACTGTATAGACTGTACGGGAGCGCGCCGGATCCTACAAACGGCATAAAAGCCAGATGTGTGTTCTTACCCTAAGCAACAAAAGGTCATTGCTAAAGAAGCTGGCTGTTCACAGAGTGCTGTATCCAAGCATTTTAATGGACAGTTAAGTGGAAGGAAAAAGTGTAGTAGAAAAAAGTGCACAAGCAACCGGGATAACCGCAGCCTTGATAGGATTGTAAGAAAAGGCCATTTACAAAATTGGAGGAGATTCACAAGAGTGGACTGCTGCTGGAGTCAGTGCTTCAAGAGCCACCACACACAGACGTATCCAGGACATGAGCTACAACTGTCTCATTCCTTGTATCAAGCCACTCATGACCAATAGACAACACTAGAAGCGTCTTACCTGTGCCAAGGAGAAAAAGAACTGGACTGTTGCTCAGTGTCCAAGGTGTTGTTTTCAGATGAAAGTAAATTTTGCATGTCATTTGGAAATCGTGGAGTCTGGAGAAAGAGTGGAGGCCACAATCCAAGCTGCAGAGGTGTAATGTTTCCACAATCAATGATGGTTTGGGGAGCCATGTCGTTTGCTAGTGTAGGTCCACTGTGTTTTAACAAGATAACAAGACCAAAGTCAGTGCAGCCGTCTACTAGGAAATTTTAGAGCACTTCATGCTTCCCTCTGCCGACAAGCTTTTTGGAAATGGAAGTTTCATTTTCCAGCAGGATTTGGCACCTGTCCACACTGACAAAAGTACCAATACCTGGTTGATTAACCACTGTATCACTGTGTTTGATTGGCCAGCAAACTCGCCTGACCTAAACCCCATAGAGAATCTATGAGAGACACCAGAGACAACAATGCAGACAAGCTGAAGGTGGCTATCAAAGCAACCTGGGCTTCGATAACTCCTCAGCAATGCCACAAGCTGATCACCTCCATGCCACGCCGCATTGATGCAGTAATTCATGCAAAAGAAGCCCGACAAAGTATTGAGGCATTTACTGTACAGACTTTTCAGTAGGCGCCAAAATTTCTGGATTTAAAATAATTTTTTCAGTTGGTCTTATATAATATTCTAATTTTCTGAGATAATCACTTTGGGGTTTTCATTGGCTGTAAGCCATAATCACCAACATTAACAGATATAAGCACGTGAAATAGATCCCTCTGTGTGTAATTACTCTATATAATATATAGGAATAGATCCCTCTGTGTGTAATGACTATATAATATATATGAATAGATCCCTCTGTGTGTAATGACTCTATATAATATATAGGAATAGATCCCTCTGTGTGTAATGACTCTATATAATATATAGGAATAGATCACTCTGTGTGTAATGACTCTATATAATATATAGGACTAGATCACTCTGTGTGTAATGACTCTATATAATACAGTATATAGGAATAGATCCCTCTGTGTGTAATGACTATATAATATATAAGAATAAATCCCTCTGTGTGTAATGACTCTATATAATACATAGAAATAGATCCCTCTGTGTGTAATGACTCTATATAATATATAGGAATAGATCCCTCTGTGTGTAATGACTCTATATAATATATAGGAATAGATCGCTCTGTTTGTAATGACTCTATATAATATATAGACATACATCACTCTGTGTGTAATGACTCTATATAATACAGTATATAGGAATAGATCCCTCTGTGTGTAATGACTCTATATAATATTTAAGAATAAATCCCTCTGTGTGTAATGACTCTATATAATATATAGGAATAGATCCCTCTGTGTGTAATGACTCTATATAATAAATAGAAATAGAGCCCTCTCTGTGTAATGACTCTATATAATATATAGGAATAGATCCCTCTGTGTGTAATGACTCTATATAATATATAGGAATAGATCGCTCTGTTTGTAATGACTCTATATAATATATAGAAATACATCACTCTGTGTGTAATGACTCTATATAATATATGCGTTTCCCTTGTATTGACTTACTGAAATAAATTAACTATTTACTGAGATGCACTTGTTCTTTTGTTCTCAATAAACAACACAGTAAAGCTGGTGTCACACACAGCGACAACGACAACGACGTCGCTGCTACGTCACCATTTTCTGTGACGTTGCAGCGACGTCCCGACGCTGTCGCTGTGTGTGACATTCAGCAACGACCTGGCCCCTGCTGTGAGGTCGCCGGTCGTTGCTGAATGTCCAGCTTCATTTTTTGGTCGTCACTCTCCCGCTGTGACACACACATCGCTGTGTGTGACAGCGAGAGAGCGACGAAATGAAGCGAGCAGGAGCCGGCACTGGCAGCTGCGGTAAGCTGTAACCAGCGTAAACATCGGGTAACCAAGGGAAGACCTTTCCCTGGTTACCCGATGTTTACGCTGGTTACCAGCCTCCGCCGCTCTTGCTGCCAGTGCCGGCTCCTGCACTGTGACATGTGGCTGCAGTATGCATCGGGTAATTAACCCGATGTATACTGTAGCAAGGAGAGCAAGGAGCCAGCGCTAAGCAGTGCGCGCGGCTCCTTGCTCTCTGCACTGTGACATGTAGCTGCAGCACACATCGGGTTAATTAACCCGATGTGTGCTGCAGGAGAGCAAGGAGCCAGCGCTAAGCGCGGCTCCCTGCTCTCTGCACATGTAGCACAGCGACGTTATGATCGCTGCTTCTGCTGTGTTTGACAGCTAAGCAGCGATCATAACAGCGACTTACAAGGTCGCTGTTACGTCACCGAAAATGGTGACGTAACAGCGACGTCGTTGTCGCTGTCGTTTAGTGTGAACCCAGCTTAAGGCTAGGTGCAAATGACCTTGGACCAAGTGATCTGAGGAAAGAATTGCAGTACGTACGCTTAACTCCATAAATCAGATCGCACTCGAGTATGCAAGTTAATGGGTCTGTGGAAAAAAATCGGACCTCACTAGAATAAAAGAATGAAGAAGCTAGTGAAATTAGTTTTTTATATCTTTTTCACATATGAAAATATCGGATCACAGTAAAACAAAACTCTTATCAAAGTCTGATTACCATAACTGGCGCAATTTTCTAAAATGAAAAAAATACGGTCATCTGCATCTAACCTTTAGACCAATGAACTGTCATCTCCATTCTTAGTAGAAGGAAAATCTGATTCCCTGAATACAGATTTTACGCATAAATTAAGAAAGAAATATCCATATAGGAGATAATAAAGCATAAGAAACATTACAGAGTTTCACATATACTATAATTTATGAGAAAAATAAATAGATAAACTAACGGTTACTCTTTAAAGTCTGTTGATTGTGATCTTTTATCACTTTACGTGTTTGATTTTAATTTAGCGTATAACCCGATCATAATATTCACCATGTGCTAAAACATTTAATTTATAATGTTTATGCTGTCACTACTCATTGACACAGAATTGTTTTCTTTAGCATTATGACAGCATTGCAACGCAGTTATTTCAGAGGACGAGAAACACATTTTACAGACCTGTAGTCTATCTCTTTGAGAAACAATATCAGTCATTGTCTGCATGATAGTGCTAGGATCATAGAAAACTTCTTTGTTGCCTTTTTACCAACTGAAAAATGGTCACATCACATCACAATGTAGTATTGAAGCCATCCATCGCTTTAGATATCTATCGAACAGCTTCACTTTACAAGATATATGAGAAGTTGGAAGCTTATCTTTTTGTCAAACAGCTACTGTTTACAGCTGTTTACAGCTATTACATTCCGAGCTGAATTTTAACAACAAACGTGTGATGCTAGTCACTACTTACGGACAGGATGCATTGATGGGTAGTCAGACAAGACGGGGTCAAAAAACAGGACACAACAGGGCTAAGGGTGTAAACAGAAGCGCAGTCAAGTTACAGGCCGAGGATCAGAATTCCAGGAGAGTATGTATTAGATTCAGGGAGCAGAGACGTGGTCAGGTAATGGTCCGAGGTTAGAAGCCAGGAGGTAACGACAACAACAGGGAATGGGCAGAGATCAAAAAGCCTAGATCTTAACACAAGCACAAACAGGAGCCAATAACACAACTGCAGAACCAAAGAATACGACTAGCAAAGTTCTGGGACAGCATGCTCAGTAATAAAACAGAGCAATTACCAGGAATGTGTAATACCTGAGTAAAAGCACCTCCCAGAACCTGTATGGAAACCTGTGCTGTCAAACAACATGTCAGCAAGTGCTCAAAGAAGCACAACAGAGCATCTCCAAATGCAAAATGCTCTGCACAAAGGAAACATGTCACTGCTAGCTCCAGAATTCACGGGACCGTGGCAAAGCATCACCTGTGTGCAAGATGCTCCATACAGTGGAACCGGGACAAAGACCCTCCCTATTTTGCACCTCTCTATACTCCTTCCATAAATTCTGTGTACCATCCTATCTGTGCTATAAATTCTACCAATGATCTAAAAACAACCTCCAAAATCCGAATTTCTCACTCCAATGTTCAAGATTTTTCTTGTTCAACACTAGTGATGAGCGAGTACTAAAAAGCTCGGGTGCTCGAAGCTCGGGCCGAGCCTCCCAAGATACTCGTGTACTCGGCCCGAGCAACGAGCCCAATGTTATCCTATGGGAGACCCGAGTATTTTTGTGAAATGACCCCCCGGCAGCATGGAGAAACCCTAAAAATGGCACAAAAGTCTCAGAAGAGTGCTCAAATGACATGGCAACAGCATGGGGAAGACCCCTTGAAGCATTTATCACTCAAAAGTCACAGCTGTGAACAATTTTGTCTGCGTTTCACGCCATTTTTACGGACTCACCAGAAAACCTTCCAAAATGGCCCCAAAATGATTTTTCATGGCAGAAATGTTAAGGGCACATACCCAATAGTGAGATAGAGCTGGTGTATGTTACTTTTTGAGATTAATACATGAAAGATTTTACGTGAAAACATTGTGTGGCACTCCGATGTCCCTGAGAAGAGACGTACATGAAGGCCTCTTGAGTCTAATGTGCCCATTTTGAGGAAGTGAGTCTTTGTAGTATTTTCCTTTGCCAGGGCAGTCCAAAATTGTGAGGTTCACCAATGCCCCTGCATAGAGACGTGCATGAGGGCCTGTAAACCTGAAGTGCCCATTGTCAGGAAGTGGGTGTATTATAGTATAGCCCTTTGGCAGGGCAGCCAAAAATTGGGAGGCTCCACGTTGTCCCTGGGTAGAGACGTGCATGAGGGCCTCAAAACATTAAGTGTCCATTGTCAGGAAGTGGGTGTATTATAGTATAGCCCTTTGGCAGGGCAGCCAAAAATTGGGAGGCTCCACGTTGTCCCTGGGTAGAGACGTGCATGAGGGCCTCAAAACATTAAGTGTCCATTGTCAGGAAGTGGGTGTATTATAGTATAGCCCTTTGGCAGGGCAGCCAAAAATTGGGAGGCTCCATGTTGTCCCTGGGTAGAGACGTGCATGAGGGCCTCAAAACATTAAGTGTCCATTGTCAGGAAGTGGGTGTATTATAGTATAGCCCTTTGGCAGGGCAGCCAAAAATTGGGAGGCTCCACGTTGTCCCTGGGTAGAGACGTGCATGAGGGCCTCAAAACATTAAGTGTCCATTGTCAGGAAGTGGGTGTATTATAGTATAGCCCTTTGGCAGGGCAGCCAAAAATTGGGAGGCTCCACGTTGTCCCTGGGTAGAGACGTGCATGAGGGCCTCAAAACATTAAGTGTCCATTGTCAGGAAGTGGGTGTATTATAGTATAGCCCTTTGTCAGGGCAGCCAAAAATTGGGAGGCTCCACGTTGTCCCTGGGTAGAGACGTGCATGAGGGCCTCAAAACATTAAGTGTCCATTGTCAGGAAGTGGGTGTATTATAGTATAGCCCTTTGGCAGGGCAGCCAAAAATTGGGAGGCTCCACGTTGTCCCTGGGTAGAGACGTGCATGAGGGCCTCAAAACATTAAGTGTCCATTGTCAGGAAGTGGGTGTATTATAGTATAGCCCTTTGGCAGGGCAGCCAAAAATTGGGAGGCTCCACGTTGTCCCTGGGTAGAGACGTGCATGAGGGCCTCAAAACATTAAGTGTCCATTGTCAGGAAGTGGGTGTATTATAGTATAGCCCTTTGGCAGGGCAGCCAAAAATTGGGAGGCTCCACGTTGTCCCTGGGTAGAGACGTGCATGAGGGCCTCAAAACATTGTTCCCATTGCAAAGGAGCGGGTCTCCTGTCGTTGTAATGTCCATTCTGCAAAGAATGGGTGAAAAAATTTACCACTGGGGGTATACCTGAAACAAAGGCCTAAGTATTGCAATTTGTAACGGTCATCATCATGGTGGCGCATGAGGAGAAGGAGGAGCAGTCCAGCGATTATCCAAAGTCCAGAAGTGTGTACCCATGGGTGAGTGGAGGTACATGGCAAACTTTAAATTCCGCTCTCATTTGCTGGTGGTGTGGTGAAGTCTGGCCCAATCCAACCCTTGTTCATCTTGATCAGAGTCAGCCTGTCAGCATTTTCAGTTGACAGGCGGGTGCGTTTATCTGTAATGATTCCACCTGCGGCACTAAAAACACGCTCTGACAAAACGCTAGCAGCAGGGCAGGCCAGGACTTCCAAGGCGTAGAGAGCCAATTCATGCCACGTGTCCAGCTTGGATACCCAATAATTGTAAGGCACAGAGGAATGTCGGAGTACAGTTGTTCGATCTGCAAGGTACTCCTTCAGCATCTGGGCAAACTTAGGATTTCTTGTGGCACTACCCCGCACCTCAGGGGCTGTGGTACGTGAGGGGCTGAGAAAACTGTCCCACATCTTAAAGACTGTTCCCCTACCTCTGGCGGATTGGACTTGTGCCTCTTTCGGCTGTACGCCTCGGTTGTCCACTGATTCCTGACCTATGCCGCTAGCGTTTTGTGAGGGGAATGCTTTGCCTACTTCCGTGACTATGGCCTTCCGGAACTGCTGCATTTTGGTTGACCT
The DNA here is from genome assembly GCF_048569485.1 of Anomaloglossus baeobatrachus. NCBI lineage: Eukaryota > Metazoa > Chordata > Amphibia > Anura > Aromobatidae > Anomaloglossus > Anomaloglossus baeobatrachus. The sequence continues at coordinate 57,400,051 of NC_134354.1, forward strand.
CTCCTCCACGGGAATAAGAGACAAAAAGTTCTCCTTGTAGCGTGGGTCTAACAGTGTTACCAACCAGTAATGATTGTCGGCCAAGATGTTCTTAACGCGAGGGTCACGAGACAGGCAGCTTACCATAAAGTCAGCCATGTGCGCCAGACTCTTAACAGCCAGGACTTCAGTAGCCTGACCAACAAGATGACTGAACATGCTGTCCTCCTCCTCCTCCTCCTCAGCTACCCTGTCCTCTGGCCAGCCACGCTGAACCGAGGATATGACTGGTGTGCATGTCATATCCTCAATTTGGCCGGAGAGTTGCTCCATGTCTTCATCCTCCTCCTCGTCATAGTCCTCCACTGCACGTTGTGATGAGACGAGGCTGGGCTGTGTGTTATCATCACCCACACCCACTACTGTTTCTTGCTGCAACTCATCGCGCTCCGCCTGCAATGCATCATGTTTGTTTTTCAGCAGAGACCGTTTTAGAAGGCAGAGTAGCGGTATGGTGACGCTAATAATGGCGTCATCACCACTCACCATCTTGGTGGAGTCCTCAAAGTTTTGGAGGATGGTACATAGGTCTGACATCCATCTCCACTCCTCAGGTGTTATGTGTGGAGTTTGACCCATTTCCCGACGGCTTAGGTGATGCAGGTACTCAACAACTGCCCTCTTCTGCTCACATATCCTGACCAACATGTGCAGAGTTGAATTCCAACGCGTGGGGACATCACACACCAGTCTGTGAGCCGGAAGATGCAAACTGCGCTGAAAGCCGGCAAGGCCGGCTGAAGCAGTAGGTGACTTTCGAAAATGTGCAGACAGGCGGCGAACTTTTACCAGCAGATCAGACAGCTCTGGGTATGACTTTAGAAACCGCTGAACCACGAGGTTGAGCACATGGGCCACGCATGGAACATGTGTCAGCTGGCCTCGCCTCAAAGCCGCCACCAGGTTCCGGCCATTGTCACACACGACCTTTCCTGGCTTTAGGTTCAGAGGTGTGAGCCAGTGATCTGCCTGCTGTTTCAGAGCTGTCCACAGCTCTTCTGCATTGTGGGGTTTGTCACCTATGCAGATTAGCTTCAGCACAGCCTGTTGCCGCTTCGCCGAGGCAGTGCTGCAGTGCTTCCAGCTTGTGACTGGTGTGGAGGGTACAGTGGATGAGGATGCGCAGGAGGAGGAGGAGGCTGAAGAGCATGACATTCCGGAGCTGTAGAGTGTGGGTGAAACACTGACTGAGGTAGGGCCTGCAAACCTTGGTGTGGGAAGGACGTGTTCCGTCCCTCGCTCAGACTGGGTCCCAGCTTCCACAATATTAACCCAGTGTGCCGTCAACGAGATGTAGCGGCCTTGCCCACAAGCACTTGTCCACGTGTCTGTGGTTAGGTGGACCTTGGGTGAAACAGCGTTGTTCAGGGCACGTGTGATGTTTTGTGACACGTGGTTATGCAACGCGGGGACGGCACACCGGGAGAAATAGTGGCGGCTGGGGACCGAGTAACGTGGGACAGCTGCCGCCATCAGGTCGCGGAATGCTTCTTTCTCCACCAGCCTAAAAGGCAACATTTCCAGCGCAAGCAGTCGCGAAATGTTAGCATTTGCATTTAGAACTGTGGCATGTGGGGTGTTGGCAGTGTATTTGCGCCTGCGTTCAAAGGTTTGCTGAATGGATAACTGAACGCTGCGCTGGGACAAGGACGTGCTTGATGATGGTGTTCTTTCTGCGTAGGCAACTGCAGGTGCAGGAGTGGAGGAGGCTTGTTCGCAGGCAGCATGGACAGGGGATTGGCTCGCATGCACAACCAGCGAAGACGTAGCAGTGACATCAGCAAGCACTGCTCCTCGACTCTGTTGTACTTCCCACAAAGTCGGGTGCTTGGCTGACATGTGCCTGATCATGCTGGTGGTGGTCAGGCTGCTGGTTTTGGTACCCCTGCTGATGCTGGCACGGCAGGTGTTGCAAATGGCCTTTTTTGAATCATCTGTATCCAACTTAAAAAACTGCCAGACTCGGGAAGACCTAACATTTGTACAGGCACCTTGTGTCGTCGTGTTGTTCCGGGGAACGGTTGCCTGACTTCTGCCTGGGGCCACCACCCTGCTTCTTACTGCCTGTTGTGATGCTACGCCTCCCTCCCCCTGTGCACTGCTGTCCTCACTCTGCATATCCTCCTGCCAGGTTGGGTCAGTTACTGGATCATCCACCACGTCGTCTTCCTCTTCCGCACCCTGCTCCTCCTCCTGACTTCCTGACAATTGTGTCTCATCATCGTCCACCACTTGTTGAGACACGTTGCCAACTTCGTGAGAACGTGGCTGCTCAAATATTTGGCCATCTGTACAGACGATCTCCTCATGACCCACTTCAATATGAGCTGGCGAGAGGCCAGAATGTGTGAATGGAAACGTGAACAGCTCTTCCGAGTGTCCAAGTGTGGGATCATTAATGTCCGAGGAGGACGTGTACTCAGCCTGGTGGTAGGAAGGAGGATCAGGTTCAGAAATGTGTGGTGCAGAATCACGGCTACTGACACTTGACCGTGTGGAAGACAGAGTGTTTGTGGTGGTGCCAATCTGACTGGAAGCATTATCTGCTATCCAACTAACAACCTGTTGACACTGGTCTTGGTTCAAGAGCGGTGTACTGCTGCGGTCCCCAAGAATTTGGGACAGGACGTGCGAGCGACTAGATGTGGCCCTTTGTTGTGGCAAAATTAGAGCTTGCCCACGACCTCGGCCTCTGCCTGCACCACCATCACGTCCACTTCCTTGTTCCTTGCCAATGCCCTTGCGCATTTTGCAATGCTGTGCACTGCTGACGTGTATATTCACTACTTGTGCGTTATATCAAAGTTTGTGGAAATTGCACACAAGTGCACCTGTACGCTGCCACCGACAGGCACACACGTGCGGTTTTAAAAACCAAGCACGGACGCAATAAGAACCTAACAGGTTTTTTTGGGGAGCGACAATTACAGACAAGTCAGACACTATCTGGACTGTTTTACACTGTGTACACCAGCCCCAGATATGATGAAGGCTGGTATACGGTCACCACTACCCTGCCTGCCTGCCTGCCTGTATACTGGTACAATAGTCCTGACAAGGACTCTTCTGGTCACTAGCCTGTATTCAGACCTGGCTATACCCTGCCTGTATATAGCAACAATAGTCCTGAGAAGGACTCTGCTACTGTACTCCGACCTGGCTATACCCTGCCTGCCTGTATACAACTAGAATAGTCCTGAGAAGGACTTTTGGTCACACTGTTTGCAGCCCTGCAACTGAAAAAGCTATAAAGGGCCGCAAAGCTTTCCCTGAATCAGCGACACTCTCCCTGCACTGACTGTCTGGATAGCTGTGAGCAGAGCACAGCGCGCCCGCCGGTATAAAGGCTCGGTCACGCTGTGCAGGCCAGCCAATCACTGCAATTCCACAACTAACAGGGCTGTGGCATTGCAGTGGTCTGCCAGCCAATCCCTGCATGAGGGCTGGCTCTCAAAAGAGCGCCAACATGCAGAAATGAAGACCACGAGTACAGCACGAGTATCGCGAGATTACTCGGTCCCCGCCGAGCAGCCCGAGTACAGCGATACTCGTGCGAGTACCGAGTAGTTACAAGCATGCTCGCTCATCACTATTCAACACCATTTATTCTATTATCTGTAATAAGCAAATTTGTGCCATCATATTTTTTTCCAATACCCACTTTGAGAGACCATACATTTTTAAGGGGACCTGAGACATTCCCAAATATTTCTAGTTTGACATTTTTTTTTTATAACATCATTCCATAAAACTCAGTTGCTGATTCCAAAACTCCATGTACGTAATGGCTCCATATCTGGAAAATAGAAAATAGTTCTAAAAATCGAAAATATTGTGTTCATTTTTTGTGCTTTTGAGTTTTTCTATTAGTAAAATAGAATTATAAAATGGGACTAATTGTAACTACTGTATAAGGCCTAAGACACACGGCATGAAAATCGGAGCGAGTGGAATGCGATAAAACATCACATTCCACTCGGACCAATATTAGCCTATGTGTCAGCACCCATGAGTGATTATTTTCTCAGCCCAATCGGAACGAGAAAACAATTCCAGTATGCTGTGACTGTAATGCGATCCTTGTTACTCTCGCACCCATTCAAGTCTATGAGGCGAGAGAAAAATCGCAGTAGACTCGCATTCCACTGGTGTACCGCGAGTGCAGGGTGAGAATGGCAATAGCCAGCAACGGAGGAGATAGGGAGATAAATCCCTCCCCTCCGCAGTGCCTGCCTGCCCCTTATCAGAGCCGGCCCGCCCCCCGCAGCTGCGGTCTGGTCGCATGATCGCACCTCAGTCGTAGTGACACTCGCATGACACTCAGCCCCTGCTGTGCTGCCAGTGTGAGCCGAGTGTCATGCGAGGATCGCATTAGTCTACCATGTGGCCTGGACTTATGGTTTTTACTGCCTACTGGGACCTCTTCCTTTCTTCTTTTACCTCTGCATTCTGATATTTAATGGCTCCCCCTTCCACTCAAAAATTGTATACTAACTTTACATTGTCTTCTGCACACATTTCTCTAAATAAACATTTGATCAATCATCAGAAAGGATAAATATCAGTTATGTAATTTTTTCATCATTACTGCTGTACTCTACAGAAAAATTAAATTAAAAAGTTTTCTTTTTGTTGATTTATTCGTTTCATATAAGAAATATTAGAAGGCCAGAATGTTTTGTTTTTTTTGTTCCAAATTTGCAGAAGAGTGATCTCCATTTAACCACAATTAAAATGTTATTTGTAGCTGCAAAGTTCAAGAACTTTGCATATAGAAACTGAAGTGAGACAGACACTAAAGGTCAGAAACGCTGGGTCCCTGTCGCTGTCTAATTAACATGGCTCTGAAGTGTTAATGTGAAGCATCGGAGAGCAGTGACAATTGAAGAATAATGTAGAAAACACATTGTATTAAAAAGGAAATCATACATAAGTGCAAACTGTAAGCACTAAACAATGGCAATTATATGCATTTCTGTGAATTAGATTTATTGCTAATAAATTATATTGAAACTGTGAGGTGTGTATATTTATCAAATCTAACCTAAAACCTGTGTTAAATGATGACATTGGGGGGAACTGCAACAATGTAGAGTCAGTATGGGTAAATGTACATGGGGAGGGGAATAATGGAAAAATGCTAATTGGAGTTTGCTATAAGCCTCCTAACATGTAACAAACAAGAGCACTAGGAGTACTGATGCAAATAGTATAGATTTATTTAATATTTATAAATGACAAGTAGAAAAGTAGTAGGACGTTTACAAGCATAGGTTAAGGGAATAAAATTCTGGATCCCACTGACCACAATAGGAACCTAAGTAACAGGTAAGTACAAAGCTTGAGCTCAAATCACACACTGATGGTGCATAGGAGTGTGATTTTTGGTTTGTGAACAAATATAAAGGAATAGAGAAGAACAGATATTTATTGAGCTCACACAATGAAAAAAGGGAGGGCTAAGTGTGAATAATGTCACAAAGAATTAGTGATAGTTGGAACAAGGCCCGTATCCACGGTATGACATGGCGCTTATCTGGTAGTAAAACATTTTGCCCATTCACTATAATAGTACAGGGGAGCCAAATCTAAAGGCTGGGTTACCAAGGATCAGAATCGCATAGGCCACAACCGTGAGCTCAATCAAATATATATGTAGCTAAATAGCAAGTGGGCACTACTTGCTATTTAGCTACATATATGTTACGGTTGCTGCGAGCACTAGAGACTATGTCCAGATTTCTTGCTACTGCACATGTGCGAGCGCTGGAGACTATGTCCAGATTTCTTGCTACTGCACATGTGCGAGCGCTGGAGACTAAGTCCAGATTTCTTGCTACTGCACATGTGCGAGCGCTGGAGACTATGTCCAGATTTCTTGCTACTGCACATGTGCGAGCGCTGGAGACTAAGTCCAGATTTCTTGCTACTGCACATGTGCGAGCGCTGGAGACTAAGTCCAGATTTCTTGCTACTGCACATGTGCGAGCGCTGGAGACTAAGTCCAGATTTCTTGCTACTGCACATGTGCGAGCGCCGGAGACTAAGTCCAATCTTGGAGCCATTGCACATGTGCGGGTGACATCATCGCTGACACGAGGTCACATGTCTCTGACACCTTCTATGCCGATTGGTCGCTGGTCATGTGCTTGTGACGTCTTGCTCGGTGATAGGCCAGCATGACGTCACTCTTGTCGTTCTGGCAGCGGATTGGCTCTGGTGTCCTCCATCTTGGATGAGGCACAGAGTCTATATAAGACCCTGACACACGCCGCATGGTGCTCAGTCCTCTTGGTTCATGCATATGAGTAGACGCTCTGTGCGCGTTCCTCTAGGCATTCCTCTGTCTATGCTAGGTGAGCGCTACCGGCAGGGTAGCGTTCTTATACCTTACAGCTTCGGCTGCTGTCCGTATCCTTACCTCTTAGGGGAGCGGACATAGGCAGGTGCCTGAGGCACATGGTCTGGCTGGGCCTTGTGATTCTACTCGTAGGTGGACGTTGCCGCTAGGGTAACGTTCCTTATACTGCGTCTGGCAGTTGTTCGTATCCTCGCACACTAGGGGAGCGAACAGAGGTAGGAGCTTTGTGCGGCTTACGCTGCTGTTCGTCTCTTTTGCACCACTAGAAGAGCGGACCTAGGCAGGTGCCATATCTAGTGGTTCGTGTCCTCGCACACTAGTGGAGCGAACGCAGGTAGGAGCTTTGTGCGGCTTATGCTGCTGTTCGTCTCTTTTGCACCACTAGAAGAGCGGACCTAGGTAGGTGCCATTTCGCACACATTGCCTTTGTCTCTGTGATTATTAACAGAGATCATTCCACACACCCTCCAAGTAAGGGAGGAATTGCTTTACTTACTTATTATATCCTTCTGTGAGTTAACAGAGGTATTGCACTCTGCCATAGTCTGCAGCAAAGTCTTTGCACGGTGGACCCTGACTGTCTGATACTCCTTTCGGTTATTATCAGACAGCCCCCCGTAACAATATATATGTGATTGAGCTCACGGTTGTGGCCTATGCGATTCTGATCCTTGGTAACCCAGCTTTTAGATTTGGCTCCCCTGTACTATTATAGTGAATGGGCAAAATGTTTTACTACCAGATAAGCGCCATGTCATACCGTGGATACGGGCCTTGTTCCAACTACCACTAATTCTTTGTGACATTATTCACACTTAGCCCTCCCTTTTTTCATTGTGTGAGCTCAATAAATATCTGTTCTTCTCTATTCCTTTATATTTGTTCACAAACCAAAAATCACACTCCTTTGCACCATCAGTGTGTGATTTGAGCTCAAGCTTTGTACTTACCTGTTACTTAGGTTCCTATTGTGGTCAGTGGGATCCAGAATTTTATTCCCTTAACCTATGCTTGTAAACGTCCTACTACTTTTCTACTTGTCATTTATAAATATTAAATAAATCTATACTATTTGCATCATTACTCCTAGTGCTCTTGTTTGTTACATACCTTTTGGAGTGTGCCGTCTCGGGGCCACACTGGGAGGTTTCAATTATGCCCTATCCGGTGTGACCCATATGAGACTCCAATTTGTGACCATGTGGCTATTTGTTTGGATTAAGCCTCCTAACATATCTGAACAAATAGAGGGTGAAATGCTGCAACAAATTGAAAAGGTAGCTAATAATAATAATCGGGTTCTTATTATGGGGGATTTCAACTATCCAGACATACAGAGGGACAGAGAATATTCTGGTTGTGCTAAAAGCTGTAAAGGGTGCTTTACACGCTGCGACATCGCTAACGATTTATCGCCGGGGTCACGGTGTTTGTGATGCACACCCGTCGTCGTTAGCGACATCGCAGCATGTGACACGTACGAGCGACCTTCAACGATCGCAAAACTGGTAAAAATCGTTGGTGTTGGAGAGGTTGTCCAAACACCAAATATCGTTGTCTGATGAGTAGCGATGTTGTTCCTCGTTCCTGCGGCATCACACATCGCTATGTGTGACACCGCAGGAGCGACGAACATCTCCTTATCTCCGTCCACCGGAAAAGAAGGAAGGAAGGAGGTGGGTGGCATGTTCCAGCCGCTCATCTCAGCCCCTCCTCTGCTATTGGATGGCTGCCGTGTGACGTGACACCGCACAAACCACCTCCTTAGAAAGGAGGCGGTTCACAGGCAACAGCGACATCGCAGGGAAGGTAGTAGTGTGACGGGTGTTATGCTGGCGTTACACGGTACGATATATCGGGCGATATGTCGTCGGGGTCATGTCGTTAGTGATGCACATCCGGCATCGTTAGAGATATTGTACCGTGTGACACCTCCGAACGACTGTTAACGAGCAAAAATACTCACCTTATCATTGCTCGTTGACACGTCGTTCATTTTCAAAATGTCGGTCCTCCTTCTGTGCTCCAGTTGTTTATCGTTCCCGTGGCAGCACATGTCGCTCCGTGTGACACCTCGGGAATGACAAACACAGCTTCCTCAGTGCACACAACATTGTTGGTTATAAATGACTTATTGACCAAATGTAGAACTGGTGGAGGAAGGTTGAACTAGATGGACATAGGTCTTTTTTCAACCTATATAACTATGTAACTATGAATATAAAATGCATCATTGGAATACAAATAACATTTTATTTGTGAAGCATCACAATAAATCTACATGTACTCTACATTTACAAGACTAGTGATGTCACCATTTAAAACAGTTGTGGACCATATTTCGTGGGATGACCTGTGAATTAATCGTCATCCTAACAATGACAGATTGGAAAGTGACCAGCCCTTGCGGGGTTACAGTCTACACGACTATATTTGGCCCTTTAAGCTTCAAATTGCCATGGTGATATGACATGCTTATTAGTGATGATCCAGGATAAAAATACGTTGGAGCTCATTACTTGAGCAGGTCGGACACTAGAATGGGCCCAACTAGAATAACAAGTATAATGGAAGTCAACGGGAAACACAAGCATTATTCCAGATGACCATAAAAGAAAGGGGGCTGGAAAATTGCTTAAATTGATGAATTTAACTTTCAAATGGAATGAGAACAGCATGCAAAACATCCCTGGACACATCTCTGACTCCCACGTCACTGCTTTGAAATAAATAAATAATGATGTGGGATCCCACCATTTTGATAACCTGCCATGGTAAAGCAGACCACTGAGGCTAATATTATCAGGTTGTGAAGGTATCTAGTTATTTTCCTATAAATATCAATCCACAGCTTCCCCAAAATTGGAGCATTACTTTATTGCTGTCTCTAGTTAAGGTAGAAATGCTAGTTCAGGCTTTGTTACAGGACCGGTCCCATACATCTATGTTGTGATGTTGGAATATTTGTAGTAATTTGTGCCAATTGTTGCCACTTTTCCTCTTCTCTGACCGTCATTTTTGGAAATATGGAGACTCCAAGTATGGTCTCTGAATTGTATTTTGCCTGCACAGGCAAGAGTGTGGGAGTAAGAGGCCTAATCCTGTCACTATTTGTTTTAAAAATGGAAATGTCAGGCAACATCCTTTGTGCTGCATATCTGGTGGATGTGCAAAGATACTATGGGGAAATGGGGGGGAAGTTGATGCCACTGTCCTGCTGTCTGCCTGAAATGTTTCTAAATATCACTACTCCAAGATTGGTGTTTAAGTTGTGCCATGTCTGTACTGGCAGCGGTGTGGGAGCACGAGGCCTAATCCTTTCACTCATTCACCTCTTGATTTTAAAAATGAAAATGCCAGGCCACATCGTGTGTGTTGAATGGCCCATACCTGACTGATGTACAAAAGCACTATGAGACGATGGGGGGGACAATTGATACCAGTGTCCTGCGTTTGCCTGCAATATTTTTAGATATCAACACTCTAAGTTGTGTCGTGTCTGCACTTGCAGGGGTGTGAAAGCACCAGACCTGTGTCTGTCTCTTATCTACCTCAATATATCTTATGTCAATAGTCTAGGAAAACACTGTAAAATGTGTTTTTGATCTTTTGGAAGCTTTTCCACCCCCAAAAGTTGTTTTATCTGCCTTAGGTTTGGCCTCCCATTGAATTCAATCCAATCGTGTTCAAAATAGTTTGGCGGATCATTCGGCGAACATCGGGAAGTTCGGCAAAATTCGGCGAACCAAACTCTGAAAGGTTTGCTCATCTCTACAAATTGCTGTCTGCCTGAAATGTTTTTAAATTTCACAACTCCAAGATTGGTCTTCAAGTTGTGCCTTGTCTGTACTGGCTGCGGTGCGGGAGCATGAGGCCTAATCCTTTCACTCATCCACCTCTTGATTTTAAAAATGAAAATGCTAGGCCACATCCTGTGTGTTGAATGGCCCATACCTGACTGATGTACAAAGGCACTATGGGGCAATGGAGTGCCCTGCATCTGCCTGAAATCTGAAATGTTTTTAAATATCAACACTCCAAGATGGGTCTTCAAGTTGTGTCTTGTCTGCACTGGCAGGGGTGTGAAAGCACCAGCCCTACGTCTGTCTCTCATCTACCTCAATATTTCTTATGTCAATAATCTAGGAAGCCACTGTAAAATGTATTTTTGATGTTTTGGAAGCTTTTCCACCCTCTCTAAAGGTGTTTTCTCTGCCTTAGGTTTGGCCCCCAATTGAATTCAATCCACTTGGGTTCAAAATAGTTTGGCGGATCATTCAGCGAGCATCGGGAAGATCGCCAAGAATCGGCAAACCAAAATTTGAAAGGTTCGCTCATTTCTACAAATGATTATTTCCATCCTGACACTTCTTCCTTTCTGCAATTTACTTTGAAACATCTCCATTCTCTACTAATGTTTAACATTGCTGTGCATTATTTTCATGTTTTGCAACACCTTTCTCACCATGTGCACATACCCTAATGCATGTTATTTTTGAGCAATTGGAGGTTTTGCAGTATTGCAATTTGAAGCAAATTGTTTAATGAAGCTGGCAAATTCGATTTCCAAATTATTTATCTCTATGTGTATTTACATTTTGCTTTCCAGAAATGAATAAGATATAAAATGGCAATACATACCTGCCAAGTGGATGCGAAAAAAACTCTCTTGGGTTTACAGAGGTCAATAAACCAGTTCAACATCTATTAAGAGTATTTCCTAATGTAAAAGCTGAATGTATATATAAAATATGAATAGAACCTAGGATCTTTATATTATGATACCATTAGGAATTCTTATCACTAGATGGATTTTTTCATTGTTAAAGTGTCAATAACTTGTGAATGTTGAATATCAACTGTAAATATAAAGAAAACTGAAGTATGAAATGCGGAATGTGGTGACAGCATTTATAATACTTAAGAAGCCCATAAAATTAATATATTCAAGATGTACTTCTGGGATACATAAAAGGTTACAGTTTGAAAGAAGGTCAGAAATGACATTATTGATCCCACATCCATAGAAAGTTGTATTGATCTAACACTCTATAGAAAACGCTTGAGTGTGACATTGAGTTCACAAGGGTTTAGTTTTTTTTCTATTTGATAGTAAGTAAAAGAAAATTTGAAATACATATATAAAAAAACATAACCTTGCTGCATAAAAGACTCTCCCCACTGCCCAACCCAGAAAAGTCAAAGACATAAGCGGGCTTTACACGTTGCGACATCGCTACCATTTGCTGGCGATGTCGAGCGCGATAGCACCCGCTCCCGTCGTACGTGCATTATTATGTGATCGCTGCCGTAGTGAACATTATTGCTATGGCAGCGTCACACGCACATACCTGCTCTGTGACGTTGCCCTGGCCGGCGAACCGCCTCCTTTTTAAGGGGGCGGCTCGTGCGACATCACAGCGACGTCACACGGCAGGCGTCCAATAGAAGCGGAGGGGCGGAGATGAGTGGGTACTAACATCCCGCCTACCTCCTTCCTTCCGCATTGCCGGTGGAGGCAGGTAAGGAGATGTTCGTCTTTCCTTCGGTGTCACACATAGTGATGTGTGCTGCTGCAGGAACGAGGAACAACATCACTAATAAACATTAAACAATTTTTTGCAAAATATTTTGACCGTTTTTGCGATCGATTTAGGTCGCACATAAGTGTCACACGCTGCGATCTCATTAATGAAGCCGGATATGTGTCACTAACGACGTGACTCCGACGATAATTCATTAACGATATCGTAGCGTGTAAAGCCCGCTATACTTTTCACCATCTCAGAAGTTGAAGAAAAATCCAACAGAGAAAAAAAAGACTGATTTTTTTCAAAACATTTATTCGAATCAGAGAAAATTTCTATTAATCCCTTCATCACCGGGCATTTTTCCATTTTTTTTCCTCTCCATGAATCTTGCCATATAAGGGCTTGTCTTTTGCGGGATGAGGTGTACTTTTAAATGAAACCATGTATAACAGTCTGCAACCAATCACAGATTCTCATACACAGGGTGGGCAGGAGAAGCAGTGAATATTGATGAACCTTAATTAGTGGGCCTGGAAAAGAGTCTGACTGCAGTGTGATTCTACACTCACTTCCATTAAGCTTCCATTTGTATAAAGTTTGGGGTCAAGCTGGTTACTGAACCCAAATTTTTTTTAGTCCGTGCTGGTTCGGCAAAGTCGAATAGCCATGGGTTCTCACACCAAGAGGGTAACTTTTAGATGGCTTGATTAAAAGTAGTTGTAATGATTTTGTGATTAGCAAACCAGTTGCAGACTACAAAAAAGGGTGTTTTTGTTTTTACTTCTAGTTGAGAGACCATTACTTCTTCAACATTCAAACCGGTAGAGTACACCTGTTTTATCATCTTAATAAAGGAATATGTCATTTTTGGATGGTCTATAAAAAAAGCTATTGCTTCTTCTTTATAGAAAAATGCAAAGCTCTGTATACCCGCTAAAGCCCCATTCACACATCCGTGTCTGCAATACATGTGATGTTCATTTTCACACAAACCAGAGACATGGACACACGTAGACCCATTAAAATCAATTCGTTCCTGCACACGTGCATGATTTCCCATGGACCGTGTGTCCGTATGGAGCATACGTGTGTCCGTGTGCTCCACACGTAGACAAGTCAATTTTTTTCCAGCAGCACGGGTGTGACACGGACCGCACGGATGTGCTCCGTGTTACATCAATGTGACACATACCGGAGAAAAACACGTTTCTGTGAAATAAATGAATTTCTACATTCACCTTCTCCAGCGCTGCTGTCTATGTCACTGCTGTCACTTGTCGACCCCCTCTCATTATGCTCATCACATATTCACTACACTGAGGACCAGAAGCAGCAGCAGCGAGGAGTCAGCAGGGCCGGAGACCGAAAAGGGATCATTTTTAGATCGTTAATACCATTTAAGGAGTCTAAAATGCCTGAAAATGTAGTATTTTGTTAAATGCATTGTTGGTTACCTTTTTCTTTTAGTTTCTTTTTCCCATAGCCAGATAGTTGGAAGTCATTTGGAAATTAAAAAATATCTATTTGCATTACAGAGCTCAAAATATGTTCAATTGACTCCAAGGGAATCTCACAGTTTTCTACACATTTTTTCCAGGCAATTAGAGGCTTTTTAATCATGCGATTTGCTCTAATTTATTCACCGCAAATCTAATTTTTGGAAGAACTTCAGCAAAATTGAATTTCAAAAGATCTGCTCATTTCTATTTATAATAGTGAACAAACAATTTAGTATAGTTTATTGTTCAGCTCTGACTTAGATTTGACTTCTTCTTTATCTATAGTAATTTAAGATAATCATAGCTCATTTACAGAAGAGCTCGGCCCAGCGCTCCTTCCATAAGTTGTATAGTACAAACTTCATATGTTATAAGTCATGCATTGGTTGGTTTACTTTACTTATCTAAATCCAATCTGCCTGTGCATGCAGGCATGAAGCTATAGACAAATTGCCAAATCACTTTCTGATATTCTTGTATATCATTTTACAATGTACTAATGACTTGAAGAGTTTCATTATGCCCGATGTCATCGAAATGACCTCTACTGTAGAAAGGTCATCACTAAGTGATTGTTATTTTTAAATAACTTTGTTTGATCATTCTTTTGTGTCTTACATTGTTGTCAAAATAGATGTAACCCAAAATCCCTTTCAGGCCTCCGACACACATCCGTGCCGCCGGTACGTGTTTGGTACGTTTTTGCACGTACTGGCGGCACGGAGACACGTACACCAATGTTACCCTATGGTAACAGGCGCACACACACGTAAAACCACAACCACGTGTGTCCTTGACACTTGTACGTGTGTGCGTTTTCCACACGCTCAAAATGACCGTTTTTCTCCAGCATCACGCAAGCACAGACCCGCTAAAGTCAATGGGTCCGTGTCTGCACGTATGTGACACGTAGCATGTACGTGTTCTATCCGTACCGTCCGTATGCATTTTTTTGTTTTCTCTGGATGCGATGTCGGTCAATCTTTTTTGTCTGTGGTTGTCAGTCAATCTCCCTCTGTCGGTCGGTCGGTCTCTCCCCTTCTCTCATACTTACCAATCCCTGATCACCAGCGCGGCGCTGCACAGCTGTTAAAAAGCTACGGTGGCTTTTACTATTTTGAAAATGCCAGCTGCTCATTATTCAATCTAGTAATCACTGCTTTCCCTGCCCACCAGCGCCTATGATTGGTTGCAGTTAGTCACACCCCCACGCTGAGTGAGAGCTGTCTCACTGCAACCAATCACAGCCGCCGGTGGGCGTGTCTATATCGTGCAGTAAAATAAATAAATAAATAAATTTAAAAAAAAGACATGCGGTCCCCCCCCCAATTTTGATACCAGCCATGGTAAAGTCACACTGCTGAAGGCTGGTATTCTCAGGATGGTGAGCCCCATGTTATGGGGAGCCCACCACCCTAACAATATCACCCAGCAGCTGCCCAGATTTGCCACATCCATTAGATGCGACAGTCCCGGGACTCTACCCGACTCATCCCGAATTGCCCTGGTGCGGTGGCAATCGAGGTAATAAGGAGTTAATGGCAACAGCCTATAGCTGCCACTAAGTCCTAGGTTAATCATGGCAGGCGTCTCCCCGAGATACCTTCCATGATTAACCTTTCAGTTAAAGTAAATAAACACACACATTCACAAAATCCTTTATTTGGAATAATAAACACAAACACCCTCGTTCACCACTTTACTAAGCCCAAAAAACCCATCCATGTCCGGCATAATCCATGGAGGTCCCACGACGCTCTCAGCTCTGCTTCATTAAGCTGACAAGAGCGGCCACATACAATGACCACTCTCTATCTGCTACAAGCAGCAACTGAAGTGAGCCGCGCGATCACCGGTGACGTCAGTCAGATTACTCGCGACCACCTCTGAATCCTCCAACTGTGACAGCGAGTTGCCCAAGTGACTGACTGAAGTGAGCTGCGTGATCTGCAATGAAGTCACAGGTGAGTTGCGGTGTCGGGTGGCTGACCCAGCTAGCTGCGAGAAACCTGAGTGACGGCAGCGCTAATCACGCCGCTAACTTCAGTGACTCAGGGGATTAGCGGTCACCGGTGAGTCCATCAGCTGCTACCCCCCCACTCTCCTTGCCGCAGCAGGAATGCATGCAGAGCATTGCATGCGGTTGTGCGTGCATGCAGAGCTTTGCGTGCAGGCGTGCGTGCATGCAGAACATTACATGCATGCATGCAGAGCATTGTTTGTGGGTGTGCAAGTATGCAGAGCATTGCATGCGTGCATCCAGAGCATTGCGTGCGGGCATGCGTGCATGCAGAGCATTGTGTGCGGGTGTGTGTGCATGCAGTGCACGGCATGCGGGCATGCATGCATACAGAACATCAGACCCTGGAGGGTGCGTGCATGCAGAACATTACGTGCATGCACACAGAGAATTGCGTGCGGGAATGCAGAGCATTGTGTGCGGGCGTGTGTGCATTCATGGGCAGTTATTTTGCGCCTTTTTTGCCCAACACGCTTCTTGTGACCCTGTTGGCTATTTGCCATGAAATGCTTGATTGTTCGGTGATCACGCTTCAAAAGTTTGGCAATTTCAAGACTGCTGCATCCCTCTGCAAGACATCTCACAATTTTGGACTTAAGAGCCCGTCAAATCTCTCTTATGACCCATTTTGCCAAAAGAAAGGATTTTGCCTAATAATTAAGCACACCTTATATAGGGTGTTGATGTCATTACACCACACCCCTCCTCATTACAGAGATGCACATCACCAGATTTACTTAATTGTTAGTTGGCTCTCAATCCTATACAGCTTCCAGTAGGACAACATGTATAAAAAATATCATGTGATCAAAATACTAATTTGCCTAATAATTCTACACACAGTGTATCGAGACATTTGGTGAGCACCTTGAACCCACATGGGCTTCATAGAAGTGTTTAACGTTGAGTCACGAAACTAAAAAAAATACCACAAATAGTTACTTCAATAACAACAATAAAATATATTCTGCAATGTCTCCTCAGTAGAGATGAGCGAACCGGTCACGGTTCGGCTCGAGTTCGGTTCGCCGAACAGACGTCTCGTTCGAGTTCGGTTTGGCGAACGTTCGACGAACCGAACTCGAACCGCATAGGAAACAATGGCAGGCAGTCACAAACACATAAAAACACCTAGAAAACACCATCAAAGGTGTCCAAAAGGTGATAAACAACTCACAACACAACACAAACACATGGGAAAGTGACAAGGACATATACTCATGCGAAAACAAAAGAGCAGGACAAGGAAAAAGAGAAGGAGACACAGATATAGGCATGGCACACCCTTCTAAAATCATGTAAAACACCGCAAGGTGACTCCAAGCGGAGTCTCCCTTTTTTCCAAAAATTGTGCCACACACACCCACCCCTTCAGTGGCAGCACTTGTGCCCTAGTTGTACACTTCACAGCTAGATTTGCATCAAGCACATTCAAAAATACGCCATACTTAACCGTCCCCAGGATGACACCGGGGTAGGTAGCAAAGTCTTTCCTGATCCCAGCTCTGTGCATCTTGGATCATTTTTAAAAACAATGTAAGCAATGGTTACTCCAAGCGGAGTCTCCCTTTTTTCCAAAAATTGGGCCACACACACACCCATCACTTCAGTGGCAGCACTTGTGCCCCAGTTGTACACTTCACAGCTAGATTTGCATCAAGCACATTCAAAAATACGCCATACTTAACTGTCCCCAGGATGACACCGGGGTAGGTAGCAAAGTCTTTCCTAATCCCAGCGCTGTGCATCTTGGATCATTTTTAAAAACAATGTAAGCAAGGGTTACTCCAAGCGGAGTCTCCCTTTTTTCCAAAAATTGGGCCACACACACACCCACCACTTCAGTGGCAGCACTTGTGCCCCAGTTGTACACTTCACAGCTAGATTTGCATCAAGCACATTCAAAAATACGCCATACTTAACCGTCCCCAGGATGACACCGGGGTAGGTAGCAAAGTCTTTCCTGATCCCAGCGCTGTGCATATTATATCATTTTTAAAAACACAGCAAGGGTTACTCCAAGAAGAGTCTCCCTTTTTTCCAAAAATTGGGCCACACAGACACCCCATCAGTGGCAGCACTTGTGCCCTAGTTGTACACTTCACAGCTAGATTTGCATCAAGCACATTCAAAATACACAAGCATTTACTTTCCCCACGATGACACAGGGGTAGTAAATTCCTTGTGGATCCATGACTTGTTCATTTTGATGAACGTTAGTCTGTCCACATTGTCACTGGACAGACGCGTGCGCTTATCTGTCAGCACACACCCAGCAGCACTGAAGACACGTTCAGAGACAACGCTGGCAGCTGGACACGACAAAATC
Organism: Anomaloglossus baeobatrachus; assembly: GCF_048569485.1. NCBI lineage: Eukaryota > Metazoa > Chordata > Amphibia > Anura > Aromobatidae > Anomaloglossus > Anomaloglossus baeobatrachus. Next base: position 57,417,830 of record NC_134354.1, read on the forward strand.
TCCAAGGCGTAAGTGGAGAGCTCTGGGCATTTTTAAAGATTTGAAGCCCAAAATGAGCAAGGCTCCATTTGCAAAGTCATGGCATCGATGTTCATTTGGAGATACTCCTGTATCATCCTCTCCAGCCGTTGACTATGTGTCAGACTTGTTGTCTCTGGTGGCCTTGCAAAGGAGGGTCTAAAAAAATTCTGAAAAGATTCAATAAAATTGCTGTTACCAGCACCAGATACGGTGCTACTGTTACGGGTAGACTGTTGAAGATGACAAGACTGTCCCATGTTTGTCAAGTTACAACTGGGAGATTCACTCCCTGCACCTGCACGGTTGTTTAGTGGAAAAGCCGAGCTAAGATCGAGTAACAGCTTTTGCTGATACTCCTGCATACGTGCGTCCCTTTCTATGGCTGGAATTATGTCACAAAATTTGGACTTGTACCGGGGATCTAATAGTGTGGCAAGCCAGTAGTCATCATCACTTCTAATTTTGACAATACGAGGGTCATGTTGGAGGTAGTGCAGCAAGAAGGCACTCATGTGTCTTGCGCAGCCATGCGGACCAAGTCCACGCAGTGTTTGTGGCATAGAGGTGCTAACCGTTCTTTCTTCCTCTGACATCTCCCCCCAACCTCTTTCAACTGAAATTTGACCAAGGTCTCCCTCATCCGCTGAGTCTTCCATGTCCATGGACAGTTCGTCCTCCATTTCTTTATGTTCTCCTGCACCTTCCCCAACATTTTGTCTGCTACCATGCACCCTTGTTGAACCCTGTCCCCCATGGTCCCATGCCTGCCGCGTTGGTGATGACGAACGTCTGGACCTTGGTGATGTTGTTGTGTCTTGCGCATATGAATCCTCCTGTATTTCCTCCCCTTCCTGTTGTCCTACCCCCTGACTCCGAATAGTGTTTAGCGTGTGCTCCAGCATGTAAATGACTGGAATTGTCATGCTGATAATGGTATTGTCAGCGCTAAACATATTCGTCGCCATGTCGAAACTGTGCAGAAGGGTGCATAGATCCTTGATCTGAGACCACTCCATCAGGGTGATCTGCTCCACCTCTGCATCTCGTTGGCCCAGGCTATACGTCATGACGTATTGCATCAAGGCTCAGCGGTGCTGCCACAGTCGCTGTAACATGTGGAGAGTCGAATTCCAGCGTGTCGCCACATCGCATTTCAGGCGATGAACCGGCAGGTCGAAAGACTTCTGGAGCAATGCAAGTCGCTCAGCAGTGGTGGTTGAACGGCGGAAGTGAGCAGACAGTTTTCGTGCCCTGTTCAGAAGGCCATCTAGGCGGGGATAGTGTGTTAAAAATTTCTGGACAACAAGGTTCAACACGTGAGCCATACAAAGCACGTGTGTCACCTTGCCCAGGCGAAGGGCCACAACCAAGTTTGCAGTATTGTCGCACACGGCCTTACCAGGCTGCAGGTTGAGTGGAGACAACCATTTATTAAACTCAGTCTCCAGAGCTGCCCACAACTCATCCGCTGTGTGACTCCTATTTCCAAAACATGTCAAGCTAAAGACTTCCTGATGCCGTTGCGCTCTGCTGCCAGCATAGTAATGAAGGGTGCGTGATTCCTTCTGCGCAGTGAGAATGCTGGTGGCCTGACCAGGCAGGCTTGGGTCGGAGGTGGAGGACCCAGATGAGGTGGAGGAGGCAGAAGCAGTGGCGGAACTTGGACAGACAGAGGATTGACACACAAGTCGTGGGGATGGCAAGACTTGTGCAGCAGACCCTTCACCATCTATCACCATAGTTACCCAGTGCCCAGTCAGCAACATGTAACGTCCCTGTCCATGCTTACTGGTCCAAGTATCGGTAGTGAAATGCACCCGTTCACACACAGAGTTTCTCAAGGAAGCGGTGATGTTGTGTGCGACATGCTGGTGTAGCGCTGCACACCTTTCTTAGAGAAGTAGTGGCGACTGGGCATCTGGTACTGGGGAACAGCGACAGACATAAGGTCTCTAAAATCCTGTGTGTCCACCAGGCGGAAAAGCAGCATTTCGGTAGCCAAGAGCTTACAGAGGGATAAAGTCAACCTTTTAGCTTTGTCATGGGTCACAGGAAATGGCCTTTTATTTGTCCACATCTGAGGGACAGAGATCTGGCTGCTGTGTGTAGACGGTGTTGAGTAGGGTGTCCCTGAAAAAATGCAGGTTTGTGAGGAAAGAGCAGGCGTAGACATGATGTTGCCTTCATCCAACGTTGGTGCTATCGATGTCTGAGAGAGCTGTACACACGCACTTGTTTCCCCTTCCAAACCAACTGACGACCTACCAAGCAAACTGCCTGTTGCGGTTACAGTGGTGGAAGTTGTGCGTGGAAAACCATGTGTGACAGCTGTCCCCACAGTTCTAGAAGATGAAGAGCGCGCGGATGCACTGGAAGGGGCAGGCGGTGGATGGTTCACTCCGCTAGGCCGCATTGCAGCACGGTGAGCTTCCCACTGGGACATATGATATTTATTCATTTGATGATTCATGGAAGAAGTTGTCAAACTGCTGTGGTTTTGCCCTCTACTAACAGAATTCCGACAAATTTTACAGATCACATAATTTGGGCGATCTTTTGCTATGTCAAAAAAGGACCAGGCTAGGCAAGGCTTAGAGGCCATGCGACCTGCTGATCCACGCCGACTAGTGCTCAGAGGCACAGTGATTGGCTGAGGATGCAGTTATAGACGTGCTACCAGTACTCCGACTCTGTCCAGGAAGGCGCAAGGTAACTTCGTCGTCAGTTGCATCCTCCTCCACCGTCTCTGTTGACCTCCTCGAGAGCCTGACTGTGGGTTGACAGTAGGTGGGATCTAGAACTTCCTCATCAATTGTTGTGTTTGCACTCCCCTCACCCTCAGACCGAGCCTCTTCTTGCCCTGACCGAATATTTAAGTTGTCATCCAAATCTGGTATCTGCGTCTCATCGTCATCAGTATGTTCCTCATTGTCTATTACAACAGGTGTTTCAGTTTGTGAATAAGGGTCAACATTATGCTCAGAAACTTGGTCATCACGGCCTGAATCTGAGTCACAAAGGTTCTGGGCATCACTGCAGACTATTTCCTGGTCTGTACTCACTGTAGCTTGGGAGCAGACCTCTGATTCCCAGGCTATAGTGTGACTGAACAGCTCTGCAGACTCAGCCATCTCAGTTCCACCATACTGTGCAGGGCGGATGGAGACTGCAGATCTGGGAGAAAGCAAGTGTGATTGAGATGACAACTCAGAGGACTGGTGTTTTTTGGATGCGGTAGTTGAGGTGGAGGAGAGGGCACTTGTTGGACCACTTGAGATCCATTCAAGCATTTTCTTTTTTTGGCCATCATCTACCTTTGTTCCAGTTGTTCCTGTCCGTAAAAAACGGAGCACATCGGATTGTCCACGGTAAGTAGTAGACATCTTACTTTTGCTGGAAGATGGTCTATCTTCAGCAGATGTTAATGGAGCTTTGCCACATTCCCCACGGACAAACCCTTTTTTTTCTTTTTCCAACACGCCTCTTCCCCTTTCCACCAGCATCTGTCATTTTGCCACTCATTTTGATTGCGACAAGATTGTGCACTTAAAATGTGGTAGTAAAAATTGAGAGGTGGTGTAGATTGCAGTGGTGGTCTATCTTTACTAACATCAGAATAAACAACAATAACTATCCCTGACAATGCAACTATGGCCCTTAAACTGGCAGCATAGATTGCTAGTATAATGGCTTAGTAACAATGAGTTTAAGCGTGCAATGCAGAGGTGCTGCACATAGGTTTGCACCAGTGGGACACTAATGGAAGTCCAACAGACACTTTTAGGATGCCACTAAGTTTACTCAGTGTTTGCTAGTATAATGGCTTAGTAACAATTAGTTTAAGTGTGCAATGCAGAGGTGCTGCACATAGGTTTGCACCAGTGGGACACTAATGGAAGTCCAACAGCCACATTTAGGATGCCACTAAGTTTACTCAATGTTTGCTAGTATAATAGCTTAGTAACAATGAGTTTGAGTGTGCAATGCAGAGGTGCTGCACATAGGTTTGCACCAGTGGGATACTAATGGAAGTCCAACAGCCACTTTTAGGATGCCACTAAGTTTACTCAGTGTTTGCTAGTATAATGGCTTAGTAACAATGAGTTTGAGTGTGCAATGCAGTGGTGCTGCAAATAGTTTTGCACCAGTGGGACACTAATGGAAGTCCAACAGCCACTTTTAGGATGCCACTAAGTTTACTCAGTGTTTGCTAGTATAATGGCTTAGTAACAATGAGTTTGAGTGTGCAAAGGGCAGGAGGGTACAGTGGCAGGGTTGTGGGTCTGGGTAGAGGAAAGGAAGCCTCCCTTTCTATCCCTCCTAATGGGGAAATGCAGCAAGGAAATTCCTGACCTTAGCTACACAGACGCTGTCATCTTTTCTGTAGCTGTTAAAATCTGTTTTCACGGACCTGACTGTCACCTATGGCTCTGAGCCTGCCGGTATTAGCCCTTACAAGGACTAATAGAAACTTCTATCCCTATTCTGTATAGCGCTGTGTATAGAGCGTACACAGCAGTATCGGAGACAGGAGCTACGCTAGCGGTGACTGACACCAAGACGCAGAAGGCAGATAATGGCGTGATGGAGGAAAATGTCCATTTTTATAATGCATGGACATGTGACATGGACATCCTATCACACATGCCGTTGCTTCTCTGGCTAAAAGTTCACTTAGCTGTGTGAGTGTCTGGGATTGGCTGACATGCTGGCCCGCCCCACTACACGCGCGCGCTTAGGGAAGGAAGACATGGGAAAAAAAATAAAAAATGCCGATTGCCATTATCCAAACAGCAGTGATCTGAATGCGCTGTTCCCGCACACTATACGCTGAAATTTCATAATAGTCTGAGTCACAGAGTGACTTACACTATTACAGCGGAAAGCTAGCTAGTAATTAGCTTGTCTTTTTGCTGCTACAACCGTTCTCGAACGTATCTAGAACTATCGAGCTTTAGCAAAAAGCTCGAGTTCTAGTTCGATCTAGAACAGCCCCCAAAATCACTCGAGCCGCGAACTGGAGAACCTCGAACTGCGCACCGCGCTCAACTCTACTCCTCAGTGCACTGATACCACATATGTGGTGGAAATATACATTTTTGGGCCCATGACAGGGGTGGGAAGGGAAGGAGCGCCATTTGAATTTTAGAGCGCACAATTGTCTGTAATAGATAGCTGACGCCATGTTGTGTTTGGTGAGCCATCCATGTGAGGTCTTGTTTTTGCGGGACAAGTTGACATTTTTATTGGTAACATTTTCAGGCATATAACATTTTTGGAGTTTTTCGATTCTCAGTTTTTGTAGGTAGAATAATATGAAACAAGAATTCAGAAATTGTTTTTTGCAATTTCTTTTTTATGCCATTCACTGTTTGGTAAATGTAACAACACTGGTTTATCCATTGGCTCAGTATGGTTACAGTGATGCTACATTTATATAATTTTTTTATGTTTTGCCGCTTTTTCACAATAAAAACAATTTTTTAGAAAAAAATAATTTAATAATTTTTGAAGGCATTGCTGTATTCTCAGAGCTATGAATTTTTTATTTTCCTATGAATGAGCTGTATTGCAGCTTGTTTTTTGCAGGATAAGATGCAGTTTTCAGGAATACCATTTTTGTTTATGTTCCTGTGGCGCCCTGGACTAGCCAGGTAGCCACAGACAAAACACACACACACACCCTCCCCCGGATAGTACACCAGTCAGACACAAAACCCTTGTTGCCTCCCTCCAGGGTCTGATGTCCACACCAGGTGGGGCGGAGCCAGGTGGTTGGCCCCACCCACTGAGGAGTTCACAGGCCTGGAGGCGGGAAAAGGTAGTCAGATCAGTTTAGGAGGTGAAAGTGAGAGGAGTGAAACGTCTGCATGTGACTGGGTGGGAGCCCAGGCACTGACAGCAAGGTTGGCGGACGGTGGTGGCCGTCTGCAGGAGTGGTGGATCAACGCGGAACCGTAGGACCGGGGTCGGGCGGTGGCCCGCCGGAGCCGAAACTTGGAGCGAAGTGAAGCTAGCACACACAGGCGCATGGAAAGGCAGCCACCATCACCTGTCCAGGGAGAGACACTGCAGCCGGCTGCGGGACCTGTCCATCCAGCCGTTTGGTTTACCGGAGACTTTGGGCATTTGTTGCTGAGTGAGTACACCAGTGCCATCCGGCACCGCGCCGCGCTGTCCCTGCAACCCTGCACCTCACCAACCCTGCCTCCCCATCACACCACCGGGTCCCGGGACCATCAACATCCCAGCTGCTCCCCACCATCGCTCCCGGGATCCCCGTCACCAGCAGCGGTGGTGCCCATCTTCACCACAACCCATGGGTGACGTCACGGACTAAATCCCCAAACAAACCACCCCTTTCCACTCACGGGCGAGGAGCGCCGCTCGAGTCCCTGGATCCGGCCCACCGCTCGAGCCACCGAGCACAGCAGCAGCGCCGGACCCGAGCGTTAGCGAGCGCAGCGCCAAGCCGCCTGCGACAACTTGGCGTCACGAACAGAAACCTACCAATCTACCTACCGGTAGAAGTGCGCCTTGCAGTCCTCGCCGGTGGCGTCCGACAGAAACATTTTGAATTCCGCCATCTTGGGCACGAAGATTTTCCCACTCGATCGTCTCCTCTGAGCAGAGGAGGCGCAAAAAGCAAAGCTCCGCCCCTGAAGAGGAAGTGCCGAGAGAGTACCGAGGGGGGACGAGAGAAGATGTCCGTGTCTGGCGGAGGAGCGCTGGCCGCAGGAGCGGCCGTCTTTAACGGCCGCGCATGTAATTAGCACCGGGACTCCAGGACTCTGCCGGAATACGTTCCTGACCCAGCAGCAAGATGTGCCAGGAGCTCCAGGCTACGGTCCACTCCATGATGGTGGAGTGGACATCGGAGAAGAAGGGCCTGGCTGAAACTGTGTGGGCATGCGAAGTGGAGGTGGTTTCCGAGGAGCCGGTAAGCGACCCACGCCCCTATGTCCCCAAGGGACAGTGGGTCATGATCCCCTCCTGACCACCGACCGTTGAATATGTTGGCTCTGCACAAAGCCGAGCAGAAGCCAATGTATATTTACCATCGGAGGTCCTGAAGTGGTTAAGTTTGCATGTACATACTTAACAAATACACAGAGGAATAAATAAAATATCCTTATAAACACATACATATATAGGGTATGGTACCATTTGCGTATGACTCGCACGAGTCTCGCATCAGTATCAACTGGCATAGCGCAAACTATTCTGACAGGAGTGGTCAGCTGCATGTATTTCCATGCAGCTGCACGCTCATGTCCGTAGAGCGTCAGGCCATGCCGGGTAATACTGATGCGAGACTCGTTCGAGTCATTCGCAAGAGGAACTCCAACCATACATTAACAATTTTGCACTTGTTCAGATGACGAAACAATTTTTTTCTTAATTCATTCATAGTTGAAAGAGCCATAACTTTTGCTGTTTATATAGACATCACTGTAGGAGGTTTTATTTTTCTGTGATGATTTGTCTGTTTCTAAGTGCCATTTTACCAAACACATATGTAAGATGTCAGTTGGTATTAACTTTTTAATCTAGTTTTTAAATGAAAATAATAGACAATCCCGTCATGTTTTTACATTATTTACAGTTCAATAAAAATAAATTGTTCAATATACTGTATGAGCTCTTACAATTATAGTAATACCAAATATTTCAGTGTTTCTGATATTTAGCTAATTTATTAAAAAACTTATATGAAATAGTTTATTTATTGTAGATTTTTATGTTTAATAATTTTGAAAAAAAAATTGCTTCAGTTTTATTTAATCTCTAATATACACGTATATATAAATTCACTGGTATATAGAGCTGCTAGTGATGGGTGAACCCGAACTGTAAAGTTCGAGGTCCGTACCGAACGCATAGTGTTTGTGCATACGATCCTGAACACAAGCTTTCCTGGGAAGCGTCTGCGTCCGATCATTGCTGTGCCCCTGTATAACCACCACTGACCAAAGGACCTGCCATGATGTCATAGCCATGTAAACCAGTCTGGTGTGAATGTTGTACTGACATTGGCTTACACACTGGTCACATGGCTATGACGTCATGGGAGGTCCTGTATTCACTGCAATGCTCATCACTCGGCAGTCTTGAGCTGTTTTTAGCCGTGTTCACGTTGATATCAGGGTTCAACCAAGTACATGTCCACTATACGAGTCTTGTGTCGCGGGCGGAGGAGGGGACACTGCGCTCTCCCACTGCTTGGGTCCGGCCGCCGCTGCTGCTGCGGCTGCTGCTGCTCGGTGGTGGCTCGAGCGGTGGGCCGGATCCCGGGGACTCGAGCGGCGCTCCTCGCCTGTGAGTGAAAAGGGGATTTGGGATTGATTGTGGGGATTTATTGTCCGTGACACCACCCACGGCTGTGGTGATAATGGTGACACCACCGCTGCTCTGGACGGGGATCCTGGGAGCGGTGACAGGGAGCAGCTTTGTTGTTAGTTCTCCCCTCCGTGGGTAGGGGGTTGGTTGTCCCGGGGCCCGGTGATGGGGTAGGGATGGATGGCAGGCAGGTTACGGGGCCTGGCGAGGTGCAGGGTCTTAGGGGCAGTGCTGTGCCGCACGGCACGGTGGTACTCACTCAGCCTAATGATGAAGACACAGTTCTCGGTAAAACACTCGGCTTGATGGACGGGTCCCACAGACGGCTGCGGTGTTGTTTCTCCCGGCAGGTTGATGGTGACTGCCTTTCCCTGCACCTAAGTACGGTTGATGGTTCCGATGGATTCCCACCAGTAACCCGCTGGAGGAGCCCCTCTTTGCCCGCAGGCTCTGGCCCTGAGAAACAGTTGCCTTGGCGGTGGCGGTGTCTCCCTCTGTTGGTTGGACTGTTGCCTTCTGTCGGGACTTGACTGTTTGGAAACCAAGGAGGTCCCCTTCACTAACGGATTCGGCAAATTCACGGTGACTCCTAGCCTTGCCGGGGTCCGAAAAGCCCCTGCCAGATGGTGCTGGCTTCTCTTTGTGTACCGGTCCGGTACCGCCGGGCCACCGCCCGTCCACGGTCCTTACGGTAACTCGGATAGGCCACTCCTGCAGATGGTCACCACCGTCTGCCAACCTTGCTGTTCTGCCCGGGCAACACACCAGGACGCTGTCAGTCAGTTGATCAACTACCACACTTTCCTCCTTCCACCTTCACTGTCAAAACTAGACTGTCTGTTTTCCCGCCTCCAGGACTGTGAACTCCTCGGTGGGTGGGACCAACTGCCTGGCCCACCCCCTGGTGTGATCATCAGCCCCTGAAGGAAGGCAACAAGGGTTTTGTGTCTGACTTCGGTGTGCCTGCTAGGAGTGTGGGGTGTGTTGATGTTGTTCTCTGTGGCCCCTGGCTTGTCCAGGGCGCCACACTTGCATCACATCATCCGACACATAGCACACTCTCCCGACAAGAGCGGGTTGGCTGCATGTATTTCCATGCAGCTGAGGCGCTCCTGTCAGGAGAATGTCAGGCCATGCGGGGTGATGCAATATGAGACATGCATGAGTCATACGCAAGTAGAATTATACCCTCAGTGTCAGCCTGCTTCTCTCTCTGTAGAGACGCTTTCTGCCATGCCAATCTGCCCTTTCATGCTGCCCTTCAGTCTGCCTAGCCACTTTGTCCTATCACTCAGCTCTGTCACTTGCCCCTCTTAATCTGCTATGCCCTTACACTCTGCCCCGTCAATTAGCCCCATCACTCTGCCCTTTCACTCTGTCCTATCCCTCTGCTCTGCCACTCGATCCTGCCAATCTGTCCTATCACTCTGTTCTGCCACTCTTCCTTCTCACTCTGCACTGCCACTCTGCTATGCCCTGCCATTCTGTTCTGTCACTCTGCCCTGTCTTTCTGCCATGACTCTCTGCCCTGACACTCAGCTGTGTCACTCTGCCCTCCCATTCTGCCCTGTCACTCTGTCCTTCCACTGTCCTGTCATTCTGCCCTGCCACTGTGCACAGTTTCTCTGCCCTGCCAGTCTGTTTTGCCCTGCCACTCTGACCTGCCACTCTGCCCTGTCATTCTGCCCCATAACTCTGCCCTGCCACTCTGTTCTGCCCTACCACTCTGCCCTGTCACTTCGCCCTGCCACTCAGCCCTGTCACTCTGTGTTGCCTTTTTGCCCGCCCTGTCACACTGCCTTCCACTCCACCCTGCCAATTTGCCCTATCACTCTGTTGTATCATTTTATCCTGTCACATTGCAGTTTTACTCTGCCCTGCCATTCTAAACTGTCACTTCTGACAGTCTGCCCTGTCACTCTGCTCTGTCCTATCACTTTGCTACTCTGCCTTACTAATCTGCCCCATCACTCTGCCTTGCCCCTATGCCCTGTACTGCCGATCTGCCATGCTAATCTGCTCTGCACTGTAACTCTGTTGTTTCTCTGTTCCCTGCCACTCAGTCCTATAACTGTTCTTTGACACTCTTCCCTCTCACTCTGATCTGCCACTCTGTCCTTTCACTTTTGCCCTACCAATCTGCCTTGCCACTGTGTACTGTCGTTATGTCCTTCCATTCTCTTTTGCTCTGCCACTCTGTCCTAACACTCTGTCCTTTCAATCTGCCCTGTCACTCTGCACAGCCACTCTGCCCTGTCATTCTGCCCTCCTTTCTGCTCTGCCAATCTGTCATATTACTCTGCCTTTTCACTCTGCCCTTCTATTCTGCCCTGTCACTCTGATTTGACACTCTGCCATGTAAATCTGCTCTGGCCTGTCACTCTGCAATTCACTCCACCCTGCCACTATGTGTTTCAATCTGCGAAGTCACTCTACCACTCTACCGTACCACTCAGTCCAGTCACTCTGCCCTGTCACTCTGCTCTACCCTGCCTTTTTGCCTTTTACTCTGCCCTGTCACTCTGCTCTACCCTGCCTTTTTGCCTTTTACTCTGCTCTGTCGCTCTGCTCTGCACTCTAACACTGCCATGTCACTGTGCACTCTACTCTGCCCTGCCATTCTGACCTACCACTTAAGCTAACTCTTTTACTTAGTTTTTACAGGTCTTGATAACTGGTATGAAATAATCCTTTGGGACTGCCGTGGCAGCAGTTCAGACAAGATTTCTGATTTCATAGTTGTGTTAAAACAACATGGACTTAAAAGTTTAGGAGGATATATAAGGAATATAGATATTAAAAAAAGTTATTTTGAAGGTATAGCACATGTATATTTTGGGTCAAAAATAAAGATCAGTCATCTGGAATATTATGAAATAGATTGAAATCTGTAATGTTTGCTAATTTTGTGGAATTCTATCATTATTCTCACGGTGTCCGTGCCTAAAATAAATTATGCACAGCTTTGCAAACAGCCAAACTCTCCCTTTGCTCTGTTAAATGGTATTACAACCTATGACAAATCTAATCTCTCGGCTGTCAGCTTAGATTTATTTCACTTATGAAATTCAAGTGTCCAGACCTATTTACTGTACATATATCATATTGTGTTTGCAATTTACAATCTGCTGAAGTTATGAATCAGAAAATCTCCGGTGTAAGGAAAGCCATTCTAGTTTGATATTTTTTCCTTTTTTGTAATGATTCCATTTCGACCAGGAAATCTTTAGTTGTATAGAGGACTCTGAACTGTGTCTATTAAATAAGGAATATTTCTTGCCTCAGGTTCCTTATTGTAATTGCTATTGTAGATTTTCTTTCCATGTCATCCATTCGTGTTTTTTACAGCTTTTTTTCCGGTCTGGAAAGCTAACGACTGGACAGTATTTACCATTGCTTCTATAGCGTGTTTGATTAATATCCAATGACCCTCCATTTATTTCTGTGATTTATATATCTGAACAGAGTAAATGTGATGGTAAATGAACTTTCCATTGTTCAAACATTTCAGCTGCTCAGATATGGATTGTGCTTATATGATATGAGTACTTTGTATATATATATATATATATATATATATATATTTATATATACAGTACAGAGCAAAAGTTTGGACACACCTTCTCATCTCTAGAACAACTATTAAAAGGAGACTTTATGCAGCAGGCCTTCATGGTAAAATAGCTGCTAGGAAACCACTGCTAAGGACAGTCAACAAGCAGAAGAGACTTGTTTGGGCTAAAGAACACAAGGAATGGACATTAGACCAGTGGAAATCTGTGCCTTGGTTTGATGAGTCCAAATTTGAGATCTTTGGGGCCAACCACCGCGTCTTTGTGGAAAAGGTGAACAGATGGACTCTACATGCCTGGTTTCCACCGTGAAACATGGAGAAGGAGGTGCGATGGTTTGGAGTTGCTTTGCTGCTGACACTGTTGGGGATTTATTCAAAATTTAAGGCATACAGAACCAGCATGGCTACCACAGCATCTTGCAGCGGTGTGCTATTCCATCCGGTTTGCGTTTAGTTGGACCATAATTTATTTTTCAACAGGACATTGACCCCAAACACACCTCCAGGCTGTGTAAGGGCTATTTGACTAAGAAGGAGAGTGATGGGGTGCTACGCCAGATGACCTGATCTCCACAGTCACCAGACCTGACCCCAATCGAGATGGTTTGGGGTGAGCTGGACCGCAGAGTGAAGGCAAAAGGGGCCAACAAGTACTAAGCATCTCTGGGAACTCCTTCAAGACTGTTGGAAGACTATTAAAGCTCATGAAGCAAATGCCAAGAGTGTGCAAAGCAGTAATGAAAGCAAAAGGTGGCTACTTTGAAGAACCTAGAATATAAGACATATTTTCAGTTTTTTCACACTTTTTTAAGTATTGCATTCCACATGTTTTAATTCATAGCTTTGATGCCTTCAATGTGAATCTACAATTTTTAGAGTCATGAAAATAAAGAAAACTCTTTGAATGAGGAGGTGTGTCCAAACTTTTGGTCTGTACTGTGTATATATATATATATATATATATATATATATATATATATATATATATATATATATATAGTATATATTACAGTGCCTTGTGAAAGTATTTTGCTCCATTGAACATTTCAACCTTTACCCACATTTCAGGCTTCCAACATAAAGATAAACATTTTAATGTTGTGTTCAAGAATCAACAACTACTGGGACACAATTGTGAAGTTGAATGAAATTTATTGCTTATTTTAAACTTTTTAAAAAAATTAAATAACTGAAAAGTGGGGCGTGCAATATTATTCGTCCCCTTTACTTTCAGTGCAGCAAACTCACTCCAGAAGTTCATTGAGGATCTCTGAATGATCTATTGTTGTCCTAAATGAGTGATGATGATAAATAAAAGCTACCTGTGTGTAATCAAGTCTCCGTATAAATGCACCTGCTCTGTGATAGTCTCAGTGTTCAGTTTAAAGCACAGCGAGCATCATGAAGACCAAGGAACACAACAGGCAGGTCAGTGATACTGTTGTGGAGAAGTTTAAAGCCGGATTTGGTTACAAAAAGATTTCCAAAACTTTAATCATCCCCAGGAAGACACTGTGCAAGTGTTCAAATTGAAATGGAAAATGGAAAATCTAGGAAGACCTAGCTGTTTCATCTCAAACAAGGAGAAGACTGATCAGAGATGCAGCCAAGAGGCCCATCATCACTTTGGATGAACTGTAGAGATCTACAGCTGAGGTGGGAGAGTCTGTCCATAGGACAACAATCAGTCGTACACTGCACAAATCTGGCCTTTATGGAAGAGTGGCAAGAAGAAAGTAATTTCTCAAAGATATTCATAAAAAGTCTCATTTAAGGTTTGCCACAATCCATCTGGGAGACACATCAAACATGGAAGAAGATGCTCTGGTCAGATGAAACCAAAATCAAACTTTTTGGGCACAAAGCCAAACGATATGTTTGGTGTAAAAGCAACAGCTCACCCTGAACACACCATTCCCACTGTCAAACATAGGGGTATGAGCATCATGGTTTGGGCCTGCTTTTCTTCAGCAGGGACAGGGAAGATAATTAAAATTGATGGGAACATGGATGGAGCCAAATACAGGACCATTCTTGAAGAAAATCTGTTGGAGTCTGCAAAAGACTGGGACGGAGATTTGTCTTCCAACAAGACAATGATGCCAAACATAAAGCAAAATCTATAATGGAATGGTTCACAAATAAACGTATCCCGGTGTTAGAATGGCCAAGTTACAGTCCAGACCTGAATCCAATCGAGAATCTGTGGAAAGAGCTGAAAATTGCTGTTCACAAACGCTCTCCATCCAACCTCACTCAGTTCCAGCTATTTGCAAAGGAAGAATGGGCAACAATTTCAGTCTCTCGATGTGCAAAACCCGAAGCAACTTGCAGCTGTAATCACAGCAAAAGGTGGCGCTACAAAGTATTAACTTAAAGGGGACAAATAATATTGCACGCCCCAATTTTCAGTTATTTTTTTTTTTTAAAAAGTTTAAAATAAGCAATAAATTTTGTTCAACTTCACAATTGTGTAACACTTGTTGTTGATTCTTCCCCATAACACTTAAATGTTTATCTTTATGTCATGTGGGAAAAGGTTGAAAAATTCAAGGGACCCGAATACTTTCGCAAGTCACTGTACATAGGACTCCTAGTGATGGGTGAGCACTGAAATGCTTGAGTGCTCGGTACTTGAATCGAGCAGGTTGGACACTCGGATGGGCTCAATTTTGTGTAGAAATCAATGAGAAACTCAAACATTTTTCTGTAAGCCACAAACCGGAGATCAATGACGGGATCTCTCTATCTCACTCCCTCCTCCTGTTACGGGCTTCCGGAAAAACGAAAGAGACACAGTATGCCAGTAGGGAATATTAATATATCAAGCATATTGAGCACCCTCACAAAATCGAGTACTGGGTGTCTCGAGCAACCTGATACTCCATCGAGTATCAAGCAGTACCGAGCATGCTCGCTCATCACTAATGACTAAATTATTCTAAAACCAGGGGTGTGATAGAATTGTGCATTATTTTGATCTATTGAACTGCTAAGGGCTAATTTACTGTTCTTGTAAAGGGGCCTTATTCTCTTTGTGTTCGCCTGTGTTTAAATCGATTTGTCTAATGCTAATAATTCATTAAAATGCATCATATTTATTTTTGCCTTTCAAGGTTTTGATAAAAAAAAAACCTTTTTTTTTGGAACAGCAACACACTTGTTCTTGGGCTGCTTTTAGTGTTGCATGTTGTGAGTCCAAACAGCCAGGTGTAATGAGACACTACATCAGTAGGTGTCGCCAGACACACTAGTGGAGAATATCTGCAGGGGTTGTACACTAGATGTCGCTAGACACACTAGTGAGGGATAGTTGAACAAGCCAGGAGACAGAAGTCAAGAGGTAATGTCAGTGACAGAGGGAGAAAGACAAGCCAAAGTCTATGAGAGGTGAGGCTATGTAAAAGAGAAAGTCATATCAAGAAACAAGAAGAAAGTGGAGGAGTCAGGGGACGATCCAAGGTCAGGAAGCCAAGAGGACAAGTCGGGTACACAGGAGCGAGAGGAGCTGAAGTCAGGAAACTAGCCAAAGGTCAGGAAGACAGGGAGTCAGGTCAGAGTAGGGGAGGAGATTGGATGATGTATAAGGAACTAGGTAGTGGGATAGGATCAGGTCAGTCACTTACGGGAACCAGAGACATATACTGCCCAACAGGAACTATCACTGGTGGCTTTCTGGGTGAAAAACAACCCAGATAAAGCAGAGCAATGACCCAGAGCGAGGCTCCAATGGACAGGCCCCTCCCACACAACACAGGAATAGACCGGGAACCAGAGAAAAATATGAGGCCCAGCATAGACTCTGCAGGATAACAGAGCAACGCTAACCAGAATCATGACACATGTCTTCACCATTGAAGTAAATTAATCTGATCTATAATGCCACACAAAATCTGTGGGCAAGTGTGGTGTCTAAAGATGGCAACCATATTTGCTTAATCCTGTACAACCGTTTTAATGTTTTCCTTTATTTGGCACCTGGTAGAATATAGCATTTGTTAATGCCACACTCATCAATATTAGAACCTTAGCCATTGCCATGTATTGACATCTGTCAATCACAGCCATCAGAGCTCGTTGTGCTTGGCGTATTAAGTGTATATGTATGTTGAATAGCAGTAAAATGTTAAAAACAAAACCCATATCAAATACATACTGCCATTTATGATGACTAAAAAGGAATTAAACTCATACATTACAAAAAGAGTGCTTGGAAATCAGTACATTTTAAAGGATTCAAAGTGTTCTCTAGCTCATATGTGAGATTCCATTTCTTTTTCTCATTATGATCCTTGTTTTTTTGTGATGGCGGTTATATTTGTTTAAATCATGGCTATGCTGGCAGTTTTGTGGGATTGGCCAGTGTGACAAAATTAGTTGACAAATTTGAATTTGTTTCTCATTGTCAACCAACATATTTGGTCCCCGTATTAAATGCATTACAGTGACAGTTTTAATATAATTTACTGACAAGTTATTTCATAATTAGAGATGAGCGATGTTCGAGGTTCGCCAATTTCATGTTCGAGTGATTTTGGGGGGTGTTCGAGCTCGAGCTCGAACTCGAACTTTTTGCTTAAAGCTCGACAGTTTGAGTTACGTTCGAGAACGGTTCGATCACCAAAAGCGTGGCTTTCACAGCTACAGTGTGCAGGGAGCCATCGCTGGCAGCCTGCGGTAAGTTGGTAACCAAGGTAAATATCGGGTATCCAAGCAAAGCGCTTTGCTTAGTAACCCGATATTTACCTTGGCTATGTGTGCAGGAAGCCGACACTTCCCCGCTCGGCTCCTCCCCTCCTGCACTCGGCATGTACACACTCACACTCACCTGTCCCCAGCCATGCAGTCTCCGGCACTGACGTCCTCAGCGCCACATGGCCCTGCTTGGCTCTACCCACCCTACACTCCACCATCCGCACACATGGACCCGCTCGGCTCCACCCACATCATACTCCGCCGCCCGCATACATGGCCCTGCTCGGCTCCACCCACCTCGCACTCCGCCGCCCGCACACATGGCCCCGCTTGGCTCCACCCACCTCGCACTCTGCCGCCCACACACATGGCCCCACTTGGTGCACCCACCCCGCAGTCCGCTGCCCACACACATGACCCCACTTGGCTCCACCTACCTTGCACTCCACCGCCCACACATATGGCCCCGCTCGGCTCCACCCATCTCGCACTCCGCCGCCCGCACACATTCTCGGTGGCTGGCTATTGTGAATGATCAGCTGATCGCGCTCTTAATAGCCGGCCGCCGGGAGATCATCTGTTCGTTCTCAAAAGCCGGCCGGCTAATGAGAGCGATCAGCTGATCGTTGTCTCTTTTACAACGGAGTCCAACAATTAATTCTATTCTTGTCATCTGTTGTACAACGCATCAGTCACAAGCGTCAAGCAACGCATGTGACTGATGCAAAACAACGGAAATGTAAACCTAGCCTTACCTGCGGTGATGAAGTCCTGCCCTCCCGATGTCAGCGCTGTCACTGTCCTCCATGGCCGCCACTTGTCACATCTCCTCTCACTGCCGACCTGAGACTGTGACTAGCGGTGACGTCACAGGCTCCCGCGATACTTGGATTGTGAAGGCGGTGGTCATTGAACTCAGTGACAGTTCTGCTATCAGAAGTTCAGTGATCACGATAGGTAATATACCTCAATATCCTCCTGACAGCAGCACTTGTCATACCCTGCAGTGACCTGGGCTGACCTATTGATGTTAGGTCAGGTAACTGCATTGCTCTCCCAGCCAATATGGAATATTATGTTCTTCATTGACTGGGACATTGACTATGGTATGGATCGTCATGGGAACCCCTTGGATTATACAAGACCTGGATTTGTTTTTCTTTCTAATAAATTGGTGAAAGAGGGAATGTTTTGGGGAGTGTTTTTTCAAATAAAAATGTGTTTGTCGTCTATTTTTTTTTATTACTGATTGGGTTGGTAATGTCGGGTATCTGATAGATGCCTGAAATCACGAACCCCAGGGATTGATGCCAGGTGACATTACACATCTGGTATTAACCCCATATATTACCCCATTTGCCACCGCACCAGGGCAACGGGATGATCTGGAGCGAAGCACCAGGATTGGCGCATCTAATGGATGCGACACTTCTGGGACGGCTGCGGCCTGCTATTTTTAGGCTGGGGAGAGTCCAATAACCATGGACCTCACTTGTCCGAGAATATCAGACCCCAGCTGTCTGCTTTACCTTGGCTGGTGATCCAATTTTGGGGGGACCCCACGTGTTTTTTTTTTAATTATTTATTTAATTTAAAATAACAGCATGGGGTGCCCTCAGTTTTGGATTACCAGCCAAGGTGAAGCTGCCAGCTGGGGTCTGCAGGCTGCAGCCGTCTGCTTTAACCTAGCTGGCTATCAAAAATAGGGGGAACCCCACGTTATTTTGTTTTTTAAATTTATTTATTTTTTTGGCTAAATACAAGGCTAAGCACCCCTTAGTTCAACATGAAAGGCACCAAAGGGTGCAAAATTACAAAATGCAGGAGAGTGGGACATTATGTGTCTTTCTGCCATTATATTGACAGAAAAGACTGATGTGAAGTATACAAGCACAGGAAAATCACCAGAGCGCTCTACGCTGTGAAAAGCAGTAGAAAATAGCACTGGAGTGAACATGTGACCGCCTCATGTAGGATGAAGCTATGGATCCTGGGTAAATTTATGTACTTTCCCTCCTTCAGTTTTTTTGCAGTACGCAAAAAAACGAAGGCACACGGATGACAAACGGATAACATACGGACCATATATGGAACGGAAACAGATGCCACACGGATGCATCCGTGAAAAAAACGGACTGTTTTTTGCAGACCGCAAAAACGGATCGGTCGTGTGAATGTAGCCTTATTCTGATCTGCCGTTTATAAACAGCAGGCAGAAATAAGTAAAAAGCGTCCCCCAGTGTCAGAAAATCTCCGGGGTTTCAGGTGGTAGCTGAGACCCTGGAGATCATGATTCAGGCCGGTTTTTCTGGTCCCTGCTCACATGATCATCGGTATACACCGAATATTGATGATCACATTACAGTAAATGACAGCGCCGGTAAAAAATTATTTATCTCCCATCTGGCATGAACAATGTCAGATGGGAGATAAACCTCCTCCCCGGTCCCCTCCGGTCCCCCGGTGTCGCCAAAGTGCCCCCCCCTGACCTCCTCCCGGAAATCCAAGATGGCCACGGGCACAGCAGCACACCAGCCGCATTCACCCTACTCCTCTGACCTCTGTCGCATGTGCCATGACACATGCGACAGAAAACTCCTCCCCAGGTCCTGCCAGGTCACCCCTTTAACCCCACCGGTGTTCCCCGGTGTCCCACCGTATCTGTACAGCGTTGATCCCCCGCGGCCCCCTCTTTCACAATAGATGCTGACTCATGCACAGAGCAGCTGTCAGCTCAGCTTCCTGTCTTCAGTCACAGTGAGTGATGGTAACCATGCATCTGTAAGCTACTGCAATGCCCTGCTCATGAGGTAAGGAACTTAGTTGATCAGGAGAGCTATACTACATTTCCAAATGGATATATTTGATTTTATAGTTGTCCTGCTGAATGACTACCAAACATGAGAGTCCGTTATACGCCACAAGAAAACATATCTAAATAGCGAGCTCTGTTGTTTAGTATTCATTCAGCTGGATAACTGGACTTAAAGACGTATTCCATCTCCAAGATCCTATCCCCAATATATAGTAGGTGGAATAGCAATAATATCAGCAAATACCAATATTTGGAAATGTAGAATAGTTCTCCTGATTTGGCATGCCCTTACCTCATGAGCAGGGCATTTCAGCTTTGGTAGCAACAGTTACGACATGGACTCTGCTGCTGTGGACTTGGGGAGAGTGGCTGCAGATTCAGTGCACCCACACTCCTCACATGGAGGGTCTGCACTCCTAGAAAATGGGGGATACGTTCCCTGAGCTTGTCCCCCCATATTCTAGACGGTTCAGAGTTGTCGTGGGACCCCCTTATTTGTTTTTCCTTACAATAAATTGGTGAAAGAGGGAATGTTTTGGAGAGTGTTTTTTCAAATACATTTTTTGTGTCTATTTGTTTTGTTAGTACTGACAGTTTGTGATGTCGGGTATCTGATAGACACCATGACATCACAAACTGCTGGGCTTGATATCAGGTGACCTTACAGCTAGTATCAACCCCATTTATTACCCCGTTTGCCACTGCACCAGGGCACGGGATGAGCTGGGGTGAAGCGCCAGGATTGGTGCATCTAGTGGATGCGCCACTTCTGGGGCACCTGCGGCCTGCTATTTTTAGGCTGTGAAAGCCCAATAACTATGAACCTTCCCACCCTGAGAATACCAGACCACAGCTGTCCACTCTACCTTGGCTGGTGATCCAATTTGGGGGGGACCCTACTTTTTTTGTAATTATTAATATTTATAAAATAATTATAAAAAAAGACCTGGGGTGACCCCCACATTGGATCACCAACCACGGTAAAGCTGACAGCTGTGGTTTTCAGGCTACAGCCATCTGCTTTTTTTTTTAACTATTTTTTTAAATAAAAAAATTATTGGGCTTCCCTGTATTTTGATTGCCAGCCAAGGTAACGCCAGGCTGATGGGGGTGGCAACCCGTAGCTGTCTGCTTTATCTGCACTGAGAATCAAAAATACTGCAGAGCGCTACGTCATTTTTATTAATGATTTATTTTTATAGTACTGTGATGTGAGGCAATTAAAATACAGGAAAGCCCTTTTTTTTTTAAGTTATTTAAATAAATAATTAAAAAAATATATATGGGCTCCCGCCACATTTTTTGTATTGCAAGCTAAAGGTAATCCAAGTAGCTACTGGCTGCTAACCCCCACTGCTTGGTGTTACCTTCACTGGCAATGGAAAATCCAGGGAAGCTTTTTTTTTTTTTGCCAAAAAACTACAAAACAAATGACGTGAGCTTCACCATATTTTTGTATGCTAGCCAGGTACAGCAGGCAGGTACGGCTGCCCCCAACCCACAGCTGCCTATTTGTACCCGGCTGGGAACTAAAAATATAAGGAAGCACTTTTTTTAATTATTTCATGAATTTCATGAAATAATTAAAAAAAAAAACGACGTAGGCTGCACCCCATTTCTGAGGTTTCTGGGCCCCTCTGCTGCGAATTGCAGTCCGCACCCGCCCCAGAAAATGGCGCTTTCATAGAAACGCCATCATCTGGCGCTGTATTCAACTCTTCCAGCAGCCCTGGTGACGGTGGCTCGCTGGGTATTAAGCCAGAGATTCTTAATGTCAGGCAAGTTTGACCCGGCCATTAAGAATCTCCAATAAAGGGTTAAAAAAAAGTACACCACACAGAGAAAAAATACTTTAATAGATATATATACAAAGACACACTTAGAGACTCCATGTTTATTATGCCCTGTCAGCCCTCCAGGATCCTGATCTTCTGTCTTCTTTCTCCTTCAACCCATGTAGCTCTGCTATAGCAGCTGCACTGCATGGGAGAAAGACGCTGCTGTTCCCCGTGCAGTCTTTTCACTCCGTGAGTGATCAGAGGCTGCTGGCTGTAATTGGTGACATCACCGCTGACAGACGGGTTACCATAGAAACGGTGCTCCGATCACGTGATTCCCGATGCCGCTATTTACCGACTGTGACAGCTAGTCCCTGCGTGTGGGCTGACTCTGTAAAGAGCATCCACATGCAGGAATGGGGAGTTGGCCATGTACCAGAGCATTTTGCCGGTACACGGACATGCTCAAACGAGCACCGTGTACCGGAGAGATGCACTGACAGGACCTAGCATGACGTCATAGCCATGTGACCAGTCTGTAGCCAATGACATAATAGACACGTGACTGGTCACATGCTATTTTGACGTCACGGTAGGTCCTATCATCAGTGCTGGTTACCGGGAAGACGCAGCGATTATC
Organism: Anomaloglossus baeobatrachus; assembly: GCF_048569485.1. NCBI lineage: Eukaryota > Metazoa > Chordata > Amphibia > Anura > Aromobatidae > Anomaloglossus > Anomaloglossus baeobatrachus. Next base: position 57,439,693 of record NC_134354.1, read on the forward strand.
AGAAGGAAAAGCGGCGGGATACAGAGTGCAGCACATGTCGTGGGGACCTGTAAGTGTTATGGCAATGTTTATTAATTGTATGTGTACATTTATAATGTGTTTTTATGTGTTTGTAATTGCCTCCCATTTTTTCCATGGGGTTTGAGAGGTTCGTCGAACGGCTCGCCGAACCGAATTCAAACGCGGCCTCCGTTCGACGAACCGAACTCGAGCCTCTAGAGGCTCGCTCATCTCTATTCATAATAAATATCAGTACAGCAGTACTTATTACCAATAGATATGAGCGAACCTGTTCGGTAAAGGTTTGACAATTTCAAATTCGGTACGAGCCTTATCAAGTTCATTCAGGCAAACTTGTGCACTTTCCCCAAAAATCATCAATGTTCGTTTTTGTTTGATAACTGATCGCTTTTTCCAAAAATGCTTTTCTAATAACATGTTATGTCTTTTGGATAGGATTGTGGTGCTGTATGATGAACAACGGGGATGAACCATTTTAACCTCCTAACAACAAAAAGTGTTTCAAAAATTGTGCTGCTGTAAAATAGATATGTGGAAAATGTTATTTATTACCATATTTTCTGGCATATAAGATGACTTTTTAACCCTTGAAAATCTTCTCAAAAGTCGGGGGTCGTCTTATACGGCTGTGCACGGTGCTGCATGAATCCATTGTTTAGTAATGCCCTCCTACCGGTCCCCTTCTAACACACAATAAGCATTATTCTCACATCTCCTCCATTTCTGCAGTGCCTTCAGCTTCTTCTGTCAGACTGCAGGCCCATAGACACCTCCGCTATAGCATCCTGTATACGGGGCCGCTGCCGTCATAGCTTTACTGCAGTTGAATGCTTTGCAGTGCCGAAAACCATTCAACTGCAGTAAAGCACTGACAGGACCAGTATACAGGACACGATCATGGACGGGTCTATGTGCCTAAGGTCAGCAAGAAGCATTCCTCCATGATCGCGTCCCATACACGGGGCCGCTGCTGTCATCGCTTTACTGCAGTTAAATACTTTACAACACCACAAAACATTCAACTGCAGTAAAGCCATGATGGCAGACAGCAGCCTCGTGCGCCGGGCGCTATTACGGAGGGGTCTATTTGCCGTGCGGCCTACAAGAATCAGCTGAGATCACCGCGGGAACTGAGGAGAGGTGAGAATAATGGGGACAAGAAGGGAACCGGTAGGAGGACATTACTAAACAATGGGCTCATTACTACAAGTGGGGGGACAAGGATGGGCACATTAATAAACAATGGGCTCATTACTGCAGGGGACATTACTAAACAATGGGCCTATTGCTTCTGTCGGCTTATACTAGATTATATATGGTATATCACAAACTCTATATTTTAACTGGAAAAGTTGGGGATCATCTTATATGCCCAGTCGCCTTATACGCCCAAAAATATGGTAACTATTTTGTATGAGATAATACTCTGGTTTAAGGGCGTACAAATTCAAAGTTTGAACATTTAGAAATTTTTAAAATTTTCACTAAAATTTTGATATTTTCACAAACAAACTCAAAATATATTGTCCTAAATTTATTAGTTTCATGTACTACAATATGTCAAGGAAAAAAAATCTTAAAATCATTTTGATCTGTTAAAGTGTTCCAAAGTTATTACATCATAAAGTTACACTGGTCAAAATTAAAAAAATGGCCTGGTCATGAAAGTGAAAACGGGCTCAGGTGTGACGAGGTTAAAGGTATTTTCTAATTTATGCATGACTATTTTTGAAACAATATTTTTGATATATTTGTTAGTAAAATGTTATGTTTTGAAAACACCTTAGACCTTAATTTGTATTACCACAGCCTTGCTTGTCCAAAATTTGGGTATACGGTAGTTATTCCCTAACTTGCCAGGTAAATGAAAATAGAATATGTAATGGTTATGGCGTTGTGATGCTAGTCACTATCTACGGGTAGTATGGACAGAAGAGTAGTGAAGAAAGCCATGGTCTGGTAACGGGAGGACACGTGTGAGCACAAGGAGTAAGCAAAGGTGTAGTCAGTTCACAATTCGAGGGTCAGAAATCCAGGAGAGCATGTGATAGGCCAGGTAATGATCCAAGGTCAGAAGGCAGGAGATCACGACAGGAACAGAGAGCGGGCAAAGAGGAGTCAAATAACAGTCTGGGGTCAGAAAACCAAGATCAGAACACTAACAGAGACTCAAGCCTACAGCACAACTGCAAAACCAGAGAATACAACTGGCAAAGCTCTGGATGAGCATGCTCTGTAAAGAAGCCTGAGCAATTACCAGGAAGGTGGAACACCAGAGAAATCAGCACCAACATGGAATCCTTCGCTGTCAATCAAGCTGATAGCTCAGTAACTCAGGAAAAAGCAGCAGAATATCTCCAAAGGCAAAATGCTTTGCACCGAGGAATCACGACAAGTGTCTTATTAGCAGGAAGGTCAAACATTGTAGAAATTCATTAGTCTGTAAGGTGAGCAGACAGGCTTTGCAGTAAAACACTTTTGCCTAGAGTCATATATAAACCTTTTGTTGGTATTGCTAACAATTTCTGACCTTGCCTATAATGGACTCCAATGCAATAACACCACAACATTGTACTGTATGCATGTTAATATAGTTAAGGGATTTGCATTAAATTACATGGCAGGGGCCATTTGCGCTTGCCAATTGGTAGTAATCCAAAGACCTGAATGCAAAAGACCATCAATTTCTTTATTCTGGCAAGTGGTAATTGAAAGCCATATAATCCAAAAAAAAGCTAGAAGATATTGAACACATGGTTACTAACCTATTTGCTTCCACTCCTTGCAGTAGACATCTTTACGGCTCTGAAAAATGTCCCATTAACAAACATATTAAGAATTTTCCTTGTAATAAACTCTTTACCGGTAATTGGAGGCACTGTTACTTTTCATTAGTTTATTTTCTTTTTATCCAGTGGTTACTCCGAGGAGATTTAGGAGAAGCGACCATCCATGACTACTTATATTACCCCTCTACATTTGCAATCTTCTTTAGCTTTTCCCATTTACTGGAGGAGCACGGTCTTATTGTGTGGACAAGCTGATAAATGACAAGATTTTTATTTATTAATTTATTTTTTTTACAAAGTCCTTTCGCTGCTCTCCAACAGCTTTGTACATTTTTAGTTCCTTCCCGCAAAGATGATCCGAATGAATGTCTGCCTCGAGGGTGTAGATTATAAGTATCCTGTAGTTTCTATCACAAGATAACTGAGAGTTTACCTGCCCAGTTTTATTTTGTTATGACTTCGCTTATAACATTGAAATAATGGAATTTTTTTCACATTAGTATTAAAAAGGCATTTTTACAGTTATATATCTAAGTAAAAATATTAATATAGTGAATATCAATAATTGCATTTTTACAAACGTTAAAATTTATCTAATATGGTCATGTAACTTGTCACTCCGCTGAGGCGTGGATATGTACTGTGGACTCGCTGGACCACCGGAAAACCGGTGGCAGCAGATTGCCCAATACAGCAAGAGACTGGAGAGTACTTGGAGAAAACAGAAGATGGTTTGTTAAAAGATTGGTTAACAGAGCAGATGGTGAGAGGGCCCAAAGGATCATGACACAGAGCACTGCCGGAGGAGCAACTAGCGAGGGAACCCCTATACAGGGATTATCCCAGCACAGCCTTGGAGGGTCCGACAGATGCTTGCCAGAGGGACGACTCACGCTGAACACCATTGGAGGAGCAACTGGCGAGGGAACCGCTATACAGGGTTTATCTCGGCACAGCTCTGTAGGGTTAGACAGATGTTTGCCAGAGGGACGACTCCTGCTGAACACCACCAGAGGAGCTACTAGCAAGGGAACATCTATATAGGGATTATCGCAGTCACAGCTTCGGCATTGTGAGACAGTCTATAGGAGTCCTGACTAGACAGTAGAATGATGGCTCAGTAGGAGAGTAGAATCTGGAAAGCTCTGTACCATCTAAGGAAAGTGGATCCTGTAGATGAAGGAATCTAGAATGTTCTACACCTTTCCTGGTGAAGCAGATACGGCCATTGTAGAAATCAGAAGTGTTCCAAAAGGACCTAGAAGGTTCAGACGGCAATAGAGGAATCTGGAGCATAAGGTGAGTCCAGGTATAATGGAGCAGCTGCTGAAGGTTCTGTGGAGAGAAAGAAGTAAATATTTTTGCAGAGCAGAATGCAGCCCAGTCAGCGAGTGCAGAGCACAGCAGTAAAGGACCTGAACCCTAGCAATGTTCTATAGGAGTGAGCATGTTGTCCAGGCACCATCCATAAAGTACAAGTGCCTTATAAGCAGGAAGCAATACTGCAAACGGCATCAGAATAACAAGGAACAGATGTTCTGATTAGAGATGAGCGAACCGGTCCCGGTTCGGCTCGAGGTCGGTTCGCCGAACGGAGGTCCCGTTCGAGTTCGGTTCGTCGAACGTTCGACGAACCGAACTCGAGCCAATAGGAAACAATGGCAGGCAATCACAAACACAGAAAAACACCTAGAAAACACCCTCAAAGGTGTCCAAAAGGTGACAAACAACTCACAACACAACACAAACACATGGGAAAGTGACAAGGACATATACTCATGCGAAAACAAAACAGCTGGACAAGGAAAAAGAGGAGGACACACAGATATATGAGTATATGCAAGGAAACATCGATTCCATTTTTGTGCAACTTGAGCCCTGCTCATTTTAGGCTTCCAATCTGGATAAATTGCCTGAGCTCGCCACGTACGCCTTGGGGATCTTGTCATGTCCTGCAGCCAGCGTTCTCTCGGAACCTATCTTCAGTGCTGCTGGTGGTCTGCTGGCAGATAAGCACACGCGTCTGTCCACTGACAATGTGGACATGGCTCTCAGAGGACTTTTCTTCCCCTGGGTCAGCCAGGGGACGGGAAAGGCACGCGTATTTTTGAGAGTGCTTCATGCAAAGCATCTTTTTCTTTTTCAAAAGGGGGGGTCAACCGATGCCAGTCAAGTGGGGTGTGTGTGGCCCAGTTAGTGGCAACGAGGGAGACTGTGGTTGGAGTCCCCTCGCTGTGTTTCTAAAAGAACCAAGATGAACAAGTCATGGCTCTCAGAGGACTTTTCTTCCCCTGGGTCAGCCAGGGGACGGGAAAGGCACACGTATTTTTGAGAGTGCTTCATGCAAAGCATCTTTTTCATCTTGAAAATTGGGTCAACTGATGCAAGTCAAGTGGGGTGTGTGTGGCCCAGTTAGTGGAAACGAGGGAGACTGTGGTTGGAGTCCCCTCGCTGTGTTTCTAAAAGAACCAAGATGAACAAGTCATGGCTCTCAGAGGACTTTTCTTCCCCTGGGTCAGCCAGGGGACGAGAAAGGCACGCATATTTTTGAGAGTGCTTCATGCAAAGCATCTTTTTCTTTTTCAAAAGGGGGGGTCAACTGATGCCAGTCAAGTGGGGTGTGTGTGGCCCAGTTAGTGGCAACGAGGGAGACTGTGGTTGGAGTCCCCTCGCTGAGTTTCTAAAAGAACCAAGATGAACAAGTCATGGCTCTCAGAGGACTTTTCTTCCCCTGGGTCAGCCAGGGGACGGGAAAGGCACGCGTATTTTTGAGAGTGCTTCATGCAAAGCATCTTTTTCATCTTGAAAATTGGGTCAACTGATGCCAGTCAAGTGGGGTGTGTGTGGCCCAGTTAGTGGCAACGAGGGAGACTGTGGTTGGAGTCCCCTCGCTGTGTTTCTAAAAGAACCAAGATGAACAAGTCATGGCTCTCAGAGGACTTTTCTTCCCCTGGGTCAGCCAGGGGATGGGAAAGGCACGCGTATTTTTGAGAGTGCTTCATGCAAAGCATCTTTTTCTTTTTCAAAAGGGGGGGTCAACCGATGCCAGTCAAGTGGGGTGTGTGTGGCCCAGTTAGTGGCAACGAGGGAGACTGTGGTTGGAGTCCCCTCGCTGTGTTTCTAAAAGAACCAAGATGAACAAGTCATGGCTCTCAGAGGACTTTTCTTCCCCTGGGTCAGCCAGGGGACGGGAAAGGCACGCGTATTTTTGAGAGTGCTTCATGCAAAGCATCTTTTTCTTTTTCAAAAGGGGGGGTCAACCGATGCCAGTCAAGTGGGGTGTGTGTGGCCCAGTTAGTGGCAACGAGGGAGACTGTGGTTGGAGTCCCCTCGCTGTGTTTCTAAAAGAACCAAGATGAACAAGTCATGGCTCTCAGACGACTTTTCTTCCCCTGGGTCAGCCAGGGGATGGGAAAGGCACGCGTATTTTTCAGAGTGCTTCATGCAAAGCATCTTTTTCATCTTGAAAATTGGGTCAACTGATGCCAGTCAAGTGGGGTGTGTGTGGCCCAGTTAGTGGAAACGAGGGAGACTGTGGTTGGAGTCCCCTCGCTGTGTTTCTAAAAGAACCAAGATGAACAAGTCATGGCTCTCAGAGGACTTTTCTTCCCCTGGGTCAGCCAGGGGATGGGAAAGGCACGCGTATTTTTGAGAGTGCTTCATGCAAAGCATCTTTTTATTTTTCAAAAGGGGGGGTCAACCGATGCCAGTCAAGTGGGGTGTGTGTGGCCCAGTTAGTGGCAACGAGGGAGACTGTGGTTGGAGTCCCCTCGCTGTGTTTCTAAAAGAACCAAGATGAACAAGTCATGGCTCTCAGAGGACTTTTCTTCCCCTGGGTAAGCCAGGGGACGGGAAAGGCACGCGTATTTTTGAGAGTGCTTCATGCAAAGCATCTTTTTCATCTTGAAAATTGGGTCAACTGATGCCAGTCAAGTGGGGTGTGTGTGGCCCAGTTAGTGGCAACGAGGGAGACTGTGGTTGGAGTCCCCTCGCTGTGTTTCTAAAAGAACCAAGATGAACAAGTCATGGCTCTCAGAGGACTTTTCTTCCCCTGGGTCAGCCAGGGGATGGGAAAGGCACGCGTATTTTTGAGAGTGCTTCATGCAAAGCATCTTTTTCTTTTTCAAAAGGGGGGGTCAACCGATGCCAGTCAAGTGGGGTGTGTGTGGCCCAGTTAGTGGCAACGAGGGAGACTGTGGTTGGAGTCCCCTCGCTGTGTTTCTAAAAGAACCAAGATGAACAAGTCATGGCTCTCAGAGGAATTTTCTTCCCCTGGGTCAGCCAGGGGACGGGAAAGGCACGCGTATTTTTGAGAGTGCTTCATGCAAAGCATCTTTTTCTTTTCCAAAAGGGGGGGTCAACCGATGCCAGTCAAGTGGGGTGTGTGTGGCCCAGTTAGTGGCAACGAGGGAGACTGTGGTTGGAGTCCCCTCGCTGTGTTTCTAAAAGAACCAAGATGAACAAGTCATGGCTCTCAGAGGACTTTTCTTCCCCTGGGTCAGCCAGGGGACGGGAAAGGCACGCGTATTTTTGAGAGTGCTTCATGGAAAGCATCTTTTTCTTTTTTAAAAGGGGGGGTCAACCGATGCCAGTCAAGTGGGGTGTGTGTGGCCCAGTTAGTGGCAACGAGGGAGACTGTGGTTGGAGTCCCCTCGCTGTGTTTCTAAAAGAACCAAGATGAACAAGTCATGGCTCTCAGAGGACTTTTCTTCCCCTGGGTCAGCCAGGGGACGGGAAAGGCACGCGTATTTTTGATAGTGCTTCATGCAAAGCATCTTTTTCATCTTGAAAATTGGGTCAACTGATGCCAGTCAAGTGGGGTGTGTGTGGCCCAGTTAGTGGCAACGAGGGAGACTGTGGTTGGAGTCCCCTCGCTGTGTTTTACATGTTTTTAGAAGGTCATGACATGGCTTGGAGGTTGACTTTCAGCATCTGCAAACTGTTGGCTACCAAAATGCTGCCTTTCCAACACCTGTGGTTATAGACAATGAGGAACATACTGATGAAGATGAGACACAGATACCCGATTGGGATGACAACTGAAATATTCGGTCAGGGCAAGAAGAGGCTCGGTCTGAGGGGGAGGGGAGTGCAAACACAACAATTGATGATGAAGTTCTAGATCCCACCTACTGTCAACCCACAGTCAGACACTCGAGGAGGTCAACAGAGGCGGTGGAGGAGGATGCAACCGACGACGAAGTTACCTTGCGCCTTCCTGGACAGAGTCGGAGCACTGGTAGCACGTCTACAACTGCATCCTCAGCCACCACTCTGCCTCTGAGCATTATTCGGGGTGGATCAATAGGTCGCATGGCCTCTAAGCCTTGCCTAGCCTGGTCCTTTTTTGACATAGAAAAAGATCGCCCAAATTATGTGATCTGTAAAATTTGTCATGGTTCTCTTAGTAGAGGTCAAAACCTCAGCAGTTTGACAACTTCTTCCATGAATCGTCACATGAATAAATATCATATGGCCCGGTGGGAAGCTCACCGTGCTGCAATGCGGCCTAGCGGAGCGAACCATCCACCGCCTGCCCCTTCCAGTGCATCCGCGCGCTCGTCATCTTCTAGGACTGTGGGGACAGCTGTCACACCTGTTTTTCCACCCACAACTTCCACCACTGTAACCGCAACAGGCAGTTTGCTTGGTAGGTCGTCAGTTGGTTTGGAAGGGGAAACAAGTACGTGTGTACAGCTCTCTCAGACATTGATAGCACCAACGTTGGATGAAGGCAACATCATGTCTCCGCCTGCACTTTCCTCACAAACCTGCATTTTTCCAGGGACACCCTACTCAACACCGTCTACACACAGCAGCCAGATCTCTGTCCCTCAGATGTGGTCAAATAAAAGGCCACTTCCTGCGACCCATGACAAAGCTAAAAGGTTGACTCTATCCCTCTGTAAGCTGTTGGCTACCGAAATGCTGCCTTCCCGCCTAGTGGACACACAGGATTTTAGAGACCTTATGTCTGTCGCTGTGATCCAGTACAAGATGCCCAATCACCACTGCTTCTCCAAGAACAGCATGCCCGCGCTACACCAGCATGTCGCACACAACATCACCACTTCCTTGAGCAACTCTGTGTGCGACAGGGTGTATTTCAACACAGATACTTGGACCAGTAAGCATAGACAGGGTCATTACATGTCACTGACTGGGCACTGGCAAACTATGGTGAGAGATGGAGAAGGGTCTGCTGTCCAAGTCTTGCCGTCCCCACGAGTTGTTTCAATCCTTCTTCTGTATGTAGAAGTTAATACACTGCTTCTGCCTCTTCAACCTCGTGTGGGTCCTCCACCTTGGCGCAAACCCTGTGTGGTCAGGCCACCCTTCCTTGTAACTGCGCACAAGGAATACCACACACCTCCTTACTATGCTGGCAGCAGAGCTCAATGCCATCAGGCGGTCAAAGGTTTACTTTGAAATGTATGGGAAATGTGAGTCACACCGCTGAGAAGTTGTGGACGGTTAGCTCTGGAGACCGAGTTTCATCAATGGTTGTCTCCACTGAACCAGCAGCCAGGGAAGGCCGGGTGCGACAATGATGCAAACATGGGTGCGGCCCTTCGCTGTGACAATGTGACACACATGGCTTGTGTGGTTCACGTGTTGAACCTGGTTGTCCAGCAATTTTTAAAGCACTATCCTGGCCCACATGGCCTTCTGCAGAGAGCACGGTGTAACGCCTTCCTTGATCCACACACTCAGATGGGCTGTTAATGATAGGTTAGAGGGAAGCCACTCACCAAGTAGGACCCCTAGAACCCTGAAACCCTTTAACCCCTATACAGGGATTAGGAATTACACAGGGCCCAAGGTGATTAATACCTGTGGAAGGCTGCAGTTCCAGAGAATAGTAGTCAGGCAGGGTCAAAACATTAATTGAGGAACAGGAACAGAATGGGACGGGCAGGACTTAATCAGAAAACAAGCAGAGGTGAAATGCGGATCGGCCAACAAGGTACATAAACAGCAAGCAGGAAAAGTAGTCAGGTAACAAGCACACAAAATCATAAAACAGAACTGGGGGTAAAATTAACCAGAGGTTCATAGCTATGTCTGGCAGTGGTCAAAAGACAGGATGGGCATAAAAAAGGGTGTGGTGTCTTCCCATTGGTTGTAGCTGTATGATGGTATTTCATCTGTGAGATACCCACCAGCTACATTGAGCCAGAGATTCTGCATCTGTCAAGGTAATGCAGCCCAGTGTGTGAGCATAACCTGCGTCCACCTGCGCCGCTGGCATCGACTCCTCTCCCATCATCAGCACTATTCATGAAAGGAACACGTTGTCACCTGGCGACCGGAGTACAAATTGACGGAGCGGACTCCGTTGGTAACTTAACAGCCGTGTGCGGCAATGATGCAAACCTGGCTGCGGGCCATCAGCATGGCAATGTGACACACGTGCCTTGTATGGCTCACGTGTTGAACCTAATTCTCCATCAATTTTTAAAACACCATCACGGCCTACATGGCCTTGTGCAGCGTGCACGCTCGCTATGTGCTCACTTCCATCGTGCGCACACAGCAGCTCAACAACTTTCGTCGCAACAGAAGTCTTTAGGTCTGCAGGTTAAACGCCTGAAATGCGATGTGCCCACACGCAGGAATTTGAATCTGCACATGTTGCAGCATTTGTGGCAGCACCGCCGAACCCTGCTGCAATACGTTATGACATATAGCCTGGCCTAACTTGATCCAGAGGTGGTGCAGATCACGCTGCTGGAGTGGTGTCAGATCAAGGACCTATGCACCCTGCTACACAGTTTACAAATGTCGACGAAGATGTTTAGCACTGGCAATGTCATTCTCAGCGTGACAATTCTGGTCATCTACATGATGGAGCGCACTGTAATTATTATTCGGAGTCAGGTGTTGGGACAAGAGGAAGGGGAGGAAGTACAGGAGGAGTCATATGCGGAAGGGATAACAAGATCTACGAGGTCCAGATGGTCAGCAGCACCTAGGCGGCAGTCATGGTGAGGGAGAGTGATTAACAAGGGTGCATAGTATAAGCAAAAAGTGTTGAGGAAGGTGCAGGAGCCAATGAAGAAATGGAGGACGAACTTGCGATGGGCATGGAAGACTCAGCAGATGAGTGAGAGCTTGCTCACATTTCGGTTGTGCGAGGTTGTGGTGAGAGGGCAGAGGAAGGAGGCACGATTCTCACCTCTCTGCCACCAACACACCAAGGACTTGGTCCTCCTGGATGCACAAGACACATCAGCGGCTTCTTGCTGCACTACCTACAACATGACCCTCGGATTGTACGAATTCAAAGTAATCCAGAATACTGGGTTGCCACACTGTTACATCCCCGGTACAAGACAAAATTTGGCAAAATAATTCGTGCCATAGAAATGGACGCACGTATACAGGAGTATCTGCATAATGTGGTACGCAATCTTAGATCTACTTTCCCACTAAACACCAGTGCTGCACAGAGTGAATCTCAACGCTTTGTCATGGATAGGAGGAAATGGTCTTTTACTTGTCCACATCTGAGGGACCGAGGGCTGGCTGCTGTGCTGAGATGGCGTTGAGTACGGTGTCCCTGCAGAGTTACACTTTTGTTCATATACCAAAATGAGTTGAAAAAGGACAGATGCTGGTGGAAAGGGGAACAGGTGTGTTGGAAAGGGGAAATAAGTTTTGGTCCGTGGATTTGGTGGTTAAGCAACAGTAACATTTGCTGAAGAAACACCATCTGTTACAGTGTGACTGGCAGATTTGGATAAAGTGGTATATACTATGTTACCGCTATATAACGAAAATTAATAAGAAAAGAAAGAGAAAGGTATATATCACCTTCAGCAGTCAGTGTCCACCGTGCTCCCAGTTGGAAAAGGAGAGTTTGGCAATTGGAAGGTTTGGTGGAGGATACAGAGCTGTGTGGCTATGAAACTAATAGTATCCTGAACCGAGTTAGACGCCATTCGGATCTGGAGACTGGGAGCCCTGTTAGCGTCACAGGGTCCACATGCCCACCCAGCCCAGGAACTCCCTGTTAACCACACAGGGGCCATTGAGTACGCTGACCGTGTGCGTAGGGGCCACACCTGTGGACAGCAGGCGCATCAGCAGCAGCAGGCCTGTTAATGCCACTGGGCTGCACAAGCAGGACTGGTAGGACAGGAGCTGGTCTTAACCGTTCTGCGTTACCAACTGTGGTGGTGGCCTGCATCCACCACCCTATCCCTGCCTACCTCTGGCCTAAAGCCGCAATGGGTTCAACACATGGAGGTGTGCTCTTTCGTAGCATAATAGAAGACTGCACACCTCCTTGTTGGCTCCAGCCCCTTTTATAACCTGGGTCCGCCCCAAACCAGGGTGAACCACAATGCACCTCCTGGAGACAAAAGTAAAGTGACACGTCATGAGTGGCATAACTAGCGTCCTATTTGGAACCGCAATTTCAATGATGACCTCATGGCTGCCATGACCCAAACACCTCACCAGTCATCATCTGACCATCAATAATGCGGTGACAAGTCATAGGGGTGGGCCTCTGCAAGCCACTTGGGAGGACAGCTGATGCCCTGTGGTCTATATGGGACCCCCACATCAGGGGCAGGGCCCAAGAGTTCATTACCGTACCTAGTCTCTGATGCAGTAAGTTCCTGAGCATGCTCAGTAGCATGAAATACAGTCTCTGAAAAAAGACTATCAGCTTTAGCATGGTGTCTAGGCACAAAACAGGACTTAGACCCGGCACGGAATGCAAGCACCTGTGCAAAGAGGCTTTTCACACTTAGTGTGGGAGCATGCGCTGTATCCCGAAATGAAGACTTAGCGTCAGGAATAACACAGTCAGGCTGAGCATACTGTGACAATGTGGGCCCCAAGTGTATGTGGGCCACACATCAGGTAGCGGGATTAAAGCACGCCAGAGTAATTGGTCTCTTTAACAGACCATCTGGTTTATTAACAGGTCCATAAACCATATCAGGTCACATAACATAAAGATGCCGTTCGTTGGCTTTCTCCTCAAAGACCAACACATAATATAAAGTCCACACACTTTTGGACTGCCACCCATGTGTCACTGACCCTTGTCAGTATCCAGACCCCAGGTCCAATCCCAGTTACCTTCCTCTTAAGGTGGCTAGTGTCCTTTCCAGGTTCCCCCTGGCTCCAGCCACATGGCTTTACACATGGACCTAAAAGCCCCTTCCTTCAGAAGAAGGTCTCCGGAGGAGTGCAAAACACCCTGCTTCTGCTCTCTCCATCTCCAGCACACACACTGGAAGTCTAGAGCCAGTCTCTCCCTAGACTGCCCTCGACACTCTCCACCCAGGTTCAGAGACAGGATTGCTTTAACCCCTGGAGCCACACCCACAGGTGGTAAGGAGTGTGTAATCAGCATCACACACCCTTCCATGGCTCTGCATGAATGCAATCCTGTGGAACCACAGGTCCCAGCCAGTTTCACATTGCAGAGCACCCACGCTTCTGCAAAACATACCGGCCTTTTGTAATACAGCCGGTTGATACCTCACATACCCTCCCCCTCTGTTCAAACCCGTAGGGGAGAACACTTGCCAATGACCTGGGGCCGCGAGACAGGGCATCCCCGCTGCCATGCCCCACCAGTCGAGAGGGCCGTCCAAGAGCAGTAGTCCCTGAGGCATCGCCCGACACTGTCACCAAACCCTGTCTGGTCAACCTAGGGTTAAAGGACGTCCCATTTCCAGACCGTTCTCTCCCTGACCCCCTCCCAGGGTCACCGTAGTAGAGAGACATGTCCCCAGTCAAACCTACAGTCTTGTCCGAACCTAGGCTTTCTCGAGTACCCCCAAGGCTACTGTCGGGAACTCTAAGCTCATAGCGGCCACCATCTACCGTACATCGTAGGTTACCACTCTGTCGGCGATTCCTTTTATCGCGCGTCTGAACTACTGGACCGACACGCCATCTTCCACTTCTTTCCCCTGAACAACGGGTGGAAGACGGCTGCTGTCCCCCACACAGTTGGCGAAGCTGCTCCTTAATTTTCAGGTTTTCTTGCCACAACCGCTCCATGTCACGTACATGGTGTACCCGATATTCAATAAGGCTTCGAATGGTTCCAAGACTCTCTACAGTCCCGACACAGACAAACGGAACCATACCAGCTTCCCTGGGTATCTTGCTCTCATTAGCAGCAGGGATTCTTAATCTCACCAATCCCGACTTATTCACCATGTCTTGCATGACTCGTCCGGTTTTTCCAATGACTCTCCCCACCAGAGCCCGGGGTACTTGGACAATATCTTCCGCCAGACTCTGCGCTTTCCTTTTATACTCTAGCTGTCTAGTGGCTTCTTCCTTTTGCAGTTGGGCCTGCCACTTCATACGAACACATCTGAAGTGCATGTCCTTTAGAATAGCCACCCGCTGCCCAGTAATTTTACTGGTAGACAATATCACTAACTGTTCAGCCCCTGGGGTACAGTAGACCTCACACGCTTCCACAGCTCTCTTAAATTCGTCATGCATGCACCCGGTGGCACACGCTTCTCTTAAGTCCTCAGGTATATCCACCATGCACTTGACTACAGAAGTCTCATTCATCCCTGCCACATGCTTGTCCAGTTTAGCTTCCAGAGTCAGCTCTCTTTGGGCCTCCCCTGCTTCAACAAGTTTGGTCAGGAGTGACACTCGCTGCTCCATCTGCTCTAAGTCTCCCTGGGACTTGGACTGGTACTCTGCCAAGCGACTTCGGAGCTCAGCCACTTCTTTCTCCAGCTCCCTTACTCGACTCTCAGTAGCCTGCCTAAGAAGTATCTCTTGTTGCAGATGGTCTTTGCTCATCCTCTTGAATGAGTCTTCACTTGCGGACCTCTCTGGTCTATGACACACTATTTCTGAGGCTTCTTCCACCTCAGCTTCAGAACATTTGGGTTTCTTACTCTTCTTACCCACGACCTTCTCTATATCCTCCATCATGGTTTTACCAAGCAGGTCAGGCAGGCTCCCAGTCCTGGATGAGACCTCTGGTCCAGGCTTCACCTCCTCAGAGGCTCTCTTCACTTCAGCGCCAGCTGTTTCTTGGTTCTTCACTGCATTATCTTCCACTTCCTCTGGGGTCTCTGCAGTGTCACCCTCAGCCTGGGTGTCACACCCTTCAACATGGCACTCTGTTCCTTTTAGAGATTTGGGGCTAAATTCGCTGTCATCCACCCCAGCACTTGGTAGTTCACCAGTCTGCTCACCACGACTGTTGGGGATTATTCCTTCCCCCACACTCTCTAGGATTCCATTTCCTATACCATTCTCGCCTGACAGACTATCAACTTCACACTTTGAAATCATAGGGACCACCACCATTACGTCCTTGGTTGGCTCCTTCTCTGCACTTGCAGCGCGCTGATTTCTGTCGTCACAATGTGTCAGTTCAATCTCTGATTCCTCAGTCCTTTGTAGGATATCACCGTCTGACTCCACCGTAGCAGGTGTTATTAGCACCATGTCTTTATTAATCAGGCATGTCACTTTCTCTGCACCCTCAGACGGCCTACACTGTGCCCCCTCTCGGCGCTTATTACGTCTTCGGCGTCGGGAGGAAGTTTTGCCCTTCTCGCCCATCTGTACCACACTGTACTCGTTTGTCACCTTACTAGAGTCAGTGTCTTTACTGGAGTCATCATCGCTCCCCCTGGTATCCTGGACTATCATGTCCCCACTTAACCAGATATCTGCCTCCCTTTCTGGAGCTACCCCGTTTTTAACGGTCACACTATCGGTTATTCCCTTAGTCCTTATGTCACTAAGTTGGGTCCGTCCATCATTTTCTTTGGTCACCCCTAACTTAGGACAGTCAATTTTAGGAGGTGCTATCTCCTCCTTACCACACATAACTGCACAACAAGGACCCCTTTTCACCTCCCAATGTGGTGGGGTTTCCTTTGGGCTGTTCCGGCTCTTACACAAGCAACCGTTTACGTCCCCCTGCTTCCACAAGTGCACAAATAATTTAGAGTCCCAACCTATAATAATTGGGTGCAGTAAATCTGAGACTACACCAACATCATGAGAACCACTGTCCCAGGCTGTCTTAATGACCACGCTGGAGACCGGGTATTCTGTCTCATTACTGTGGGTGCAGCCGACGTGGATCTTCCTTCCAGGAATCAAGTGGACATCAGAGGTGGCCCTCACCAGGGTCACCAAGCTCCTTGAGTCTACGACTCCTGTTACAGATTCCCCATCCACTTCCACGGAACACAGACGTGGCTTCTCGTCGGATGGGTGGTCTATATTGCAAACAGGACACTTAAGGCATGAACACTGTTGTCCCTGGCTACAGTCCATCTGCACCACTTCACCCTTGGATTTGGGATGCTCCGCTCTCTTTTGGGGGACCACCGCTTTCTGGGACTCCACCCCCTTATGGGCAACCACCCCTTTATGGGACTCCACCCCCTTATGGGCAACCACCCCTTTATGGGACTCCACCCCCTTATGGGCAACCACCCCTTTATGGGACTCCACCCCCTTATGGGCAACCACCCCTTTATGGGACTCCACCCCCTTATGGGCAACTATTCCCTTCTGGGACTCCGCCCCCTTTTGCGGTTTCCATGCAATGTCCTTAGCCCCCAGTTCACACCGTTTGCCCTTGTCTCCCTGGGCACCCAGTGTCCATACTGGCCCCCGAAGGGTACGCTCAAACTGGTCCATGGCTGCGACATCGCTACACACTGACAGCTCCTGCTGTCCCTGGACCAGGTACAGCTCCTCCACAACGTCCGCAGGGACCATTCCCTCTTTTTGGCTTTTAGCCCCCACTGCTGTCACTGGACCTCCAGGCACATGCCGTTGGTGCTGCTGGCTCTGCAGCAGCTGGTTCAGGAGCTCCTCCATGCTGCAACGAAAAGAGGAACAGGAGGGGCGCTCCAATGGGTAATACCCGGTGGTCAAAGACAGGGGGGGGGGGTTAGAGAACCACTAACCTTTCCGGGTTGTACCGCCCGTACAACCAGGGTCTCCAGCTTGTGGTGTATCACTGCTCACCAAGCAGGGCCTCGCAATTCCGGCTGGCCTGGAACCTCCAGTCGCTTGACTCTCGCCACTGCAGCACAGGTCCCCAATGACCTGCTGATTCACCGCCAGGTGCTTGAGAGCGCTGTCCCTGTTCGTGGACCCGCCGATCCACCGCCAGCTGCTTGAGTGCGCAGACAATTTTCGTGGACCCGCCGATCCACCGCAAACCGCTTCAAAAAAATTTTCGTGGACCCGCCGATCCACCGCAAGCAGTCCGTATCCACAGGAATATGTCCTAGGCCGTTGCCCTTAGCAACCAGGCTGCATTGCCCTTAGCAACCAGGCTGCGTTGCCCCTAGCAACCAGGCCATATGCCCGCATTCTCCACCATAATGTGACAATGTGGGCCCCAAGTGTATGTGGGCCACACATCAGGTAGCGGGATTAAAGCACGCCAGAGTAATTGGTCTCTTTAACAGACCATCTGGTTTATTAACAGGTCCATAAACCATATCAGGTCACATAACATAAAGATGCCGTTCGTTGGCTTTCTCCTCAAAGACCAACACATAATATAAAGTCCACACACTTTTGGACTGCCACCCATGTGTCACTGACCCTTGTCAGTATCCAGACCCCAGGTCCAATCCCAGTTACCTTCCTCTTAAGGTGGCTAGTGTCCTTTCCAGGTTCCCCCTGGCTCCAGCCACATGGCTTTACACATGGACCTAAAAGCCCCTTCCTTCAGAAGAAGGTCTCCGGAGGAGTGCAAAACACCCTGCTTCTGCTCTCTCCATCTCCAGCACACACACTGGAAGTCTAGAGCCAGTCTCTCCCTAGACTGCCCTCGACACTCTCCACCCAGGTTCAGAGACAGGATTGCTTTAACCCCTGGAGCCACACCCACAGGTGGTAAGGAGTGTGTAATCAGCATCACACACCCTTCCATGGCTCTGCATGAATGCAATCCTGTGGAACCACAGGTCCCAGCCAGTTTCACATTGCAGAGCACCCACGCTTCTGCAAAACATACCGGCCTTTTGTAATACAGCCGGTTGATACCTCACAATACTCACTAGGCAAAACACTGTAATTAGGCTGCAGCTGGGGGAAATCGGCACACGCATGCGCACTAGCTGCCTCTCCACACTTAGACGTGGAGGGGAAATTGCTCTTGGAGATGCTGTCTGTGAACAGAAGGAAAAGCTAAAGGAAGCCTGACTTTCTATCCCTCCGAATTATTAAATGCAGCAATGAATTCCATGAGTTTGCTATAACATTAGCGTAGCCAAATGTGCATGAGGGTGTCATGTAGAGGTGCTATAAATAGCTTGTCACCAGTGGGGCACTAATGGAATACATCATCCAGTTCTATGATGCCACTAAATGGCAGTATTTTTTGCTATCATTATAGCTCATTAAAAACAGAGCAGGAGGGTGACATGCAGAGGTGATGCACATAGATTTGCAGTAGTGTGAATAGACAAAAGTACAATAGCCACGTTTAGGATGCCACTAGGTACACTGACTGTTTGCTAGTATAATGGCTTAGTTAAAAAAAGGTGGAGTGTGCAATGCAAGCAGACGTGCTGCAAATATCTTTACAATAGTGTGAATAGACAAAAGTCCAATAGCCACGTTTAGGATGCCACTAGGTACACTGACTGTTTGCTAGTATAATGGCTGAGTTAAAAAAAGGTGGAGTGTGCAATGCAGGCAGACGTGCTGCAAATATCTTTACAATAGTGTGAATAGACAAAAGTCCAATAGCCACGTTTAGGATGCCACTAGGTACACTGACTGTTTGCTAGTATAATGGCTGAGTTAAAAAAAGGTGGAGTGTGCAATGCAGGCAGACGTGCTGCAAATATCTTTACAATAGTGTGAATAGACAATAGTCCAATAGCCACGTTTAGGATGCCACTAGGTACACTGACTGTTTGCTAGTATAATGGCTGAGTTAAAAAAAGGTGGAGTGTGCAATGCAGGCAGACGTGCTGCAAATATCTTTACAATAGTGTGAATAGACAAAAGTCCAATAGCCACGTTTAGGATGCCACTAGGTACACTGACTGTTTGCTAGTATAATGGCTGAGTTAAAAAAAGGTGGAGTGTGCAATGCAGGCAGACGTGCTGCAAATATCTTTACAATAGTGTGAATAGACAAAAGTCCAATAGCCACGTTTAGGATGCCACTAGGTACACTGACTGTTTGCTAGTATAATAGCTGAGTTAAAAAAAGGTGGAGTGTGCAATGCAGGCAGACGTGCTGCAAATATCTTTACAATAGTGTGAATAGACAAAAGTCCAATAGCCACGTTTAGGATGCCACTAGGTACACTGACTGTTTGCTAGTATAATGGCTGAGTTAAAAAAAGGTGGAGTGTGCAATGCAGGCAGACGTGCTGCAAATATCTTTACAATAGTGTGAATAGACAAAAGTCCAATAGCCACGTTTAGGATGCCACTAGGTACACTGACTGTTTGCTAGTATAATGGCTGAGTTAAAAAAAGGTGGAGTGTGCAATGCAAGCAGACGTGCTGCAAATATCTTTACAATAGTGTGAATAGACAAAAGTCCAATAGCCACGTTTAGGATGCCACTAGGTACACTGACTGTTTGCTAGTATAATGGCTGAGTTAAGAAAAGGTGGAGTGTGCAATGCAGGCAGACATGCTGCAAATATCTTTCCACTAGTTTGAGTAGACAAAAGTCCAATAGCCACGTTTAGGATGCCACTAGGTACACTGACTGTTTGCTAGTATAATGGCTGAGTTAAAAAAAGGTGGAGTGTGCAATGCAGGCAGACGTGCTGCAAATATCTTTACAATAGTGTGAATAGACAAAAGTCCAATAGCCACGTTTAGGATGCTCTAGGTACACTGACTGTTTGCTAGTATAATGGCTGTGTTAAAAAAAGGTGGAGTGTGCAATGCAGGCAGACGTGCTGCAAATATCTTTACAATAGTGTGAATAGACAAAAGTCCAATAGCCACGTTTAGGATGCCACTAGGTACACTGACTGTTTGCTAGTATAATGGCTTAGTTATAATGAGTTGGAGTGTGCAATGCAGGCAGACGTGCTGCAAATATCTTTACAATAGTGTGAATAGACAAAAGTCCAATAGCCACGTTTAGGATGCCACTAGGTACACTGACTGTTTGCTAGTATAATGGCTGAGTTAAGAAAAGGTGGAGTGTGCAATGCAGGCAGACATGCTGCAAATATCTTTCCACTAGTTTGAGTAGACAAAAGTCCAATAGCCACGTTTAGGATGCCACTAGGTACACTGACTGTTTGCTAGTATAATGGCTGAGTTAAAAAAAGGTGGAGTGTGCAATGCAGGCAGACGTGCTGCAAATATCTTTACAATAGTGTGAATAGACAAAAGTCCAATAGCCACGTTTAGGATGCTCTAGGTACACTGACTGTTTGCTAGTATAATGGCTGTGTTAAAAAAAGGTGGAGTGTGCAATGCAGGCAGACGTGCTGCAAATATCTTTACAATAGTGTGAATAGACAAAAGTCCAATAGCCACGTTTAGGATGCCACTAGGTACACTGACTGTTTGCTAGTATAATGGCTTAGTTATAATGAGTTGGAGTGTGCAATGCAGGCAGACATGCTGCAAATATCTTTCCACTAGTTTGAGTAGACAAAAGTCCAATAGCCACGTTTAGGATGCAACTAGGTACACTGACTGTTTGCTAGTATAATGGCTGAGTTAAAAAAAGGTGGAGTGTGCAATGCAGGCAGACGTGCTGCAAATATCTTTACAATAGTGTGAATAGACAAAAGACCAATAGCCACGTTTAGGATGCCACTAGGTACACTGACTGTTTGCTAGTATAATGGCTGAGTTAAAAAAGGTGGAGTGTGCAATGCAGGCAGACGTGCTGCAAATATCTTTACAATAGTGTGAATATACAAAAGTCCAATAGCCACGTTTAGGATGCCACTAGGTACACTGACTGTTTGCTAGTATAATAGCTGAGTTAAAAAAAGGTGGAGTGTGCAATGCAGGCAGACGTGCTGCAAATATCTTTACAATAGTGTGAATAGACAAAAGTCCAATAGCCACGTTTAGGATGCCACTAGGTACACTGACTGTTTGCTAGTATAATGGCTGAGTTAAAAAAGGTGGAGTGTGCAATGCAGGCAGACGTGCTGCAAATATCTTTACAATAGTGTGAATATACAAAAGTCCAATAGCCACGTTTAGGATGCCACTAGGTACACTGACTGTTTGCTAGTATAATAGCTGAGTTAAAAAAAGGTGGAGTGTGCAATGCAGGCAGACGTGCTGCAAATATCTTTACAATAGTGTGAATAGACAAAAGTCCAATAGCCACGTTTAGGATGCCATTAGGTACACTGACTGTTTGCTAGTATAATGGCTTAGTTATAATGAGTTGGAGTGTGCAATGCAGGCAGACGTGCTGCAAATATCTTTACAATAGTGTGAATAGACAAAAGTCCAATAGCCACGTTTAGGATGCCACTAGGTACACTGACTGTTTGCTAGTATAATGGCTGAGTTAAAAAAAGGTGGAGTGTGCAATGCAGGCAGACGTGCTGCAAATATCTTTACAATAGTGTGAATAGACAAAAGTCCAATAGCCACGTTTAGGATGCCACTAGGTACACTGACTGTTTGCTAGTATAATGGCTGAGTTAAAAAAAGGTGGAGTGTGCAATGCAGGCAGACGTGCTGCAAATATCTTTACAATAGTGTGAATAGACAATAGTCCAATAGCCACGTTTAGGATGCCACTAGGTACACTGACTGTTTGCTAGTATAATGGCTGAGTTAAAAAAAGGTGGAGTGTGCAATGCAGGCAGACGTGCTGCAAATATCTTTACAATAGTGTGAATAGACAAAAGTCCAATAGCCACGTTTAGGATGCCACTAGGTACACTGACTGTTTGCTAGTATAATGGCTGAGTTAAAAAAAGGTGGAGTGTGCAATGCAGGCAGACGTGCTGCAAATATCTTTACAATAGTGTGAATAGACAAAAGTCCAATAGCCACATTTAGGATGCCACTAGGTACACTGACTGTTTGCTAGTATAATGGCTGAGTTAAAAAAAGGTGGAGTGTGCAATGCAGGCAGACGTGCTGCAAATATCTTTACAATAGTGTGAATAGACAAAAGTCCAATAGCCACGTTTAGGATGCCATTAGGTACACTGACTGTTTGCTAGTATAATGGCTTAGTTATAATGAGTTGGAGTGTGCAATGCAGGCAGACGTGCTGCAAATATCTTTACAATAGTGTGAATAGACAAAAGTCCAATAGCCACGTTTAGGATGCCACTAGGTACACTGACTGTTTGCTAGTATAATGGCTGAGTTAAAAAAAGGTGGAGTGTGCAATGCAGGCAGACGTGCTGCAAATATCTTTACAATAGTGTGAATAGACAAAAGTCCAATAGCCACGTTTAGGATGCCACTAGGTACACTGACTGTTTGCTAGTATAATGGCTGAGTTAAAAAAAGGTGGAGTGTGCAATGCAGGCAGACGTGCTGCAAATATCTTTACAATAGTGTGAATAGACAATAGTCCAATAGCCACGTTTAGGATGCCACTAGGTACACTGACTGTTTGCTAGTATAATGGCTGAGTTAAAAAAAGGTGGAGTGTGCAATGCAGGCAGACGTGCTGCAAATATCTTTACAATAGTGTGAATAGACAAAAGTCCAATAGCCACGTTTAGGATGCCACTAGGTACACTGACTGTTTGCTAGTATAATGGCTGAGTTAAAAAAAGGTGGAGTGTGCAATGCAGGCAGACGTGCTGCAAATATCTTTACAATAGTGTGAATAGACAAAAGTCCAATAGCCACGTTTAGGATGCCACTAGGTACACTGACTGTTTGCTAGTATAATGGCTTATTTATAATGAGTTTGAGTGTGCAATGCAGGCAGACGTGCTGCAAATATCTTTACAATAGTGTGAATAGACAAAAGTCCAATAGCCACGTTTAGGATGCCACTAGGTACACTGACTGTTTGCTAGTATAATGGCTGAGTTAAAAAAAGGTAGAGTGTGCAATGCAGGCAGACGTGCTGCAAATATCTTTACAATAGTGTGAATAGACAAAAGTCCAATAGCCACGTTTAGGATGCCATTAGGTACACTGACTGTTTGCTAGTATAATGGCTTAGTTATAATGAGTTGGAGTGTGCAATGCAGGCAGACGTGCTGCAAATATCTTTACAATAGTGTGAATAGACAAAAGTCCAATAGCCACGTTTAGGATGCCACTAGGTACACTGACTGTTTGCTAGTATAATGGCTGAGTTAAAAAAAGGTGGAGTATGCAATGCAGGCAGACGTGCTGCAAATATCTTTACAATAGTGTGAATAGACAAAAGTCCAATAGCCACGTTTAGGATGCCACTAGGTACACTGACTGTTTGCTAGTATAATGGCTTAGTTATAATGAGTTGGAGTGTGCAATGCAGGCAGACATGCTGCAAATATCTTTCCACTAGTTTGAGTAGACAAAAGTCCAATAGCCACGTTTAGGATGCAACTAGGTACACTGACTGTTTGCTAGTATAATGGCTGAGTTAAAAAAAGGTGGAGTGTGCAATGCAGGCAGACGTGCTGCAAATATCTTTACAATAGTGTGAATAGACAAAAGTCCAATAGCCACGTTTAGGATGCCACTAGGTACACTGACTGTTTGCTAGTATAATGGCTGAGTTAAAAAAAGGTGGAGTGTGCAATGCAGGCAGACGTGCTGCAAATATCTTTACAATAGTGTGAATAGACAAAAGTCCAATAGCCACGTTTAGGATGCCACTAGGTACACTGACTGTTTGCTAGTATAATAGCTGAGTTAAAAAAAGGTGGAGTGTGCAATGCAGGCAGACGTGCTGCAAATATCTTTACAATAGTGTGAATAGACAAAAGTCCAATAGCCACGTTTAGGATGCCACTAGGTACACTGACTGTTTGCTAGTATAATGGCTGAGTTAAAAAAAGGTGGAGTGTGCAATGCAGGCAGACGTGCTGCAAATATCTTTACAATAGTGTGAATAGACAAAAGTCCAATAGCCACGTTTAGGATGCCACTAGGTACACTGACTGTTTGCTAGTATAATGGCTTAGTTATAATGAGTTGGAGTGTGCAATGCAGGCAGACGTGCTGCAAATATCTTTACAATAGTGTGAATTGACAAAAGTCCAATAGCCACGTTTAGGATGCCACTAGGTACACTGACTGTTTGCTAGTATAATGGCTGAGTTAAAAAAAGGTGGAGTGTGCAATGCAGGCAGACGTGCTGCAAATATCTTTACAATAGTGTGAATAGACAAAAGTCCAATAGCCACGTTTAGGATGCCACTAGGTACACTGACTGTTTGCTAGTATAATGGCTGAGTTAAGAAAAGGTGGAGTGTGCAATGCAGGCAGACATGCTGCAAATATCTTTCCACTAGTTTGTGTAGACAAAAGTCCAATAGCCACGTTTAGGATGCCACTAGGTACACTGACTGTTTGCTAGTATAATGGCTTAGTTATAATGAGTTGGAGTGTGCAATGCAGGCAGACATGCTGCAAATATCTTTCCACTAGTTTGGGTAGACAAAAGTCCAATAGCCACGTTTAGGATGCCACTAGGTACACTGACTGTTTGCTAGTATAATGGCTGAGTTAAAAAAAGGTGGAGTGTGCAATGCAGGCAGACGTGCTGCAAATATCTTTACAATAGTGTGAATAGACAAAAGTCCAATAGCCACATTTAGGATGCCACTAGGTACACTGACTGTTTGCTAGTATAATAGCTGAGTTAAAAAAAGGTGGAGTGTGCAATGCAGGCAGACGTGCTGCAAATATCTTTACAATAGTGGGAATAGACAAAAGTCCAATAGCCACGTTTAGGATGCCACTAGGTACACTGACTGTTTGCTAGTATAATGGCTGAGTTAAAAAAAGGTGGGGTGTGCAATGCAGGCAGACGTGCTGCAAATATCTTTACAATAGTGTGAATAGACAAAAGTCCAATAGCCACATTTAGGATGCCACTAGGTACACTGACTGTTTGCTAGTATAATGGCTGAGTTAAAAAAGGTGGAGTGTGCAATGCAGGCAGACGTGCTGCAAATATCTTTACAATAGTGTGAATAGACAAAAGTCCAATAGCCACGTTTAGGATGCCACTAGGTACACTGACTGTTTGCTAGTATAATGGCTGAGTTAAAAAAAGGTGGATTGTGCAATGCAGGCAGACGTGCTGCAAATATCTTTACAATAGTGTGAATAGACAAAAGTCCAATAGCCATGTTTAGGATGCCACTAGGTACACTGACTGTTTGCTAGTATAATGGCTGAGTTAAAAAAAGGTGGAGTGTGCAATGCAGGCAGACGTGCTGCAAATATCTTTACAATAGTGTGAATAGACAAAAGTCCAATAGCCACGTTTAGGATGCCACTAGGTACACTGACTGTTTGCTAGTATAATGGCTGAGTTAAAAAAAGGTGGAGTGTGCAATGCAGGCAGACGTGCTGCAAATATCTTTACAATAGTGTGAATAGACAAAAGTCCAATAGCCACGTTTAGGATGCCACTAGGTACACTGACTGTTTGCTAGTATAATGGCTGAGTTAAAAAAAGGTGGAGTGTGCAATGCAGGCAGACGTGCTGCAAATATCTTTACAATAGTGTGAATAGACAAAAGTCCAATAGCCACGTTTAGGATGCCACTAGGTACACTGACTGTTTGCTAGTATAATGGCTGAGTTAGAAAAAGGTGGAGTGTGCAATGCAGGCAGACGTGCTGCAAATATCTTTACAATAGTGTGAATAGACAAAAGTCCAATAGCCACGTTTAGGATGCCACTAGGTACACTGACTGTTTGCTAGTATAATGGCTGAGTTAAAAAAAAGGTGGAGTGTGCAATGCAGGCAGACGTGCTGCAAATATCTTTACAATAGTGTGAATAGACAAAAGTCCAATAGCCACGTTTAGGATGCCACTAGGTACACTGACTGTTTGCTAGTATAATGGCTGAGTTAAAAAAAGGTGGAGTGTGCAATGCAGGCAGACGTGCTGCAAATATCTTTACAATAGTGTGAATAGACAAAAGTCCAATAGCCACGTTTAGGATGCCACTAGGTACACTGACTGTTTGCTAGTATAATGGCTGAGTTAAAAAAAGGTGGAGTGTGCAATGCAGGCAGACGTGCTGCAAATATCTTTACAATAGTGTGAATAGACAAAAGTCCAATAGCCACGTTTAGGATGCCACTAGGTACACTGACTGTTTGCTAGTATAATGGCTGAGTTAAAAAAAGGTGGAGTGTGCAATGCAGGCAGACGTGCTGCAAATATCTTTACAATAGTGTGAATAGACAAAAGTCCAATAGCCACGTTTAGGATGCCACTAGGTACACTGACTGTTTGCTAGTATAATGGCTTAGTTTAAAAAAGTTGGAGTGTGCAATGCAGGCAGACGTGCTCTGCAAATGTCTTTGCACTAGTGGGACTATAGCAAAGTCCAATAGCCACGTTTAGGATTCCAATAGGTACACTGAGTGTTTGCTAGTAAAATGGCTTAGTTTAAAAAAGTTGGAGTGTGCAATGCAGGCAGACGTGCTCTGCAAATGTCTTTGCACTAGTGGGACTATAGCAAAGTCCAATAGCCACGTTTAGGATGCCACTAGGTACACTGAGTGTTTGCTAGTATAATGGCTTAGTTATAATGAGTTGGAGTGTGCAGAGGACAAGAGGGTACAGTGGCAGGATTGTGGGGCTCTGGGTAGAGGAATGGAAGCCTGCCTTTCTATTCCCTCCTAATGGTGAAATGCAGGGAGGAAATCCCTGACCTTGGCTACACAGACGCTGTTGCTGTTTTCAGGACCTTTCACCTATGGCTCTCTGACCCTGCCGGTTTGAGCCCTTAAAAGGACTGCTAGAAAGTGCTCTCCCTAAGCTGTCTAACGCTGTGTATGCAGCGCATACAGCTGTATCGGCGATAGGACTCAGGAGGACGGAGCTGCGACAGTGATGTCTGACACCAAAGACGCAGAAGGCAGATTATGGCGTCCTGGAGGAAAATGTCCGTTTTTATAATGCAGGGACATGTGACATGGACATCCTATCACACATGCCGTTTCGTCTCTGGCTAAAAGTCCACTTAGCTGTGTGTGTGTCTGGGATTGGCTGACATGCTGGCCCGCCCCACAAGACTCGCGCGCTTAGGGAAGGAAGACAAGAAAAAAAAAAAAAAAATGGCGATCGCCATTATAGAAACAGCAGTGATCTGAAGGCGCTGTTCACGCACACTATACACTGAAATGTCATAATAGTGTGGTTCACAGAGTGACTTACACTATTATAGCAGAAACCAAGCTAGGATTTAGCTGGTTTTTTGCTGCTAGAACCGTTCTCGAACGTTTCTAGAACTATCGAGCTTTTGCAAAAAGCTCGAGTTCTAGTTCGATCTAGAACAGGCCCCAAAATCACTCGAGCCTAGAACTGGAGAACCACGAACCACGAACCGCGCTCAACTCTAGTTCTGATCCTTTAAATAACAGCAGAGTGTGGTGCGCGCCACCTAAGCGCACTCCCTAAGGACCTGCTGAGTGAATACAGCTTCCGGGAGGAGAAGGAGGCAGGTGAATGCTCAGCACAACGGACAGGGTGAGTGACACGCTGCGCTGCAATGACGGAGCCAGCGGCAGAGGCTGAACCAGAGGCAGGAATGGAAGTGCAGGGAGAACGTCGATTTCCCTGCCGAGGAGGGACCAACCCTGCCACCAAGGGCATGACATAGCTTAGCAGAGTTATAGACTTTTTCCATGCAAGAAGCTATCATATTCTACTGACTATGGCTCTTGCTTAATAATAAGGAAGCACTAAAATGCTCAAGTGCTATGTTTTTGAATTGAGCAGTTTGGATGCTCGGATAGACTCAACTCGAGTGTCAAGTATAACTGAAGTCAAAGGGAAACTTAACTATTTTTCCAGAAGACCAAAATATGAGGGAATGGGGTTCAGGAAAGTCACTGAAAGAGATGGAAACAGTGCTCAAATGGAATGTGAATGCATCCCTGATTCCCAGCTCGCTGCTGGGAATAATGTTGTCAGAGTATTACTCCACTTTAACAGACTGAAAATAAAACATAGAAACTGAAAATAAAAATCATTTTACAGGAAAAAATGTTAGGAAATATTGTTTCTTGCATAATGCCTTGTATATAAGGCAAAATTAAAAACCAAGAATACCCCAAAAAACACCTAGCCCACCACTTAATAGCCTGACCCCATCACTCAGTGTATTTCCACTTAGGCTATTACTACAGTAGATGACATGGTAAAGGGGTCAAATAACACTACACCCATCGGTAGTCACCGGAAAATGCAATTTTAACATTTTGCTACCTTATTTGTGTGAGACACATCCTGTTTAAGTTATGAAGGAGAGAATCACAAAAGCCTATGTGGACAATTGAAGAAATGCTAAAGGTTAGAAGGAAGAGGGAATCTGATACACCTTGTATTAGACACAAAGATGAGCCTAACTGGATGACTCAGATGACCACCAGTGAGATTCAGCGTACCTCATAAAGAATCCAGGGGATTGTGCAGAGTAAAATAATTGAAACCAAAACTGCAAGAAAAACTAGTGGTAGTTCCAGCAAGGTCAACTTCAGAAATATCACCAGTAGGAAATGGAAGCTCGAGGATGCTTTAACCCCTTCAGCCCCGGGGCACTTTCCGTTTTTGCGTTTTTGTTTTTTGCTCCCCTTCTTCCAAGAGCCGTAACTTTTTTATTTTTCCGTCAATCTTGCCATATGAGGGCTTGTTTTTTGCGGGACAAGTTGTACTTTTAAACAAAACCATAAGTTTTACCATATGTTGTACTGGAAAGCAGCAAAAAAATTCCAAGTGTGGAAAAATTGCAAAAAAAGTGTGATGGCACAATAGTTTTTGGGATGTTTTATTCACGGTGTTCACTATATGGTAAAACTGATGTGTGGGTATGATGCCTGAGGTCAGTGCGAGTTTGTAGACACCAAACATGTATAGGTTTACTTGTATCTAAGGGGTTAAAAAAAATTCACAAGTTTGTCCACTAAAAGTGGCGCACGTTTTGCGCCATTTTCCAAAACACGTAGCGTTCTTATTTTTTGGGATCTATGGCTCAGTGACGGCTTATTTTTTGCGTCTCAAGCTGATGTTTCTAATGGTAGCATTTTTGCACAGATGCTACGTTTTGATCGCCTGTTATTGCATTTTGCGTAAAACTTGCGGCGACCAAAAAACGTAATTTTGGCGTTTGGAATTTTTTTGCCACTACGTCGTTTACCAATCAGATTAATTGATTTTATATTTTGATAGATCGGGCATTTCTGAACGCGGCGATACCAAATATGTGTATATTTATTTATTTTTTAACCCTTTAATTTTCAATGGGGGAAAGGGGGGTGATTTGAACTTTTAGGTTTTTTGTTTTTTTTTAATTTTTTAAAACGTTTTTTTTACTTTTTTTATTTTATTTTACTAGTCCCCCTAGGGGGCTATAGCGGTCAGCAATCTGCTGATTACAGCTATACCGCTGTAAAAAGCAGAAATAGTCACTTTCTTTTTTCCTCTGTTGAAAAACCTGCCTAACTGAACGTTGAAACATGGGCGGAAAGGGGAAAGGGGTTTTCTTCACCGGTTTGAGACCAAGGACTCCTAGGCGAGTCCTCACCCTTTGTAGTTGGACTTTCCCATGTCTCAAGGTTCTTTAAGTCCTCTCTTCTAACTGTTCTGGCAATGCTGGTCTAAAACTATACAGGGTTTTCTGAAAAGGATAAGTATGAGCAGGACGCTCAGTGCAGCTCTGGTTGATTAACCCTTCTACAATGCGAGGTGTGGATCCATAGATGTTTCTGTGGTTGGATCGGCTCATCTAGTGTTGACTCATGGCTCTTTCTCGCTTGTCCTTTAGGATCAATCAGTCTCCTGACTGGAGACCATATGCTAATAGCTCTGATTTAAGATCTGGAATTGGAGAATACACCTGTTTATCACACTATTCAGTCAATTATATAAAAATATACATGTCTATGCTAAACCAAAAACATCGTACATAAAGACCTGCTTATTGCAAAAAGGAAACAAAACATATACATTTTATACACGATTTACTAGTTTCCACTTTTCTATAAAATATACACTTTTTGTAAACACATTTTTCTTTACATACCACCTTCATGTGCTTCTCAACAATAATATCGTTTTCTGCACTGGAATGCCTCTGACCAAACCTGGAGAGAGATTTACACAACACGCACAGACTTGCATACAACATGCTCATGATATACATCTATAATCAGTTTGCAGTCTCTAAGAATGGGTAGAGTAGGTGCAGGGTGTTTCTACGGACTCTTTACAGTTTTTTCTCACTTCGTTCTAGGCACTTGTCTCACGAGACTGGGTGAATCTGCCCACCTGGGTACTGAACCCGGTGTCACCAAAGCACACACTGACAATTGTCTTCCACAGATGTTACCTGGGCCATCATTAAGAAGAGCTCTCATGACAGAGAAAGCTTACCACCCTTTGTCCTCAGACCTTCCTCAGTCACTGGCTCCCTGCATGTCACACTCCATTCCTTGTTGTATCGCTTGTTCCTGTAGGGATTTAAGAACACAAGGAGTGACAGAAGTCACTGACGTGACCAATGTCACCAAGGCATGGTCGGTATTGGTGAAAGACTCTCAACTCTAGGCCCGTTCACTGCTTCTTGGTCAGCTGCACCTGTGCGAGGATCTCCATCCGAATCCATCAGCTCAGATCTAGACTTTCTTTTCGGCATACCTAATTCATTTGACAACAGGAAAAAATCTACAACCTACATACACCTCTAAAGACTCTTACCCACTCCTGTTCTACCCATCAAGAGAGGCATTTAATGCATCACTGTCTCCTGTATCAATAGGATTGGAGGGAGTGGTCGAATTTAGATCTACCTCATGTGGTGTAAACAGCAGCATATCCAGTGCAGAATCGACCACCATCTGATTTCATCTATAAAAACAAAAACTTAAAAATATACATTAGATCATTCTTATAACTTTATCTCTGATCATAATACAGTTAGTAGTCATCTATACTTCACATGACTGAGAATACTTAATAAATAAACAAACAAATAAACAAATAAACATATAAGACAAGACTTTCCTATTTCAGTTAACAGATATACCTCATAGTAATCTAATAAACATAACCTATGGGAAAAAGGTCAGCTTCAAAACCTGTCTAATATGCCTGCTGCGCCCTCCAAGAAACTGGAGAATATAATTAATACCTTATTCCCCCCTTGTTTAATTGTTTATTTACCAATATGGCAAAATTCAGCGTTTTTATACTGGTATTCCCTAAAAGAAAAAAATAAAACAGCAGGTAATAAATTAGCCACATACTAAAACCTAAAATGGACAAACACTGAAAATAACGTACATCTCACAACACTATACATTACTGGGAAATTTTAAAAACCTTACAATAAACAACACTGTATCCATAAAGAAAAGAAAAACCTTTCATAGTAGAAACAACTGAGACATGATTAAATGACAGCTGTGACTGGGCGACTAACCTGCAAAAATATATAAATGGTTTAGAAATAATCATAAAAACAGAAAAGGTGATAGAGTCACAAAATAAAAATATATTGTTCAAATAAATCGCCATTAAAAACAAAACAACACAAATTATATCGCACATCCCAAGAAATTTAATATTCCCTATTCAGGTATAAACAGCAAACTAAAAATGTGAAATCCTGAACTCCAAGGATTAAACCAAACTTACGTCACTATTGGGGAAAGACACATTCCATCAAGACACATTCCATCCTTATTTCTTAAAAGTGAGAGAGGAAGAAGAAAAAAACCTCATCCTTTGTTATAACAAAGGCGTAGCAGGGAACACATCCATTTCCCATATCTACATTGGATGCATTATACATTTTTCCTAATTCCTTTTTACAAATGGATTTGATACATTTTGACATCAGTATGGGTAAGTCGTTTACAATTTTTGTTTTAAATTAACTAACACAGTACAAAGATATATATATATTTACCTTCCTCTATTTTATTTTATGATATAATGCTGCAGGACTTCTAAAATACCAATTGATTTTATGTGAACAGATCTTTCCACATCAATTCTGTAAAAGTTTCACTTACTTATCTTTGACTTGCCTTTATGGGATAGCTGAGTAAACAAATATACTATTTATACTTATTCAAATATGTTAGTCATTTATACCACAGAACACCTCCCACCGGGGGATGGGTGGAGAGCTTTGAACAAAGAGCCATTGCGAGGGGTGTGGCTTATGAGGTGTACTGCCATCAGTGGGTGTAGCAAGACGGCTGCCACAGGAAGTTCCAGACACCTGACTTCCGGGTGCAGCATCCATGTTGTGACTCCCTGGGTGTACTGGGAGTGGCTGGAACTACGTAGTAAACCAGGGATACTTTTAGTGCCTGTAAATTTGCATTTCCGCATACAAAAGAGAGATTTGATTATCACCAGATATAATGACTTCTAAAGGAAAACCATGAGACACCGCTAGAGAAAAACATTTAGTGATTCTACAAACAGCAACACACAGTGAATAGGGTCTTTGTTCTTCATTATAAACTCACTACAGATTAATCTGAACTTCAATACATGGGTTGCAGCCTGCCATCTAGTGGTAGTCCAACGATTTTACACAACTTTTTGCAATCTTTTATATTTTTTCCGTTTTTTGTAACTAGGGCGACAGCGTTCTCAGCTTTTACTAAAAACAACATATTTATCTTTTGAACAGAGTATACAGTGCTTAATTGGACCGGCCGGCTCCAACCGAAATTCTTTCCCGTCTCGTTATGAAGACCTACCCCTTCATAACAGTGACTCACGTTTAATACGCAGGGGAATACGCTAATTCCGACACTTTTACCTTAACTAAAGTGAGTTCCTTTCCCGCCTGGTCTGCCACGCAGACAGTGACATGCGCCTGAACCGCAGGGGAATACGCTAAATCCACTTTAAGTTAACAGAACCCTTCCCGCCTCGTCTATTATCTATCCAACATTCAACATTCAATATTCAATATTTAATATTCAATATTTAATATTCAATATTTAATATCTAATATCTAACAAACAGTGGCTGTGTTATCCGCAACACAGGGGAATCGCTAGTTCTCATACTTCTGTTCAAAAAACAAACAATTTAAAAAAACTGAAAAATGCATGAACCCGTTAATTTCTCTCTAATCCAAACCAAAATAACACTTGTCTTTCTTTCAAATCATTACAACTCTGTTTGCTCTACTATACAAAGGCTGCAGCCATCTCCTGTATGTTAGCCCACTGACCCCTCCTCTCTCCTCGCTCCAAAGAGCTGCGCTGTTTTAACCCCCGGCGTCTGCCTCTTCACCCTCTTCCACCCCCCTTCTCCTCCACAGAACAAAGACAGCGGCTGCATCTATGTGGGCTCTATCAACCCCCCCCCGCTTTCTAACACACACAAACTTTCCTCTTAGTGAAGAAATGCAGGCAGTGGGTGATTAACTATCAACCCCCCTGCTTTCTTTGTCTAAGAGACTGCAGACACAGCGTGTAATACAACTCCCGCTCTCAGTCCGTGACTACCCCCCTTCTTCCTTTGTTCACAGCGAAGAAGAAAAAACTACAGGCAATTAACTCTTTGAAAACTAGATCAGAGCGTAGAATCTACAAGCTATCTATGAAGCTAAAAACACCGTTCACAATTAGCAATAAAAAAAACAAATGATCAGATTGTATGACCCACGGACCCTATGACGCTATGGGGTCTGGGTCCGTCTCTTTGTTCTTAGTCTACCGGCGAAAGATTCAAGCCTGCTAAGGGTCAATAGCGTCAACCACTTCCTCAGTTCAGGGACCATACCTTTCGCCACAAATCTCCGAAATCGCAGGCAGTACTCATATACATTATATATGACACTTACCTGCGATTTTGAGTGATCAGCTCCTGTTTCGGCGGCCTGTGGGTACTAGGAAACGATCCCTCGGATCCGAGATAGAAGTTCGGCCAATCTTTCTTACGGTATCTCAGCAGTGCCTCCAGTTGTTGAGGATGAGATACAAGTGATCCCTTTCCGATCTGACCGTTGTTCCGAATTAAAATGTCGTTTGTGCATGGCAAAAAAGAATAATAATTAATTGGAAATCAATTATAACTCTTCCTCTCACGACCAAGGCTGAGGCAAGACTGAAAATCTTTATTCTCGGACAATTAGACCACGAAGTAAAAGGGGTGTAAACAAAAGTTTTAGTCCAATCAAGTATCGTAGGTCAGGGCTTCATGACGTAGAGAGATCTGCATATTCTCCGTGGATTGGTCAGTCTAGGCTCCAAGAATTTCTTTGTCTGTCTTGGGTGTAGAACAGGAAATGGTGGCCATCTTCAAGCTATACATATATATATATATATATATATATATATATATATATATATATATATATATATATATATATCCTAGTATATACTGAGTTTAAGGAAAATACACTGAATATGCAATATACATATATACATGTTAGTAAGAAACAAAAGCATTCACAAATATGTGTGTTAGTTCACATCTACTGAACTATATAACTGAGTCTATGAAATGGCTGAATTAAGTATTTTTGGATACTCAATTCTTTATCCTCAACATCAATATGTTAAAAACTGCACCCCTCAAACTGCTGAAAACTACATTCAAGAAGTGTATTAACCCTTCAGGTGCTTCAGAGGAACTAAAACAATGTGGAGGGAAAATATGAAAATTTTACTTTTTCCCACTAAAGTCACTCATATTTAGCATTTTTACAAGGAAAACAGGATAAAATGTACCATACAATTTGTTGTACAATTTTTCCTGAGTACAGATCTAATCCATATGTGGTAGAAAACTACAGTTTGGGCACATGGAAGGGCTCAAAAAGGATGGAGCCATGTTGTGTTGAAGAGCCTGTGGATTTGCCTAAATAGAGGAAAACCTTTGCAAATGATAACATTTTAGAAACTAGACTGATCAGGAAACTTGGGTAGATATTTGGAGAGCACATTAAACTACCAGGGACTTCACAGAGTTTTATATTGCAGAACAGAGAAAGTAAAAAAAATATATTTTTCCTAAAAAATGTTGTTTTAGAACCAAATTTTGCTATTTCAGGAGGGTAACAGGTGAAAATATACCAAACAGCTTGCTGAGCAAATTTTGTTTAGTACACCAGTATCTTATGTGGTGGAAAGCACAGAATGGCTCAAAAAGGAAGGAGTGCCAATTTGGCTGGAATAGATTGTGGACCACATGTCACATTTGAAGAGCCACAGACATTCCAAATCAGCAGAAACCCCCATAAGTGACCCCATTTTAGAAACTAACCCTCTCATTGAATTCATTTAGAGAATTAGTGAGCCTTTTTAGCCCTCATACAATTCACAAAATTGTATAAGATTGGGCTGGAAAAAAAACAAAAATATACACTAAAAGTTTGCTTGGGCCCTAAGATTTTTTTATTTTCAAAGGAGTAAATGAACAATACAATTTGTTTCACAATTTCTCCTGAATAAGTATT
Source organism: Anomaloglossus baeobatrachus (assembly GCF_048569485.1). Classification (NCBI taxonomy): domain Eukaryota; kingdom Metazoa; phylum Chordata; class Amphibia; order Anura; family Aromobatidae; genus Anomaloglossus; species Anomaloglossus baeobatrachus. The sequence continues at coordinate 57,475,098 of NC_134354.1, forward strand.
TACCCCATATGTGGTCAAAAACAATTTTTGAGGCACAGTCAAAAGTTCAGAAAGAAAGGAGCACCATATTATAGTGCTGATTTTGCTGTTAAGGTTTGTGGATGCCATGTCAAATTGTCAGAGCCCATGAGGTGCCAGAAAAGCAGAGCCCCCCATATGTGACCTCATTTACAAATTACTCCTCTCAATAAACTCATCTAAGGGTGCCATGGTCATATTAACACCACAGATGTGGCACTAAATTTTATAGAATTGGGCAGTGAAGAAAACTAATTAAATTTTTACCACAAGAATTTTGTTTTAGCTCCAAATTTCACATTTTCACATAGTAAAAAGGGGTAAAAGTGGCATAAACATTTATCACACAATTTCTGTGGAATATGACAATATCCTTCATTTGGCTGAACAGTACTGCTTAGCAACATGGCAAGCCACAGGGGAGAAGGAGCGTTATTTGACTCTTGGAATACAAAATTTTCATACAAAAGTTTGCAGACTCCATGTACAGAGCCCCTGAGTGCTAGAAGAGTAGAATCCTCCTCAAGTAAATGTTTTTCAGCTCTTATACTTAGTGCATGAGCTTTACCAGTCTTGAAGCCCCACTCCTTAAAAATGGGAATGAACTGGATTCTGAGTCCCTCCTCGACAAGTCTGTCAGGGTGTATTACAGTTCCTTCTTCTATTTTTTTGGCAGCCCCTGCACTTAGTGCACAGTTGTTATAAGTTTAGGAGTCCCACTGCCTAACAATTTAAATAGAAAGTGTAAGAGGGTTGTTTCAGTTTGTGCAGACTTAGGAACTTTGCAGTTGGGACTTCCAATCTGTACAACAACCGGGCGGGTGAGATACAGAAGATTTATGTAAAAACCCTTTTTTCATTATTTACCAAGTGAGCACTTTAATGCGCATACAACTAGATCAACTCTCCCTAAGTTGCTTCTAGGTGAGTGTGCAGAGCAACATGTCACTGTGTATTATATAGACCCAATGAGGCAACGCATCTTGCCAATGGAAGTAGTACCAGTAGCCAACATGGCTATGGCATTACTGTGACTGGTAGGCAATTTCCTCATGTTGACTGGCTGGCTAACAGGTGTAAAACATGAGGAGCGGGGACTTGAGCATGGCGCTTAAGCACCCATGATACTCAATCAAGTAATGAGCGTACTTAAGCACCCTGATACTCGATTGAGTATCGAGAAGTGACGAGCATGCTCGCTCATCACTATTCTTTTTCCTGTAAGTGAAGAATTGATTTCTAATATTTAAATGCTCCAATAAATGGTCATATACTGTATCTTAAAGGATAAAGCAAAGATGAGGCAAAGGTTTTTCAAACAAAGAAGGAATGAATAGTAAACATTTCTGTTTTTCATGATAAACTTACCTGGTAAGACTGACACTAAAGGGGTACTCTGGGAAGATAAATAAAATATTCAATCGGCTGTGCCCTCATATGCTATAAAGATGATATGCCTAGTACTCTTCCTGTAATTAAGAGTGACACTGGAGCTGCTCCTTGGTTCTCCCCCTTGTTTCTGGGACATTACATATAAGGGGTTGTGATCCGTTACATGCTATTAGTAAAAGCCAGCTTCTTGATAATATCTGGTTCCCTGTAGACCAAGTGGTGGGGAATGGCTTTGTGACATAAAGTCACAAAAGGGAAGGGAAACACAAAGGAGCAGATACAGCTCACACTAAATTACAGGTAGTGTGAGGGTGAGGAACAGCACTGTGGTTCTAATCTTTAAAGTTTATAGGGGCAGGGTTAGTAGAATTTTTTTTTATCTCCCCAGAGCACCCCTTTAATCTTTAAAAATTAAATTTAAATAAAATCAGGAAGTTAAGATTATTCTAAGGTTATTTTGGGGTTTCCTTCACTGACTGTTATATATAAAGAAATATGACAGTAAAAAGTGTGTAATGTCAATAAAAAATTATTAGGCTATGTGCGCACAGTGCGTTTTTCGCGGCGTTTTTGCGCGTTTTTTTGGGTATGTTTTTGGCCTTAAAACTGCAGGACTTTGCTTCCCCAGCAAAGTCTATGAGTTTTCATTTTTGCTGTCCGCACACATCTGTTCTTTTTACCTGCGTTTTTGAGTTTAAAAAAAAAATGGACATGTCAGTTCTTTCCTGCGTTTTTCTGCGTTTTCCGCCCATGCAATGCATTTGAAAAACGCAGCAAAACGCAGAGATCAAAAACGCAGCAAAACGCAGCCAAAAACGCACCAAATCACGGCAAAAACGCATGCGTTTTTTGATGCGTTTTTTCGACGCAGGTGCGTTTTTAGCGGCCAAAAACGCACAAAAACGTAGCGTCAAAAAGACGTGCTAACCTAGCCTTACTCTGGCAAGTCTTGTTCATTGAAAGTTTGGAATTTGTTGAGTTTTGGGGGTGCCAGTAAATGCAGTAAATGAAAGTTAACAATAGCTACTGGATCCTTAAAAGGCAGTGTATTGCAAAAAGGATTTTTACAACTATGTACTTAATGGAAAAATAACTAAGGGAAAAGAATGTAAGGAGATGGACTAGGTAGAAGGAGTGTGTAGTGGAAGGTGCATAACCAGCATTGTGCGCTACCTTTATTTGAGCCACAACTCTTTGCAAAATTGCCTCTTCCCAATACCATATTCACACAACAGTACCATCCAATCAGGTCACTGTCTTTGAGCTCTCCATGACACACATGGCTGCTGTCATTGACACTCTCCTGAAGGTAGCACCAAAATGGGTCAGAAGTTCAATAACTAATACAGTTGAGGTGGTAATAACAAGGAATTCTGCTGATTAGTGTGATGTTGAAGCATCGCTCTGATCAGCAGAAACGATCGGTCTATGCAGTCATAAAGTCCCCTAGGGATACTAGTAAAATCAATAAAAAAATATATAAAAAAAGTTAAAAATATGAAAAAGTAGGAAAAAGCTAAAAGTTCAAATCACCTCTTTTTGCCCCATTGAAAATAAAATAATAAAAAAATACATATTTGGCATCGCCACATTCAGATATGCATGATATATCAGAATATGAAATCAACTAATCTGATTGGTAAAGGACATAGCGAGAAAAAAATCAAAATACCAGAAATACTTTTTTTTGTCACCTCAATATTGCATTAAAATGCAATTACAGGTGATCATGAAATTGTATCTACCTAACATGGAAAAGATACAAACATCAGCTCAAGACGCAAAAAAAAGCATTACACAACCCCAGATCTTGAAAAATGAGAACGCTGTTGGTCTTGGAAAGTGGCGACAAAAGCACAATTTTTTTTCATTACAAACTTCTAAATTTTTCTCCCCATGTTTCGTATCTACAAACTCGTACTGACCTGTGGAATCATATTGGCAGATCAGTTTTACCATATATTTCGAATTGGTAAATAAAAAAACCCCAAACAATTAGGCAATTGAATTTTTTTGCAATTTCACCACACTTATTTCCCGTATATTAGACTGAATTAATGTTGTCATTCAAAAGTACAACTTTAGCCACAAAAAAAAAAACCTTTACATGGCTATATTGGTGGAAAAATAAAAAGTTATGGCTCTTGGAAGAAAGGGAGGAAAAAACAAAATAAAAAAAAATTAAAATTGCCGAGGCAGTGAAGGGATTAAAGAAGAGTTTTTCACTAGGCTTAAGATAAGCCGTTCATTGCAAATACAGGTGTAAAAACAATTGACATAGAGTATCTAGTATAAATGAGCGAATATATTCAAGAAAAATTGAATTCTATGCGAATTTTACAAAAATCTGCCTTCTTGAAAATGCTGAATTTTTTTGTAATTCATATAGGTGTGAATTCAGTAAAGTGCATCCCTTTACAATTTTTTTTGAGGTGTTTGGCATATTAGAATGCCAATGTGCCAAACACCTCCCATTTTTTTTAATAGTCTTTATTAGTTAGCCATTACTGTGTGCAACTGTTTTTCTCTTAGTTATATTATTTATTATGAACAGATATGCACCTGTTCACACTAGTGGGAGTGCTGCCAGTCTTCTCTATTTTTGTATAAAGGAGTGATGTCCTTTAGACAGGTCTTGCACTCCATCCACCACCTTAGTTATTAGTCTTATGTGTTTTTAATTTCCATGGACACACGCTGACATAATATGAAAGATTTTAGGAGCCCAGACAGATTGAGACATAGCAAGGGAGGTTGCCGTGGCGTGGCTGCTGGGCTGGTGTTACAATGGCCATTCTAATATGCCAATTACCTCTAAAAAATTTTTAGTCTTTATTAGTTTGCTATTACAGTGTGCAACTGTTTTTCTCTTAGTTCTATCTATCTATCTATCCCTCTATTTATCTATCTATCCCTCTGTCTGTCTCCAACCAGTGTTAATCAATGGGGCAGTGCTAAGGTCAAAAATTTTTAACAGTGAAATAAAATCACAGCATGCTGCAATTTCACTTTGAATTTGGATGCCACTCCCTCATTCATGTCTATGGAAAAGCTCAGACCTAACATGGATGTCTTGTGTACAATTTTCACAGACTTACACAATGGTGAAAAAGGAGAAATTGTGTTCTCTATTTTCTTCTTACAGTGTGCATAGGTTCTCGCATCAGTCAGAAGTGGAACACACTATGCTGATATTTGTCTCAAACTCAGAACAGTTTGACCAGGGAGTCATTAGTATAATTGACCCAATTCTCTCAGATGAGAGATCATATACTCACGTGACCCTGGCCTTATAGTCATCTATTTTGGATACAAGGAATATACCTGATAGACAGATTCATTTCAATGATTTAACCATTTTCAAACTTTTCAAGATTTGAGTTCAGTCTTCTAACAGAGATGTCACCACACTGACCTCCGTTATTGGAAATATCTATCCTATCTATCTATCTATCTATCTATCTATCTATCCATCTATCTATTTACCTACGCATTTCAATAAATTAAAATATCATCAAAAAGTTAATTTATTTCAGAAATTCGATGCAAAATGTGAGACACATATGATATAGAGTCATTACACACAGAGGGATCTATTTCATGTGTTTATTTCTATTAATGTTGATTATTATGGCTTACAGCCAATGAAAACCCAAAAGTCATTATCTAAGAAAATTAGAATATTATATAAGACCAACTGAAAAAATGATTTTAAACTCAGAAATGTTGGCTCCTACTGAAAAGTCTGTGCAGTAAATGCCTCAATACTTGGTCGGGGCTCCTTTTACATGAATTGCTGCATCAATGTGGCGTGGCATGGAGGCGATCAGCCTATGGCACTGCTGAGGTGTTATGGAAGCCCAGGTTGCTTTGATAGCAGACTTCAGCACATCTGCATTGTTGGGTCTGGTGTCTCTCATCTTCCTCTTTACAACACCCCATACATTCTAGTAGTCTAGGTCACGCGAGTTTGCTGGCCAATCAATCACAGTGATACTGTGGTTATTAAACCAGGTATAGGTACTTTTAACAGTGTGGACAGGCACCAAGTCCTGCTGGAAAATTACATTTCCATCTCTGAAAAGCTTGTCTGCAGAGGGAAGCATGAAGTGCTCTAAAATCTCCTGGTAAACAGCTGCGCTGACTTTGGTCTTGATAAAACACAATGGAGCTACAACAGCAGATGACATGGCTCCCCAAACCATCACTGTTTGTGGAAACTTCACACTAGACCCCAAGCAGCTTGGATTGTGGCCTCTCTACTCTTCCTCCAGTCTCTGGGACCACGATTTTCAAATGAAATGCAAAATTTACTTTCATCTGAAAACAACACATTGGACCACTGAGCAACAGTCCAGTTCTTTTTCTCCTTGGACGAAGTAAGAGGCTTCTGGCATTGTCTATTGGTCATGAGAGGCTTGACATAAGGAATGCAATAGTTGTAGCCCATGTCCTGGATACGTCTGTGTGTGGTGGCTCTTGAAGCACTGACTCATGCAGTGTCCACTCTTTCTGAATCTTCCCCAAATTTTTGAATGGCCTTTTCTTAACAATCCTTTCAAGGTTGTGGTTATTGTGATTGCGTGTGCACCTTTTTCTACCACACATTTTTTCCTTCCACCCAACTTTCCATTAATATGCTTGGATACAGCACTCTGTGAACAGCCAGCTTCTTTAGCAATGACCTTTTTTGGCTTACCCTCCTTGTGGAGTGCATTAATGACTGTCTTCTGGACATCTGTCAAGTCGGTAGTATTCCCCTTGATTAAGTAGCCTACTGAACCAGACAAAGGGACCATTTTAAACTCTTAAGGCCCCGTCACACTAAGCAACATCGCTAGCAACATCGCTGCTAACGAACAACTTTTGTGACGTTGCTAGCGATGTCTCTGTGTGTGACATCCAGCAACAACCTGGCCCCTGCTGTGAGGTCGTTGGTTGTTGCTGATTGTCCTGGGCCATTTTTTAGTTGTTGCTGTCTTGCTGTGAAGCACAGATCGCTGTGTGTGACAGCGAGACAGCAACAACTAAATGTGCAGGCAGCAGAAGCCGGCTTCTGCGGAGGCTGGTAACCAATGTAAACATCGGGTAACCAAGAAGCCCTGTCCTTGGTTACCCGATATTTACCTTTGTTACCAGCCTCCGCCGCCCTCACTGTCAGTGCCGGCTCCTGCTCTGTGCACATGTAGCTGCAGGACACATCGGGTTAATTAACCCGATGTGTGCTGTAGCTAGGAGAGCAGGGAGCCAGCGCTAAGCAGTGTGCGCTGCTCCCTGCTCTGTGCACATTTAGCTGCAGTACACATCGGGTAATTAACCCGATGTGTGCTGTAAGTAGGAGAGCAAGGAGCCAGCGCTAAGCGGTGTGCGCTGCTCCCTGCTCTGTGCACATGTAGCTGCAGCACACATCGGGTAATTAACCCGATGTGTGCTGTAACTAGGAGAGCAGGGAGCCAGCGCTCAGTGTGCGCTGCTCCCTGTTCTCTGCACGTGTAGCTCCGTGCACTGGTAACCAAGGTAAATATCGGGTTGGTTACCCGATATTTACCTTAGTTACCAAGCGCAGCATCTTCCACGCGGCGCTGGGGGCTTGTCACTGGTTGCTGGTGAGCTCACCAGCAACTCGTGTAGCGACGCTCCAGCGATCCCTGCCAGGTCAGGTTGCTGGTGGGATCGCTGGAGCGTCGCAGTGTGACATCTCACCAGCAACCTCCTAGCAACTTACCAGCGATCCCTATCGTTGTTGGGATCGCTGGTAAGTTGCTTAGCGTGACTGGACCTTAAGGAAGCCTTTGCAGGTGTTCTGTGGTAATTATTCTAATTTTCTGAGATAATGACTTTTTGGTTTTCATTAGCTGTAAGCCATAATCATCAACATTGACGGAAATAAACACTTGAAATAGATCCCTCTGTGTGCAATGACTCTATATAATATATTGAAATAGATCCCTCTGTGTGTAATGCATAAATATAATTTATGCATTTCCCTTTTTGTATTGAATTACTTTAATAAATTAACTTTTTGATGATATTCTAATTCATTGAGATGCACTTTTATTTATTTATCATTCTTATGGTAGACCATAATTTGTAGAAATTACTGAAAGTGGCTCATTTACTGTTTGTATGTATAAAATGTTGTTTAAGTACATTTTGTTAATTGACTATGATCTTAAAATTATTCTTCCTGCTTTTTTATAACAAAGAAAAACCATCTGAATTCAAGTCAATATAGACAAATCTAAGAATTCTGAGCAGTATTTCACACACCTTTCAAAGTTATTTTTTTTTGCTAAGAGCCGTCTTGAGGATGAACTATTGGTTTAATTTAATTTTTTATTAGTCTTGTCATCAAGATTTTTTTTTCTAGTTTCTTTCCACAGTTATATTAGAACACCATTAGATTCCAACAATTTTCATTAGGAAAGCTTCTGACTAATTAACATTTTAATATAATGATTTTGTAATTAAATGTAAATGGCTACAATACCACAGATATCCAATTATCATAAAAAATAAATTGCTCTCTTATAATTAGGATTTCTTCATAGATATAGATCCATACTTAAATCTTGAGGACAAATAGTTTTGCAAAGAATTTTTGATACATTTAAATTTGTTTCTGCCACATTCTGTAAACAATTTTAATAGTGCATCATTGGGTATAACGCTGTAATGTAATAAATGTTACTCCACTCAAATTTTAATGTATGTGACAATTTTTTTTAAGCGTCAATTAAAATTTGCTGTAAAATTGTGGAGTTGAATTGAAAAAAAATGTAAAAATTTGGCTCAATCACAACACAAAAATATTGGATTAATAAAAAGGAACTTCTGAATCCCTTTCTGGTAAACCTAATTGAGTAAAAGGTGACCAAAATAACAAACATTTCTCAGATATTTTTCATTTTTAAAAATTAAACATTTCTTCACTAATTTAGTATTTAATGCTCTGGCCTCACATTGCTAAAAACCATAGCAGCCTAGGCGTATAATCTACCACAGATTGCTCAGTTTGCATCACTTGTTTTTGTCTGCCTGTGTAAACAAAAAGTCATGTTTACCTATCGGAGGTCATATCATGCCGCCCGTGGATCTGTGTTAACAGGCACTATGCACATCACATATAGTAACTCCGCATATTTCCATCTACCTGCAGTTCCTGTGGATGTTGCCTTCAAAAAACTTTGTTCTTAAGCCTGCTTTACACGAGACGATAGATTGTGCGATAGCACAATCGATCGTACCCGCCCCCATCGTTTCTGCGTCACGGGCAATTAGTGGCCCATGGCTCACAAACTCGTTTAACCCCCGTCACACGTACTTACCTTTCGGACGACCTTGCTGTGGGCGACGAACGTCCACTTCCTGGAGTGGGCGGGACGCTCGGCGTCATAGCAACGTCACACAGCAGGCGGCCAATAAAAGCGGAGGGGCGGAGATGAGCGGGATGTAAACATCCCACCCACCTCCTTCCTTCCATTAAGCCGTCGGGTGCCGCGGGAGGCAGGTAAAGCTGCTGTTCATCGTTCCCGTGGTGTGACATGGAGCAACGAGTGATGCCACGGAAACGATTAACAACCGCCGCCATTTTAATTAAACAATTATATGAAACCTAGTGACGAGTACACGACTCATGATTTGTGAGCGATACTGGATCACTAGGAGGTGTCACACGAAACCACGTCGTGCAGTATGCCGGATGTGCGTCACGAAAACCGTGACCCCCAACGACATATCGCACAATCTATCGTCTCGTGTAAAGCCCGCTTTAGACTTCTTCCTATATCCTAAACTCTTCTTACAGTTTTACACCTGGTCATGACTCCTGACCTCCTACCTACTCATGATTGTTACCATTTAGAATCTTAGATCCTTTTATTTGTACTATTCTAGGTCAGAATCTGTTGCTTCTGATCCAGCTCCTCCTGACAAAACTCCCATCTTCGCTCCATGTTCCTGTTCTAGCTCAATGTTTCATTTCTTAAACCACACTTTAATTCTGGGACCATCCTGCATTGCGACCATGCTGTTTTCCTGTGATCATACTCCTGTAAGGTGATCATTAGGGATGAGCGAATGTATTTGCCACTATTTGGTATCCGACGAATAACAGGCTATTCGCGCCATTCGGTATCCGATGAATAAAACAACATCTGCTCCGATACTTTCATTTTCATTTCTGACTTCCTGGCGCCTGTTTTCCAGTCAATGAACACATCTGATGTTGCTTGCTCTCACAGTAACGGCACAGCCATCTTTGTTGTGGTGTTACAGTGATTGGCTTGGCCGCACAACGTCATCTACATACACGTTGCCGCAGCTTCTGGGAACGAAACATATATAGTCCCCGCTGCTCTGGCTTCTAGCACCACAGAGGAGAGAGAGAGAGAGATTCTGCCTTTTCTTTTCCATTTCACCCTTTTCCTTAGTGATCACAGCTCGCCATTAGGTCCAACGTCAAATTATTCTGGTTTCCCATAGACTTATATTGCGCGTCGAATGTTCGCAAATAGTCGAATAGCGGTGACCTATTCATCGGATATTCATGAAGTCGAATATTTTTCTATTCAATCATCCCTAGTGATCATGCTTTAGAAATCTGTGTAGAAAAATGGATCTCTGGATGTTACAGTCTCCTGGGTTCAGACGGATTTTAAATAAAAGTTTGATTTAGGACCTGGACTTGACCAGAACTTAACCACTGCTGTCAAACCCCATATAAGTCAATGGCGACCCTAATTTGTGTGCTGTAAAATGGCTATACAATGGTGGTAGTGAGGACTAGAGGTCAGCAACAGGAAGCAAAATGGCCACGGAACCCCATTTAACAGAGTGCTTAAAAACTATAAGTGACAGGTGCCTGACTTGATGATGTTCCCACTTCTTTGCTCATTTTCAAGGGGGTGATGTTGATGGAAAATGCCCATCCTCCTCAGGTGCCAACTCTGTGCTTTCAATAGGGTACCAATTCTTAGACTGCCGGTTTTAACAGCTCCCACACAGGAGACAATTTTCTGCTCCACTGGTGGAGAATCTAATTGCTGCATTTAAAAAGCTTGTAGTTGGATTTGGACTGGAGCCAGAGGTATACTAGCTAAACTTGCTTCTGCCAATCCCAGCCATTTAAACTTGAAGCGGCTCACCCATGCTGCTCATTGTCTATCCCAGAAATCCGAAGCATTTATTTTCAAAAATTATTGTTCAAAGCTGGCAGTTCTTTCTGAATACAACAGCATTGAATAATCAACTAGACTATGTTTCTATTTTTGGCTTAAGTGGTACTGTGGCTACTAATACAGCATATTACACTACCTATAACCTGTGGTTTTGGACTGCTACACAAAGCTGCATGATGCAATGCAGTATGAGCTTTCACAGATATTTACACAGGTACATTGTACACACACTGTTTTGTTTTTCAAACTTGAAGCAGCTCACAATGCTGCTCAGTGTTTATCTCGGGAATCTGAAGCATTTATTTTGAAAAAAATATTGTTCAATGCAGGTAGCTATGTCTGAATATCACAGCTTTGAATAATGCACTAAGAGTTTCCATTTTTGGGTTTGGTGGGACTTTTGCCATCATGAAAAGGGGACTCGGCCACGCTTGACATATAAGCGAGCATCCAGCAGTGTGGCCACCCAGAAATCAGCACTTGTGACAGTCAGGGGAATTTCGTGGCAGTTACTGCAGAAAGGATTTGCAGATGTTAGCCACGCTGCTCAGTGGAGACGAAAAGCTGTCATCAGTTGGAGATGTATTTCAGTTTAAAATTTTCAGTTTCCCCCCTTCCAGGAAACCTTTTTTAAAAAGGCCCTTAAACATCCTCCTTACCTGGCTGAGCCTCGCAGCCAAGATTGCCCTGGATCCAACACTCTTGCACAATGCTGTAATACAGATGGTTTTCAAAGCTCCACAACACTTTGACTGCTACAGCGCAGTTACAGGTTTGTGATAGATAAAGCCCACAATACCTGGTGTACTGTATCTACTTAATTTTCTTTCTTTTTTTAATCTAAAGTCACAGATGCAGCTACAGGCTGGCCACAGGTAGAACTTTGTTAACAACTAAGGCCAAGGACCTTGTGAGAAGTGGTGAGAGGTATATTTTTTCCAAAAATTAAGGCCACAGACTTTATTGAGAAGTGGTGAGAGATATTTTTTTCAAAAACATTAAGGCCACGGACCCTGGTGAGAATGAGCCTTATGAACCTTATCCTGTTCGGTTTGGGCTCGGTAACCGGAGCACTTTTTCCAAAAGTCGGCAATGTTTGGTGTTGTTTGATCACTCATCGCGTTTTAAAAATTGCTTTTCTAACAATATTATGTTTTTGGACAGGATTGTGGTGCTGTGTGATGAATAGGGAAATGTGTTTAATGAGTGGATGGGGTGGGGACTCAGGATGCGCACGGTGATATTTTTTTCTTAAGTTTATGTGCAGATGTTCCTGCAGTCAATCACAGTGCAGAAAACATCCACAAGGTTCAGACACAAAGACTTGTGTCATTGGATGCCTAAGTCACATGTGTGTCTGCATATAAAATGTGGACATGTAGCATCGGCGCCATTTTGTGAACATGAAACATTAAACAAGGTGCTGCCACTGGGGCTGCCAGACAGTAAGCTTAGCTAGGTGTTTAATGAAAGGTATTTGAGATAGATAGGAGAGTGATAGTTTAGAATAGGGACATACAGTTTAGGGAAAGCTGTGTGCCATAAATCGACATTTAATAGTAGAAATAGAGATAGGTACTTATCAGTGCATGCTAAAGAGTTGCCAGTGAAGGATTCAAATAGTTATTGCTACTTATAACAACCTGCTCTCAATAAGACCGTCAATCACATTTCTAGGTATTGTTAGTCAGTACTGGCTGCTGTAAATTTGCAAGTAAATTAGGTAAAAAAGTCTTTGCCTTTTCATGGCCTGGTCAAAATTATGCAGTTAATCACATTTCTAGATATTGTTAGTTAATACTGCCTGTTGTCGACTTGCTAGTGAAATAGGTAAAAAGGTCTTGGCAGTTTTCATTGCTTGGTCAAAATTATGCAGTCAATCACATTTGTAGGTATTGTTAATTAGTAGTGCCTGCTGTAAATTTGCTAGTGAACTAGGTAAAAAGGTTTTGACTGTTTTCATCTTCTGCTCAAAATGACGCACTCAATCATTTTTGTAAGTATTGTTAGATAGTACTGCCTGCTTTTAATTTTCTAGTAAACCAGGTAAAAAGGTCTTGGATGTTTTCATTGCCTGCTCAAAACTGCACAAACACATTTTTAGGTATTGTTAGTTAGTACTGCCTGCTGTAAATTTGCTAGTGAACTAGCTAAAAAGATCTTGGCACTTTTCAGTGCCTGCTAAAAAAATTACGCAGTGAACCACATTTCTAGTAATTACTTTTTAGTCCCTACAGAATATTGACAACTCAGAAAGATAATTAAAAATGTATCTTTTATGCCAGGTGTCTGACAAGTGTGGCTGTAGGGTTGCGGAACATCTGAGAGGGGAATGGTACATCAGACATGAGTGGTAAATCACAATAAGGTTGTGGTGGAAGAGTGAATTGGTGTGGCAAATACCGGATCATCCCATCGCAAGAGAAATGAGAAGAAGTTCTGTTACTGGACAGCCTACTCCATAAGATTTTTTGGGCAGTCGCACATTGTTTCAACTTCTAAATGAGGCTGATAAACAGCAGGTGCTAGAATGGATGTCAAGCGCTGCATTAAGTGGCCTCCCTTCCTGCACCTCAACAGGATCTACTAGACCTACTCAACCACCGGCCACCAAATCAACCATGTCTGCTGCTTCTTCCTCCTCCTGCATCCCCATCAAAACTATTCTCACACAGGTCTCTGACCGCATAAATACCACTTGCTTACCAGCTACAGTGGGGTTGAGAGATAGCCAGTCAGCTGTTATGGAAGTGATGATACCTGGTGTTTTTGACCCATGTGAGACACTGAGGCCATATCCTGTGTGTTGCATGGATCATACCTTCCTGATGTGCAAACACACTATGCGGAAATCGAGGAGGCAATTAATGCCACTGTTCTGCGGTTTTAAATCTCAAGACTCCAAGATGGGTCTCCAAATTGTTTCTTTTGTCTGTATTGCCATGGTTCTGGAAGCAAGAGGCCTACATCTGCCAATCATGCATCTCTTGATTTCTAAAATAAAAATGCCAGGCCATATCATGTAATTGTATGACACATCAATGCCTTCTTGTTGCAATATCTGCAACATGATGTCTGCATTGTTAGTATTATAAATAGTGCTGACAACTCGGTTATCTCTCTGTTAGATCCACAGTGCAAGAGTAAATTTAGCAAGATGCTTCACTCTGGAAAGGGACGCTTGGATGCTGGGGAATTGAAAGATGTAGACCATCTTAACAGTAGTTTTCCACAAGACAGCAGTAAGGCACACAGCAAGCATTCTAGAATTCCAATAATGAAAAGTCTTGTCGTTGACGCAGAAAAATTAGCAGAAGCAGTTCAACTGGCAGACATAACTTCTGTGAGGTTTTGCACTCACTTTTTGGACAATCGCATGCACCAGCAGAACAAGGTAGAAGTCTGACATATAGTGAACAACTGGAGACGATTTTTGGAAATTTGGAAATTTTGGAAATGCGGAGACTCCAAGATGGGTCTCTAAATTTTGTCTGTAGTATCAGGGTTCTGGGAGCAAGAGGCCTACGCCTGTCATGCATGCATCTCTAGATTTTTACAAATAATATGCCAGCCCACATTCTGTGTGTAACTCAAGGCAATCATGCAGTGCTTAAATTATACAAAATGTATAATAAATACATTGGAGAATGCAGTCACACAGCTTCAGAGTTGTGGTCCACTATCCAAGCCCAGTTTGAGCAATGGCTGTCTCCACTGAACCTGGAGCCAGGGAAGGCAGTGTGCAATAACTGTGCAAACCTGGCTGGAGCACTACACCTGTGCTATATGGACCATACCTCCCTGCTTTGCAAACACACTATGAAGAAATAGGGTTGGGCAATACATGCCACTGTCAAGTTATCTGCCTGCAATGTTTATTATTATCAAGGCACCAAGATGGGTCTCCAAGTGGTGCCTTGTCTGTACAGGCAGGGGTAGGGAGCAGCAGCCCAACACTTGTCTCTCATCCACCTTTATATTTCTTATGTCAGAAATCTAGGAAACTAATGGCTAAGCAAAAACAGTGATGCTGCACTGTAAAATGTATTTTTGCTGTTTTGTAAGCTTTTTGATCCCCTAAAGATGTTTTCTCTGCCTTATGTTTTACCTCCCATTGAATTCAATAGGGTTCAAAAAGGTTCAATAACGTTTGTGGTTTGGTTCGGCGAAAATAGCATTTGTTCGGTAAGGCTCAGCAAACCGAACTTTAAAAGGTTCGCTCATCTCTGCTGGCGTCAAGTAGAATTTTGGAGGAGAAGGTGGAGGAGGCAGCAAACCATTTATTGAGCTTTCAATGTGTTTTTATATTTACCAGTTACTGTATTTTTGTAGTCTCTTGTTAGGTTGGTCCAACGAGACCACTAGATATATTGGATGGAAGACAAATTGGTTAGAGCGGCTGCAGCCTCATGCATACCATCAGACGCAAATGAATGAGTCTGACATGGAGCAAGTATCACTCAAGACTGGCTCATTTAATGATGATTACAGGATCATATTTATACACGTATGGGTGTGGACATAAACGTTAGAATCCGGTAGGTTCTCATAGATACAAATACAATAGAGTTTAATTTCACACAGTTGAATACAATTACGGCTGTCCTTCAGTAAAGCCAACTAAGCTTGACAAATTACTCTAAACTTTACACAGGTTTGGTTCCATTTACTGGTATAATCCCTAAAATTACATTAATAGCTTTTACTACCATGACGCTACCTACCTTAAACACTTTTCATGGCAAATAGAGTCTTTATGTGGGTGGTCTATTTGTCTACCCAGCCAATGGTATGGACAAGTATGGTGTAATCCATAACTTATTCATTTTATTGAAAGTCAGCTTGTCCATGTTACCTAAGGACAAGTGGATGCAACTGTCTTTGATGACCCTCCTTAACATGCTGAACACATGTTCAGACAGTACACTTGTGGCAGGGGATGCTAACCTATAAAGTGTATTGTGTAAGCTCAGGCCATGTCTTCAATTTTGCCACCCAGAAATTAAATGGTGCAGAACCATGAGCTAGCACTGCGATACGTGTGGACATGTACTCTTCCACTATGTTTGCTAAATGCTGAAATACGCACAATACAAGATGGTGTTGCTGGTTGGTATGGAAAGCTGCACATAAATTGTTGCTACATTGCTGCCATGATGACCCACCCTCCTCCAGAGGTGTGGTCAGTTCAATTCCTCCTCCTCCTCCTCCTCTTTCTACCGCCTTGTTGTTCCACCTAGCCCCCAAAATCTGGGAGGAATACCATAAGTACAGTGTTTCACAGCCTGGTCTTTTAGTCATGCATTTTTCAATTTCACTTTAGTTGCAAAAGCAGCAATGCTACATGGTCTTTGTAGCCTGAATCCAGCAGGGTAGCCACCCAGCAATCACCACGGTCATAATCCTTGCAATTCGAGGGTCACTGTTCAGGCACAATAGCAAGTATTGGCTCATGTGTGCCAGGCTTACCAGAGCAAATGAAAAGCTGTCCTCAGACGCAGGTGTGTGGACTGACTACTCTGTATCCTCCCAGCCACATTGAAGGGATGCCCCTGACCTAACTCCCTGACTATGCTACTGAGCAGATGGTTCCTCCTCCTGCAAAACTGGCTGGAAAATTAGGGACATGGCTGCTTTCGACCCAGAAATCGTACCTTGGAGCCCTGTGCGAGAGACGGCCCAGATAAATGAGTTAATGTTTCTTTCTGTTCATCTTCCTCGGGTTCCACCTCCTCGTCCATCATAGCCTCTAGCCTTTTTTCCAGTAGGCATAAAATCATTATAGAGATGCTGATTATGGTGTCATTAGTAGAGTTGAGCGCGGTTCGAGGTTCTCCAGTTCTAGGCTCGAGTGATTTTGGGGCCTGTTCTAGATCGAACTAGAACTCGAGCTTTTTGCAAAAGCTCGATAGTTCTAGAAACGTTCGAGAACGGTTCTAGCAGCAAAAAGCAGGGCTTTCTACAGCTACAGTGTGCAGGAGCCATCGCTGGCAGCCTGCCACAAGCTGGTAACCAAGATAAACATCGGGTATCCAACCAAAGCGCTTTGGTTAGTAACCCGATGTTTATCTTAGTTACGTGCAGGAAGCCCACACTTCCCCGCTCTGCTCGCTCCGCCCCCTCCTGCCCGCGGCATGTACACACGTACACACACACACACACACACACACACACACACACACTGCACTCTGCACACATGGTCCCGCTCGGCTTACCTGCGATGATGAAGTCCCGCCATCCCGACCTCAGCGCTGTCACTGTCCTCCATGGCCGCCGCTTGTCACATCACCTTCTCTCGCTTCCGACCCGAGACTGACTAGCGGTGGCGTCACGGGCCTCTCGCGATGCTTGGCTGTGAAGGCGGCGGTCATTGAACTCAGTGACAGGTGCTGTCGGCAGTGCTGGAGATCAGCGCAGGTAATGTACCTCGCTGACAGCAGCACTTGTCATCCCCTGCAGTGACCTGAGCTGACCCATTGATGTTAGCTCAGGTCACTGCATTGCTCTCCCAGCCAATGGGCAACATTCTGCTCTTCATTGACTGGGACAGTGTGGATCGTCATGGCAACCCCTTGGATTACACCAGACCTGCATTTGTTTTTCTTTCTAATAAATTGGTTAAAGAGAGAATGTTTTGGGGAGTGTTTTTTTCAAATAAAAATGTGTTTGTCATCTATTTTTTTTTATTACTGACTGGGTTTGTGATGTCGGGTATCTGATAGACGCCTGACCTCACCAACCCCAGGGCTTGATGCCAGGTGACATTACACATCTGGTATTAACCCCATATATTACCCCGTTTGCCACTGCACCAGGGCGCGGGATGAGCTGGGGCGAAGCACCAGGATTCCCGCATCTAATGGATGCGCCACTTCTGGGGCGGCTGCGGCCTGCTATTTTTAGGCTGGGGAGAGTCCAATAACCATGGACCTCCCTAGTCTGAGAATATCAGACCCCAGCTGTCTGCTTTACCTTGGCTGGTGATCCAATTTTGGGGGGACCCCTACGTGTTTTTTTTTTTAATTATTTATTTAATTTAAAATAACAGCGTGGGGTGCCCTCAGTTTTGGATTACCAGCCAAGGTGAGGTTGCCAGCTGTGGTCTGCAGGCTGCAGCCATCTGCTTTACCCTAGCTGGCTACAAAACTAGGGGGAACCCTACGTCATTTTTTTTTTCATTTTTTTGGCTAAATACAAAGCTAAGCACCCCTTAGTGCCACATGAAAGGCACCAAAGGGTGCAAAATTACAAAATGCAGGAGAATGGGACATTATGTGTCTTTCTGCCATTATAATGACAGAAAAGACTGATATGAAGTGCACAAGCACAAGAAAATCACCAGAGCGCTCTACGCTGTGAAAAGCAGTAGAAAATGGCACTGGCGTGAACATGTGACCGCCTCATGTAGGATGAAGCTATGGATCCTGGGTAAATTTATGCATTTTCCCTCCTTCAGTTTTTTTGCAGTACACAAAAAAAACGGAAGGCACACGGATGACAAACAGATGACATACGGACCGTCTATGGAACGGAAACGGATGCCACACGGATGCACCCGTGAAAAAAAAACGGACTGTTTTTTGCAGACCGCAAAAATGGATCGGTCGTGTTAATGTAGCCTTATTCTGATCTGCCGTTTATAAACAGCAGGCAGAAATAAGTGAATAACGCCCCCCAGCGTCAGAAAATCTCTGGGGTTTCAGGGCTAGCTGAGACCCTGGAGATCATGATTCAGGACGGTTTTTCCGGTCCCCCGCTCACGTGATCACAGGTATACACCGTACACCGATGATCACGTTACAGTAAATGACAGCGCCGGTAAAAAATTATTTATCTCCCATCTGGCATGAACAAACACTTCTTCTCCACCTTTTCTCCACCTTTTCTCCACCTTTTCTCCACCTTTTCTCCACTTTTTCTCCACTTTTTCTCCACCTTTTCTCCACTTTTTCTTTTTCTCCACTTTTTCTCCACTTTTTCTCCACTTTTTCTCCATTTTTTTCTCCACTTTTTCTCCACTTTTTCTCCACCTTTTCTCCACTTTTTCTCCACTTTTTCTCCACTTTTTCTCCACTTTTTCTCCATTTTTTTCTCCACTTTTTCTCCATTTTTTTCTCCACTTTTTCTCCACTTTTTCTCCACTTTTTCTCCATTCTTTTTCTATGGTCGGTCTACCCATTAGCTCTTCCATGCATAGCTCTACACCTACTGCACATTTTACTTTATGATTGACATCTCTTTCGTACCAGAGCTGTCTAAGCCTACTCTGACCCCATATTTGTCATTACTATATTGTCCTTGTACTGTATTATGACATTTGTATCATGTGTTTCATTTCTTGCTGTGTTGCAATTTTTTTGCTGCATCCCAATTGTGCCTCTACATTGTTCGAGTTTATGTTATTGTTCTATCACTCTTATGTGATACTGATTATTGTCATTTTTCATGATTACATGCAGATAAGTCCAATCTGACGAAGGCTCAGGCCGAAACGTCATTTGTAACTTGTTTTGGACAAAAACATATATGCTTATGAAAATTTTTTTTTTCTTAATACGGACCAATAAAGAGTGATTTTGCATTACTATCCATTGTGACTTACTGACTTAGTCTGGGAGATTTAGAGTGCCGAGGTTACTCACTAATTTTATCTATTATTACCTCTGAGCACCTATATACCAGTGAGCAGAGCTTCCTCTACAGTAGTTCTCCTGATTAGGCATGCCCTTACCTCATGAGCAGGGCATTGCAGCTTTGGTAGCAACCATTACGACATAGACTCTGCTGCTGTGGACCCGGGGAGAGTGAGTGCAGATTCATTGCACCCACACTCCTCACATGAAGGGTCCGCTGTTACGAGGGGGACCCGGGGAAGCGTGCCAAGATGGGAAATGGACAGCTTCCGCCGATCAAGGTCCACTGTGCGGTGTAAGGGACCGCTGCTATGGTCAGGAAAAAGTGAGCAGGTTGCTACTAGTGATCGTCTGGAATGTCACAGACGATCTATGTACACCGGTCCGCCCTAACCCGTGAGGGTTGTATGGCTCGGGGCTTCTCGATCGGTGTACCTGTTGCACGGGGACGCACAGAGGTGCCTACGCACAAGTGCCAGCGGGAGTCACAGGATATGGCACGAGGGTAGCACAGAGGTGCCCACGCACGTGTGCTTTCAATAACCAGGTGAGTCCGGTGGAGACTCGAGGAGCTCATCTGGGACAGGAACACGGCCTGTTGAAGGAGACACTGCCGGAGCAGCTAGGCAGGAACACGGCCTACAAACCAGGTGCTGCCTGAGCAGCAAGGGCAAAGCCCACAAAAGACAATAATGCCTGAGCAGTGGCGTGGCAGCACACTTCCAGACATCCAAACATAGAAGGATGGTCGCGCGCCGCCATGATGGCAGGGGGAGCTTTTAAGGAGGTGTAGCTCCACCCAAGGGTGGGCGCGAGATGGACGTGACCCAATCAGGATTCGTGACGTCTTGACCCGGCCAGTCAAGATTCAGCACACCACCAGCCTCGTTATCGGGCCGTGTGATATCAGTGAGCGAATCAGAAGACGTCACGTGGGGCACATACTCATCTTCCTGCCTCTGGGTCATAAAGGCGGGATCCTCGGTTTCACAATGTGCAGAGATCAGGAAAGTCTTGCTGCTTCCGTGAGCATCCATCCTTTGCACACTGCGCAACCTCACCGACCCTCTGTGATGCTGAGCAGGAGGGTTCGTGGCAGACAAGGGATGGGAGACCACTCCATTCCTTGCAAGGAGAGAACCACTAGGTGTCACCCTTCTGCTGCGTCTCCAAGGAGGCAACTCCTGCAGACTGCGCAGTCTCCCAGACCTTTGGTGCTGCTGAGCAGGAGGGCTCGCAGCAGACAAGGAATGAGGGACCACCTCATTCCTTGCAACAGGAGAGCCACGAGGTGTAACAGTCCGCACTCCTAGAAAATGGGGGATACGTTCCCTGAGTGTCTCCCCCCCATATTCTAGACGGTCCAGAGTCGTCGTGGGACCCCTTTATTTTTTTCTTACAATAAATTTGTGAAAGAGGAAATGTTTTGGGGACTGTTTTTTCAAATAAATTTCTTTTGTCGATTTTTTTTTTTTTGTTAGTACTGACAGTTTATGATGTTGGGTATCTAATAGACGCCATGACATCACAAACTGCTGGGCTTGATATCAGGTGACTTTACAGATAGTATCAACCCGATTTATTACCCCGTTTGCCACTGCACCAGGGCACGGGATGAGCTGGGGTGAAGCGCCAGGATTGGCGCATCTAGTGGATGCGCCACGTCTGGGGTGCCTGCGGCCTGCTATTTTTAGGCTGAGAAGGCCCAATAACTATGGACCTTCCCACCCTGAGAATACCAGACCACAGCTGTCCGCTTTACCTTGGCTGGTGATCAAATTTGGGGGGGACCCTACTTTTTTTGTGTAATTATTAATATTTCTAAAATAATTATAAAAAAAGAGCCTGGGGGACCTCCACATTGGATCCCCAACCACGGTAAAGCTGCCAGCTGTGGTTTTCAGGCTACAGCCGTCTGCTTTACCCTAGCTGGCTATCAAAAATGGGGGGACCCAACGTCATTTTTTTTTTAACTATTTTTTAAATTGAAAAAATGAATGGGCTTCCCTGTATTTTGATTGCCAACCAAGGTAACGGCAGGCAAATGGGGGTGGCAACCCATAGCTGTCTGCTTCATCTGCGCTGAGAATCAAAAATACCGCGGAGCGCTACGTCATTTTTTTTTAAAGATTTATTTTTACAGCACTGTGATGTCCAGCAATCAAAATACAGGGAAGCCCATTTTGTTTTTAGTTATTTAAATAAATAATTAAAAAAAATATATATGGGCTCCCGCTGCATTTTTTGTATTGCTAGCTAAGGGTAATCCAAGCAGCTACTGGCTGCTAACCCCCACTGCTTGGTGTTACCTTCACTGGCAATGGAAAATCCAGGGAAGCATTTTTTATTTTTTTTGCCAAAAAACTACAAAAAAAGGACGTGAGCTTCGCCATATTTTTGTATGCTAGCCAGGTATAGCAGGCAGGTGCTGGAAGAGTTGGATACAGCGCCAGAAGATGGCGCTTCTATGAAAATGCCATTTTCTGAGGCGGCTGCAGACTGCAATTCGCAGCAGTGGGGCCCAGAAAGCTCAGGCCAACCTGTGCTGCGGATTCCAATCCCCAGCTGCCTAGTTGTACCTGGCTGGACACAAAAATGGGGCGAAGCCTACGTCATTTGTTTTCTAATTATTTCATGAAATTCATGAAATAATAAAAAAAGGGCTTCCCTTTATTTTTGGTTCCCGGCCGGGTACAAATAGGCAACTGGGGGTTGGGGGCAGCCGTACCTGCCTGCTGTACTTTTTCAGGGGGCAAAAAACTTCTGCATACAGTCCTGGATGGAGTATGCTGAGCCTTGTAGTTTTGCAGCTGCTGTCTGTCTGTATGGAGAAGAGCAGACAGCAGCTGCAGAACTACAAGGCTCAGCATACTCCATCCAGGACTGTATGCAGAAGTTTTTTGCCCACCAAAAAAATGACGTGGGCTTCGCCATATTTTTGTATGCTAGCCAGGTACAGCAGGCAGCCACGGGCTGCCTCCAACCCCCAGTTGCCTATTTGTACCCGGCTGGGAACCAAAAATATAGGGAAGCCCGTTTTTTTTAATTATTTCACTTATTTCATGAAATAATTAAAAAACAAATGACGTGGGCTTAGCCCCATTTTTGTGTCCAGCCAGGTACAACTAGGCAGCTGGGGATTGGAATCCGCAGCACAGGTTAGCCCGAGGTTTCTGGGTGCCTCCTTACAATTCAGGAGGATCATATACAAACAAGTAACAGTTATAGAAATACAATATTTAGAGGGAAAAAAAAATACAACCCTGCTCGTGAGAGCTTACAATCTACAATGAGATGGGGGGAGAGGCAAGGTTCAAGTGCTTATTTACAATGACAATCCAACCATCTCACGGAAATGGGGCTGGATAATGGTTTCCTGGACCAGTGGGCCCGAGCCTTGAGATGCCTTTGGGTGCCATGGAGTTTGATGTGGAGCTATGTTGTGAGAGGTTGTAGAGGGACTATGTGAATTGAATCTGATTAGGGAGTGTGATAGGCCGCCCTAAAAAGATGCGTCTTTAGGGTGCGTCTGAAGCTGAGTAAGTTGTGATTTGTCCTAACTTCTTGGGGTAGAGCGTTCCAGAGGGTTGGTGCAGCTCGGAAGAAGTCTTGGATCCGGGAGTGGGAGGTTCGAATTAGTGTGGATGTTAGTCGAAAGTCGCTTGCAGAGCGTAGAGAACGGGTGGACTGATAGACAGAGAGGAGGTTGGAGATGTAGGGGGGTGCTGCACTGTGGAGAGCTTTGTGGGTGAGAACAAGCAGTTTGAATTGGATCCTATGATATATGGGCAGCCAGTGCAGTGACTGGCACAGAGCAGAGGCATCTGAGTAGCGGTTAGCCAGATAGGTGACCCTGGCTGCTGCATTAAGGATTGACTGTAGAGGAGAGAGTCTAGTTAGGGGGAGACCAATTAATAGAGAGTTACAGTAGTCCAAGCGAGAGTGGATCAGGGCCACGGTGAGGGTTTTTGTCGTTTCCATAGTGAGAAAGGGGCGGATTCTAGAGATGTTCTTGAGGTGCAAGCGGCAGGTGCGGGCAAGAGATTGTATGTGGGAGGTGAAGGAGAGATCAGTGTCAAGTATAACCCCCAGGCAGCGGGCTTGCGGCCTAGGACTTATCGTTGTGCCACACACAGAGAGGGAGATGTCAGGTTGAGGAAAGTTGGAAGATGGAGGGAAAAGAAGAAGTTCAGTTTTGGAAAGGTTAAGTTTCAGATAGAGAGCAGACATGACATTGCAAACTGCAGTCAGGCAGTCACTTGTGTTCTGTAGTACAGCGAGGGTGAGCTCAGGGGAGGAGGTGTATAGCTGTGTGTCATCAGCATAAAGATGGTACTGAAAGCCAAATCTGCTGATGGTCTGACCAATTGGGGCAGTGTAGAGGGAGAAAAGAAGAGGGCCAAGGACTGAACCTTGAGGGACCCCAACAGTGAGAGGAAGAGGAGAAGATGTGGAGCCAGCAAATGATACACTGAATGAGCGGCCAGAAAGATAGGACGAGAACCAGGAAAGAACAGTGTCCTTTAGGCCGATAGAATGGAGCATAGAGAGAAGGAGATGGTGGTCAACAGTGTCAAAGGCAGCAGAAAGGTCAAGAAGAATAAGCAGAGAGTGGTCACCGTTACGTTTTGCTGTCAATAGGTCATTGGTCACTTTGACAAGGGCAGTTTCTGTTGAGTGTAAAGGGCGGAAGCCAGACTGTAAAGGATCTAGAAGAGAGTGAGTGGAGAGGTAGCGGGTGAGACGAGAGTAGACCAGGCGCTCCAAGAGTTTGGAGATGAAGGGGAGATTAGAGACTGGTCTGTAGTTGCTTGTGCAGGACGGATCGAGAGAAGGTTTTTTTAATAATGGAGTAATGATAGAGTGTTTGAGGGAGGAAGGGAAGATACCCGAAGAGAGAGAGAGATTGAAGATTTTAGTTAGGTGAGTGGCGACAACCGGAGAGAGGGACTGGAGTAGAGGTGTGGGGAAGGGATCAGTAGGGCAAGTTGTAGGACGAGAGGAGGATAGGAGCCTGGAGACTTCCTCCTCTGTGACTGGGTCAAATGTGGAAAGTGAGCTGGATGGGATATGGGGAGGGATGGGATTCACAGGGCTTGGGGGCTGGGAGCTGATCTCTTGGCGGATGTTTTTAATTTTCTCTGAGAAATGCGAGGCCAGGTCATCAGCATGAAGGGCTGTGACAGGGGTCTGTACTTTGGGACTGAAGAGGGAGTGAAAGGTGTCAAAGAGTTTTTTTGGATTGTTGGCAAGTGAGGAAATAAGGTTGGTGAAGTAGGTCTGTTTGGCGAGGTGAAGGGAATAGTTATAGGTCCTTAACATGAACTTGTAGTGGATGAAGTTTTCTGGTGTGCGGGTTTTCCTCCATAAGCGTTCGGCGCTCCTGGAGCATCGCTGAAGAAGTAGAGTTTGATGGTGTGGACCTCAAAGGATGGGAATGAGAGTGATGGAGCTGGGGGGATGACCTGGAAAGTGCATTGTGGGGACAGGAGTAAGCCGACTCCACCACCATGTCTGTTTCCAGGTCTTGGTGAATGGGAAAAGTGTAAACCACCATGAGAGATGGCAGCAGGGGTAGTATCAGAATCCTGAATCAAAGGTTTCAGTTAGGCCTAGTAAGTTAAGAGAGTTATTGAGAAAGAGGTTGTGGATGTAAGGAAGCTTGTTACATACAGACCGTGGATTCCAGAGAGCACAATTAAAAGAGGGAAGTGAGGGTGTACAGGGAATGTTAATAATATTATCAGGGTTTCTATGGGAGGTGGGGGAGGGGGTAAAGTTAGCCTGGGGTGGACCGGGATAAGGAGAGATATCACCTGAAAGAAGTAGGAGTAGAAGGAGAAAGGTCAGATGGTTTTTGGACTTGTGGCATGGCTTTTTTTGGAAGTCCCTGGAGCTTGTTTGAATCAGATTATTAAGATAGGTGAAAAGAGCCTGGGAGCTGTACATAGGAGAGGGGAGGAGAGAGGGGCTGATGTGGATGAGTGGTGATGGAGGGGGGACAGGGCGGTGAAAGTGGACAGAAAAAGCACATAGGATGATAGAGAGTGAAATAATAGTTAAGGTTAAAACAGATGGCGTCAAAGAGTATTTTACCTGCAGACTCCTGCCCTGACTAACTGCCATTGAGGTAACTGCCCAGCACTTCGCAATGATGGCACTTAGCAAGAGATGGCATGCATGCAACACCCCGCATGCATGCACCCCTTAAGAAAGACACAAATATATAGGGCTGACTAGAGGGGTAGGTGAGTGGGATTATGGGAGCTCAGCTTGTTAAGGGAAATCAACAAATGCTGATCACACCAGGGGATGATTAAGGAATCAAAGGGAACAGGACATTTGACACCCACCCGGACTTCCAGTCTACACAGATTTACACCATCCACCATCAGATAACATTTACAAAGAGGAATATACAGTCATACATCAGTGAGTATTACATAGATTATGAAAATGACAGAGCATACATCACAGGAAGCAGAGTTATATACCAGAACACATATTTAGCCAATGCAGTGGGGAACAGACAATTCACTTGACAGGAAGCAGAGTTGATGGGCTGGGGCACCTCATCCTCACTACAATCCTCACTACAATCGGGAATCAGCGTGCAGCCTTCACTCCGTGAGTGATCAGTGCTGCTAGCGGTAACAGCGGTAACGCTGACAGACGCGTTACCATAGCAATGGTGCTCCCGGAGCCGCGGTTAGCGGTGACGTCACCGCTAACTGCGTTGCTATGGCAACGGTGATCTCCGTTAATGACCGGCTGGGCCAGCCGGCCCCTAACGGAACGGGGAGTCGACCGTGTCTTAGAGCATATCGCCGGTACACGGCGATACACAAATGTGCACCGTGTACCGGAGAGATGCACTCGCAGGTCCTACATGACGCGTATAGTCATGTGACCAGTCTGTAGCCAATGAGATAATAGCCACGTGACTGGTCACATGGCTATTTTGACGTCACGATAGGTCCTGCTTCTCTGCTGGCAGTGCCGGTCACCGGGAGGATTCAGCGATCATCGGATGGAATAGCGGCAGGAGACAGAGTGCAGGAGGGATCGCTGGGACCGGTAAGTGTTATGGCAATGTTTATTTACTGTATGTGTACATTTATAATGCATTTTTATGTGTTTGTGATTGCCTCCCATTATAGCCTATTGGTTCGAGTTCGGTTCGTCGAACGTTCGACGAACCGAACTCGAACGGGAGCTCCGTTCGGCGAGCCGCCCTCGAGCCGAACCGCGACCGGTTCGCTCATCTCTAGTCATTAGCGCTAGCCAAGTTGGCAGAGTATTCAAAGAAGTGCAACACGGGAGAAAGGTCTTGAATGGATCCGCACTTGTTGGTAGTGAAGTGGTGTTGGGCAGCAAAGCAAATCTGCTGTGCATGCTGCAGCTGAAACATCACTATTGTCTGCTGCTGCTCGTAGAGTCTCTCCACAATATGCAGCATGGAGTTAAACCTCGTTAGTATGTTGCATATGAAGCAGTGAGCGGGAAAGTCAAAGTGACTTTGCAGGGCAGACAGGCAAGCTGCATCAGAGTGAGAATGTTGAAATTGCACACATGCTGCCCACACTTTCAGCAAATCACCCCTCTATGTCTGTGACTGAACCTCACAGTGGGCAGTAATGTTCTATGGTGCTTGCTCTGAACTTCATATATAGCATAGCTAGAATCGTTGTTGAACCTTATGTGGATTAATGTGTCCAGCACGGGTGTTTTGGAGTTAAAAAATTGGTGAAAGAGGGTGTTTTTTGCATTTTATTTTAAATAAAGGATTTTTTCAGTGTTTGTGTTTATTTACTTTCAGTTACAGATTAATAATAGGGATGTATCATAAATGCCTCCCATTGCTAATTTAAGGCTTAGGGTCAGCTGTGAGCTAACATTAATCCCTTATTATCCCAATACCACCACACTAGCGCAATTGGGAATAGCCAGGTAAAGTGCTGGGATTGTCGCATCTAACGAATGCGACAATCCTGGGCGGGTGCAGGCTGCTATTTTTAGGCTGAGGGATGCCCAATAAACATAGATCCCCCCAGCCTGAAATACTTTATCCTGGTTGGGTATTAAATTTGGGGAGACCGCATGCTGTTTTTTTTTTAATTATTCATTTAAATATTTAAAACCAGCATTGGGGCCCTCTTATTTTGATACACAGCCAATATAAGCACATGGCTGGGGGCTGCAGTCTGTAGCCATAGGCTTTTCTGTGCTGCGTATCATAATATGGGGAGACCCTGCACTAATTTATTTATTTAATTATTTATTTTTACTGTACGATAGACTTGCAGATGGGTTTGTGATTGGTTGAAGTCAAACACTGTCACACAGGCTGAGGGCACGTCTGACTGCAACCAATGACAGACTCCAGTGGGCGTGGAAAGCAGTGAATATCCTATGACGGTAATGAGTGGCCCCAGAAGTGAATTAGCGGCTGCAGGAGAGTACAGCCGCACCAGTGACTCGGTAAGTATGGTATGTATGAAACACCTGCTTCAATCTCCTACCCTTCCCACCACCATTTTTAAGTCCCGGATTCAGGTCCCCATAGACTTATATGGAGCCCGGCATCCAGCCATATACACTGGATCAATTCTAGGCTAGAACCGGGTTTTTTGTTGACTCAGTTAGACCCATCGATCTAGGGTATCTTCAAGTCTGCCCATTACTAGGGTGAAAAACCAAGGCAAAACCGTTGAAAAGAATGGATTTGTTCATTCTTTTAATAATGCAGTAAATACATGAGCAATTGACAAAGCCGTTCAATAAATGGTTGTATGTGTGTATGTGTGTGTGCATGAGATTACTATTATCTTATAGGCTTTGCTGGGACTGTGAAGGCAGTTTTTTATTAGCATTTATTTTCATAGAACCAAGGCATAAGCCATGCTAAAAATGCTGTAAGAGCGCAGCAAAAACACCCTGTTTGAACAAAGCCTAACACCCAATATTTTCCCATTGATATTAGGCATGTGAGTGGTTGTTCCTTAGTGTTTTGCACCTTTGCTGCCCCCACCTTTTATAATGGTTATGACCACCTTTTATTTATCATGTCTTTTACTGCGATTTCCTTTTAGAGTAGAATGTTACCATCAAAACCTGGCAACTTTTAATTTTGAAACAATAATATGAAATAATTGAAAATCTAAATAATTTAAATCTCGGCAAACATAACAATATTCCAATATTTTTATCATGTTTTTTAATTTATAAAACTTTTTTTATTTTCTTCTTTAAGTTTGAATGGCCACACTGAAGATGTACTAAGTCCTTTAGCAAAAACAATAACCATTGAAACATTTCTGAGAATTATTAAAGATAAATACATAGAAGAAAGAGAGCTCTAATATAATACCATAGCCGAATGCTTCATATTAATTCTCTGCATATCAGACACATCAAGTACATCACTCACTGTTCATCTTTAATAAAACTGATAGCCTAAAGTTATTGAACTTCACATTTAAACAGCAAATCTGATCCAAATAATACCTCAACCTCCTGCCAATGTCTGGAATGTCATATAAACAGTAACAAGCAGATTTATCAAACGACTACAGAAATCAATGCTAGTGCAGGGAAATGGGATGACATTGTGGATTAATTTGGCTAAAAGTCTTCAGGTTTTGAAACACATTTTAGAAATAAATGTCCTGTCATTGCATCAAGTGTTAGGTTTTAAACTCGGGTTTAGAAATTTGAGTTAAATCCTCCAGGCCAATGTTGACGGAAGACAGTTTCTGAAAGTAATACAAGCCCTGCACATTTAAGGTCATGGGCCCCT
Source organism: Anomaloglossus baeobatrachus (assembly GCF_048569485.1). Classification (NCBI taxonomy): domain Eukaryota; kingdom Metazoa; phylum Chordata; class Amphibia; order Anura; family Aromobatidae; genus Anomaloglossus; species Anomaloglossus baeobatrachus. Next base: position 57,504,119 of record NC_134354.1, read on the forward strand.
TAGTAACTATGATAGATTTGATATGGTTTAATAAAATACAAATACTAGACTTGCATTTTTTGAGTGTTCTAAATGGACCATGGGTCTCTTTCTATGCCATTATGTTGCATTAATTATTTTTCCTTTGGCTGCAATGTCATTGCTCTTCCACCTTTATATATCCAGGCCATTATAGGAATGAGCAATTCTGATGCAATTCAAATTTTGCAGATTTGCATGAATTAAATGAAATGTTTTTCTGCATCTTCCTGAACTAAAGAGCTGGCAGTGACATGTTTTCTTAGTGCATAGCATTTTGCATTTGGAGATGCTCTCTTGTGTTACTCTGAGTACTTGCTGGCAGGTTGTTTGACAGCACAGTCTTTCATGCAGGTTCTTGGAGGTGCTTTTATTCAGGTGTTCCACCTCTCTGGTAAGTACTCTGTTTCAGTACTGAGTAGAGTTGAGCGATGTTCGAGGTGCGCCAATTTCATGTTCGAGTGATTTTGGGGTGCTCGAGATCGAACTCGAACATGAGCTTTTTGCTAAAAGCTCGACAGCTCGAGTTACATTTGAGAACGGTTCGATCAGCAAAAAGCCTAGCTAGTTACTAGCTGGCTTTTCACTGTAATAGTGTGAGTCACTCTGTGATTCACACTATTATCAAATTTCAGCGTATAGTGTGCGGGGGTGGCGCGTTTAGATCAGTGCTGCTGGGATAATGGCGATCGCCATTTTTTTTCCCTAAGCGCGCGTGCAGTGGGGCGGGCCAGCATGTCAGCTAATCACAGACACACACACAGCTAAGTGGTCTTTTTTACTAGACAAGCAAGGGCATGTGTCATAGGCTGTGAATGTCACATGTCCTTGCATTACAGTGCGGCACAATCAGCTCTACCCTAACCTACTGTATCCTCATCTATCCCTTGTAGACTGTGAGCCCTCGCGGGCAGCGACCTCTCTCCTCCTGTATCTGTCTGTGTCTTGTACTTTTTTATGATTATTGTACTTGTCGCTATTATGTATACCCCTTTCACATGTAAAGCGCCATGGAATTGATGGTGCTATAATAATAAATAATAATAATAATAATTATAAATACGGCCATTTTCCCTCACAGCGCCATTATCTGCTTTCTGCGTGTAGGTGACAGTCACCGCTCACGCAACTCCTGTCACTGCTCCGGCTGTGTACGCTATACACACAGTGCTCTACAGATTAGGGACAGAAGTTTATTTCAGCCCTTTTCAGGGCTGATTTCCTGGGGCTCAGAGCCATAGGTGAAAGGCAGGTCCGTGGAAACGCTGTATACAGCTTCAGATAACAGCGTCTGTGTACCTAAGCTCAGGGAATTCCTTGCTGCATTTCACCATTAGGAGGGATAGAAAGTGAGGCTTCCTTTCCTGTCCACTGACCCAGAGAACCCGACCACTGCACCCACCTGCCCAATTTTGCCACGCTATTTTTATAGCTGAAACTTAGTGGCATCCAAAAAGTGGCTGCTATGCTCCACTGTTGTTCCAGTGGTGCCAAGCAATTTCCAGCACCTCTGCATTCTACCCTCATGCACATTTTGCTACGCTATTTTTATAGCAAACAGTGCTGAAAATTAGTGGCATCCACAAAGTGTTTGCTATACTAATTTAGTGTCCCACTTGTGCCAAGCAAGTCCCACCACCTTTGCATTCTACCCTCATGCACATTTTGCTACACTATTTTTATAGCAAACAGTGCTGAAAATTAGTGGCATCCAAAAAGTGGCTGCTATACTAATTTTGTGTCCCACTTGTGCCAAGAAAGTCCCATCACCTCAGCATTCAACCCTCATGCACATTTTTCTACGCTATTTTTATAGCAAACAGTGCTGAAAATTAGTGGCTGTTAGATTATTAGATAATAGATTAATGTTAGATTAATAGATAATTAGAGTCTGCAGAGCTGTTCAGTCACACTATAGCCTGGGAATCAGAGGTCTGCTCCCAAGCTACAGTGAGTACAGACCAGGAAATGGTCTGCAATGGTGCCCAGAAGCTTTGTGACTCAGATTCAGGCCCTGATGACCAATTTTATGAGCATAACGTAGACCCTCATTTACAAACTGTAATATCTGTTGGTGTAGACAATGTAGAACATACTGATGACGATAAGACACAGATACCAGATTGGGATGACAACTTAAATATTCGGTCAGGGCAGGAAGAGGCTAGGTCTGAGAGCGAGGGGAGTGCAAACACAATGCTTGATGATGAAGTTCTAGATCCCACTTACTGTCAACCCACAGTCTGGCACTTGAAGAGGTTAACAGAGGTGGTGGAGGAGGATGCAACTGATGACGAAGTTTCCTTGCGCCTTCCTGGACAGAGTCGGAGTACTGGTAGCACGTCTACAACTGCATCCTCAGCCACCACTCTGCCTCTGAGCACAAGTCGGGGTGGCTCAGCAGGTCACATGTCCTCTAAGCCTTGCCTAGCCTGGTCCTTTTTTGACCTTGCAAAGGATCTCTCAAATCATGTGATCTGTAAAATTTGTCGGGAATCTATAAGTAGAGGCAAAAAGCTCACCAGTTTGACAACTTCTTCCATGAATCGTCACATGAATACCAAGCATAATTCCCAGTGGGAAGCTCACTGTGCTGCAATGCGGCCTAGCGTAGCGGTCCAACCACCGCCTGCCCCTTCCAGTGCATCCGCACGCTCTTTATCTTCTAGGACTGTAGGGACAGCTGTCACACCTGTTTTTCCACGCACACCTTTCACCACTGTAACCGCAACAGGCAGTTTGCTTGGTACGTCGTCCGTTGGTTTGGAAGGGGAAACCAGTGGGGGTGTACAGCTCTCTGAGACATCGATAGCACCAAGGTTGGATGAAGGCAACATCATGTCTCCGCCTGCACTTTCCTCACAAACCTGCATTTTTCCAGGAACACACTACTCACCACCATCTACACACAGCAGCCAGATCTCTGTCCCTTAGATGTGGACAAATAAAAGGCCATTTCCTGCGACCCATGACAAAGCTAAGAGGTTGACTTTATCCCTCTGTAAGCTCTTGGCTTCCGAAATGCTGCCTTTCCGCCTGGTGGACACAGAGGATTTTTGAGACCTTATGTCCGTCGCTGTGCCCCAGTACCAGATGCCCAGTCGCCACTACTTCTCTAAGAAAGGTGTACCTGCGCTACACCAGCATGTCACACACAACATCACCGCTTCCTTGAGAATTTCTGTGTGTTAACGGGTGCATTTCACCACCGATACTTGGACCAGTAAGCATAGACAGGGGCGTTACATGTCGCTGACTGGGCACTAAGTAACTATTGTGATAGATGGAGAAGGGTCTGCTGAACAAGTCTTGCCGTCCCCACAACTTGTGTATTAATCCTCTGTATGTATAAGTTCCTCCAACGATTCTGCCTCCTCAACCTCGACTGGGTCCTCCACCTCCGCCCAGAGCCTGCCTGGTCAGGCCACCAGCGTTGTAACTGCGCACAAGGAATCATGCACACCTTCTTACTATGCTGGCAGCAGAGCGCAAGGGCATCAGGCGGTCTTTAGCTTGAAATGTCTTAAAAATAAGAGTCACACAGCGGCTGAGATGTGGGCATCTCTGCGGTCCGAGTTTCATAAATGGTTGTCTCCACTCAACCTGCAGCCAGGTAAGGCCATGTGCGGCAATGCTGCAAACCTGGGTGCAGCGCTTCGCTTGGGCAAGGTGACACACATGCCTTGTATGGCTCACGTGTTGAACCTTGCTGTCCAGCAATTTTTAACACACTATCCCGGCCTAGATGGCCTTCTGCACAGGACACAAAAACTGTCTGCTCACTTCCGCCGTTCAACCGCCACAGCTGACCGACTTTCATCGCTCCAGAAGTCTTTCAGCCTGCCGGTTCAACGCCTGAAATGCGATGTGCCGACACGCCGGAATTCGACTCTCAACATGTTACAGTGACTGTGGCAGCACCGCCGAGCACTGGTGCAATACGTCATGATGTATAGCCTGGGCCAGCGAGATGCAGAGTTGGGGCAGATCACCCTGATGGAGTGGTCTCAGATCAAGGACCTATGCACCCTGCTGCACATTTTCGACATGACGACGAATATGTTTAACGCTGACAATGCCATTATCAGAATGACAATTCCAGTAATTTTCATGCTGGAGCACACGCTAAAAAGTATTCAGAGTCAGGAGGTAGTTCAACACTAAGGGGAGGAAGTACATGAGGATTCATATGCGCAACATCACCAAGGTCCAGACGTTTATCATCACCAAGGCGGCAGGCATGGGACGATGGGGGAGAGGGATTAACAAGGGCTCATGGTAGCAGGTGAAATGTTGAGGAAGGTGCAGGAGAACATGAAGAAATGGAGGACAAACTGTCCATGGACATGGAAGACTCAGCAGATGAGGGAGACCTTGGTCACGTTTTAGTTGAAAGAGGTTGGGGGGAGATGTCAGAGGAAGAAAGAACGGTTAGCACCTCTATGCCACAAACACAGCAAGGACTTGGTCCGCATGGATGCGCAAGACACATGAGCGCCTTCTTGCTGCACTACCTACAACATGACCCTCAGATTGTCAACATTAGAAGTGATGATGACTACTGGGTTGCCAAACTATTAGATCCCCGGTACAAGTCCAAATTTTGTGAAATAATTCAAGCCATAGAAATGGACGCACGTATGCAGGAGTATCAGCAGAAGCTGTTACTCAATCTTAGCTCAGCTTTTCCACCAAACACCAGTGGTGCACGGAGTGAATCTCCCAGTTGTAACTTGACAAACATGGAACGGTCTCCTCAACAACAGTCTAACCGTACCAGCAGCACCGTATCTGTTGCTGGTAACAGCAATTTTATTGAATCTTTTCATAATTTTTTTAGACCATCCTTTGCAAGGCCAACAGAGACAAGAAGTCTGACACATAGTAAAAGACTGGAGAGGATGATACAGGAGTATCTCCAAATGAACATCGATGCCATGACTTTGCAACTGGAGCCTTGCTCATTTTGGGCTTCAAATCTTGAAAAATGGCCAGAGCTCGCAACTTACGCCTTGGAGATCTTGTCGTGTCCAGCTGCCAGCGTTGTCTCAGAATATGTCTTCAGTGCTGATGGGTGTGTGATGACAGATAAGCGCACACGTCTGTCCAGTGACAATGTGGACAGACAAACGTTAATCAAGATGAACAAGTCATGGATCCACAAGGACTTTACTAACCCTGTTTGTTCCTGGGGAGAGTAAAGGCTTGTGGATTTGGAATGTGCTTGATGTCAATGTACCTGTGAAGTGTACAACAGGGGCACAAGTGCTGCCACTGAAATGGTGTGTGTGGCCCAATTTTTATAAAAAAGGGCGACTCTGCTTGGAGTCCCCCTGCTGTGTTTTTAAAAAAGAGCCAAGATGAACAAATCATGGATCAGCAAAGACTTTGCTACCTACCCCGGTGTCATCCCGGGGACAGTTAAGGCTGGCATATTTTGGAATGTGCTTTATACAAATCTACCTGTCAAGTTTGCAACTGGGGCACAAGTGATGCCACTGAAGGGGTGTCTGTGTGGCCCAAATTTGGGAAAAAAGGTAGTCTCAGCTTGGAGTCTCCTTGCTGTGTTTTTCATAACTTTAGAAGGGCATGCCAAGCCTATATCTGTGTCTCCTCCTCTTTTTCCTCGTCCAGATGTTTAGTTTTTGTATGGGTATTTGTCCTTGCCACTTTCCCATGTGTTTGTGTTGCCTTGTGAGTTGTTTGTCACCTTTTGGACACCTTTGACGGTGTTTTCCAGGTTTTTTTAGGTGTTTGTGATTGCCTCCCATTGTTTCCTATGGGGTTCGAGAGGTTTGTCGAACGGCTCGTCGAACGGCGCACCATTCGACGAACTGAACCGAACTCGAATTCTAGGGGGGTGGCTTATCTCTAGTACTGAGCATGCTCTCCCAAAACCTCGCCAGTCGTACTCTCTGGTTTTGCAGTTGTGCTCATAGCTTGTGTTTTTGCTTGTGTTCTGATTTACGTTTTCTGACCACAGACCATTGATTAACTCCTCTCTGCCCGCTCACCTTTTTTGTCATTACCTCCTGGCTTCTGCCCTCTGACCATTACTTGACCACACCTCTGTCTGGTCCCTGAATCTAATGCATACTCTCCTGGAATCCTGACCCTCGGCCTGTGACTTGACTGTGTGAGGGTAGGCCTGGGCTACAGGCTGTTTGTCCAGATGTAATAAGATGATCTGTGTATGTAAATAATCAAGTATAGATGTTGTTGCATAATTATCCGTGTGTCTATATGAGAATCGTATAGACGCCATAATATGATTCTAAGATGTGTGTACAGTAAGTTGTTAACGGAGATGATGAAGCCAGAATGAACAATGAACAAAAAGGTATTTATAACATATTGAGAGAATTTATAATCATGATTTTCTCACCAGCTGGGGTGTGGGATGTGAGATGGGGAATATTCACTCTTTGTTCTTGCTCCAAGGTCAAAGTCGAATGTTGTATTGTTTAATTTCAAGATTCTTTTATACACGAGTCATAAGCCTGCTTCTACTCAAAAAGTGAAAACGTCTCGGCGTGATCATTGTTTGATTCATTTATATCTGCGGAGATCGATTTGAACTCCGTCTCTGTGACCCTGAAAAACCCCATTTGCGATTTTCCTAAATTTTTCCCTAAATTCCCAACTTTGATAACTGCATTTCTGCTTACTCCCTGTGTCCTGTCATGTCCTCCAGTTTCCTGACCCCAGCTTGTCTGACTACCCTTCTGTCTATATTATCCATAAGTAGTGACTAGCATTACAGAAGGTCAAAGTTGTTGACTCACAATTTATAGGGATTTGTTTTTCTGCAAATTCAGAAGAGCAACTAGCCCAAGCTTGATGTCATGACATGCATTCCAACTTGTCAGAAAGAGACTGTACTGGACAGGAGTAGAGGTCACAAAGGATTAAATATTACAAGAGTAATGGAGTGTTGCTGAGAAGTGAGACAGGGGAAGACGAAAAGAGTGTGCAAAAGCCGAGTAAGTATAAGTTTCTCAATTATTTTACCCTCTCTTGATCCCTTATAAACCAGCATCAGGCCACCATTTTTGCTGGATTCGAATAAATCAAATGACCAAAAAATTTGGATTTAGGAAAATTCTAATCTTATTGCAAAAGTCAAAAATAATTTGCTCTGCTTCAAAACGATTTGCTCATGGCATGAATGAGCATGACAGATGGCAGATATGTGTGAAATGTTAATTAGCTATGTTGGATTTTTCAGTAGTTGTCAGCTGGAAAAGTAATAATTTGAAATGACAGACCTGCATCTTAGTTCACTGAGATCAATCAATGATTTGATCTTTTAACTAATGACCTTGTTATCCAAACCGACTATTGTCATAGGCCAATAAGTAACAAGTCATCCATAAAAAGAACAAACCCTAAGGTGTGAGCAATATAAGAGACCTTTTTTGTCCAGTAAATAAATTCAGTCTAAAATAGAAACTTTATTAATAGAACTAGTAACTCTACCTCTAGACATGTCAGCTATGATGCTAATGGCAATTTATACATGTGAAAAACAGTCAACATTTGAAAAAATTGCAGTGATTTCTTCAGAATCTATATGTGAACCACACTCAATTAAATTTCATCAATAAGGATTTAATGAGAAAATTCCAAAGAAGGTGGTGTAAGGAAGTGGAAGTAATGCCAACACCCCTTGAAGGAAATGGGATGATTTGCAATGCCATGCACTGCTTTAAATGTGGTTTTATGTTTTTAGTAAATGACTTGTATTTGGTTCCGTACATGTGAGGTTAATGGCTTAGACTGGCCCAGAATGGGAGGAGTTATATGGGCAGACAAGGAGCTGTTTATGGGATGTTTACAGTACTGAGAGTTTAGCGGTGCTAGACCTATGGTCTGACAGTTAGCAGACTGTCGTGTTAAGGTGTGTGTCTGCGAAGAGTGACAACATCAGATAATGTGTCATAGGGACTAAGGAAACATGACGACAAATGTGACAAACCACAACATTTGATAGACCGGAATATTCTATAGACTGCAACTCAGGCCAAGGAGGCCGACTAAACAGTAGAACCCAGACCGTGGAAGATGACTCAACAGAACAGAGAGAAAACCCAGAAGTAGATGTCCAGTGTAAAGGCAACTGAAAGATAAGGACTTGTATGAGAGGCAAGTGAGCAGTTGATTAAGGTGTATAGGATCCTAATTGTGTATAATGAAAGGAAGTTAATGATGCCATATAGGTATACGAATTCCTCTACATGGAGCTGAAGGAGCATCACAGCTAGAAGTCTGTGGACCCTCCAAGAATTGACTTAGAAAGTAGAGACGAGGAATATTACTAATGGTATTGCCCTATGGGTGGCCTCACTATCTAATTGGTAATTGAGAGTAACTGTGGGTGGCTGCAGCATTACACATCAACTTAAAAGGCCCTTACAGGGCAGGATGAACTTTTCCAGGATTGTTAACTGGATTGTTATGTGATACAAGAGTATGAAGTGCAAAGAAAAGGAAATGTCGCTGTATGAAGCCAAGAAGTGACCATGCCTGCTTAATGCAAGTGAAATGTATGAGAAGCATCATGCCTGTTATCTGCTGTGCATAGTTTCTATTAAATTTAAGTTTAGTAAAATATGTATTTTTGGACTTTGAACTTTCTAAATTTGCTATAAACCATCTGGTCCTGACCTGCCCAGTCCAATGGCACTCTGCATTCTGCCAAAGCATATTGACCAGGTAACAACCACTACAAAGACACACACACTTTGACAGGATCCCTTTTTATGTAGCATGATGGGGCATATAAGATGAGTACCTCACCTTCAGATAGCACCCCCGGGCCAATTAGAGTGATTTTAATTAATATTTATGGATAATTATAACTTAGAAGGTTAACCAACTTTCATATGATATGACATAATAATTTAGCTGTAAACAATAGCAATGAGCATATCTGACGAAACTAACATTTTCAAAATCTAAGAAAAACTATAACTAATCACTCAGCTCTGCTACTCACTGTTCTTCATATTTTCCTTATCATCTCTTCTTACTACCTCCAAACATTAAAACTTCACGCATCTTCAAACTAGGCCAGGAATTCTAGGCTCGACTAGGCCCAGAGTTTTCCTTCACATGCACAGAAATATCCCAGGCCAAGTCAAGACTGTAAGTCTCTTGACCTATGAAATTTAACAAGAGGTGTCAAGGACCATATGGGAGAAAGTGATGAGCAAAGGTGAACAGTGAGATGAGTATTTCTTGTTTGATTTTTAATTTTTGCTGGCACCCATGTTTCTGCAAATTGATGAACACACCACTCCACAGAAACAGAACCACAGCAACAATGGCCACCATCAACACCAAGTGACAGGAGCCCAGAACCCACCTGTCACAGGGTCCTTCTCCCACATCACACGATCAACAGAGCGAGAGATGGCGGTACAATCCAAAAGCATTTATTCCAAGCAAACCAAAACAGTGCATAAGATAATCCACAAAACAGAGGGTAAAATTAATTCAGTAACACAAATATAGTCTGGTAAGGATAAATGTCTAGGTCTCTCTCTGAGAAGTCTCAGCTTCTACCAGAGGATCAATCTTCCTGTTTCATTCTTGAAGTTCTCCAACAGACTGACTCAATCTCCCAGGTAAGCAGAGAGTTTACAGTAGGTGGATCTCACGCCCCCTCCCCTGACTTAGGAACAAAAGGCTGGCAGGGGAAGAATTAAACCTGCAAATGGGACAATGTACACAGAAGCAGTACAAAGACAGTGAACCACGCCCAAACATTAACCCACACAAAATTGTACACAATCCATAATATTCCACCATCACACCACCTTCCATAGGTTCTCAGATTCGCATAGGCATTTTTAATTAGCAGCTGACTACAAGAGGGGTTCTGACCCTTTTAAAGCTAGCAAAAGTTAGTGACCCACTGAGACGTTCGCTGTGATATGGCAGTGGGCTTCATACAGTCGGATGAGAATATTAAACTTAGAACCACATGTTCAGTTTTGGCAGTTTTTGCCTAGCAACATTAGATTATTGTATAATTTTTGGATGTGAAGTCTACATTTTTCTCTACAACAATAGTATTTTGCATGGGCTGTTCCTTCTTCTCATTTTAGTTGGATGAGCACTCCTACTATTTGGCACAGGTGTTATTAAATAACAGAAGACTGTAAGACGTGTTCCATCTATTTTTTCTCAGTTCATAATGAAAGAACATATGCAATGTGAGTTTTCAGCCCCTTTTCCCTGGTGTTTGTTCTGTGTTGTGGCCATTTTTGCTCTAGTGCTGTGGGGTGGTGTGGCCTGAACTCATGAGGACTCAGCCTTGTAGCATGTGTGCTGTGAGGCATTAGGTTGCCTGATCTGCTGTTGCAATATTGTTGCAATGGTGGTTGGCATTCGGCGACACACCTATAAGTCTTCTAAGAGTTACAATCCCACTGAGAGGTTTGCTGTGATGTGGTAGTGAACGTCATACAGTCTGATAAGAATGGTAAACTAAGAACCTCATTTTTGAAAGATTTTGCATGGCAGATTTAGATCAATGTATGCTTTCTGGATGTGCAATCAATATTTTTTTCTATACCTATGGTATCTAGAATTGGCAATATTTTTCCACTCTTCCTTGCAAATGTGCTCCAAATCTGTCAGATTGTAAAGGCCTGTATAGTATACAGCACTCAAAATGGGAAGCCACAGATTATGGATGGTCCATTCCAAACCTTCGATCTTCTTGCTTAGGGTCATTTTCATGCTGAAATTGTCTTAATATTTTGCAGCAGAGGCCTAAAAGGATTTGGAACTGTTTATTATTACTTCACCTTGATTAACACCCCAATCACAGCTTCCAAAAAAGAACCAAAAGCCTAAAGTTTTTTCCATTATGCTTTCCTGTAGGTAGGATGTTCTCATGGGGATGAATAGTTTTGATATTGCTCCAATCTTAACTTTTAGAATTATAGCCAAAAAGTTATACCTTGGACTCACCAAAAAACATAATACATTTCCCCACATGGTTTTAGCAGACTTGATGAAGGTTTTTAAATACAAAGATTCCATTTAGACAAAAGTATAAGAAATATTTGCCATGGGACAAAAATACATAATTGCCAGTATGGAAAAAACGCATATGTCTATACATAAGAATGTGTTAAATGGAGGACAATGTGTACAGAAATGCCAATAAAAATGTATACATTTTATTTAATATATTAAAGAGTAAACACAGAAAAAATAAAAAAGACAAGAGTGAGTGTAGATAGCGAATCTGATGTCACACATACAGAATATATGAAAAAGTCACATAAACGGTGTATATACATATGAATATATATGAATATACCAGGGCAATGCCAATTACAAAGTGTCAAGTGCAGAAGTATATATACAGTTGTAAATGCACAATGCTTGAACAAAAGTGCAGTAGTATATACATATATATATATATATATATATTTATATATATATAATATAGACCAAAAGTTTGGACACATCTTCTCGTTCAAAGAAATGTCTTTATTTTCATGACTCTAAAAATTGTAGATTCACATTGAAGGCATCAAAACTACGAATGAAAACATGTGGAATGAAATACTTAAAAAAGTGTGAAACAACTGAAAATATGTCTTGTATTCTAGGTTCTTCAAAGTAGCTACCTTTTGCTTTGATTACTGCTTTGCACACTATTGGTATTCTCTTGATGAGCTTCAAGAGGTAGTCACTGAAAATGGTTTTCCAAAAGTCTTGAAGGAGTGAAGAAGTTCCCAGAGATGCTTAGCACTTGTTGGCACTTTTGCCTTCACTCTGAAGTCCAGCTTACCCCAAACCATCTCGATTGGGTTCAGGTTTGGTGACTGTGGAGGCCAGATCATCTGGCGTAGCATCCCATCACTCTCCTTCTTAGTCAAATAGCCCTTACACAGCCTGGAGGTGTGTTTAGGGTCATTGTCCTGTTGAAAAATAAATGATGGTCTAACTAAACGCAAACCGGATGGAATAGCACGCCGCTGCAAGATGCTGTGGTAGCCATGCTGGTTTAGTATGCCTTCAATTTTGAATAAATCCCAAACAGTGTCCCCAGCAAAGCACCAACACACCATCACACCTCCTCCTCTATGCTTCACGGTGGGAACCAGCTGTGTAGAGTCCATCCGTTCACCTTTTCTACAAAGACACGGTGGTTGGATCCAAAGATCTCAAATCTGGACTCATCAGACCAAAGCACAGATTTCCACTGGTCTAATGTCCATTTCTTGTGTTCTTTAGCCCAAACAAGTCTCTTCTGCTTGTTGCCTGACCTTAGCAGTGGTTTCCTAGCAGCTATTTTACCATGAAGGCCTGCTGCACAAAGTCTCCTCTTAATAGTTGTTCTAGAGATGAGAAGGTGTGTCCAAACTTTTGGTCTGTACTGTATCTGCGCGCATATATATATATATATATATAATATATATATATATATATATATAATATATATATATATATTGTAAATACACAATAGTATTGCAAAGCAAATGCCAAATATAAAGCTTCAAGTGCAGCAGCACCAGGGGTAGACAATATATACCAATGCAGTTACATGAATTGAATTAGGGATGCAGATGTAAATTAAGCCCATATGGGGTGCTCATAGAATGAGAGCACTGCACTACCTGAAGTAATAAGTTGTATGATTGATGCTGCAGAGGGAGCTGAAAAAACACCCCATTGCGCGTTTCGCGCCCTAATTTGCCTGCTTTGTCAAGGGGATTGATGAAGTTTTTGCTAAACAAAATTGAGCTTGGATGGGTTTTTTGTAAGAAAAGGCTTACATCTTCCCACCCTACAGGTCAGTTATATGAATAATACTGGAAATCGATGTCACATTCGGTACACAATCAGTGCTTGCTAGAAGCTCTTTTAATGTTGCTGTGGACCACTTGTCAGCTTCTAGGTAATATCACTGTTGTGCATAATTTAAGACACTTCTTTATAACTATCTTCTCATTGTTCCATGGTTTACCTAATGCCTTCAAATTTTTTATGTACCCTTCTCATGTCTGATAACTTTTAACAATCAGAACCCTTTGCTGTGTTGTAAGCACTTGTCGGCCAATGCTTTAACTGTCAGGAAAATCTTTTTAAAAGCAGGTACATTTTATATAGTGATAATCAAAATAACTTTAAATGATAGTAGTTGTGTTAATTCTACTATTTAACATGAAATTTAATGTGATTGGCAAATTCTGAATACAACCACATCCCCATTTTCCAGGGGTATTCATATTAATGCAACCACAGCTTGTTTGTTTATATTTTACCCCTCAAAATACTTTAGAAAATAAAGGTGGAAAAGTTCTGCAAATATTCTTCTTGGTAATATATTTTGTATTTGTATGAAAAAACGTGACATCTTTACAGAGGTGTATAAACTTTTTATATCCATCATGTTTTTCACGGACGTGTTGAAGGTGCATATGGCCCTGTGTGTGCTGCGATTTTGGCACACGTGTCTCCTACGTGTGCTATCACGGATAGCATATAGAGATCAGGAACTTTTTACAGATTTGTTGCTGGTGCTGCTGTTCATGGTGCTCATGTCTCAGGCAATGCGATCACACTTGCTTCCAGGTCCACGGTGCAGTGAATATGCAATGAGCATAATGATTATGCCCTGAAGTAAGTGACAGCAGCGCCGAAGATAACAGCGCTGGAGACAGATGAGTATAGAAATTCATTTTATTTTACAGACTTGTGTTTTCTCCGGTACATGTCACATGGATCACACTACTGTGTGGTCCCTGTGACATCAGTTCTGCTGGAGAAAAATGGACTTGCTTCCCTGCAGAACACACTGACACACATATGCGCCACATGGACACATGGTCTGTGGGAAATCACATTTGTGTGTGCAGACCCATTGATTTTAATAGGTCTGCATATTTCTGTGATTCCGTTACATATGTAAACGGTGTCAAAGTAGTGGAATCACTGATGTGTGAAGGGGGCCTTACACTAACTTTTCTTGAAAAAATATTGTGCTGTCTTGTTGCTGCTTTCTTCTGCATCAAAAGAAGAAAAATATTGCAATTGTAATTCAATTTCAGCTGGACAGTTTTTAACTATACTATATCACTGATCAATAACAATAGTCTGAAACCAGCTTTTTTTCGATCTAATGATTTTTTTCTCCACTTCAATAAAAAAATAAATCAATGCAAGTTTGCTAAGATCTTGCTCCTACTAATCTAGAGAACCATGATTCAGACTTAAGGCCCCATTACACGCAACGACATCGCTAACGAGATGTCATTGGGGTCACGGAATTCGTGACGCACATCCAGCCTCGTTAGCGACGTCTTTGTGTGTGACACGTACGAGCGACCGCTAACGATGCAAAATACTTACCAAATCGTTGATTGTTGACACGTCGTCCATTTCCAAAATATCGTTGCTGCTTTTGGATGCAGGTTGTTCGTTGTTCCTGAGGCAGCACACATTGCTACGTCTAACACCCCAGAAACGATGAACAACACCGTACCTGCATCCTCCGGCAACGAGGTGGGAGTGACTTTCATGCGGCTGCTCTACGCCCCTCTGCTTCTATTGGACGCCTGCCGTGTGACGTTGTTGTGACGCTGCATGAACCGTCCCCTTAGAAAAGACGCTGTTCGCCGGCCACAGCGACTTCGCTAGGAAGGTAAGTATGTGTGACGGGTACTAGCGATATTGTGCACCACGGGCAGCGATTTGCCCATGACGCACAAACGACGTGGGCGGGTGCTTTCACAGCGATGTTGCTGCGTGTAAAGCGCCCTTTACTTATACCATGGAATGAACACAAACAAAATAAATTCAATAGCGGAGTATTATTTTTTTGTTTTTTACAATGTAACTTCATTTGGATTTTTTCCCCATTTTCCTGTACATTATATGGTAAAATAATTGGTTTTCCTTCACATGACAATGGGTTACACCAGAAAACAAACCCTCATACAGTTTTGTCAACAGAAAGAAAGTAAAAGCTATGGCTGTTGGAAGAAGGAGCACAAACATGCAAAAAATTAAAAAATACCTGATCCTTAAGGGGTTATGCATTATAAAACATATATGTCATACATAAGCGCAGTCATTGCAGGAACTAGTGTCATCCACCCATTCTTACGTCTGCTCATTAGTGACCTGTCAGCTACAATCCTATCTCCCTGTGAAAATAGATTGCAGCTGAAGGCTCATGGCGGAGAATATTTATACAATTTATCATTGACACTTGGAAATGCAAAAATTGTATTTAAAAATCTTTTTTTTCCAGACAATCAATGTACTAATGCAATCTCTTGTAATCTCATTCATTACACTCATTACTCATCATTGTGTTCACAGTGCAGTAAAGTTCTCAGCACTAGTAATAAGGATTGCCTACATTATATTAGGACAGCGTATGCTTTATATTGAAAAATGGAGGTTTAGGTGTAATCAACAAATAATTCTTCCTCCCCCAACCTCCTAAATGGTAGAGTTTCAGCACTCATAATATTCTGTAGCTAGGTATAGGGAGTATAAATGCCATAGAGCTGTTTTAAAGATTTTTTAAACCCTTACGTATACTGATTAATTTAGTATATAATGATAGAGCATTTTGTTTTAATTGTTTCAAATTTGCGGTCTTAAAATACATTTACGGGGATTTAAAATTTAAATTTTTGGGGTGGTATTTTTCTAATTTTGTCAAATAAAATATATATTTTTTCATTATTATTCCAAGCCTCAAAAGGTCTTTTTTTTTCATTCATTTTTTTTTTCATTCTAATTGACCTGTAGTTTCTATTTGGGCGATGTACTTCTTTAGGCCTCTTCCATACATCACTAAAAAACAGACATTCTTTACTGATGTGTAAAAAACGCCTATGTCCATCCGTGTGCCGTGATTCATGGCACACGTGGTTTATCCATGTGCAATCCGTGATACATGATCCATGATACGTAATTGCACATGGACATTACTCACCTGTCACATTCCTGCTGTCCATGGTGCTGAACTCCTCGGCTTTGCAGCATCCGCCCACCGCTCTCTGCAGCTACTTCTGGGTCGGCTCTGGCTGCATTCATGAATATTTATGAGCCAGGCAGGAAGCTGCAGAGAGCTGAGGCTGCACAGAGCATCACTGGAAAGGTGAGTTGAAAATGTTTTTTATTTTATATGTACTTTTTTTCTGGTACATGTTTCACAGATCACACCATAGTGTGGTCTGTGGGACATTAGTGATGCCAGAAAAAAACGTCCCCATGCGGCAATCTTGGACACGCATGTACGCCGCATGGAGACATGGTCAGTGAAAAATCACTGATGTGTGCGCATACCCATTGATTATAATGGGTCTGCGTACGTCCATAATTCTGGTATGTATAAAAACTCAGTGACGTCTGAAACAGGCCTTAAGCATCTTTCACACATCAGTAAAAAACACACACATTTTTCACTGACGTGTTAAAAGATGAATATGGCCCTTCATGTGCTGTGATTTTGGCACACATTTGATCTCGCGTGCTATCTGTGATAATACATGGAGATCAGCCCCCATATACAAACCCAATCACGCCGCTGCTGCCCGTGGTGCTGAAGTATTTGGCACTGCTGTCTCCAGTTATTACTTCCAGGTCGCGGTGCAGTGAATATTCATGAGCATAATTAGCCAGCCTGGAAGCAGGAGGAAGCAGCGGCTGAAGACAGCATCGCTGGAGACAGGTGAGTATAAAAATCATTTTATTTCACAGATGATTTCTCTCATACGTGTCACACGGGTCACATCACTGTGGGGTCCATGTGACATCAGTGATCCACGAGAAAAATTGACTTGTTTCCATGAGGAACACATGGTCACGTGTGTGTACCACATGGAAAGACGGTCAGTGAGAAATCACTTATGTTTGC
Source organism: Anomaloglossus baeobatrachus (assembly GCF_048569485.1). NCBI lineage: Eukaryota > Metazoa > Chordata > Amphibia > Anura > Aromobatidae > Anomaloglossus > Anomaloglossus baeobatrachus. The sequence continues at coordinate 57,521,040 of NC_134354.1, forward strand.
GCGGACCCATTGATTTTTATGTCCATGATTATGGTAGTATAAAGATAGTAAAATGCATACCAGAATCACTGACGTGTGAAGGCGGCCTTATAAACATCATTTTTACTTTTTTGGGTAGTGTTTACAATGAGGGATAAATAACATGATCATTTTTAAAATTTAGATCTACAGCATATGGAGATACCAAACTTTATTTATCTTTACATTTTTAGCCATAATCTGGCATTTTGATCAGGATAAACAAGTTTTTACCTAACTGCTCTTATATTTGCATTTGTATGCTCAGTATGGGATTTGGCCATGAAATCATTTGATTGTTTTAATATATAATTCAACACTTTTATATTGTATAATAACTGTCAGTGAAAATTAGCATGCATACTATTAAGTTCTGGCTTTGGAAAGGCCTTTAAACCCTCCCCCCCCCCCCAAGTCTGTTTCCACCTTCCTGACCAAGCCAAATTTTTCAGTTCTGACCAGTGTCATTTTATCAGGTGATTAGTCTGGAATGCTGCGTCAAATCCGAATGATTTTGAGAGAGTTATTCATGACATATTTTACTTTATGCTCATCATAACTTTAGGATGCTATTTTTTGTGTTCATTTGTAAAAATATCAGAAATTTGGCTAAATTTTTCATTTTTTTTTCAATTTTTAAACTTTTAATTTTTATGGTCTTATACCAGAGAGTTATGTATCTCAAAATTGTTAATAAATAACATTTACCACATGTCTACGTTACACCAGCACTATATTTCAAACACCATATTTTTTGGTAGGAAGTTACAAGGTATAAAAGTTCATCAGCGATTTCTTATTTTTCCAACAAAATTTACAAAGCTATTTTTTTAGGGACTGTATGACACTTGAAGTGACTTTGAGAAGCCTAGGTGACAGAATATACCCAAAAGTGACATGAATATAAAAACAGCAACCCTCAAACTGCTCAAAACTACCGTACATCCAAGAAGTTTATTAACCCTTCAAGTGCTTCATAGAAGCAAACGCAACGTGGAAGGAAAAACTAAAAATTTTACTTTTTCCCACAAAAAATGTTACTTATGCCCAAATTTACCATTTTCATGAGGGCAACAGGAAGAAAATGCAGCATACAATTTGTTGTGCAATTTACTCTGAGTACACTGTTACACCATATATGATGGATAACTACTGTTTGGGCACATGGAAGGGTTCGCAACTGAAAGCGTGCCAATAGACTTTTGGAATGCAGAATTGACTGGAATCGTTAGCGGGTGCCATGCACATTTGAAGAACCCCTGATGAGCACAAACAGTAGAAACCCTTCACATGTGACCACATTTTGGAAGCTACATGTTTGCTAAGTATCTCGGACCCCCAAATGCTGTATAGAATTTGAATACATTGAGCCAAGACAATAAAAATTATTTTTTTCCCACAAAAATATTGTTTTACCATAAATTTAGCATTTTCACAAGGATAACAGGAGAAAATGGGTCATTAAATTTTTTGTGCAATTGCTCCTGAGTATGTTAATACCCCTTTTGTATTGGAAGTCTACTGTTTGGGTGCACTGCAGAGCTTGGAAGGGTAGCAGCTGTATTTGATTTTTTCAGCGCCATTATAACTGGAATACATTGCGGACGCCATGCACATTTAAAGATCCCCTGATATTCCAAAACAGCATAAACCCTCACAAAAACACAATGTGGAAAGTACACCTTTCAAGAATTCATCCCTGGGTGTAGTGAGACATTTTAACTCTCAGGTGATTCACAAAATTAGGCTGCAAAAAGAAAAAAATACAATTTTTTCCATTAAAATGTTGCTTTGGCCTCAAAGTTTTATTTTTAAAATGGGTAGTATTGGAAAATGGATGGTACCATTTGTTATTCAATTTCTCTTGACCTCAAAATATCCCATATGTAGATTTTAAGACATTTTTGAACCCTTAGAAGGGAAGGAGAACCATATTGGGGCTCAGACATAGTTAGAGTGTTTTGGGGGTGCTATGTCACATTTGCAGAACACTTGAAATTCCCTATAAAGCAACCCCCCCTAAAACTTACTAAATTTTACAAACTAGTGGTGCATTGAACATATTAACACTATAGGTGTGTGTCTGAATTTTATACCATTGAACAGTGAAGAAATAAAAAAAACTTTTTTTCACTACACACAATAAGTTTTTAATTCTTATAATGGCAAAACAAAATCACACTGCTTGTTGTGTAATTTTTCCTGGGTGTTCCAATATCCTCTATGTAATTTGAAACTACTTTTGGGGTACAATACAAAGCCGAGAAGGCAAGAAGCATCATATTGGACATCAGAAATTGCTGGAATCATTTGCGCGTACCATGACACAATGGAAAAGCCCCTAAGGTGACAGATCAGCATAAATCCTCCACAACTGACCCCATTTAACAAACTTCAACTCTCAGTGAATTAATATAGGAGTGCAGTGAGCATATTGACACAAGTGTGTTACAAAATTTTATAAAAATGGTCGGTGATGAAAAAATAATTACCGTTTTACACCTAATATGCTTTTTAGCCCCAGATTTCAAATTTTTATAAGAGGAATCACATAAAACCCCCAATATGGGCCTGATAAAATTGTTGGTACCCTCAACTTAGGGGTACTTTGCATACTATGACATCGCAAGCCGATGCTTGCGATGCCGAGCGCGATAGTCCCCGCGGACTTACCTGCCCTGCGACGTCGCTCTGGCCGGCGAACCGCCTCCTTACTAAGGGGGCGGGTCGTGCGGCGTCACAGCGACGTCACACGGCAGGCGGCCAATAGAAGCGGAGGGGCGGAGATGAGCGGGACGTAAACATCCCGCCCACCTCCTTCCTTCCGCATAGCCGGCGTGAGCCGCAGGACGCAGGTAGGAGATGTTCCTCACTCCTGCGGCTTCACACACAGCGATGTGTGCTGCTGCAGGAACGAGGAACAACATCGCCACATCGGTCCTTCCGAATTATGGAAATAACCGACACTACACCGATGATACGATTTTGACGCTTTTGCGCTCGTTAATCGTATCCAAAACAATTTACACACTCCGATATCAACAGCGATGCAAGATGTGTGTCACTTTCGATTTGACCCCACCGACATCGCAGCTGCGATGTCGTAGTGTGCAAAGTACCCCTTAGTATTCTGTTGCACGCTCTTTGGAATAAATAACTGGAATCAGTCACTTCCTCTAACCATCAACAAGCTTCTTATACATCTCAACTGGAATTTTGCCCCACTCATCTTTTGCCAACTAATTCAGGTCTCTCATATTTGAAGGGTCCCAACAGCAACTTTAAGATCTTTTTATAGGTGTTCAATGGGATTTACATCCGGACTAATTTCTGGACACTTTTGAACTTTCTAGCACTTTGTTTACATTAATTTCTGGGTGCATCTCTAAGTATATTTGAAGTCATTCTCCTGCTGGAAAACCCATGACCTAGGATGAAAACCCAGTTTTCTGACACTGCATTGCAATTCAATATTCTTTGGTAATCTTCAGATTTTATGATACCTTGCACACAGTCAAGGCACCCAGTTCCAGAGACAGCAAAACAAGCCCCAAAACATCTTTGAAACGTCACCATCATACTTCACTGTAGATACTGTGTTTCTTTTTTTATAAGCCTCATTCCATTTTCAGTAAACAGTAGAATAATGTGCTTTACCAAAAATAATCTCTGATCTCATCTGTTTAAAAGATACTTTGCCAGAAGTATTTTGGCTTACTTATATACATTTTAGCAAACTGCAGACTTTTTTTTATGTCTCTGTGTCAACAGTGGAGTCCTCATGGGTCTCCTCCATAGTGTTTCATTCAAATTAAGATTGAAAGTTTACACTGACACTATTGCACCCTGAGCCTGCAGGACAGCTTGAATGTCTTTTGGAATGTCTTTGGAACTTGATTGGGACGGCTTATCCACCATGTGGACTATCCTACATTGAAACATTTTATTATTTTTATTTCCTCATTATGCAAAATTAGCTACAGTGCCATGGGTTGTAAACTTCTTGATTATATTGACTTGTAACCTTCAGATTGTTGATATTTTTCAACAATTTTGGTCCTTTGACAGGTCTCTTCTCCTCTTTCTGTAATCCATGCATACTGTGGCACACACAGAAACACAATGCAAAGATTGAGTCGACTTATCTTTTTTTTAATCTGGTTTCAGGTGTGATTTTCATACTGCCCATACTTGTTACATACTGCAGGTGTTTGAACCATTTGTACATTTTTCACCATTATGTACAGTAAAGAACAAAAGTTTGGACACACCTTCACATCTCTAGAACAACTGTTAAGAGGAGACTTTGTCCAGCAGGCCTTCATGGTAAAATAGCTGCTAGGAAACCACTGCTAAGGACAGGCAACAAGCAGAAGAGACTTGATTGGGCTAAAGAACACAATGAATGGACAGTAGACCAGTGGAAATCTGTGCTTTCGTCTGATGAGTCCAAATTTGAGATCTTTGGATCCAACCACCGTGTCTTTGTAGAAAAGGTGAATGGATGGACTCTACATGGCTGGTTCCCACCGTGAAGCATGGAGGAGGAGGTGTGATAGTGTGGGGGTGCTTTGCTGGTGACACTGTTGGGGATTTATTCAAAATTGAAGACATACAGAACCAGCATGCCTACTACAGCATCTTGCAGCGGCGTGCTATTCCATCTGGTCTGCGTTTAGTTAGACCATCATTTATTTTTCAACAGGAAAATGACTCCAAACACACCTCCAGGCTGTGTAAGGGCTATTTGACTAAGAAGGAGAGTGATGGGGTACTACGCCAGATGACCTGGTCTCCACAGTCACCAGACCTGAACCTAATCGAGATGGTTTGGGGTGAGCTGGACCGCAGAGTGAAGGCAAAAGGGCCAACAAGTGCTAAGCATCTCTGGGAACTCCTTCAAGACTGTTAGAAGACCATTTCCGGTGACTACCTCTTGAAGCTCATCAAAAGAATGCCAAGAGTGTACAAAGTATTAATGAAAGCAAAAGGTGGCTACTTTGAAGAACCTAGAATATAAGACATATTTTCAGATGTTTCACACTTTTTTAAATATTTCATTCCACATGTTTTAATTCATAGTTTTGATGCCTTCAATGTGAATCTACAATTTTCAGAGTCCTGAAAATAAAGAAAACGCTTTGAATGAGAAGGTGTGTCCAAACTTTTGGTCTGTACTGCATATATTTTTATACTCTACCTAGGGGATCCAGAACAGCTAGTGTGAGAGCAACCAATCACAGATGCTGGCACAGAGGATGGGCAGATAAAACAGTGAATATTGATAAGATTTAATGAGCTGACCTGGAAATAGTGTGACAGGCCTTCAGAAACTTAGTAAGTATAACAATCCTGCTTTATACCCTATTTTCATTCCTTTTTCTTTTTTTTAAATATGCTTTTATTTGAGTGTCAATGCATGGACACTAGAGATGTCCAGTACGGACCCCAAACTTTACAGTTCGGGTGTGCACACCACTAATCTTTAACAGTAAGTCCCAAAGAAGTGTTACCCAAAGTTAAAACTTTCAAATCCATTTTTCATGTCATAGTAAGTAAAAACAAAATGAAGATTTTCTCTACATTTTTTAATACAAATTCTGTCCCAAAATTTAAAGCATCAGATATATAAACTCCAATGGTAAATCCTAATAATGTCTTTTTATTTCTCATTCAAGTTAACTTATTTATAAACTAAATAATGGTGTATAATTCACGGCTGAATGTCTGTACTGAAGAATATTTAGTCTCAAGTCAGGTTTAGCATTATACTGAATGACATTAAGCTCCAATAATGACTAACAATTAACCTAGTACAAGTAAGTTCATTCTGTCCTGACACAAGTCATCTTTCAATTATTATCTCTTATTATATATCACCAGAGGTTTATTAAAAGACAAATCTAATTTGCTAATAGAGTTGTTAAATGCAAACTCAAAGATTTCAAAACGTCCTTGACTCCTAACGAAGAAAACAATATGTTAGAATTATTCTGTATAAGGCAAAATATTCTCAAATATACTTGATGCTTTAAGCTATCTTCCCATGTCCTGTAATGCAAATCGTTTTTGGAGCCGTTTGGAAAATGCAAAAATAGATCATTTAAGAGATCCGTATACTCCTCTTTGACTTTAATGGTGGCAGATCCGTTATTGGATGTGATAAAATGTGCCCTCCATTAGGTTCAATATTTTAGGTGTCTATTGTAAAAGACAGATGAAAAGTTCTGCTTGCAGGACTTTTCTCCAACAGATCCAAATACAAGTGTCTAATGGATCTGTTAAAGCATAATAGGAATCTATGGGCAATAGGTTTTTTTAATAAAGCATCCATTCACCCATCAGTTAACAGTTCCATTGTCCATAGTGTTCCATTAAGATAAAACTGATCTGTTGCCCATAAATGCTAGATATTCATTACTAAAAGCCAATATCCGAGTACAGCACTGGAATTGGCGCATCTGATGGATGCACCACTTCTGTGGTGGATGCAGGCCATATAACCATGCCTTTGCCACTCTAATAATATCAACCCCCATTGTCTGCTGTCCCTTGACTAGTTTTTGAAATATGGGGGGGACCCCACACCATTTTTTAAATTATTTATTCAAACAATTTTAAAAAAGTAAGTGTCTGATCCCCTCTATATTGGATAACCAACCAAGGTATGTACTGCCCCGGGGCTCGGCCGGCCGCCGAGCCGCTCGGATCCGTGCTCGTCGGTGGGTGGCTCGAGCTCCTCACGGACCCGGGGGTCATGTTGCTCTGAAACGGGGTTGGCGCTACACGTAGGGACTTCGGTGGGGAGGTCCACTGCTGGAGCCGCGGTTGTTTGTAGGGGGAATTTGAGTTTGTGACGCCACCCACGGGTTGTGGTGAATGGATGGAAACCCCCGTTGCCGTTGACTAGGCTCCTGGGGATGGTGTTACGCAGCTTGGTGTTAACCCCTCCGTGGGTAGGGGTGATGGTCCCGGGGCCCGAGGGGTCACTGTAAATTGTTGGTGTAGGGCAGAGTTGATGCGGTGCGGCGTGGTGCTCGGCCCAAGGGCACTGGTGTACTCACTATCACAGACACGCTGGAGTCTCTGGTAAACCAAACAAGATGGTGGAAGGTGTCCGCAGCTGGCTGCGTTTCTCCCCTTTTTCTTGGGCGGGTGGTTGCCTCCTTTCTCCTGCACCTTTTTTGTGTATGTGTTCGACTGCCTACGCTTCAGCAACGATAGTCCGCTCCCCAGCTGGAAGTGTGCTGAGGAACCCATTTGCCTGCAGATGCTGGCCCTTTGGATCTCTATGCCTTGGCGGTGGCTTTCTATCCTTGTTGGGGTGGGCTGTTATATTCAGTTAGGCCTTGGATGGGAAGGGACCTCAAGTCCAGTCCTCAATCAGTTCATTTGACTCAGACCAATTGTTTCTGGGCCTTGTACTGGGTCTGAGTACCCCTCCTGGTGCTCCGGTTTCCAATCGGTTCCCCGGTTCGGTACCGGCGGGCCACTGCCCATCCCCGGTCCCTATGGTTCCACCGGCTGTAATCCCAGCTCCTGCAGGCGGCCACCACTGTCTGCCTCCTGGCCACAGGGTGTCTGGGCTACGACCCGGACACCTGACAGACGTTCTCTTCTCTCTTGTCACTCTCCCTACTCCTCTCCTTCCTCTCCCTTTCCCTCTCCAAAGGAAACTCCTCCGTTTTCCCGCCTCAGGGTCCTCCGAACTCCTTGGTGGGCGGAGCCAACCGCCTGGCTCCGCCCCCTGGTGTGTACGACAGAACCTGAGAAAGGTGACTCAGGGTTTTAGGTTGGCTGATGGTACCCTTTTTAGGGGGGTGTTGTGCGGGGGCCTAACTGAGACTACCTTGCTAGTCCAGGGCATAACAGGTACAGCTGACATCTTAGGTTTGTAGCCCTCACCTGCTGCTGTACCTATGCTGGATATGAAAATTGGGGTGACCTCATGTCATTGTTGTTTAGAAAATTCATCTAAACAGCTGTCCAAGATATCTAGCTATCTGTCTGTAATCTATCTGTTCTGTCTATCTATTTTATCTATCTAGCAATTGATCTATCTCTCTATCTCTTTCTATTTGTTCATGTATCTATCATTTATCTATCTATCTTTCCATTTTTTCTATCTGTTCATTTATCTATCTATCTATGTTTTCTATCTAGCATTCTTTTTAGCTATTAATATATGACAATAACGGATCCATTAATTGAACCATTGACTATAATTATAATGAATATGTTAACGGATGGATCAACGGATGCATAACTAATGGATATGTTGCCCATTGACTCCTATTATGCATTAATGGATCTGTTGCCAGTTAATGCTAGATAGATAGAATTAAAGCCAATAGAATACATAGGAAAGGATAAATGATAGCTCCATATGTAGAGCACATAATTGATAGATAGATGAATATATATACTGTATATAGATAGATAGATAGATACAGAGAGAGAAAGAGAGATAGTTTTAACAGCTGGTTAAGCTTAAGGTTAGCTTAACCCTAAAGGTACCGTCACATTAAGCGACGCTCCAGCGATCCCACCAGCGTCGCTACATGGTCACTGGTGAGCTGTCAATCAGGCAGATCTCCACAGCGATCAGAGATCAGCCACCAGCCACCAGCGACCCATGTAATGACCCTGTGCTTCGTAACCATAGTACACATCGGGTTACTAAGCAAAGCGCTTTGCTTATAGTTACCTGATGTGTACCTTGGCTACGTGTGCAGGGAGCAGGGAGGCGGCTTCTAGAAGCTGCGGACGCTTGTAACCAAATTAAATATTGGGTAACCAAGCAAAGCCTTTGCTTGGTTACCCGATGGGTACCTTGGTTACCAGCGTCTGCAAAAGCCGGCTCCCTGCTCCCTGCACATTCAGAACGTTGGTCTCACGCTGTCAAACACAGCGATGTGTGTTTCACAGCGGGAGAGCAAAGACCAAAAAATGGTCTAGGACATTCAGCAGCGACCGACGACCTCACAGCATTCATCATTGCTGGATGTCACACACAGCGACAATGCTAGCAAGATCGCTGTTGCGTCACAAAAAACGTGACTCAGCAGCGATGTTGCTAGCGATGTCGCTTAGTGAGACGTGGCCTTTATCCTAGCCAGCTATCCAAACGATCTCTTTTTCTCTCTTTCTGGACCTCTTCAACCATTTTTTAACTGATTAAAAATGGATCCCTTTTTGGCTCTATTGACTTACATTAAAACGAATCCGTTAAAAATGTCATTAGTTGTAACAATACGTTAATGAATCCTGTATTATTTTTTTTAAGAACGGAGATAAAAATGAATTGAATGAAGGACATGGGAACGCAGCCTTAAAGAACAAACCTCTTTAATATGGATAAGTGAGTTAATTTGCACAGGATCAACTTCAAATCAAATGTCCTCAAATATCAGATCCCTGTAAATTCATTCAATTTCCAATTCAACTAATGAGAATAAAAAAAAATCCTGTTCTGATTCTATGCACTCAGGACTCAAAAAACAGATTAATGACGTCAGTCGTAGTTTTACCCATAATTCCAAGCAGTTGTTACATCATATGTTCAGTCAAAAAGTGGAAATTATTACAGTCAATATAAAATATCAGGGCTTGCTGAGTAGAGCCATGTTATGCTTTTACAATGTACGATTTAGAGGTAAGAGCGTGTAGCTAATTCAACATAGTTTATAGGAGTAGGCCTAATCTGAATATGTTGTACAACTGCATATTGAGAAAGAAAGTGGTAGTCTCAGTTTTTTATATAATAACACAAAGATTCAAATAATATAGAAAGATGCTGTATCTGTATATTCACTAAGTGTAAATGTGCATTGATTTACCAGCAGTGTCGGACTGACTACTGGAGAAACCACCAGTAATTCTAGGCTTAACTGCGGTTACCTGCACTGAACTCCGGAGTCCTCAACTGAGCTCCGGAGTTCAGCTCGGGGTGTCCGCAGCTGTCATGAACTGAACTGCAATCGCCGAGGAATCAGTCGGCACTCATGTTTCAGTCCTGAAAACCTTGAGTCCAGGCTGCACTCCGGAGCTCAGGTGACAGCTCCAGAGTCCAATGCTGGTAACCATTGCCAGACCTGGTATTACTGGTGATTCCTCCGGTAGCCAGTCTGACACTGTTCACCAGTGATATTCTGTAGAACTTCACCTTAATAACACTGCCTTTATATTACTCTACACAAACTGCTAAAAGGAGGTCATTTTTTTACCCTTCAGTTTTAATTTTACCACTAAACAAGGCTTGTGTGTCGTAGAACATGTTCTTCTTGCATTATGAGTTTGGCAAGCCAAATTTTTTTAAGTCAAAGAAAAATGTCCATGAGTCAAAAATTTTAACATTTGAAAAATTATTATTTTTGCACACTTCCATATAGTAGTCTAATATTGGACCAGTACATGTTACCTACACACAGTGGTTTTTACTATAGAGCATTTAAATGCTCTAAAGGTGTTTAATACAGTGCTACAGGATGTCCACATTTTATAACTATCTGTGCAATTAGTCTTTTTAATTTACCACAAAACTGTAAAACTCACGAATTTGAATCTCAAATCTCATTTCTACTCTTTGACTCTTTTGACATCATATGTATTAGTTAATTCTATGTTTTTTAAAAAATATTAAAAATATATATTAATTATCTAAATATCTACCAAAAAAAGATCCAATATTTTTCCGATTTTAATGGCAAGGCATAATTTTGCTTTTTTAGTACGTGCAAGTCTGAAAGCTGAAGATGATCAAACCAACTTGTGGTATGTCGAATTCTAGTGAAATGTTTGGAAATTGGCAGATTCCAGTGATTTAGAATAATATTTTTTTTTATTCACATGAATTGACAACAAAATGCTAGTTGACTTTTTGTGTTTCAGTAATTTTTCTTAATAGAATATCTCATACTACATAATGCTAGCTGACTTTTTACATATTGAAGAAGACTGCATCAACCACAAAGGATGACATGACTTCAGGTGCAACTGCGCAATATTTACCCATAATTTCTTGCACCTATCTCATAAGCTAGAGGCTAGCTACAGTAGAGCTATCACTGGCAACTCCCTGAGCTGAGAGGGGAGTATTTATAGCAAAGGGGAATGGGAAACTCAGAACAGAAGATCTACTTAACCTTTGCAGTACCGGACTCTGGGGAATCTGCTTAACTGGCAGTTTTAACCTGCACAAGTGTGTGTGTAGCCATGCACTGTGATCTACTGATAGTAGATACACAGAGGACTGCTCTCTGACATTGTACCCTCACATCTGGATAGTGTTGGTTTATGGTGGGGGTAACAAATATGAAAAGTTACCAGGATGATACTCCCATTGACAGTTTCTTATAACAGCTACTATTTGAGATTGCTTATATTTTGGATTACTTTTGTGTTGGATATAACCTATTATTAGAGGGGTTTTTTGCATTTTCAGTAAATCTTGGTCCCCAGTGGCAGGTCATTATTAAAACCTAGACCGTGTTACACTTGCCCTACAGCGCCAAGTTTACACCACTGTTCCTGGTGTCTGGCATTGAATGAGGTGCTGACATCACAACAGTGCAGCAGCCCATCAGTGAGCTCAGTAACTCTGTGGAGGTGGTCTACACGTGCAGAGCCACTGAGCTCACGGATGGGCTTCTGCACTGTTGGTGTGATATCAACAGCTCATCCAATGCCAGACGCCAGGATCAGAGGTGAAGACTCAGCCCAGCACCTGAGGAGAGAGAGTACAGTGTGATTTTTTTTGTTGTTGGTGTTATAATCATCTTTAAAAAAAGACCCAAATTTGCTGAAAAGAGACAACCCCTGTAAGGATACAGTCAGAATGCCATATAATTCAGCGAATGATCGCATTGCAAAGCTTACTTAATAATAAAATGCAACTCTTCTATACTGAAGTGTATTATGCTTTTCAGTAAAACACTGAAAGACCTGCAAATAGTCTAAGCTTTTAGTAGAGTGTAATTGAAATTGTAAGATATAAGCCATGGAGCTCACCCAACTGCCATAGCAAATGATCACTATGCATGGTGCTGATGAGTGACGGAGCAAGCAGCAATATCTTGAGGGTTAAGCAGCCTGGATTGGGATGGAACTAATCTCTTTAGTTAAGGCAGCAGTACGCTAAGGATTTATCCAGAAGACAATTTTTCACATACAAGTGCTAGCCATAGTTTTCATTTCTTTGATAGTCGATAGGGCCATTCACACGTTGGTGATTTTTGGCAGATCATACGGTCAGAGGAAAATCACAGAGACATATTCGATTTTAATCTGAGTGTTGGATCAAAGCCAACAACGCAAGTCTATAAAATTGTGGAAAAAATCAGGCCGCGGTTGGATGACATCGACGCATAGTCAAATTTTTAGACACAGACAGAATGCAGATGTGCAGCCCCCGGTAGACTTCTGATGTTGATGGGTCCGAGTCGCGATGTGGCCGTACCGGGCTTGTTTGACAGGCTTTTTTAATGGGGGGGTAAAAATAATATTTAAAAAGGGAAGAAATAAAATAAAATAAATAGTTTGTGACTCCAGTGGGATGTTTGGCTTTCATATGGCCAGGCAATGCTGGAGGTCCCCAGGAGTTCGGTAGTGATACACAGTACCAGAGGGTTGTCCTCTTCCCCCCTAGCTAGTGATGGGCCAAGGGCTATATCATAATAGGGATGACACAGCAGAGAATAATTGAGCCAGAGACAGGACAGGGAGCTTTTACCTTTTTACTGGAGCTCTGCAGAACTTTTATCACAGCATATAATGATGGGGGTACTTCCTGCCCTGATGAAAGTTGGCTTCTCTGCTGTATGGTGATAGTGTACTTTTCTTCTACTACTATTTCCCTATCTGGGAATAGCTATCTTGATATCCTGAGATTTTCAAGACAAGAATAATCTGGATTTGTAATGCCTTTCTGGAGAGCAGGTGACTGGAATCCTGAAGGAAAACTCACTCTTTCTTCTAGAAATGTCTAGACTCACATGTGCCACTGTGCTCCCAGGAATTTTACTGCTTCTTATAAAAAGGTCAATAGCAGTCTCTCAGTTTGACACTGACCTTGAAAGTACTGGAGGCCTAGGGATTGATACCCTGACAATGTGTAGCTGGCCCCTTCAGAGGTTTTAGAAGATATGTCAAAACAGGACTGTCTCCATATTACACTCCTCTCATCACCTCAGACACCGACTGACAAATTACCTCAGAACTAAGCTCCTCCCCTATCTCCTTCTAGGGCTCACTCTCAAGCATTGGTTTATCTCAAGAGAACAGCCCTAGTAAGAGAATGTGGGCAAATGTGTGTTTTGTGGTGAACAGCTGAGAAAACCATATGTCATTAAAGATAACAATACATGTTATACAGATGCAAACATATGTGTAGATATTATTTGTGGTGACTAGGCACAGGGTACCACACAGAAGGAGAAGGGTTTTTTTTCTTCACATATGAGGAAAAATGATGTTACTCAAACAAAACTATGATCAAAGTTTAATCCGAGAAATCGGTTATTTTTCCTATATGCGAGAAAATCGGATTTCTTAATAATGCCTAACTAATACAGCTGAGCTCCTTCTATTAATGTCGCGGTTACGCTCAAAGTAAATGTGCTGCCCTGGTAAAACCAGGGTGTCACAGAGGTCTGCATCCATCTTTTTAGTGCAGATCTCACTCTCCCTTGGAGAGTTTCCCACACCAGGCCTTACTCACCCCCCCAGGAAAATGGGAGGGGGCGAGAGGAGCTTAGGAAGGGCAGAGCAGAGTTTGAGCAGTAGTCAGTCTGCAGGAGGAGAGAAGTCTGGAAGGAGCTCCATTGTGGACCTAGGAGGAGCGGCACCAAGGGTCTCAGGAATAGGCCAGCCACTTGTAGGGAACCGAAGTGGACCGGGGAAGGGTAGTGGCCCGCCGGTGCCGACTATCAGGACCCTATCCAGACCTGTGCACGGGGCAGACACAGACACAGACATCAGGCAGGAGAAAAACACCTGAATTACACACGAGAGTGTGGGACCCGTTCTCACAGCATCCGTGGGCACCAGTTACCAGCAACTTGGTTAATTTCTGGACTCGTGTCAGTTATTGCCTTATACTGTGAGTACCCCTGCACCACCCGGCCCAAGCCGTGGACTGCACCCGTCACTCCCCAATCCATTACATCGGGGTCCTGGGACATCTACACCCTACCCATGGAGGGAAAATCACCACCTTGCTGCCCAGCACCATCACCGGGATCTATGACCGGCAGTGGCGGTGCTCCATTACCTCACCGCACACCACGGGTGGTGTCACGGATCATAGACTTATAAATTCCCCTGTACATAATCCCGCTTTTTGGTTGTGGAGCGTGGGATCACAGACCGGGTCACGCCACCGTGATATCTACAGAAGTGACTCCTTGGCCCGGATCTGAGTACCCCTTACCCCTGGGCGACACACAAACATGGGATCAGCTTCATGAATATTTACTGGCACCCAATGTAATGTACATTTTTATTACTTTTTGGGTAAGAGAGTAGCAAATGAAAAGACCAAATATAGCAAAGTCAGCCAACCTTTTTATGCTACAATTTTATTGCAATGAGTGTGCTGGAGAAGTGGATGATGTTAAATGTATCCTGACAGATTAGTGTTCCTGATGAGCACTACCTAAATTATTTAGCAGGATATTTGAGAATTGATTTTGTAAATCAGACAATTCTTGAAATACACTTCATTACAACAGAGAAGGACATTGATAATAACTAGTGATGAGCGAGTACTAAAAAGCTCGGGTGCTCGAAGCTCGGGCCGAGGCTCCCAAGATACTCGTGTACTCGGCCCGAGCAACGAGCCCAATGTTATCCTATGGGAGACCCGAGTATTTTTGTGAAATGACCACCGGCAGCATGTAGAAACCCTAAAAATGGCACAAAAGTCTCCGAAGAGTGCTCAAATGACATGGCAACAGCATGGGGAAGACCCCTTGAAGCATTTATCACTCAAAAGTCACAGCTGTGAACAATTTTGTCCGCGTTTTACGCTATTTTTACGGACTCACCAGAAAACCTTCCAAAATGACACCAAAATGAATTTTCATGGCGGAAATGTTAAGGGCACATACCCAATAGTGAGATAGAGCTAATGTATGTTACTTTTTGAGATCAATACATGAAAGATTTTACGTAAAACATTGTGTGGCACTCCGATGTCCCTGAGAAGAGACGTACATAAAGGCCTCTGAGTCTAATGTGCCCATTTTGAGGAACTGAGTCTTTGTAGTATTTTCCTTTGCCAGGGCAGTCCAAAATTTTGAGGTTCACCAATGACCCTGCATACAGACGTGCATGAGGGCCTGTAAACCTGAAGTGCCCATTGGAAGGAAGTGGGTCTATTGTAGTATAGCCCTTAGGCAGGGCAGCCAAAAATTGGGAGACTCCACGTTGTCCCTGGATAGAGACGTGCATGAGGGCCTGTAAACCTGAAGTGCCCATTGGAAGGAAGTGGGTCTATTGTAGTATAGCCCTTAGGCAGGGCAGCCAAAAATTGGGAGGCTCCACGTTGTCCCTGGATAGAGACGTGCATGAGGGCCTGTAAACCTGAAGTGCCCATTGGAAGGAAGTGGGTCTATTGTAGTATAGCCCTTAGGCAGGGCAGCCAAAAATTGGGAGGCTCCACGTTGTCCCTGGATAGAGACGTGCATGAGGGCCTGTAAACCTGAAGTGCCCATTGGAAGGAAGTGGGTCTATTGTAGTATAGCCCTTAGGCAGGGCAGCCAAAAATTGGGAGGCTCCACGTTGTCCCTGGATAGAGACGTGCATGAGGGCCTGTAAACCTGAAGTGCCCATTGGAAGGAAGTGGGTCTATTGTAGTATAGCCCTTAGGCAGGGCAGCCAAAAATTGGGAGGCTCCACGTTGTCCCTGGATAGAGACGTGCATGAGGGCCTGTAAACCTGAAGTGCCCATTGGAAGGAAGTGGGTCTATTGTAGTATAGCCCTTAGGCAGGGCAGCCAAAAATTGGCAGGCTCCACGTTGTCCCTGGATAGAGACGTGCATGAGGGCCTGTAAACCTGAAGTGCCCATTGGAAGGAAGTGGGTCTATTGTAGTATAGCCCTTTGGCAGGGCAGCCAAAAATTGGGAGGCTCCACGTTGTCCCTGGATAGAGACGTGCATGAGGGCCTGTAAACCTGAAGTGCCCATTGGAAGGAAGTGGGTCTATTGTAGTATAGCCCTTTGGCAGGGCAGCCAAAAATTGGGAGGCTCCACGTTGTCCCTGGATAGAGACGTGCATGAGGGCCTGT
This sequence comes from Anomaloglossus baeobatrachus, assembly GCF_048569485.1. Classification (NCBI taxonomy): domain Eukaryota; kingdom Metazoa; phylum Chordata; class Amphibia; order Anura; family Aromobatidae; genus Anomaloglossus; species Anomaloglossus baeobatrachus. The sequence continues at coordinate 57,537,344 of NC_134354.1, forward strand.
TAACCTGAAGTGCCCATTGGAAGGAAGTGGGTCTTTTGTAGTATAGCCCTTTGGCAGGGCAGCCAAAAATTGGGAGGCTCCACGTTGTCTGTGGATAGAGACGTGCATGAGGGCCTGTAAACCTGAAGTGCCCATTGGAAGGAAGTGGGTCTATTGTAGTATAGCCCTTTGGCAGGGCAGCCAAAAATTGGAAGGCTCCACGTTGTCCCTGGATAGAGACGTGCATGAGGGCCTGTAAACCTGAAGTGCCCATTGGAAGGAAGTGGGTCTTTTGTAGTATAGCCCTTTGGCAGGGCAGCCAAAAATTGGGAGGCTCCACGTTGTCCCTGCATAGAGACGTGCATGAGGGCCTCAAAACATTGTTCCCATTGCAAAGGAGCGGGTCTCCTGTCGTTGTAATGTCCATTCTGCAAAGAATGGGCGAAAAAATTTACCACTGGGGGTATACCTGAAACAAAGGCCTAACTCTTGTAACGGTCATCATGGTGGCGCATGAGGAGAAGGAGGAGCAGTCCAGTGATTATCCGAAGTCCAGAAGTGTGTACCCATGGGTGACTGGAGGTACATGGCAAATTCCCGTTACAAACTTTAAATTCCGCTCTCATTTGCTGGTGGTGTGGTGAAGTCTGGCCCATTCCAACCCTTGTTCATCTTGATCAGAGTCAGCCTGTCAGCATTTTCAGTTGACAGGCGGGTGCGTTTATCTGTATTGATTCCACCTGCGGCACTAAAAACACGCTCTGACAAAACGCTAGCGGCAGGGAAGGCCAGGACTTCCAAGGCGTAGAGAGCCAATTCATGCCACGTGTCCACCTTGGATACCCAATAATTGTAAGGCACAGAGGAATGTCGGAGTACAGTTGTTCGATCTGCAAGGTACTCCTTGAGCATCTGGGCAAACTTAGGATTTCTTGTGGCACTACCCCGCACCTCAGGGGCTGTGGTACGTGAGGGGCTGAGAAAACTGTCCCACATCTTAAAGACTGTTCCCCTACCTCTGGCGGATTGGACTTGTGCCTCTCTCGGCTGTACACCTTGGTTGTCCACTGATTCCTGACCTATGCCGCTAGCGTTTTGTGACGGGAATGCTTTGCCTACTTCCGTGACTATGGCCTTCCGGAACTGCTGCATTTTGGTTGACCTCTCCGCCTCGGGAATAAGAGACATAAAGTTCTCCTTGTAGCGTGGGTCTAACAGTGTTACCAACCAGTAATGATTGTCGGCCAAGATGTTCTTAACGCGAGGGTCACGAGACAGGCAGCTTACCATAAAGTCAGCCATGTGCGCCAGACTCTTAACAGCCAGGACTTCAGTAGCCTGACCAACACGTTGACTGAACATGCTGTCCTCCTCCTCCTCCTCCTCCTCCTCCTCATCTACCCTGTCCTCTGGCCAGCCACGCTGAACCGAGGATATGACTGGTGTGCATGTCATATCCTCAATTTGGCCGGAGATTTGCTCCATGTCTTCATCCTCCTTCTCGTCATAGTCCTCCACTGCACGTTGTGATGAGACGAGGCTGGGCTGTGTGTTATCACCCACACCCACTACTGTTTCTTGCTGCAACTCATCGCGCTCCGCCTGCAATGCATCATGTTTGGTTTTGAGCAGAGACCGTTTTAGAAGGCAGAGTAGCGGTATGGTGACGCTAATAATGGCGTCATCACCACTCACCATCTTGGTGGAGTCCTCAAAGTTTTGGAGGATGGAACATAGGTCGGACATCCATCTCCACTCCTCAGGTGTTATGTGTGGAGTTTGACCCATTTCCCGACGGCTTAGGTGATGCAGGTACTCAACAACTGCCCTCTTCTGCTCACATATCCTGACCAACATGTGCAGAGTTGAATTCCAACGCGTGGGGACATCACACACCAGTCTGTGAGCCGGAAGATGCAAACTGCGCTGAAAGCCGGCAAGGCCGGCTGAAGCAGTAGGTGACTTTCGAAAATGTGCAGACAGGCGGCGAACTTTTACCAGCAGATCAGACAGCTCTGGGTATGACTTTAGAAACCGCTGAACCACGAGGTTGAGCACATGGGCCACGCATGGAACATGTGTCAGCTGGCCTCGCCTCAAAGCCGCCACCAGGTTCCGGCCATTGTCACACACGACCTTTCCTGGCTTTAGGTTCAGAAGTGTGAGCCAGTGATCTGCCTGCTGTTTCAGAGCTGTCCACAGCTCTTCTGCATTGTGGGGTTTGTCACCTATGCAGATTAGCTTCAGCACAGCCTGTTGCCGCTTCGCCGAGGCAGTGCTGCAGTGCTTCCAGCTTGGGACTGGTGTGGAGGGTACAGTGGATGAGGATGCGCAGGAGGAGGAGGAGGCTGAAGAGCATGACATTCCGGAGCTGTAGAGTGTGGGTGAAACACTGACTGAGGTAGGGCCTGCAAACCTTGGTGTGGGAAGGACGTGTTCCGTCCCTCGCTCAGACTGGGTCCCAGCTTCCACAATATTAACCCAGTGTGCCGTCAACGAGATTTAGCGGCCTTGCCCACAAGCACTTGTCCACGTGTCTGTGGTTAGGTGGACTTTGGGTGAAACAGCGTTGTTCAGGGCACGTGTGATGTTTTGTGACACGTGGTTATGCAACGCGGGGACGGCACACCGGGAGAAATAGTGGCAGCTGGGGACCGAGTAACGTGGGACAGCTGCCGCCATCAGGTCGCGGAATGCTTCTGTCTCCACCAGCCTAAAAGGCAACATTTCCAGCGCAAGCAGTCGCGAAATGTTAGCATTTAGAACTGTGGCATGTGGGGTGTTGGCAGTGTATTTGCGCCTGCGTTCAAAGGTTTGCTGAATGGATAACTGAACGCTGCGCTGGGACAAGGACGTGCTTGATGATGGTGTTATTTCTGCGTAGGCAACTGCAGGTACAGGACCGGAGGAGGCTTGTTCGCAGGCAGCATGGACAGGGGATTGGCTTGCATGCACAACCAGCGAAGACGTAGCAGTGACATTAGCAAGCACTGCTCCTCGACTCTGTTGTACTTCCCACAAAGTCGGGTGCTTGGCTGACATGTGCCTGATCAGGCTGCTAGTTTTGGTACCCCTGCTGATGCTGGCACGGCAGGTGTTGCAAATGGCCTTTTTAGAATCATCTGGATCCAACTTAAAAAACTGCCAGACTCGGGAAGACCTAACATTTGTACAGGCACCTTGTGTCGTGTTGTTGTTCCGGGGAACGGTTGCCTGACTTCTGCCTGGAGCCACCACCCTGCTTCTTACTGCCTGTTGGGATGCTACGCCTCCCTCCCCCTGTGCACTGCTGTCCTCGCTCTGCATATCCTCCTGCCAGGTTGGGTCAGTTACTGGATCATCCACCACGTCGTCTTCCTCTTCCGCACCCTGCTCCTCCTACTGACTTCCTGACAATTGTGTCTCATCATCGTCCACCCCTTGTTGAGACACGTTGCCAACTTCGTGAGAACGTGGCTGCTCAAATATTTGGCCATCTGTACATACGATCTCCTCATGACCCACTTCAACATGAGCTGGCGAGAGGCCAGAATGTGCGAATGGAAACGTGAACAGCTCTTCCGAGTGTCCAAGTGTGGGATCATTAATGTCCGAGGACGTGTACTCAGCCTTGTGGTAGGAAGGAGGATCAGGTTCTGAAATGTGCGGTGCAGTATCAAGGCTACTGACACTTGACCGTGTGGAAGACAGAGTGTTTGTGGTGGTGCCAATCTGACTGGAAGCATTATCCGCTATCCAACTAACAACCTGTTGACACTGGTCTTGGTTCAAGAGCGGTGTACTGCTGCGGTCCCCAAGAATTTGGGACAGGACGTGCGAGCGACTAGATGTGGCCCTTTGTTGTGGCAAAATTAGAGCTTGCCCACGACCTCGGCCTCTGCCTGCACCACCATCACGTCCACTTCCTTGTTCCTTGCCAACGCCCTTGCACATTTTGCAATGCTGTGCTGACGTGTATTCACTAGACTTGGGCGTTATATCAAAGTTTGTGCAAATCGTGTACCTGTACGCTGCCACCGACAGGCACACACGTGCGGTTTTTAAATGCAAGCACGGACGCACTAAGAACCTAACACAGGTTTTAGGAGCAAAAATTAAGAACTCTGACACTATCAGCCACTGCTGACTGACGTGTATTATACACTACACTTGTGCGTTATATAATAGTTTGGTAAAAACGCACACAAGTGCACCTGTACGCTGCCACCGACAGGCACACACATGCGGTTTTTAAATGCAAGCACGGACGCACTAAGAACCTAACACAGGTTTTAGGAGCAAAAATTAAGAACTCTGACACTATCAGCCACTGCTGACTGACGTGTATTATACACTACACTTGTGCGTTATATAATAGTTTGGTAAAAACGCACACAAGTGCACCTGTACGCTGCCACCGACAGGCACACACGTGCGGTTTTTAAATGCAAGCACGGACGCACTAAGAACCTAACAGGTTTTAGGAGCGACAATTGCTGAGAAGTCTGACACTATCAGGACTGTTTTAGACTGTGTACACCAGCCCCAGATATGATGAAGGCTGGTATACGGTCACCACTAGGAATGGCTATATACCCTGCCTGCCTGCCTGCCTGTATACTGCTACAATAGTCCTGACAAGGACTCTTTTGGTCACTAGCCTGTATTCCAACCTGGCTATACCCTGCCTGTATACAGCAACAATAGTCCTGAGAAGGACTCTGCTACTGTACTCCGACCTGGCTATACCCTGCCTGCCTTTATACAACTAGAATAGTCCTGAGAAGGACTTTTGGTCCCACTGTTTGCAGCCCTGCTACGGAAATAGCTATAAAGGGCCGCAAACCTTTCCCTGAAGCAGCGACCCTCTCCCTGCACTGACTGTCTGGATAGCTGTGAGCAGAGCACAGCGCGCCCGCCGGTATAAAGGCTCGGTCACGCTGTGCAGGCCGGCCAATCACTGCAATTCCACAACTAACAGGGCTGTGGCATTGCAGTGGTCTGCCAGCCAATCCCTGCATGAGGGCTGGCTCTCAAAAGAGCGCCAACATGCAGGGATGAAGACCACGAGTACAGCACGAGTATCGCGAGATTACTCGGTCCCCGCCGAGTAGACCGAGTACAGTGATACTCGTGCGAGTACCGAGTAGTAACAAGCATGCTCGCTCATCAGAAGTTGTCATTATAATTAGTTCAGCTAGAAATTGCTAAGTTATGCATAAACTATGGTGTCGAAAAAGATAAAATTAAACAATAAAAAGAAAGTTGTATCTAGTATAATATTAAGAGAATGTTAAAGAAGAAAGCTATGCAAAAAGTTTAAAGGTTTTTTTAAAGTCCCAGTCCTACCTTGCTTGTATAGTACAAAAGCGGTAAGTGCCAAAAATAAGGGTTTATTTAATCCCTTAACAATCTTTGACATACTGGTAAGTCCTAGGTCGTCTCCCTGCATTTGGTGTGGAGTCGCATACGGAGCTCGCATCTTTCCCTGGCTGATCTTATCAGCTGACATGTTCCTCCATTTGTGCCTCTAGCATTAACCAGTTAAATCCCTCTGTTAATCTCTGAAAACAGAATTTAACACACGTCGGTGGGCAACATGTCGTTCCCCGCTCCTATCAGCATTCTCGTGGTGTCACTGAGGAGCACAGATAGCTTGTCATGACAGCCAGGGTTCAGCTGAATGGTTAAAAGTACTGGAAGAGACATTAAGCAGGTCTTACCCTAAAACACTGTTAGCAAAGGTGCTGTAAGGGGTACTTTGCACGCTGCGGCATCGCAAGCCGATGCTAGCGATGCCGAGCGCGATAGCATCTGCCCCCGTCGCAGCTGCGATATCTTGTAATTGCTGCCGTAGCGAACATTATCGCTACAGCAGCTTCACATGCACTCACCTGCCCTGCGACGTCGCTCTGGCCGGCAAACCGACACCTACCTAAGGGGACGGGTCGTGTGGCATCACAGCGACGTCACACAGCAGGCGGCCAATAGAAGTGGAGGGGCAGTGATGAGCGGTACGTAAATATCCCGCCCCCCTCCTTCCTTCCCCATAGCCGGCATGAGCCGCGGTGATGCAGGTAAGCTGATGTTCTTCGCTCCTGCGGCTTCACACACAGCGATGTGTGCTGCTGCAGGGGAACGAGGAACAACATCGTACCGTCGCTGCAGGTAAATTATGAAAATGTCGGACACTACACCGATGCCGGATGTGCGTCACTTTCAATTTGACCCCACCAACATCGCACCTGCGACGTCATAGTGTGCAAAGTACCCCTAAGGGTAGACTCACCTGGTGTGGTTGTGAGAGTCACAACCACTGTAATGGCGTAAATATGGCTGTAGCAGAACCTGTGTGGAGATGCAGTTCAAATATGGAAAGAAAAGAGTTAATAAACCGCGCTGCTGTATTTCTCTATGTGTTTCAAAGCCTTATGGCTTCTTCCTCAGGACAAATCATATACCTTGATTTGTCCTGAGGAAGAAGCCATAAGGCTTTGAAACGCATAGACAAATAAAATCATTCCTTCTACATGGATCCTATTTTCATGGCAGCTCGGTTTATTGAACTGCAGGGTTCAGCTGAAGACACCTTTGACTGTCATGATGATTTTCTCGTGAACTCTTGCTGCAAGCCAGCTTTCATAGGCGTATAAACACAATTTGCCCCTAAGGCAACTAGAGGTACCCTAAATGAAGATCATTAAAACATAACTTTTATTAATCAAAGAAAAGACAGATAGGGATACTATATTAGGGAAGTTGATTCCTCATATAGGTAGTACAATTGGCCACGGACCAACTGATGCAATTCCCTTATTCCTATATAGTCATTTTCATTTCCTACCACAATATCTGCTCAATTAAAAATTTCTAGCTATAAACCTGCCCGACATGTTTCACCATGACTGGCTTCATCAGGGACTAAAACTGGCTGTGGCGAATATGTGTGTGTGTGCCATCTCATGTGTGTGTGTGATCTGATGTGTGTGGGTGAGCATTCTGATGTGTGCGTTCTGCCACAGCTTCTTGATGCGTTCCACCACTCCCAAATGGCATCTGGTGAGCAGATTGTGTGTGTTTGCGATCTCATGTTTGGGTGTACGTTCCGATTTTTGTGGGTGTGCATTCCGCCCCAGGTTTTTGATGCGTGCCACTGCTCCCAGTTGGCGTCCAGTGAGTATGATTGTGGGGTCTTCTCTTTTCTTTCTTTTGGGGATGTCTGCTTTCTATCATGAAGTGTCCTTCAATATTCTTTAACTTTTTTAGCTGTACGGACACTTTATTATTGAACCGCGACTAGGGCTTATTTTCGGGTGATGTCTTATATTTAAGCTTTGCTGAAAACTCCTGCTAGGGTTTATTTTCGGAGTTGGGTTTATTTTCGGGGAAACACGCTATATTTACCCTAGGCCACTTTTATCACAAAATGAATGACACAACATTTGTTGAACTTCTCTGGTTCACCTGTGCACATACTGTATTCTCTTGGTTGCGCTCACCATATGTAGACCAAAACCATATTTTAAGGAAGAACATTCCTATGTTCCCTCACAAAAAAATTACGAAAAGAAAGAAAAAACTTTTGATATATAAATTGCAGATTATATTAAATATTTTCTTCTTGTATCCTGAGCAATCTTTTCAACTTTGTAACTTTTTCATCTTGATAGCAAGTTGCACCTAAAAAAAGTCAAACTCTGTAAAAGTTTGTGCCATAACTCTCACTTGTATTCATATTCTAAATTATTTTCATTAAATCCCATATACTTTTGATATGTTTTCAGTCTAACTTTAGTTTTAACACCCAACAAGCTCATATTTTTGAACAAAACAGCCTAAATGGCCCAATTCAAAACAAAAATCAATACTGCCTTGTAAAATTGATTGTCTTGAATCAACAAGTTTAATGGAAATGTCAGTGGAAGATTGATCACCTGTGATCATTGGTTGTGAATTTGAAATAAAAGAACTTGCAATGTGGAGTGACGCTATTAAAAGGTGAAATTTTTACTTTGAAACCTGACAAGGCTCTAAAGTTTATACTGAAAAAAATGATGAATATTACTTTTATATATTTTTTTTACATTTTTATTTGAATTTAAAACCAATTTTCATAAAATATTTTGTGATATATAGTTTAACATGGTTTAACATTAATTGTTAGCATAAAATGCACATTGTAAAATACTGTACCGGCCTAGTCCTATGCACATGCAGCAATTATACCCATGTATAAAACTTGGGCTTGTAGTTTCTTGAATAATATGTCAGGTAGACTTAAATTCATAAATTAGGTAATAATGGACAAATTTTGTACTAGCCACTACATTAAACGTGTCCCTTTCTGTTTTTATCCTTTTTTATTGCTATTCAGTGGTCCTGGCATTGCGGAAGGATGTAACTTTTGTGCCAATTACTGTCTTCTCTGTTTCTGCTTCAGCCACTAAGTGGCACCTTTGTTGCGGGTGACGTGATTGCTACAGTCATGTTTTATTCCTTGTATTTAAGGTACTGCTAGATCTGGAGATATGGCATTAATTGTTGTTTTGTTTTGATTCCTCCTTTATGAGACCCCTGGGTGGCATTGTCTGATATTTAATCTCCTGGGTCTCTGATATCCACTACCAGTCAATAAGTTCTGTTTAGGGGGTCTATATCCCAAAATCTTGCTGCTTTTGATTATCATGTTTTCTTACCTTGTCTTGTATTTTGACCACTTGCAGTCTGCTTTTATCTTTGATGTGACCTCTTCAAATGAACTCTACTTGATGACCTTTCTTGTCTTTGGTTCATTCCTCCAGCTAGCAGTCTCTTCGTACATACAATTCAATGGATTCCATTGTGAAGGCCCCATCACACACAACGAGATTGCCAACGAGATCGTTGCTGAGTCACAGTTTCTGTGACGCAGCAGTGATCTCGTTATGTGTGACACCTACCAGCGATCAGGCCCCTGCTGTGAGATTGCTAGTCGTTTCCGAATGGTCCGGACCATTTTCTTCAAAGGCGTTGTCCTGCTGGACAGGATGCAACGCTGTGTTTGACGCTGTGTGACAGGGTCCCAATGACCGCCGAGATCGTTATTCAGGTCGCTACTGCCACCTGTATCGTTACAGCATCGTTGGTAAGTTCTGAGTATGTGACATCTCACCAGTGACCTCCCAGAGACTTAAGGTCCAGTCACACTAAACAACTTACCAGTGATCCCAACAACGATAGGGATCGCTGGTAAGTTGCTAGGAGGTTGCTGGTGAGATGTCACACTGCGACGCTCCAGCGATCCCACCAGCAACCTGACCTGGCAGGGATCGCTGGAGCGTCGCTACACGAGTTGCTGGTGAGCTCACCAGCAACCAGTGACCATCCCCCAGCCAGCAGCGCTGCGTGGAAGATGCTGCGCTTGGTAACTAAGGTAAATATCGGGTAACCAACCTGATATTTACCTTGGTTACCAGCGCACGCAGCTACACGTGCAGAGAGCAGGGAGCAGTGCACACTGAGCACTGGCTCCCTGCTCTCCTAGTTACAGCACACATCGGGTTAATTACCCGATGTGTGCTGCAGCTAAATGTGCACAGAGCAGGGAGCAGCGCACACCGGGTGCAGCTGCACAGGGTACATATATAGGGTATAGAGTACAGGGTGCAGCTGCACAGAGCAGGGAGCAGCGCACACCGCTTAGCACTGGCTCCTTGCTCTCCTAGTTACAGCACACATCGGGTTAATTACCCGATGTGTACTGCAGCTAAATGTGCACAGAGCAGGGAGCAGCGCACAATGCTTAGCGCTGGCTCCTTGCTCTCCTAGCTACAGCACACATCAGGTTAATTAACCCGATGTGTCCTGCAGCTACATGTGTACAGAGCAGGAGCCGGCACTGACAGTGAGAGCGGCGGAGCCTGACAGTGAGAGCGGCTGGTAACAAAGGCAAATATCGGGTAACCAAGGACAGGGCTTCTTGGTTACCCGATGTTTACTGTGGTTACCAGCCTCCGCAGAAGCCGGCTCCTGCTGCCTGCACATTTAGTTGTTGCTGTCTCGCTGTCACACACAGCGATCTGTGCTTCACAGCGGTACAGCAACAACTAAAAAATGGCCCAGGACATTCAGCAACAACCAACGACCTCACAGCAGGGGCCGGGTTGTTGCTGGATGTCACACACAGCGACATCACTAGCAACATCGCTGCTACGTCACAAAAGTTGTTCGTTAGCAGCGATGTTGCTAGCGATGTTGCTTAGTGTGACTGGGCCTTTACCAGTGATCCTTATCAGGTCGTATTGTTGTCGGGATCGCTGGTAAGTCATTGTGTGTGACTGGGCCTTAAGACTAGATCCTTATATATAGAGATTAATTGGGACTTTTTCAAAGGTAGAGGCTCACTTCAAAATCTTTCTAAGGTTGGATTTTTGACCCTGTGGCCTCTGACAAGCATAGCAGATTGACTGGCCCAGCAATTATGGAGTAGTAGATCAGATGCAAAATCTGGCCACTTTAGACTATCATCTTTCAGGGTGGTTTCACAGCTTGAAATAGCTCAGGCCGAAGCCTCTGCAACACCCATCTTTACCATTTCTAAGCTGAAGGTTAATTTTCTTGAAAGATTTTCAGGTGATTGTAAAAATGTTTCCTTTAGGGAACTCTGACACCTGTATTTCAGGCTCCGTCTACATTCATCTGGTCCTGAGAGCCAGTATATGGGACTCATCATTTCAATTGCACTTAGTTTTGGTGCTAACTCAATGACATGTTAGTGCAGTTTCCGTCCCCGGACTCCCTACTTCCCTACATCTCCTCCGTGCATAGACTTTCTACCTTTCCCCCCACTCTTAAATGAGCTTCAGTCACTGGGGAACCCCCTTTCCAGCACAGACTCAAATCTTTTCTTGGCACAGATGTACTCTATCTTTTCCATCGCTCTCAAGGAACCCCCTTCCCAACCTTGCCTCAATATAGACTTCTAGTTTCAAGAAAACCTTTCATATTTTCAAATTATTTTCCTCAAAAAACCTTTCAATGTAACAAATATGTTTTCCTCATGTGTAAGTTTTATTAATATAGTTATGTATTATGCATGTTTCACTATTCTACATTTTAGACCATACTATTCTATGTTTAGCCCCCAGATTTCTTCTTTCTTTTTTCTAAATAATTTCTTCTTTTAAGTCTTCTGGCTCACGATATTTCACCAGTACTTTTTAGTTTAATTAACAGATGGGACATAGGTTTGAGCCCAACTGATTTTATACATACAATTTGTTTTTAGTTGTTCTGGTTTTTGATCCCTAAAGGTACTTTTCTCTTATGTATTCTAATACATATATTTCCTATCACTGATATTAATATATTTTCTTGTACTTTACATTCTCCAAGCCTTAGGGGTACTTTGCACGTTGCGACATCGCTACTGCGATGTCATCGGGGTCAAATCGAAAGTGACGCACATCTAGCGCCAGTAACGACGTTGCAACGTGTAAAGCCTAGATGCACTGATAAACGATAGCAAAAGCGTCAAAAATCGGTGATCTGTGTAGCGTCGGACATTTTCATAATTTCGCTGCAGCGACAGGTATGATGTTGTTCCTCGTTCCTGCGGCAACACACATCGCTGTGTATGAAGCCGCAGGAGTGAGAAACATCTCCTTACCTGCGTCCACCGGCTATGTGGAAGGAAGGAGGTGGGCGGGACGTTTACATCCCGCTCATCTCCGCCCCTCCGCTTCTATTGGCCGCCTGCCGTGTGACGTCGCTGTGACGCCGCACGACCCGCCCCCTTAGGAAGGAGGCGGGTTGCCAGCCAGAGCGACGTTGCAGGGCAGGTAAGTCCGTGTGAAGCTGCCGTAGCGATAATGTTCGCTATGGCAGCTATCACAAGATATCGCATGTGTGATGGGGCGGGTACTATCGCGCTCGGCATCGCTACAATTGGCTAGCAATGTCCTAGCGTGCAAAGTACCCCTTACTCACACATCTTCCTGCTCACTTATAGCACTATTCAATGACTCCATTGATCTTTTCACCTACTTTCACTTCTAGTAGAAAGATCAAACACAGTTTCAAATCCTTTTAATTAATTTTATAGTATTTCATAATTTTTTTTATTGACACCATATTTTAGTTCCATACCAATAGGTATGCTATGGTCAATGTGATTCTATTTTTGAGTATATTTGAATTTATGTGACGTATTTAAGTCAATACTATGATGTAACAATAACCGTTTGTTACTCTCCTTCATTTGAACAAGTGCTTTATTTATATCCCTGTTTTTGACTATTTCTTCTTATATTATTGTCATGAAAAATTAGTGTATTTACTCCAAAATGTGTTGACTAGTGATGAGCGAGTATGCTTGTTACTACTCGGTACTCGCACGAGTATCACTGTACTCGGGCTACTCGGCGGGTACCGAGTAATTTCGTGATACTCGTGCTTTACTCGTGGTCTTCATTTCTGCATGTTGGCGCTCTTTTGAGAGCCAGCCCTCATGCAGGGATTGGCTGGCAGACCACTGCAATGCCACAGCCCTGTTAGTTGTGGAATTGCAGTGATTGGCCGGCCTGCACAGCGTGACCGAGCCTTTATACCGGCCGGCGCGCTGTGCTCTGTACACAGCCATCTCATATTCCCTGCTTTCCACGCCCACAGGCGCCTATGATTGGTTGCAGTGAGACACGCCCCCACGCTGAGTGACAGGTGTCACACTGCACCCAATCACAGCAGCCGGTGGGCGTGTCTATACTGTGCAGTAAAATAAATAAATAAATAATTAAAAAAACCGGCGTGCGGTCCCCCCAATTTTAATACCAGCCAGATAAAGCCATACGGCTGAAGGCTGGTATTCTCAGGATGGGGAGCTCCACGTTATGGGGAGCCCCCCACCCTAACAATAACAGTCAGCAGCCGCCCAGAATTGCCGCATACATTATATGCGACAGTTCTGGGACTGTACCCGGCTCTTCCCGATTTACCCTGGTGCGTTGGCAAATCGGGGTAATAAGGAGTTATTGGCAGCCCATAGCTGCCAATAAGTCCTAGATTAATCATGTCAGGCGTCTATGAGACACCCTCCATGATTAATCTGTAAATTACAGTAAATAAACACACACACCCGAAAAATCCTTTATTAGAAATAAAAAACAATAACAAAGTCCCTCATCACCAATTTATTACCCACAACAAAACCCTCCATGTCCGGTGTAATCCACGGTCCTCCAGCGTCGCGTCCAGCTCTGCTGCATGCAGGTGACAGGAGCTGCAGAATACACCGCCGCTCCGGTCACCTCCACGCAGCTAATGAGGTGAGTATAGCGATCAGCTGAGCTGTCACTGAGGTTACCTGGATCCAGCGGTGGATGCAGCGGTGGCCGCGGGTAACCTCAGTGACAGCAGCTGATCGCGCTACTTACCGCCGCTCCGGTCAGCTTCACACAGCAACTGAGGTGAGAAGCGCGATCAGCTGCTGTCAGTCAGGTAACTCGCGGCCACCGCTGGATCCAGCGGTGGCCGCGATTAACCTCAGTGACAGCAGCTGATCGCTATACTCTCCTCAGTTGGTGCATGGAGCTGACCGGAGCGGCGGTGAGTAGTGCGATCAGCTGCTGTCACTGAGGTTACCCGCGGCCACCGCTGGATCCAGGTAACCTCAGTGACAGCTCAGCTGATCGCTATACTCACCTCATTAGCTGCGTGGAGGTGACCGGAGCGGCGGTGTATTCTGCAGCTCCTGTCACCTGCATGCAGCAGAGCTGGATGCGACGCTGGAGGACCGTGGATTACACCGGACATGGAGGGTTTGTCGGGGTTAATAAATTGGTAATGAGGGACTTTGTTATTGTTTTTTATTTCTAATAAAGGATTTTTCGTGTGTGTGTGTTTTTTAACTGTAATTTACAGATTAATCATGGAGGGTGTCTCATAGACGCCTGACATGATTAATCTAGGACTTATTGGCAGCTATGGGCTGCCAATAACTCCTTATTACCCCGATTTGCCAACGCACCAGGGTAAATCGGGAAGAGCCGGGTACAGCCCCAGAACTGTCGCATATAATGTATGCGGCAATTCTGGGCGGCTGTTGGCTGTTATTGTTAGGGTGGGGGGCTCCCCATAACGTGGCGCTCCCCATCCTGAGAATACCAGCCTTCAGCCGTATGGCTTTATCTGGCTGGTATTAAAATTGGGGGGGACCGCACGCCGTTTTTTTTAATTATTTAATTATTTATTTCACTGCACAGTATACACACACACCGGCTGCTGTGATTGGGTGCAGTGTGACACCTGTCACTCAGAGTGGGGGCGTGTCTCACTGCAACCAATCATAGGCGCCGAAAAGCAGGAAAGCAGAGAATACGAGATTGATTAATGACCGGCCGGCTTTTTCAAAAGAAGAAAAGCCGCAGGAGCAGTGTGAATGCCGTGCAGTGCCGCAGCAGTGATCGGCGAACGGTGAGTAAGAGAGAGGGGGGAGAATGACCGACAGACTGTGAGAGGGGGACAGACAAGACAGAGAGAGACCGACAGAGCGAGACCGACCGACGGGAGATAGAATGAAAAAAAAAATGACCGACATCGCTAGTAAAAAGCACAAAACGTGCGTTTTGGACATCGGAGTGCCACACAATGTTTATGTAAAATCTTTCATGTATTAATCTCAAAAAGTAACATACACCAGCTCTATCTCACTATTGGGTATGTGCCCTTAACATTTCCGCCATGAAAATTCATTTTGGGGTCATTTTGCAAGGTTTTCTGGTGAGTCCGTAAAAATGGCGTAAAACTCGGACAAAATTGTTCACAGCTGTGACTTTTGAGTGATAAATGCTTCAAGGGGTCTTCCCCATGCTGATGCCATGTCATTTGAGCACTCTTCTGAGACTTTTGTGACAGTTTTAGGGTTTCTCCATGCTGCCGGGGGGTCATTTCACAAAAATACTCGGGTCTCCCATAGGATAACATTGGGCTCGTTGCTCGGGCCGAGTACACGAGTATCTTGGGAGGCTCGGCCCGAGCCTCGAGCACCCGAGCTTTTTAGTACTCGCTCATCACTAGTGTTGACATTAATTCACACTCCAGGACTGAGTGATTTCTGTCTTCCTTTTTCATTGGCAGAGTGGATTAACTTCTTCCATTCATCCAGTTTCTCTCTACCTGGAGCCACTGCAGCTGACTCATGCTTTCATAGTCATTGTGACAATCACATATTAGGTGAGTGAACAAGATATTGACCCCTCATATCCACTTATCATCCAGATAAGGACCTCTTTGGCATACTGTCTTTCCAGTTTCTTTTTTATTTGTATATATATATATATATATACAAATAAAAAAGAAACTGGAAAGACAGTAAGTGCCAACGAGGTCCTTATCTGGATGATAAGGGGATATGAGGGGTCAATATCTTGTTCACTCACCTGATATGTGATTGATATATATGTGAATGAGATATATATATATATATATATATATATATATATATATATATATATATGCGAGGGGCATGACTATACAGTGTATTTAGTCAAATGGCGACTATTGACGTGTTTGATGTTATGACCAACCAGTCTTAGTCATAATGTCGCTCAGTGTTACTAATGGTGAGAATCAATCCAAAGAGAAAGGCTCCTTACCAGATAAAGAAAAATACCCTGGAGGTATCTGATAGAGGAAGAATATGATATTTTAAGATGCTGGCATATAGTGATAGATGCCATCCTGACTAGGTAGGCCCATAATTTAAAGGGGGTATTACAAGCAGAGATATCGCTAGCGATATCGAGGGTGAAAGCACCCGCCCTTGTCATTTGTGTGTCACGGGCTGTTCCTTGCTGTCACATGCAACGACGTCACTAACGATGCCGGATGTGCGTCACGGAATCCGTGACCCCGGCGATATATATCGTTAGATCCGTCGTTGCATTTAACGCCGCCTTTATAGTGCAAGGGTCCAGCCGGTATGAGTTAAAAAAAACTGTGGTAGATTTATATAGTTCAAATATAGAGTCTAAACACTAGGTTTGGTCCTGCAGTTTGGTGGGGGGATCATCGGGTGCGTGGTGAGGCTGGTGCATCCTGGCTAGAGAATCAGCCAGGACAAAAAAAAACCATAAAAAAAATGCTTTTATTAAGGTACGATTATATATATAATAATAAAATATTTATTCACTTATACAGCGCTATTGATTCCACAGCGCTTTATGTACATTGACAACTCTGTCCCCAGTGGGGTTCAAAATCTAAATTCCCTATCAGTATCTCTTTGGAGTGTGGGAGAAAACCCACGCAAACACAGGGAGAACATACAAACTCCTTTCAGATGTTGTCCTTGGTGGGATTTAAATCCTGGACCTCAGCACTGCAAGGCTGCAATGCTAACCAATGAGCCACCATGTCACTCCGTATATTACTTCAATCAATCAAATCAAAACCACACTGACTGACCATATAGAGTAGCTACAGTACTTCACTATATCACTTGATTCTTTCGATTATTTTTTGCAGAATAAGGCTAACATTTCCATTTTGAATGTGATGGAGCACTGAAGAAGTACACCATTAATCAGGTTAATTCTTTTTCTATCCATATTTGGAATGAGTTTTGCATTCTAGCCCCCGTTCCTAGTGCCCCCCATGCTATTTTGTGTCAAATTCCTCTCTCAGAGTTTGACAGCGATATTGTCACCGGATGCTCAGGGAACACAGGGAAGCCTATGCTGGTCCTAAGGCTGTGGCCCCTGTGCTCACCCAAACACCCAGAAGTACAATTAAAGGTAGGGAGGTCTGATCCTCCAACCTAGGCTTTATCTCCTGTCCTTGTGCCTGATGACAAGTCCCCACAATCCACCACCCAGGGGAAGGGGCAAGAACAGAAGTAAACACCCCACCAACAAAAAGGACAAAACAAGGGGGAACAACAACAACAACTCGTACACCCAGCAACCACACACAAAGCAGCCATTAAAAGTGCACAAGGGGAAACAACATAAAAGGGGGGGAAAGGACACCTAACTACTGGGGAACATCCATACCATACAACCAGCACAGCTAGAAATGCTGCAGCAAGCTACAATGCTGCAGCCAACAAGGAAAGTCACAGAAAGGGTTTCTCCAGCTCCCTCTTCCTCTTGGCTGAGCTTACAAATGAATGCCCTCAACTGCTGGAAGTTGAGGGCATTTATAGGATTGTAGATCACTGATGGGTTACTGTTAGAGAAAAAGGTCTGCTAAAGACCTTCATGCTTGTCATAGCAGCGATCCTTTGAAACCTGCCTGTGGCTGGGCTTCAAAGGATACTGTGAATTTACTATATAGAGCAATGCTGTAGCATTGCTGTTTATAGCACAAGCCATAAGATGATTGCAGCTTAATGTCCTTTAAGAGAACTATTAAAAGCAGCGAAAAGAAAAAAGTTTTAAAAAATATAAAAAAATTAAAATACCATAAAAGTTCAAGCCACCCCATTCTACCCCATTAAATATAAAGATGATACATAACGAAAAAAATACACATATTTGAATATTTGATATCCCCACATTCAGAAAAGTCTGATCTTTCAAAATAGAAAAATAATTAACCCAATTAGTAAAAACTGTAAACAAATAAAAATTAAAGAACACCAAAATTAAACTTTTTGGGTCGCTGCAATACCATAAAAAATATCAACTTTAATAAGCGATCAAAACACATCTATGCAAAAATGCTATCATTAAAAATGTTGCCAATGTCCGACCCGCAAAGTGTAAACCATCACATACCTCAATACTTATTAAAACAAAAGTGTTTAGGATCTTGGAAAATGGCAACAACCTCTCAAATTTTTTTTGTAAACTTCTGAATTTTTTTCACCACTAAAATATTTTTTTTTTTAAATGAACACGTTTGCTAATGCTGTAATCATTCAGATGAGAAAAGTTAAATTGCAAAGTCATTTTTACCGCAAAATTGACACCATAAAAACAATTGTCAAAATTGTGGGCTTTTTTTTTACAATTTCTCCAAATTTTGAATGTTTTCCCCAGTTTACCTTATGCTATGAGGTAAAATGAATAGTGTTACTCAAAAGTAAATTTCGTTTTAGAATATATACAATGCTACATTATTATGACTATATTACTGGGCCATTTTATGTAAAGTTGTTTAATTTGCAAATTTTACTGGAATCAGATCCTCTGAGGAGCAAAAGCTGACAGTGATTCAGTAGAGTGTAAAGCAATACACAGGGGGTAAACAAAGCGATCTCACATATTTTTATTAATAAAAAAATAAAACAGTAAGTTTTGTATTCTCCAACATAATACAATTGAAAAACATATTCTGTCCTTCAAAACAAATAAACCCGAACCAATAAAACAACAAAAACAATCCCTCATACGGCTATGTTGATGGAAAAATGAAGAACTTATAATAAGCTCTCAGAATGTGGCCTTGTTGAAAATATTTTTGGGGAAATAGATGAAGTACTATCAAATATAACATTATTAAATATTCTAGAAAAATTATAAAGTATATAAAAGCAATTGTAATGTTATTTTGATTGAAAAATTATGACTCGTACTTATTTTATAAAAAAAACAAATACTGCATCTCAAAGAGATCAATTTGCCACAAGGTGTGAAATGTGATTGCTCTTGTTATCTACAGTTCCATTGTTAGTTTTTACTAATTGAATTAATAAGTGATGTGCTTTCCTTTTACCAGAGTAATGTGACAAAGGACTGTTGGTCAAGTAACATTTTTGTGGAGGGCAATAGTGTTGTATGGGAGCATATACAACATGGTGTATAGTATTTTTGGTTTGGTGAAAAAGTGGGGCAACGGATGTAAAAAAAATGAGAAACCATGTGCTCGGATAACCACCTTTGTTGTAAAAATCTATGAGATGAATAAAGAAGAAAAAATAAATTGTTAAAAAAATAATCTCAGGAAACACAGAACATGGTACATACTGAAATAAACTCACCTAAAGCCAATGAGTATAAGCAGAGCAATAGTTAAAGGAGGGGGGTGCACAGAATCTTGTGGTGCATTTGTTACGTTTGTCTCCCTGCATGTATACACCAGTGACAGAGTTTGGACTGGAGCCTCTCATAAAGGCTCTCTACATTTTAGTGGGTTTTGTTTCTCTTGGCATTGAAGTGGCTAAATGTCAATTTTTCTCTTACAGTCTTTCCAAGCAGTTCCTTGCTGAGTGTTGTCAGCTGAACTCACTTTGTAATCAAGCCCTTCATCTTTAAATAGTCGTATATCCCAGCAATCCTTGCTGAAGATACAAAGTCATTTGGTCTCTGGACGACTTAGAGGAAGGTTCTGCAGTTGATGTTTCCTGTGCTCAGGCTATATCCTTTTGGTTGTTTTTTTTCCCCCATTTGTCTTTATTTCCCTGGTGTGTTGTTAGTGCAGCGGTGAGGTCTAGTGAACCCCACCTGCCCCTCAGTTGAGGAGACAGTTGAGGAGACTGTATATGGACTGGTGAGGAGAGTAGGGATAGCTGCAGGTGTAATTAGGAGGTGCCCACCAACGCCTCTCACTAGATCTAGGGGTTCCCATTGTTTTTGTGTCCCCATGCTCCAATTTCCTTGTTTTTTTTGCTGTGCATCAGATGCACTTATGTCTGAACGCACCCCGCCACACTTGCTACACCCTGCAAGAATGACATTGTTACAACAAGCTACTTGATATGATGATAGATGATCGATTGGACTTGAACTGTTAGCATTGGCACGCAGAAAATGTATCAACAGCCCATTAAAAATCTAAAAATCTGTGTTTGGTTCACAGGTACATTTATTGGTGGTCTAATATTATTTCTTGATAATATGAACTGCTATGTAGACCTGTACACAATTACAATAAAGCTGTAAATATTGTTTCTTTCAGCAAGTAGCAGGGTTTTGCTTGTCATGGCTGACCCTAACATTTTTTATTAGTGATGAGCAGATCAATCAGCGGAAGATCAACTTCAAGTTGAATTTCCTGAAATGTGTGGTTTCACGTGAGTTCAAACATTTTGAGATTCAATTTCGGATTTGCAAAAAAACTTGCATAATTTCCAACAATGCTGAAGTGCAGCCTTCCCATCATGCCCGGCAGCTGTGACATCTTAACTTTAACAGGGGGGACAATGATTGGGACATTACAGATCAGATGTTCCTAGTGGCACACAATTTGTAAAGCAGAGTCAGTTTATGTGTTGGAGATGTCCGTATAAAACGCATGACACACGAGATCAGACCAACGTGCCACAAAGAATACAAAAAAGGGGGAACATCTTGGTCATGATAAAACGGAGGTCACTGCCGCTAGGAAGAGGGGTAAGGGGGCCCCTCCTGCACTCATCTCAAGCTGACTGTTGAACTCCCTAGCATCCCTATATAGGTTTTTTCAACCTGTCGGCAAGCAGGATACCTGGGTCCCTCAGCTGGCCCTAAACTTACCCTATCTAGTGAGTTGGCCGACAAGTACATTAGACTTACCACTAATCTAAAAAACATGGAGGGAAAGAAAAGACAGACGGGGAATAAACAGATGGATACAAAAAACACACTTCACCATAATAGACAGACGGACTCTATGGTAGCAGATGGATGGGCACAGGACTAAACCTCAGCAGTTCCTTCCACCAGGCTGGCCAAAGAAGAAATGATACTAACAGAAGCAAGGTCTGCTGGGAAGGCTCCAGAATCTAACCTAAATGGGCATGAGCCCAAAGCAGCTACAGCTGACCTGCCCTGCTCAGAGCTGCTGGCAACAAAACCTGAAATTAACTCATGAGACACCACAGGAAAGGAAACTTTGTTTTAATGAGGAGTCATGATGGAGATGGAAGACTCCAGTTCTAAACCTGTCATTTGTCTCAAGACAGCAGGGAGACGACCGTGAAATTACATCTCCAGATTAAATGAGTATGACTTTCTCTTTTGTAGGGTGTAAACTTTTATTGTCAGCAGGGTCCTCTCTCTATCCTGTAGAATGTAAGTTATTATTGTCAGTAGTATTCTCTCAGTCATCTATCCCCGTTTTGTATTTTCCAAGCAATTACTACCTATCCAGTATTAGGTTTCACGAAAAATTATTCACAAGTTACAAATGGGGGGATTAAGGGTGGATTCGGTGAAGTTGGAGAGTTTGAAAATCAATAGATGAGCTCATCCCTAAAATTTACAAACAGAAAGTTATATTCTGGCTCTTAAGATTCTGCAAGTAAAGTACTTGTAGAAAGTGGTAATAGTCCTGTAATAAGTCTCATTTGCTTCCATTATTGTATATGTGTTTAGAGCGTAATCAGGTGTGAATTACAGTTGTTGCCTTTTAAGCGTTCTTGTCTTCAGTATTCCAGTGTAGACTTGACACACTTTTCCGTTAGTTAATTCCTGATTTGGTCCATGTCTAATCCCTTCGCTAGTCAATATGGAACAATTTCTTGTCACTCACTTGCTAACTTCTCTTATTCCCAATAATACCTACTACGAGAATTCATTAGCTCTATTGCTGTCTACATGTCAGTTTCTGTAATGGATTTGCTTCTAGTTCTCCGCTCTTAACAATCCCCTACTCACGTTTTCCATGTTGCACTACATCTAATTTCCTATGCTTAATTTACTGCATATGTCAACTTACATATCATGCTAAACTAGATCTATGTGCATCTATCCATATATTTTAATACTAAAACTTTGACATTAGATTATATATACTGCAATGTCCATAGGGTTATACCAGACACTAAGTACAGTATTCATCAATTCTAGATTCTAGAAAACTGGAGTTAAAAAAATAGTACATTCTGTGCAATTGTCCTCTCTACACGTATTCATATATAGTCTGTGTGAGTGTGGCCCAAAAGGTTCATTATAATATTATCCACAAATGTAGCATAGATTAAAACAGAAATATACAGTACATTTCAGGCTCTGGTGCATAAACTGCCACAAAATTCATTTAAAGGTGCACTCCTCATAATAAATGCTGCACATATTGCTCCAGTGGACTCTGGATCAAGACTGGCAAACAAGATCCAAGTTGATTAATTCTCCCCTATGTATGTTCTGCTTGATTTTGTGCACTACAGTATATGGCAATAACTGGGTTATGTTTAATCAGTGGGTTGAAAATGTACCCAGGGTGAGTAGAGTATGATAGATAGATAGATAGATAGATAGATAGATAGATAAAAATGGAACAGCACCACTTAAACAGGGTACTAAGTGCAAAAAAATAAAGGCAGCACTCAAGAATTGCAAGTGAAAAAAGTGGACTTTATTGAGCCCAGTAGCTAGATAGATAGATAGATAGATAGATAGATAGATAATCAGATAATCAGAAGATAGCTATAGGTAAGAGAAAAACAGTAGCACATTGTAATGGCAAACTAATAAAAAACTAATATAAACACCTTTAGAGGTGTTTGGCATATTAGAATGGCCAGTGTAATATCTGCCCAGCAGCCACGTCACGGCAATCTCATTGTGCTGGGTCTTACTCTACACTGCATCTGTCTGGGCTCCTACAAACCTACATATAAGATCAATACAACAACTAACCAGGAGCAGGAAAAAGGATAAGTGGTGCCTCACCGAAATCCAAAGGGACACAGGTGCCAGAAATAAGTGGCTGGATACCACTACTTATCAATAATGAACGGGAAAGAAAATTCCAGCACATGGTGTCTCTACATTAAAATTTTCAGTATTTTATTTCCAAATCAAGAATAAAAATTCATGTGGAGATGCAAAATTCATGTGTGACATATTAAAATGACCATTGTAATATCTGCCCAGCAGCCACATCATGGCAACGTCCCTTGCTGGGCCCTACTCTATACTGCATATGTCTGGGCTCATAAAAACCTACCTAAAAAACAAGATCAGCGAGTAACCTTGGAAGTTAAAAACACATGAGGCTATTGTGTAAGGTGGTGGATGAGGTGCAAATCATGTCTAAAGGACATTACTCCTTTATATATATATATATATATATATATATATATATACAGTACAGAACAAAAGTTTGGACACACCTTCTCATTCAAAGAGTTTTCTTTATTTTCATGACTCTGAAAATTGTAGATTCACATTGAAGGCGTCAAAACTATGAATTAACACGTGGAATGAAATACTTAAAAAAGTTTGAAACAACTGAAAATATGCCTTATATTCTAGGTTCTTCAAAGTAGCCACCTTTTGCTTTGATTACTTCTTTGCACACTCTTGGCATTCTCTTGATGAGCTTTAAGAGGTAGTCACCGGAAATGGTTTTCACTTCACGGGTGTGCCCTGTCAGGTTTAATAAGTCGCATTACTTGCCTTATAAATGGGGTTGGGACCATTAGTTGTGTTGTGCAGAAGTCTGGTGGATACACAGCTGATAGTCCTACTGAATAGACTGTTAGCTGCATTTTTCTGGCCATAATACAAATTCTAAGTAAAGAAAAATGAGTGGCCATCAATACTTTAAGAAATGAAGGTCAGTCAGTCCGAAAATTTGGGAAAACTATGAAAGTGTCCCCAAGTGCAGTGGCAAAAACCATCAAACGCTACAAAGAAACTGGCTCACATGAGGACCGCCCCAGGAAAGGAAGACCAAGAGTCACCTCTGTTGCGGAGGATAAGTTTTTCCGAGTCACCAGCCTCAGAAATTGCAGGTTAACAGCAGCTCACATTAGAGACCAGGTCAATGTCACACAGAGTTCTAGCCGCAGACACATCTCTAGAACAATTGTTAAGAGGAGACTTTGTGCAGCAGGCCTTCATGGTAAAATAGCTGCTAGGAAACCACCGCTAAAGACAGGCAACAAGCAGAAGAGACTTGTTTGGGCTAAAGAACACAAGGAAAGGACATTAGACCAGTGGAAATCTGTGCTTTGGTCTGATGAGTCCAAATTTGACATCTTTGGATCCATCCACAGTGTCTGTGCGACTCAGAAAAGGTGAACGGATGGAATCTACATGGCTGGTTCCCACCGTGATGCATGGAGGAGGAGGTGTGATGGTGTGGGGGGTGCTTTGTTGGTGACACTGTTGGGGATTTATTCAAAATTGAAGGCATACTGAACCTGCATGGCTACCACAGCATCTTGCAGTGGCATGCTATTCCATCCGGTTTGCATTAAGTTGGACCAGCATTTATTTTTCAACAGGACAACGACCCCAAACACACCTCCAGGCTGTGTAAGGGCTATTTGACTATGAAGGAGAGTGATGGGGTTGTACGCCAGATGACCTGGCCTCTACAGTCATCAGACCTGAACCCAATCGAGATGGTTTGGGGGGAGCTGGACCACAGAGTGAAGGCAAAAGGGCCAACAAGTGGTAAGCATCTCTGGGAACTCCTTCAAGACTGTTGGAAGACCATTTCCAGCGACTACCTCTTGAAGCTCATCAAGAGAATGCCAAGAGTGTGCAAAGCAGTAATCAAAGCATAAGGTGGCTACTGTGAAGAACCTAGACTATAAGACATATTTTCAGTTGTTTCACACTTTTTTGTTAAGTATTTCATCCCACATGTGGTAATTAGTGATGAGCGAGTACTAAAAAGCTCGGGTGCTCGAGGCTCGGGCCGAGCATCCCAAGATACTCGTGTACTCGGCCCGAGCACCGAGCCCAATGTTATCCTATGGGAGACCCGAGTATTTTTATGAAATGACCCCCGGCAGCATGTAGAAACCTTAAAAATGTCACAAAAGTCTCAGAATAGTGCTCAAATGACATGGCAACAGCATGGGGAAGACCACTTGAAGCATTTATCACTCAAAAGTCACAGCTGTGAACAATTTTGTCCGTGTTTTACACCATTTTTACGGACTCACCAGAAAACCTTCCAAAATGACACCAAAATGAATTTTCATGGCGGAAATGTTAAGGGCACATACCCAATAGTGAGATAGAGCTGCTGTATGTTACTTTTGGAGATTACATGAAAGATTTTACGTGAAAACATTGTGTGGCACTTCGATGTCGCTGAGAAGAGACGTACATGAAAGCCTCTTGAGTCTAATGTGCCCATTTTGAGGAAGTTGTTCTATTGTAGTATAGCCCTTTGGCAGGGCAGCCAAAAATTGGGAGGCTCCACGTTGTTCCTGGATAGAGACGTGCATGAGGGCCTGTAAACCTGAAGTGCCCATTGTAAGGAAGTGGGTCTATTGTAGTATAGCCCTTTGGCAGGGCAGCCAAAAATTGGGAGGCTCCACATTGTCCCTGGATAGAGACGTGCATGAGGGCCTGTAAACCTGAAGTGCCCATTGTAAGGAAGTGGGTCTATTGTAGTACAGCCCTTTGGCAGGGCAGCAAAAAATTGGGAGGCTCCACGTTATCCCTGGATAGAGATGTGCATGAGGGCCTGTAAACCTGAAGTGCCCATTGTAAGGAAGTGGGTCTATTGTAGTATAGCCCTTTGGCAGGGCAGCCAAAAATTGGGAGGCTCCACGTTGTCCCTGGATAGAGACGTGCATGAGGGCCTGTAAACCTGAAGTGCCCATTGTAAGGAAGTGGGTCTATTGTAGTATAGCCCTTTGGCAGGGCAGCCAAAAATTGGGAGGCTCCACGTTATCCCTGGATAGAGACGTGCATGAGGGCCTGTAAACCTGAAGTGCCCATTGTAAGGAAGTGGGTCTATTGTAGTATAGCCCTTTGGCAGGGCAGCCAAAAATTGGGAGGCTCCACGTTGTCCCTGGATAGAGACGTGCATGAGGGCCTGTAAACCTGAAGTGCCCATTGTAAGGAAGTGGGTCTATTGTAGTATAGCCCTTTGGCAGGGCAGCCAAAAATTGGGAGGCTCCACGTTGTCCCTGGATAGAGACGTGCATGAGGGCCTGTAAACCTGAAGTGCCCATTGTAAGGAAGTTGGTCTATTGTAGTATAGCCCTTTGGCAGGGCAGCCAAAAATTGGGAGGCTCCACATTGTCCCTGGATAGAGACGTGCATGAGGGCCTGTAAACCTGAAGTGCCCATTGTAAGGAAGTGGGTCTATTGTAGTATAGCCCTTTGGCAGGGCAGCCAAAAATTGGGAGGCTCCACATTGTCCCTGGATAGAGACCTGTTAGGTTCTTAGTGCGTCCGTGCTTGCATTTAAAAACCGCACGTGTGTGCCTGTTGGTGGCAGCGTTTAGGTGCACTTGTGTGCGTTTTGCACAAACTTGGATATAACGCACAAGTCTAGTAAATACACATCAGCACAGCATTGCAAAATGCGCAAGGGCGTTAGCAACGAACAAGGAAGTGGACGTGATGGTGGTGCAGGCAGAGACCGAGGTCGTGTGCAAGCCCTAATTTCGCCACAACAAAGGGCCACATCTACTCGCTCGCACGTCCTGTCCCAAATTCTTGGGGACCGCAGCAGTACACCGCTCTTGAACCAAGACCAGTGTCAACAGGTTGTTAGTTGGATAGCGGATAATGCTTCCAGTCAGATTGGCACCACCACAAACACTCTGTCTTCCACACGGTCAAGTGTCAGTAGCCGTGATACTGCACCGCACATTTCAGAACCTGATCCTCCTTCCTACCACCAGGCCGAGTACACGTCCACGGACATTACTGATCCCACACTTGGACACTCGGAAGAGCTGTTCACGTTTCCATTCACACATTCTGGCCTCTCGCCAGCTCCTGTTGAAGTGGGCCATGATGAGATTGTATGTACAGATGCCCAAATATTTGAGCAGCCACATTCTCACGAAGTTGGCAACGTGTCTCAACAAGGGGTGGACGATGATGAGAGACAATTGTCAGGAAGTCAGGAGGAGGAGCAGGGTGCGGAAGAGGAAGACGACGTGGTGGATGATCCAGTAACTCACCCAACCTGGCAGGAGGATATGCAGAGCGAGGACAGCAGTGCACAGGGGGAGGAAGGCGTAGCATCCCAACAGGCAGTAAGAAGCAGGGTGGTGGCCCCAGGCAGACGTCAGGCAACCGTTCCCCGGAACAACAACACGACACAAGGTGGCTGTACAAATGTTAGGTCTTCCCGAGTCTGGCAGTTTTTTAAGTTGGCTCCAGATGCTTCTAAAAAGGCCATTTGCAACACCTGCCATGCCAGCATCAGCAGGAGTACCAAAACTAGCAGCCTGACCACCACCAGCATGATCAGGCACATGTCAGCCAAGCACCCGACTTTGTGGGATGTACAACAGAGTCGAGGAGCAGTGCTTGCTGATGTCACTGCTACGTCTTCGCTTGTTGTGCATGCGAGCCAATCCCCTGTCCATGCTGCCCACGAACAAGCCTCCTCCGGCCCTGCACCTGCAGTTGCCCACGCAGAAATAACACCATCATCAAGCACGTCCTTGTCCCAGCGCAGCGTTCAGTTATCCATTCAGCAAACCTTTGAACGCAGGCGCAAATACACTGCCAACGCCCCACATGCCACACTTCTAAATGCTAACATTTCGCGACTGCTTGCGCTGGAAATGTTGCCTTTTAGGCTGGTGGAGACAGAAGCATTCCGCGACCTGATGGCGGCAGCTGTCCCACGTTACTCGGTCCCCAGCCGCCACTATTTCTCCCAGTGTGCCGTCCCCGCATTGCATAACCACGTGTCACAAAACATCACACGTGCCCTGAACAACGCTGTTTCAGCCAAAGTCCACCTAACCACAGACACGTAGACAAGTGCTTGTGGGCAAGGCCGCTACATCTCGTTGACGGCACACTGGGTTAATATTGTGGAAGCTGGGACCCAGTCTGAGTGAGGGACGGAACACGTCCTTCCCACACCAAGTTTTGCAGGCCCTACCTCAGTCAGGATTTCACCCACACTCTACAGCTCCGGAATGTCATGCTCCTCAGCCTCCTCCTCCTGCGCATCCTCATCCACTTTACCCTCCACACCAGTCCCAAGCTGGAAGTGTCGCGGGCGGAGAAGGGGACGCTGCGCTCTCCGACTGCTCGGGTCCGGCTGCCGCTGCTCTACGGCTGCTGCTGCTCGGTGGCTCGAGCGGCGCTCCTCGCCCGTGAGTGAAAAGGGGTGGTTTCGGTTTTGGGGATATTGTCCGTGACGCCACCCACGGTTGTGGTGATTGTGTGGACACCACCGCTGCTTTGGACGGGGATCCCGGGAGCCTGTGACAGGGAGCAGCTTTGTTGTTATTTCTCCCGTCCGTGGGTAGGGGGGTTGGTTGTCCCGGGGCCCGGTGATGGGGTAGAGATGGATGACAGGCGGGTTGTGGGGCCTGATGAGGTGCAGGGTCACAGGGGCAGCGCTGTGCCGCACTGCACGGAGGTACTCACTCAGCCCAATGATGATGACACAGTTCACGGTAAAACAAGCGGCTGGATGGACGGGTCCCTCGGACGGCTGCGGTTGTTCCTCCCTGCAGGTTAGTGATGACTGTCTCTCCCTGCACCTAAGTTCAGTGTTGGTAGCGATGGGTTCCCACCGGTAACCCGCTCCCCGACCTGGATATGGGCCGGAGGAGCCCCTTTTGCCCACAGGCGCTGGCCCTGGGAGACGGTTGCCCTTGGCGGTGGAGGTGTCTCCCCTTCACGGTTGGACGGTTGCCTTCTATTTGGACTTGGCTGTTTGGAAACCCGGAGGTCCCCTTCACTAACGGATTTGGCAAATTCACGGCGACTCCAAGCCTTCCTGGGATCCGAAAGGCCCCTGCCAATGGTGCTGGCTTCTCTTTGTATACCAGTCCGGTACCGCCGGATCACCACCCGTCCACAGTCCTTACGGCAGACTACAATCGGCCTCCACTGCAGACGGTCACCACATCCTGCCAACCTTGCTGTCCTGTCCGGGCCACACACCCGGATCAACTTCAGGCTCTTTGCTGTCATTTTTCTCCTCTCTACTACTTTCCTCCTTCCACTTCCTTAGCTTAACTCTCACTGCCTGTGTTTTCCCTCCTCCAGGACTGTGAACTCCTTGGTGGGTAGAGACGAACCGCCTGGCTCCACCCCCTGGTGTGGACAACAGCCCCTGGGGAAGGCAACAAGGATTTTGTGTTTTGACTATGATGTGCCTGCAGGGAATGTGGGGTGTGTAAGTGTTGTGCTCTGTGGCCCCTGGCTTGTCCAGGGCGACACAGAAGCACTGCAGCACTGCCTTGGCGAAGCGGCAACAGGCTGTGCTGAAGCTAATCTGCATAGGTGACAAACCCCACAATGCAGAAGAGGTGTGGACAGCTCTGAAACAGCATGCAGATCACTGGCTCACACCTCTGAACCTAAAGCCAGGAAAGGTTGTGTGTAGAGTTGAGCGCGGTTCGTGGTTCTCCAGTTCTAGGCTCGAGTGGTTTTTGGGCTGTTCGAGATCGAACTAGAACTCGAGCTTTTTGCTAAAAGCTCGATAGTTCTAGATACGTTCGAGAACGGTTCTAGCAGCAAAAAGCAGGGCTTTTTACAGCTACAGTGAGCAGGAGCCATCGCTGGCAGCCTGCCACAAGCTGGTAACCAAGATAAACATCGGGTATCCAAGCAAAGCGCTTTGGTTAGTAACCCGATGTTTATCTTAGTTACGTGCAGGAAGCCCACACTTTCCCGCTCAGCTCGCTCCGCCCCCTCCTGCACGCGGCATGTACACATACATACACATACACAAACACACACACACGCACACATCCCCCCCCCCCGCCCGCCCGCCCGCCCGCTCGCTCGCTCGCTCGGCTTACCTGCGGTGATGAAGTCCCGCCATCCCGACCTCAGCGCTGTCACTGTCCTCCATGGCCGCCGCTTGTCACATCACCTCTCGCTTCCGACCCGAGACTGACACTGGCGGTGACATCACGGACCTCTCGCGATACTTGATGTGAAGGCGCCGGTCATTGACCTCAGTGACAGGGGCTGTCAGTGTGCTGGAGATCAGCGCAGGTAATGTACCTCGCTGACAGCAGCACTTGTCACCCCCTGCAGTGACCTGGGCTGACCCATTGATGTTAGCTCAGGTCACTGCACTGCTCTCCCAGCCAATGGGGAACATCCTGCTCTTCATTGACTGGGACAGTGTGGATCGTCATGGCAACCCCTTGGATTACACCAGGCCTGGATTTGTTTTTCAATCTAATAAATTGGTTAAAGAGGGAATGTTTTGGGGAGTGTTTTTTCAAATAAAAATGTGTTTGTCGTGTATTTTTTTTTTATTACTGACTGGGTTGGTGATGTCGGGTATCTGATAGACGCCTGACCTCACCAACCCCAGGGCTTGATGCCAGGTGACATTACACATCTGGTATTAACCCCAAATATTACCCCGTTTGCCACCGCACCAGGGCGCGGGATGAGCTGGGGCGAAGCACCAGGATTGGCGCATCTAATGGATGCGCCACTTCTGGGGCGGCTGCGGCCTGCTATTTTTAGGCTGGGGAGATTCCAATAACCATGGACCTCCCTAGTCTGAGAATATCAGGCCCCAGCTGTCTGCTTTACCTTGGCTGGTGATCCAATTTTGGGGGACCCCTACGTGTTTTTTTTTTTAATTATTTATTTAATTTAAAATAACAGCGTGGGGTGCCCTCAGTTTTGGATTACCAGCCAAGGTGAGGTTGCCAGCTGTGGTCTGCAGGCTGCAGCCGTCTGCTTTACCCTAGCTGGCTACAAAACTAGGGGGAACCCTATGTCATTTTTTTTTTCATTTTTTTGGCTAAATACAAAGCTAAGCACCCCTTAGTGCCACATGAAAGGTACCAAAGGGTGTTCCACTTTTTCTCCATTTTTTTCTCCACTTTCTCTCCACTTTTTCTCCACTTTTTCTCCATTTTTTTCTCCACTTATTCTCCACTTTTTCTCCTCTTATTCTCCACTTTTTCTCCACTTTTTCTCCACTTTTTCTCCTCTTATTCTCCACTTTTTCTCCACTTTTTCTCCATTTTTTTCTCCACTTTCTCCACTTTTTCTCCACTTTTTTCTCCACTTTTTCTCCTCTTATGCTCCACTTTTTCTCCTCTTAATCTCCACTTTTTCTCCACTTTTTCTCCACTTTTTTCTCCACTTTTTCTCCTCTTATGCTCCACTTTTTCTCCACTTTTTCTCCACTTTTTCTCCACTTTTTCTCCACTTTTTCTCCTCTTAATCTCCACTTTTTCTCCTCTTATGCTCCACTTTTTCTCCACTTTTTCTCCACGTTTTCTCCACTTTTTTCTCCACTTTTTCTCCTCTTATGCTCCACTTTTTCTCCACTTTTTCTCCACTTTTTCTCCACTTTTTCTCCACGTTTTCTCCACGTTTTCTCCACGTTTTCTCCACTTTTTTCTCCACTTTTTCTCCTCTTATGCTCCACTTTTTCTCCACTTTTTCTCCACTTTTTCTCCTCTTAATCTCCACTTTTTCTCCACTTTTTCTCCACTTTTTCTCCACTTTTTCTCCACTTTTTCTCCACTTTTTTCTCCACTTTTTCTCCACTTTTTCTCCTCTTATGCTCCACTTTTTCTCCACTTTTTCTCCACTTTTTCTCCTCCTATGCTCCACTTTTTCTCCACTTTTTCTCCACTTTTTCTCCTCTTATGCTCCACTTTTTCTCCACTTTTTCTCCACTTTTTTCTCCACTTTTTCTCCTCTTATGCTCCACTTTTTCTCCACTTTTTCTCCACTTTTTCTCCACTTTTTCTCCATTTTTTTTCTCCACTTATTCTCCACTTTTTCTCCTCTTATTCTCCACTTTTTCTCCACTTTCTCTCCACTTTTTCTCCTCTTATTCTCCACTTTTTCTCCACTTTTTCTCCACTTTTTCTCCATTTTTTTCTCCACTTTCTCCACTTTTTCTCCACTTTTTTCTCCACTTTTTCTCCTCTTATGCTCCACTTTTTCTCCTCTTAATCTCCACTTTTTCTCCACTTTTTCTCCACTTTTTCTCCACTTTTTTCTCCACTTTTTCTCCTCTTATGCTCCACTTTTTCTCCACTTTTTCTCCACTTTTTCTCCACTTTTTCTCCACTTTTTCTCCTCTTAATCTCCACTTTTTCTCCTCTTATGCTCCACTTTTTCTCCACTTTTTCTCCACTTTTTCTCCACGTTTTCTCCACTTTTTTCTCCACTTTTTCTCCTCTTATGCTCCACTTTTTCTCCACTTTTTCTCCACTTTTTCTCCACTTTTTCTCCACTTTTTCTCCACTTTTTCTCCACTTTTTTCTCCACTTTTTCTCCTCTTATGCTCCACTTTTTCTCCACTTTTTCTCCTCTTAATCTCCACTTTTTCTCCACTTTTTCTCCACTTTTTCTCCACTTTTTCTCCACTTTTTCTCCACTTTTTCTCCACGTTTTCTCCACTTTTTTCTCCACTTTTTCTCCTCTTATGCTCCACTTTTTCTCCACTTTTTCTCCTCTTAATCTCCACTTTTTCTCCACTTTTTCTCCACTTTTTCTCCACTTTTTCTCCACTTTTTCTCCACTTTTTCTCCTCTTATGCTCCACTTTTTCTCCACTTTTTCTCCACTTTTTCTCCACGTTTTCTCCACGTTTTCTCCACTTTTTTCTCCACTTTTTCTCCTCTTATGCTCCACTTTTTCTCCACTTTTTCTCCACTTTTTCTCCTCTTAATCTCAACTTTTTCTCCACTTTTTCTCCTCTTATGCTCCACTTTTTCTCCACTTTTTCTCCTCTTAATCTCCACTTTTTCTCCTCTTATGCTCCACTTTTTCTCCACTTTTTCTCCACTTTTTCTCCTCTTATGCTCCACTTTTTCTCCACTTTTTCTCCACTTTTTCTCCTCTTATGCTCCACTTTTTCTCCACTTTTTCTCCACTTTTTTCTCCACTTTTTCTCCTCTTATGCTCCACTTTTTCTCCACTTTTTCTCCACTTTTTCTCCACTTATGCTCCACTTTTTCTCCACTTTTTCTCCACTTTTTTCTCCACTTTTTCTCCTCTTAATCTCCACTTTTTCTCCACTTTTTCTCCACTTTTTCTCCACTTTTTCTCCACTTTTTTCTCCACTTTTTCTCCACTTTTTCTCCTCTTATGTTCCACTTATTCTCCACTTTTTCTCCACTTTTTCTCTACTTTTTCTATGGTCGGTCTACCCATTAGCTCTGCCATGCATAGTGTAGCTCTACACCTACTGCACATGTTACTTTATGATTGACATCTCTTTCGTACCAGAGCTGTCTAAGTCTACTCTGACCCCATATTTGTCATTACTATATTGTCCTTGTACTGTATTATGACATTTGTATCATGTGTTTAATTTCTTGCTGTGTTGCAATTTTTTTGCTGCATCCCAATTGTACCTCTACATTGTTCGAGTTTATGTTATTGTTCTCTCACTCTTATGTGATACTGATTATTGTCATTTTTCATGATTACATGCAGATAAGTCCAATCTGACGAAGGCTCAGGCCGAAACGTCATTTGTAACTTGTTTTGGACAAAAACATATATGTTTATGAAAAAAAAATTTTCTTAATACGGACCAATAAAGAGTGATTTTGCATTACTATCCGTTGTGACTTACTGACTTAGTCTGGGAGATTTAGAGTGCCGAGGTTACTCACTAATTTTATCTATTATTACCTCTGAGCACCTATATACCAGTGAGCAGAGCTTCCTCTACAGTAGTTCTCCTGATTAGGCATGCCCTTACCTCATGAGCAGGGCATTGCAGCTTTGGTAGCAACCATTACGACATGGACTCTGCTGCTGTGGACCCGGGGAGAGTGAGTGCAGATTCATTGCACCCACACTCCTCACATGAAGGGTCCGCACTCCTAGAAAATGGGGGATACGTTCCCTGAGTGTCTCCCCCCCCATATTCTAGACGGTCCAGAGTCGTCGTGGGACCCCTTTATTTTTTTTCTTACAATAAATTGGTGAAAGAGGAAATGTTTTGGGGACTGTTTTTTCAAATAAATTTCTTTTGTCGATTTTTTGTTTTTGTTAGTACTGACAGTTTATGATGTTGGGTATCTAATAGACGCCATGACATCACAAACTGCTGGGCTTGATCTCAGGTGACTTTACAGCTAGTATCAACCCGATTTATTACCCCGTTTGCCACTGCACCAGGGCACGGGATGAGCTGGGGTGAAGCGCCAGGATTGGCGCATCTAGTGGATGCGCCACGTCTGGGGTGCCTGCGGCCTGCTATTTTTAGGCTGTGAAGGCCCAATAACTATGGACCTTCCCACCCTGAGAATACCAGACCACAGCTGTCCGCTTTACCTTGGCTGGTGATCCAATTTGGGGGGTCCCCTACTTTTATTGTGTAATTATTAATATTTATAAAATAATTATAAAAAAGAGCCTGAGGGGACCTCCACATTGGATCCCCAACCACGGTAAAGCTGCCAGCTGTGGTTTTCAGGCTACAGCCGTCTGCTTTACCCTAGCTGGCTATCAAAAATGGGGGGACCCAACGTAATTTTTTTTTTTTAACTATTTTTTAAATAGAAAAAATTAATGGGCTTCCCTGTATTTTGATTGCCAACCAAGGTAACGGCAGGCAGATGGGGGTGGCAACCCATAGCTGTCTGCTTTATCTGCGCTGAGAATGAAAAATACCGCGGAGCGCTACGTCATTTTTTTAAAGATTTATTTTTACAGCACTGTGATGTCCAGCAATCAAAATACAGGGAAGCCCATTTTATTTTTAGTTATTTAAATAAATAATTAAAAAAAATATATGTTAGCTCCCACTGCATTTTTTGTATTGCTAGCTAAGGGTAATCCAAGCAGCTACTGGCTGCTAACCCCCACTGCTTGGTGTTACCTTCACTGGCAATGGAAAATCCAGGGAAGCATTTTTTTTTTTTTTTGCCAAAAAGCTACAAAAAAAGGACGTGAGCTTCGCCATATTTTTGTATGCTAGCCAGGTATAGCAGGCAGGTGCTGGAAGAGTTGGATACAGCGCCAGAAGATGGCGCTTCTATGAAAATGCCATTTTCTGAGGTGGCTGCAGACTGCAATTCGCAGCAGTGGGGCCCAGAAAGCTCAGGCCAACCGGTGGTGCGGATTCCAATCCCAGCTGCCTAGTTGTACCTGGCTGGACACAAAAATGGGGCAAAGCCTACGTCATTTGTTTTCTAATTATTTCATGAAATTCATGAAATAATAAAAAAAGGGCTTCCCTTTATTTTTGGTTCCCAGCCGGGTACAAATAGGCAACTGGGGGTTGGGGGCAGCCGTACCTGCCTGCTGTACCTGGCTAGCATACAAAAATATGGCGAAGCCACATAATTTTTTCAGGGGGCAAAAAACTTCTGCATACAGTCCTGGATGGAGTATGCTGAGCCTTGTAGTTCTGCAGCTGCTGTCTGTCTGTATGGAGAAGAGCAGACAGCAGCTGCAGAACTACAAGGCTCAGCATACTCCATCCAGGACTGTATGCAGAAGTTTTTTGCCCACCAAAAAAATGACGTGGGCTTCGCCATATTTTTGTATGCTAGCCAGGTACAGCTGGCAGCCACGGGCTGCCTCCAATCCCCAGTTGCCTATTTGTACCCGGCTGGGAACCAAAAATATAGGGAAGCCCGTTTTTTTTAATTATTTCACTTATTTCATGAAATAATTAAAAAACAAATGACGTGGGCTTCGCCCTATTTCTGTGTCCAGCCGGGTACAACTAGGCAGCTGGGGATTGGAATCCGCAGCACAGGTTAGCCCGAGGTTTGTGGGCGCCTCTGCTGCGGATTTCAGTCCGCAGCCGTCCCAGAAAATGGCGCTCTCATAGAAGCGCCATCATCTGGCGCTGTATCCAACTCTTCCAACAGCCCTGGAGCCGGGTGGCTTGTTGGGTAATCATGAGTTAATACTGGCTTTGTTTTACCAGCCAGTATTAAGCCAGAGATTCTTAATGTCAGGCACGTTTGACCCGGCCATTAAGAATCTCCAATAAAGGGTTAAAAAAAGACACCACACAGAGAAAAAATACTTTAATAGAAATAAATACACAGACACATTAGAGACTCCATCTTTATTACCCCTGTCAGCCCTCCACGATCCTGCTCTTCTGTCTTCTTTCTTTCTAGTGTAGTAGTAGTGACGATTGTAGTGAGGGGCATCACTTGGGGCTGGGGAACCTCCATCCTAACTACAATGCTCACTACAATCGGGAAGCAGCGTGCAGCCTTCACTCCGTGAGTGATCACTGCTGGCTGCTAGCGGTAACGCTGACAGACGCGTTACCATAGCAACGGTGCTCCCGGAGCCGCGGTTAGCGGTGACGTCACCGCTAACTGCGTTGCTATGGCAACGGTGATCTCCGTTAATGACCGGCTGTGTCAGCCGGTCCCTAACGGAACGGGGAGTCGACCGTGTGCTAGAGCATGTCGCCGGTACACGGCGATACACATATGTGCACCGTGTACCGGAGAGATGCACTCGCAGGTCCTACATGACGTGTCATAGTCATGTGACCAGTCTGTAGCCAATGAGATAATAGCCACGTGACTGGTCACATGGCTATTTTGACGTCACGATAGGTCCTGCTTCTCTGCTGGCAGCGCAGGTCACCGGGAGGATTCAGCGATCATCGGATGGAATAGCGGCAGGAGACAGAGTGCAGAAGGGATCGCGAGGACCGGTAAGTGTTATGGCAATGTTTATTAACTGTTTGTGTACATTTATCATGCATTTTTATGTGTTTGTGATTGCCTCCCATTCTAGCCTATACGTTCGAGTTCGGTTCGTCGAACGTTCGACGAACCGAACTCGAACGGGACCCCCGTTCGGCGAACCGACCTCGAGCCGAACCGCGACCGGTTCGCTCATCTCTAGTTGTGTGTGACAATGGCCGGAACCTGGTGGCGGCTTTGAGGCGAGGCCAGCTGACACATGGTCCATGCGTGGCCCATGTGCTCAACCTCGTGGTTCAGCGGTTTCTAAAGTCATACCCAGAGCTGTCTGATCTGCTGGTAAAAGTTCGCCGCCTGTCTGCACATTTTCGAAAGTCACCTACTGCTTCAGCCGGCCTTGCCGGCTTTCAGCGCAGTTTGCATCTTCCGGCTCACAGACTGTTGTGTGATGTCCCCACGCGTTGGAATTCAACTCTGCACATGTTGGTCAGGATATGTGAGCAGAAGAGGGCAGTTGTTGAGTACCTGCATCACCTAAGCCGTAGGGAAATGGGTCAAACTCCACACATAACACATGAGGAGTGGAGATGGATGTCCGACCTATGCACCATCTGCCAAAACTTTGAGGACTCCACCAAGATGGTGAGCGGCGATGACGACATTATTAGCGTCACCATACTGCTTCTCTGCCTTCTAAAATGGTCTCTGCTCAAAAACAAACATGATGCATTGCAGGCGGAGCGCGATGAGTTGGAGCAAGAAACAGTAGTGGGTGTGGGTGATAACACAAAGCCCAGCCTCGTCTCATCACAACGTGCAGTGGAGGACTATGACGAGGAGGAGGATGAAGACATGGAGCAACTCTCCGGCCAAATTGAGGATATGACATGCAGTCATATCCTCGGTTCAGCGTGGCTGGCCAGAGGACAGGGTAGATGATGAGGAGGAGGAGGAGGAGGAGGAGGACAGCATGTTCAGTCATCGTGTTGGTCAGGATACTAAAGTGATGGCTGTTAAGAGTCTGGCACACATGGCTGACTTTATGGTAAGCTGCCTGTCTCGTGACCCTCGCGTTAAGAACATCTTGGCCGACAATCATTACTGGTTGGTAACACTGTTAGACCCACGCTAAAAGGAGAACTTTATGTCTCTTATTCCCGAGGCGGAGAGGTCAGGCAAAATGCAGCAGTTCCAGAAGGCCATAGTCACGGAAGTAGGCAAAGCATTCCCCTCACAAAACGCTAGCGGCATAGGTCAGGAATCAGTGGACAACCAAGGCATACAGCCGAGAGGGCACAAGTCCAATCCGCCAGGGGTAGGGGAACAGTCTTTAAGATGTGGGACAGTTTTCTCAGCCCCTCACATACCACAGCCCTTGAGGTGCGGGGTAGTGCCACAAGAAATCCTAAGTTTGCCCAGATGCTCAAGGAGTACCTTGCAGATCAAACAACTGTACTCCGACATTCCTCTGTGCCTTACAATTAATGGGTATCCAAGCTGGACACGTGGCATGAATTGGCTCTCTATGCCTTGGAAGTCCTGGCCTGCCCTGCCGCTAGCGTTTTGTCAGAGCGTGTTTTTAGTGCCGCAGGTGGAATCATAACAGATAAACGCACCCGCCTGTCAACTGAAAATGCTGACAGGCTGACTCTGATCAAGATGAACAAGGGTTGGATTGGGCCAGACTTCACCACACCACCAGCAAATGACAGCGGAATTTAAAGTTTGTAACGGGAATTTGCCATGTACCTCCACTCACCCATGGTAACACACTTCTGGACTTTGGCTAATCGCTGGACTGCTCCTCCTTCTCCTCATGCGCCACCATGATGACCGTTACAATAGTTAGGCCGTTGTTTCAGGTATACCCCCAGTTGTAAATTTGTTTGCCCATTCTTTCAGAATGGGCATTACAACGACAGGAGACCTGCTCCTTTGCAATGGGAACAATGTTTTGAGGCCCTCATGCACATCTCTATCCAGGGACAATGTGGAGCCTCCAAATTTTTGGCTGCCCTGCCTAAGGGCTATACTACAATAGACCCACTTCCTTACAATGGGCACTTCAGGTTTACAGGCCATCATGCACGTCTCTATCCAGGGACAATATGGAGCCTGACGCTGCCACCGACTGCCACACACGTGCGGTTTTTAAATGCAAGCACGGACGCACTAAGAACCTAACAGGTTTTTAGGAGCGACAATTACTGAGAAGTCTGACACTATCAGACACTGCTGACTGACGTGTATTATACACTAGACTTGTGCGTTATATAATAGTTTGTGCAAAACGTGCACCTGTACGCTGCCACCGACAGGCACACACGTGCGGTTTTTAAATGCAAGCACGGACGCACTAAGAACCTAACAGGTTTTTAGGAGCGACAATTACTGAGAAGTCTGACACTATCAGACACTGCTGACTGACGTATATTATACACTAGACTTGTGCGTTATATAATAGTTTGTGCAAAACGTGCACCGGTACGCTGCCACAGACAGGCACACACGTGCGGTTTTTAAATGCAAGCACGGACGCAATAAGAACCTAACAGGTTTTTAGGAGCGACAATTACTGAGAAGTCTGACACTATCAGGACTGTTTTAGACTGTGTACACCAGCCCCAGATATGATGAAGGCTGGTATACGGTCACCACTAGGAATGGCTATATACCCTGCCTGCCTGCCTGTATACTGCTACAATAGTCCTGACAAGGACTCTTCTGTTCACTAGCCTGTATTCCGACCTGGCTATACCCTGCCTGTATACAGCAACAATATTCCTGAGAAGGACTCTGCTACTGTACTCCGACCTGGCTATACCCTGCCTGCCTGTATACAACTATAATAGTCCTGAGAAGGACTTCTGGTCACACTGTTTGCAGCCCTGCTACGGAAATAACTATAAAGGGCCGCAAACCTTTCCTTGAAGCAGCAACACTCTCCCTGCACTGACTGTCTGGATGGCTGTGTGCAGAGCACAGCGCGCCCGCCGGTATAAAGGCTCGGTCACGCTGTGCAGGCCGGCCAATCACTGCAATTCCACAACTAACAGGGCTGTGGCATTGCAGTGGTCTGCCAGCCAATCCCTGCATGAGGGCTGGCTCTCAAAAGAGCGCCAACATGCAGGGATGAAGACCACGAGTACAGCACGAGTATCGCGAGATTACTCGGTCCCCGCCGAGTAGCCCGAGTACAGTGATACTCGTGCGAGTACCGAGTAGTAACAAGCATACTCGCTCATCACTAGTGGTAATTCATAGTTTTAATGCCTTCAATGTGAATCTACAATTTTCAGAGTCATGAAAATAAAGAAAACTCATTGAATGAGAAGGTGTGTCCAAACTTTTGGTCTGTACTGTATATCAAAAATACAAAAAGAGAAGACTGACAGCACTCCCACTGTGCTCCCATCTAGATAGATAGATATGTTTCCGTTCCTTTCTTACTTCTTAGCTAAAGACTCACTATATGCATAGGGAAAGATTACTAACTGTGAAAAAAAATATATGTTATTGTATCATACACAGATAAATAAAATTGTTTTAGACAAGGATGTGTCAGATGCTAAAACTAGGGCATAAGGATTCCTTATAAGAGCACGAAGGAGTTTCTATACATTCATATATATCTGTCTAAATCAACAAGGGGTGCATAATTTGTGACCTTCATTGTGTTCCAAAAGAGACAGCACTGTGGAGCTCTTTGAATTCTATCTTAAAAAAACTTTACTTCCAGGCAGCCCATAGACTTTAAGATTATGGGTAGTCAGCAAATTGTTCTGCAATGACACTTTAAAATGTAATTGTAGAGTAAGCAACTACATACTACCTCATAAACCAGACTTAAATGGAACCTGTAACATAAAAAACACTACTAACCTACAGATATGGTGTGAATCTACAGGTTAATAGCATTCTGACGGTGCAGTTGCCACACTGAGTATCCTCTGCCTGCAGGAATTGATCTTTGTTCCTCCCGTCAGCGTCAGACTT
This sequence comes from Anomaloglossus baeobatrachus, assembly GCF_048569485.1. NCBI lineage: Eukaryota > Metazoa > Chordata > Amphibia > Anura > Aromobatidae > Anomaloglossus > Anomaloglossus baeobatrachus. Next base: position 57,577,733 of record NC_134354.1, read on the forward strand.
TCAGTTAAAGGGGTGTGGCTAGTGCAATTTCTGTCACCACTCAGTGCAAAGTAAATGGTGGCTGTAACCACACTCCCAGCACTGATTGACATCTATATCTGTACTGATGCAATGCCATGATACAGTCATTAAGCAATGAAAAGAGCTTACAATTAAGCAAAAAAAAAAAAAAAACCACTCCAAAACAAAACCTATGAAATTAAACATGAACCACAAAAAAGCAAATGAAAAACACATATGATTTGATATAGACTTTCGTTCACATATAAATTTTTTGCCTAACAGCCCTTTAGGCTGATTTTTCCCAATAGAAGTAATGTAGTGCCAATATTCAATGTTTGGATATTTTGGCTTTTCAGAGTGCTGCTGTTCATATTTTTGTATCTTTATGTCATGTTTGCTTCCACATCACATAACCATGAGCAGTCATGTGGCCCAGATGACTCATGTGACATGATGCTTGTGGCGGTGGGGTTTAAGGATTGTGGAAAATCATGTATCATCACCATGCATATCATATACTGTATATCTACTTAGTCTTAATCCTCTGTTACATGTCGCCATTTTTCTCTGGACCTATGCTTTCTATTTCCCCAATTTTGGGGGGTTAAACAATAAAGAGTGTTAAATTGTATTATTATAAATTATCCTATTATTGTGGGTTTAAAATCCTACCTCCCTCCTCCCCATTTTTTGATGCAACATATACTGATAAACTGCCATAAATGTTTAAAGCTTCACTCCAGTTTTTCTTTTTTTCTTAATTCACCAATGAAGTGGTGCTTTAAATCTAAGTCTCCTGACTCCTGTCTTAAAAGCACCCTTCTATACTTCACCATTTTTTGGTGTTGTTCTGGTTCTGCGGCACCATCTTATTGCTGTAACTTCTGTCTGGCCAGAAGTCAGAACGTGCATCACAAGCACTCATTATATGTCTATGAAAGCCAATGAGCTACAATGATGCTCTCATAGACTTGCAATTTGAGACTAGAGATGAGCGAATCTGAAGTTCGATTTTCTAACCAAACACTTAAAAAATAATGGTTCGGGTTTAGGGTTTAACTGCTTTACATACAATCTTCACTTGCATGAGCAACGCTGTGCTCAGGTATGCTCTGTGCTCAACCCTGTGCAAGCCGCCTGCAGTGTTTGAACGGCTTACACTGGTGGTAACATCAGCACGATTATATGTAGTGTGCAACCCAAAAGATTGTTTGAAAAAGCCCGCCCACCGTCTCCTGGAAGTGATCTGCTTATGGCCGGCTGTTTGTGGGTGGAGACTCCAACTGCCAATCAGTTACTTGCTTCTGGGTTTGGGTCAAGTTCGAGCCAGTGGAGGCTCAGCTCGTTTGCCGCCAGTGAACCAAACCTCCATGGAACCGCTAATCTCTATTTGTGACCTCTGGCTCGATTTATTATATATTGGAACAGTCAGCAGGTCAGAAACTACAGAAGACTGGGAAAATGCTGCCAATAGATGAAACCTCTGGAGGGTGAGTACTAGACAGGGGTTTGGGGACTTAGATTAAAAGTAACACTGCTGTGTTAAATTAAGAAAAGAATTGCTGAAGTGGTGCTTCAAGATTACTGTTGTTGCTATCAAGAATTCAGTCCACCAATGCTTAAAGAAACCCTTCATTTCTTAAAAAATGTCTGTAAGTATGTCACATCTTTATTTTTTATTGTATTTGTCATGATTCATGCATGGCTCTGCTGTCCCTGAGCCGGTGCATGTATACTGCCTCTGAGGTTTAGGTCCCTTTGGAGGGGCCTGTTCGTTCTGGCCTCGTTCTGGGAGTCGCGTTGCCATTTCTTGGTGCTGCTACCTCCGTGACACCCCCAGTAATATTTCCGGCTCAGCGTGCACTGTTTCTGAGAGAAGTTCTCTGTTTCTTGTGTTGCTTGTTCGTCCTGACTTCCATTCCTCTTACCCGTCCTAACTTCCGTCACTCCTACCTGACCTGACCTCCGTTTCATATTTACAGCGCCCTGGAATTAAGGACACTTTAAAATGAATAATAATAATAGTAATACTGACTGTTAAATTGTATATTCTTACATAAGATTGTATTTGTAAATTAAATGTAGTTATAGTTATTATTATTTTTTTTTTAATTTAGGTTTCTGTTGGGAACTTCATGGACAATATTTATTTTCTTAAAATAACAGCATAAGAGCTCCTGACCTTTCCAGAGTCCCTTAACTACAAAGTAACTGTTTTTAAAGGAACAATCTATTCTTTGAAGTGTTTTTAACTATTCAGAGAAAGTCATGTTCAAAAATAGGAGGTTTATGATTTTCAAGAGTGGAATTAAGGTTAATGCAAGGGAAATTATAACATCACTGAAATAGCAACATGAGTTTACATCTGCCATTCACATGACTGACTGTGCACCAAGGAGGTAACTTGCATGTACTCCTACAACAGGACCTCAAAAACAGTGGGGGGGCAGGGCCGGCCTTTGGCTGAATGGGGCCCTGTGCAAAAATTCTTTGATGCCCCTTCTCTAAACCACAAAAAGAGGAATTACATTTTCCTCAAAAAATTCAGAAAAATTCACTGCAAGAAAAGGCAATAATGTTTACCTGTCAAGACCACAGACTAAAATGCACTCACAGGAAGCAGCAAAACCCTTTAATAAAGATTGAGGCAACAGGTGCAAGACAGTGATGGAGAAACCACTCACACACTGCCACTCCATGGAGGGAGTGATTGCTTAGTATTAAAATTTCACATACCTGGCTTGTATAGGACACCGTTCACACATGCAGGTGCACAGTGTCTGGCTTACAGCCTATTTAATGTCGCCCATACTATTATAATAGGAAGGCTCCTAGCACTATATAAGTGCACCCCACAGGAACGGAGACACTGGTTTACAAGGCCTACATTAATGGGCCTGGCTCCATCTTGTATAAAGATATGATAAGTGCAAAAAAATATAGTATGTGAATTTTTCAGAACTGTTTTGGGAAAATTTAATGTAGGGACTCACAAGACATGAGGACCCTTGATGTGGATGGTGAGCATCCATATTTTGGCCAGAATATCAACTAATACTTCATATATATTTATATATATATATATATATATATATATATATATATATATATATATATATATACATATATATATATATATGTATATATATATATATATATATATATATATACAGTTAGGTCCAGAGATATTTGGACAGTGACACAATTTTCGCGAGTTGGGCTCTGCATGCCACCACATTGGATTTGAAATGAAACCTCTACAACAGAATTCAAGTGCAGATTGTAACGTTTAATTTGAAGGTTTGAACAAAAATATCTGATAGAAATTGTAGGAATTGTACACATTTCTTTACAAACACTCCACATTTTAGGAGGTCAAAAGTAATTGGACAAATAAACCAGACTCAAACAAAATATTTTTATTTTCAATATTTTGTTGCGAATCCTTTGGAGGCAATCACTGCCTTAAGGGGTGCTTCACACACAGCGAGCTCGCTGCCGAGATCGCTGCTGAGTCACGCTTTTTGTGACGCAGCAGTGACCTCATTAGCGATCTCGCTGTGTGTGACAATGAGCAGCGATCTGGCCCCTGCTGCGAGATCGCTGCTCGTTACACACAGCCCTGGTTCGTTTTCTTCAAAGCCGCTCTCCTGCTGTGACACACAGATCGCTGTGTGTGACAGCAAGAGAGCGACAAATGAAGCGAGCAGGGAGCAGGAGCCGGCGTCTGACAGCTGAGGTAAGCTGTATCCAAGATAAACATCGGGTAACCAAGGTGGTTACCCGATATTTACCTTAGTTACCAGCCTCTGCAGCTCTCACGCTGCCAGTGCCGGCTCCGGCTCTCTGCACATGTAGCTGCTGTACACATCGGGTTAATTAACCCGATGTGTACAGCAGCTAGGAGAGCAAGGAGCCAGCGCTAAGCAGTGTGCGCGGCTCCCTGCTCCCTGCTCACACTGGTAACTAATGTAAACATCGGGTAACCATACCCGATGTTTACCTTAGTTACCAGTCTCCGCAGCTTCCAGACGGCGGCTCCGTGCAAGCGCAGCGTCGCTTGCACGTCGCTGCTGGCTGGGGGCTGTTCACTGGTCGCTGGTGAGATCTGCCTGTTTGACAGCTCACCAGCGACCATGTAGCGATGCAGCAGCGATCCTGACCAGGTCAGATCGCTGGTCGGATCGCTGCTGCATCGCTAAGTGTGAAGGTACCCTAAGTCTGGAACCCATGGACATCACCAAACGCTGGGTTTCCTCCTTCTTAATGCTTTGCCAAGCCTTTACAGCCGCAGCCTTCAGGTCTTGCTTGTTTGTGGGTCTTTCCGTCTTAAGTCTGGATTTGAGCAAGTGAAATGCATGCTCAATTGGGTTAAGATCTGGTGATTGACTTGGCCATTGCAGAAGGTTCCACTTTTTTGCACTCATGAACTCCTGGGTAGCTTTGGCTGTATGCTTGGGGTCATTGTCCATCTGTACTATGAAGCGCCCTCCGATCAACTTTGCGGCATTTGGCTGAATCTAGGCTGAAAGTATATCCCGGTACACTTCAGAATTCATCCGGCTACTCTTGTCTGCTGTTATGTCATCAATAAACACAAGTGACCCAGTGCCATTGAAAGCCACGCATGCCCATGCCATAACGTTGCCTCCACCATGTTTTACAGAGGATGTGGTGTGCCTTGGATCATGTGCCGTTCCCTTTCTTCTCCAAACTTTTTTCTTCCCATCATTCTGGTACAGGTTGATCTTTGTCTCATCTGTCCATAGAATACTTTTCCAGGACTGAGCTGGCTTCATGAGGTGTTTTTCAGCAAATTTAACTCTGGCCTGTCTATTTTTGGAATTGATGAATGGTTTGCATCTAGATGTGAACCCTTTGTATTTACTTTCATGGAGTCTTCTCTTTACTGTTGACTTAGAGACAGATACACCTACTTCACTGAGAGTGTTCTGGACTTCAGTTGATGTTGTGAACGGGTTCTTCTTCACCAAAGAAAGTATGCGACGATCATCCACCACTGATGTCATCCGTGGACGCCCAGGCCTTTTTGAGTTCCCAAGCTCACCAGTCAATTCCTTTTTTCTCAGAATGTACCCGACTGTTGATTTTGCTACTCCAAGCATGTCTGCTATTTCTCTGATGGATTTTTTCTTTTTTTTCAGCCTCAGGATGTTCTGCTTCACCTCAATTGAGAGTTCCTTAGACCGCATGTTGTCTGGTCACAGCAACAGCTTCCAAATGCAAAACCACACACCTGTAATCAACCCCAGACCTTTTAACTACTTCATTGATTACAGGTTAACGAGGGAGACGCCTTCAGAGTTAATTGCAGCCCTTAGAGTCCCTTGTCCAATTACTTTTGGTCCCTTGAAAAAGAGGAGGCTATGCATTACAGAGCTATGATTCCTAAACCCTTTCTCCGATTTGGATGTGAAAAGTCTCATATTGCAGCTGGGAGTGTGCACTTTCAGCCCATATTATATATACAATTGTATTTCTGAACATGTTTTTGTAAACAGCTAAAATAACAAAACTTGTGTCACTGTCCAAATATTTCTGGACCTAACTGTATATATATATTGTATATATATATATATATATATATATATATATATATATATATATATATATATATATATCATATATATTGTTTTCAAACTCTGACAGCATGATCTGATGCACTCTAGTGGGGATCGCCCGTCATTCCTGGCTGTCATTGTTGGCCCCGTGACACGATCGTGGGGCACTAATGGGTTGCCATGGCAGTGTTGCAGAGTGTCGACTGGGGAGCAGCATTTCTTCTGATCAGAGCAATGCTGAAACATCACTCTGATCAGGAGAAGTAATCAGACTGTGTATTCATAAAGTGCTCTAGGGGGACTAGTAAGATCAATAAAAAATGTAAAAAAAAAATGTTTTAAAAAATATGAAAAAAAAACTAAAAATTCAAATCACCCCCTTTTTGCCTCATTGAAAAGAAAATAATAATAATAATAATAATAATAATAATATAAAAATACACATATTTGGTATCGCTGAGTTCAGAAAGGCACGAACTATCAAAATATAAAATCAATTTATCTCTGATGGTATGAAGCGTAGCGAGAAAAATATTCCAAGTGCCAAAATTACGTTTCTTTGGTTGCCACAACATTGCATTAAAATGCAATAATAGGAGATCAAAACATTGCATCTATGCAAATAAAATGTGTGAGTAACAATGCAGTAACAAGACACAAAAAATAAGCCATCACTGAGCCCCAGACCATCAAAAATGAGAAAGCTACGTGTTTTATAAAATGGAGACAAAAGCGCAATTCTTTTTTTTTTTTTTTTTTTTTTTTAAATTCTGATTTTCATTTCACCACTTAGATAAAAAAGGGGTGTGCAAATAAGAGGGATACACCTAAGTCAAAATACAAAAAGCAGTCTTTATTGCATTGTCCCTATACGGTACAAAAATATCTCCTCCTTCCCATATGGCAATATACCCACAATAATTAATGCTTTGAGTGAGCTCCTCCCTTAGTATTATACATAACCTATACAGTAAACAGAGATGAATTACATCCGAGATAAATTAAATCCAAGAGAGATCCATATTGAGTACAAGTGATACAAATCAACAAAATTGTATACAATGAAATATTCCTAAAAGGTAATAACAGATAGAAATGTTCCACACATACACTTGTAAGATAACCAATAGTGCATGGAAATAAATAACTAATTACCCAAAATAGAGTAGCACATAAACAAAGATCCCCACAGAAGAAAGGCAATAGACCAATAAATGTTATCAATCATATAGGTCATAGAGATGTACACCAAGAAAATGTATGAGGGGTCCCTTTAAAAGATAATAGTATTTGCCCAAAGTCATAGAGCTACCAGCAAAGTTGGACTTATCCAGTAAGAATAGGCATAAGTTCAGGAAGGTAGGGAGATACCGGTCCCCACGTATATCGTTGCCAGCAAGGACAACTTCATCAGGGGTTGGTTATCTGTGTCCCAAGTTACAGGCTTTAAATACCTGATATAAGATTTATCAGCGGTATCAAGATTTGATTTCGGCGCCATGCATGTCCCCGGCGTCCCGGAAATGATGTACACGCATATGCCCGCTTGTAATAAGGAGGCAATATGAATCAGAGTACTGCGCATGCGCAGGGCTACAAAAAAAATGGTGGCCGCCCTAAAGGGAGACATATAACGGAAGAATACCTTACATAAATAGAGAGATTAAAGATAACAAATATTATAAGGGCAATGAGAAAGCCAAACAAACACTAACAATGTCAAATGCAATAAAGACTGCCTTTTGTATTTTGACGTAGGTGTATCCCTGTTTTTGCACACCCCCTTTTTTGTCCTTCCCCCTTGGTACATGTACTTATAGGTGTGCTGAGGTGATCCCTTGCCTCTTGCTTAATTTATGGGATAACTGTTTCCCATGGGTGGTGCCCTCCAATAAGTCTTTACGACTTGGGCAATAATAATGCCAGTTCAGTTTTTAAAAATAGTAAACATGGTAAATAAAAAAAAAAATAATTGTGCAATTGCACTTTTTTTTGCAACTTCAGCACACTTGGAGTACATCTCGTCCCTGAAAAAACAAGCCCTCATATGGCTATATTGACGAAAAATAAAAAGTTATGGCTCTTGGAAGAAGGGAAGGAAAAAACAAAAACAGAAAATGGCAGGGTGTGAAGAGGTTAAAGAAAAATATTAGATTTAAAAACATAAAAGAAAGTTAACCAGAAATAGACATTTGACTGTGAATGTCTACCTCATAGGGTTCTAGTTATAGTGGTTGTAATTTCTTTTGCCAGTTATATGCTACATTTGTAGATACCACAACAATACAATAGACCAGTGGTGAGCAATTCATTTTCCTGGAGGGCCACATTAGGGACCATTACTGGTGTGAAAGGCAGAACCAAAATACTAAAATTAATTTTGTTCAATAGTAATATTAACATATTAATTAAAATTATTTTTTTATATTAATATTGATTGTATTACTTAAAATTGCACAGAATTAAGTATGTTGACATTCCCCTACATACAGTATGAGCCTCCAGATAGTCTCCCTACATATAGTATGAGCCCCACATAGCTTGTCTGAGACTGAATAAGAACTAGATGTTCGAAACGCGTCCTCTGTCTGGTTTAGCACTCCATGTGACTTTATGGACTTTTTAATTATACTTCAATAAAAAATATAATTTTTAAAAATTCTTGGATCAAGCTGCTGGATTTCCTCATGTTTCCCTGACCTGGTTTTGCCGACTTTTTCAATCCTTGCATGATACAAGGTTGGTGTCTCCTACACAGGTGAGCTGGAACACAACTTTTTTTGCTTCTAGTCTATAGACAGTATGAGCCCCCTATACACAGTGTGATTCTTCTTTTAGCCCCTTAAATTCAATATGAACCCACTCATAGCTCCTCTGTATACAATCTGAGCCTCCATATACCCACTCTATATACAGTATGAGGCTCCACATAGCCCCTTATATACAGTATGAGCCCTCACATAGCATCCTATATACATTATTAGCCCCACATAGCCTCCTATATACATTATGAGCCTTGCATAGCCTCTATATACAGTGTAACCCCCACATAGCCTACTATATACAATATGAGCCCATTCATAATAATATTTATTTACTTATGCCATTAATTCCATAGCACTTTATGCATAGCAACACTGCCTCAAAGGGGCTCACAACCAAATTTCCCTATCAGTATGTGTTTGGTGTGTGGAAGGAAACCAGAGTACCTGGAGAAATCCACAAAAACACTGGGAGAACATACAAACTCCTTGCAGATGTTGCTCTTGATGTAATTTGAACCCATGACCCCAGCGCTACAAGACTGCAGTGCTAATCACTGAGCCAGTGTGCCACACATGCATAGCCCCCTATAAACAGTATTAGCTACCACATACCCTGATATATACAGTAGGAGCCCCATATAGCATCATATATACAGTATGAGCACCCATATGGCCTCCTCTATACAGTATGAGCACCCTATAGGCTCTTAAATACAGCATGATCCCCTACATAGCCTCCTAAATATATTATGAGCTCCACATATCCTTCGGTATACAATATGATCCACATGTATTTTTCTATACACATTTTTGATCCCCACTGTTCTGCCTTCTTTCACGTAACGCTGTGAATCTCCAGCATGCAGCTAAACCCTCGTTCACATTTCAAATAAACAGACTGGAATTCAGTAGCCTTGATTTATTAGCTGGTAACGTGAACTTGATTGCAGTAAACGTGGAATATACAGTGAATATAGGAATATCCAAGATGCAGGTGAATACGGTATATCCAAGATGCAGTTGAATACGGTATACGGAATACGGTATATCCAAGATACTGTTTTATACGGGTAAAAACTATAACAAGAAAATGATTACAGTCAGTAAAGTGTTAATACTGAGTTAACATAGCATAACAGTACATGAGATACAGTTCTTATGAGAATGTAGGTGAAAGGTCACTGCATCTGTAATACATGGAAAATCTTATCTATACAAACAAGGCAGGGGCTAAGATGTAGGATTGAAATGTGCAATACATTTACTACAGTCTTCCACCTAAGATTCTACCACTAACACATGTAATTTGATTTGCTCACCAGATAACACTAGGCAGGGGTGAATGTACAGAGAGGTAAGTCGGCAGGTCCTTTCCTGACAAATCCAAAGAGAAAATGGCTGCAGGCTTCTTTTCAGCTCAGGGAGGAGTTCCTTACCCAGAATACAACGACCTCTAGAGGTTGTAACAGAATTTGCAATGAATGACTATTAGCAGGCTGCAATAAGGCAGAACACTCCCCGCTTGGCGTCAACGGATGCCACTAATTGATTCTTTTGGGGAAGTCAGTAACACAAGTTCGGTTACAGGCCTGAGGAACAGTTTGTTCTCCCCAAGCTTGCACACTCTGACCTCTACCTTACTTACCATCCTTGCTGGGAAAAGGTTTGGTGACTAGGCTGAGTGGCCACTCATTCCGATGTGCTTGACTGTCTTTCACAAGTACAATATCGCCAGTTTTTGGGTGGTCTTTCTGCCACTTCGTCCTGGTTTCCAGAGTGGAGAGATACTGCCTTTTCCATCTGTCCCAAAAGACATTGGCTACATTTTTTATAACGCGGATTATTGCGATCTTAGCTCTTTCCAGATTAGAAGCAGTGAATGCATGCTTGCAGTGATGCCATCCTCTACAAGGTCTCTGACTTGTAGATAGTGTTATCTTGTAGGAAAGAACTACATGAAGTAGAAAAGCGATGGCACGAACGAGTGACTTCCAAGTCGAGAACCTGCTGAATCGATGAGATTTGAGGTGAGTACTTGAGGTCACTGTATGTAGAACAGACACTTGAGGACGAAGCTCTTCATCGTCATCTGGGTCCACTAGCTCAAATGTATCAGACTCTCTGATGTCAGGCATCGAACGGTGCAAGAAGGCAGAACCTGTGAACCATGTAGCGTCTCTCAGATGACTTGGTGCAACGGATCTAGTTGTGTGGTCTGCAGGATTGTGATGAGTAGACACATAGTGCCATTGACTAGGGCAAGTGGATCTTCTTATCCTTAAGGCCCCGTCACACATAGAGATAAATCTTTGGCATATCTGTGGTTGCAGTGAAATCATGGACATATTGTTCCATTTGTACACAGCCACAAACCTGGCACTGATTGTCCACAATTTCACTGCAACCACAGATCTGCCGCAGATTTATCTCTGTGTGTGACAGGGCCTTTAGTACCCGGTTGCTGACGTAGACATAGAAGCGTCGCGATTCATTGCAGATATACCCAAGTACCACTTTGCTGTCTGTATAAAATTCGACGTCTTTGATCTCCAGACTCATCCCATCTGAGATAAGTTCGGCCAATTCAACCGTGAGGATTGCAGCGCAGAGCTCAAGTCTGGGTATCGTGTGTTCACGGAGTGGCGCCAGTTTTGCCTGGCTCATAACGAAACTGATGTGGCTCTGTTCATTCGCATCTGTGGGTTTGAGGTACGCTACTGCTGCGATCGCTTTGACTGATGCGTCACAGAAGACACAAAGTTTTTGGGTTTTGACTTCCGTGGATGGCACAGGAGCATACGGTCGTTGTACACAAAGGTCGGTCAAGGCTTCGAGAGACTTCCTCCACTCAGTCCACAGATCTGCTTTTTCTGCTGGAAGTGGGTCATCCCAATCAGATGTCTCTTGGGTGAAGTCCCTTAGCATCATCTTGCCTTTGATGGTTACTGGAGCCACGAATCCCAATGGGTCGTACAAGCTACTCACAAAAGAAAGAACTCCTCTGCGCGTGAAGGGTTTCTCGTCTTTGTTGATCTGAAAGGGGAAGGCATCTGTCTTCAAATCCCAAAGAAATCCTAGGCTCCTCTGCATAGGAAGGAAGTCAATGCTTAGGTCTAAGGCGGGCTTTGCACACTACGACATCACAGGTGCGATGTCGGTGGGGTCAAATTGAAAGTGACGCACATCCGGCATCGCATGCGACATCGTAGTGTGTAAAGCCTAGATGATACGATTAACGAGCGCAAAATCGTCGTAATCGTATCATCGGTGCAGCGTCGGCGTAATCCATAATTACGCTGACGCGACGGTCCAATGTTGTTCCTCGCTCCTGCGGCAGAACACATCGCTGTGTGTGAAGTCACAGAAGCGAGGAACATCTCCTACCGGCGTCACCGCGGCTTCCGTAGGATATGCGGAAGGAAGGAGGTGGGCAGGATGTTTACATCCTGCTCATCTCCGCCCCTCCGCCGCTATTGGCCGCCTGCCGTGTGACGTCGCTATGACGCCGCACGACCCGCCCCCTTAGGAAGCAGGCGGGTCGCTGGCCAGAGCGAAGGTCGCAGGGCAGGTGAGTGCATGTGAAGCTGGCGTAGCGATAATTTTCGCTACGCCAGCTATCACACGATATCGTACCTGCGACGGGGGCGGGGACTATCGCGTGCGACATCGCAGCATCGGCTTGCGATGTCGCAACGTGCAAAGCCCGCCTAAGTCCTTTAGATTGTTGGAATAGTCTTGAGAGGGAAAGGCTTCCATCAATTCTCGGCTGTTGGAGGCAATTTTATGCAACTTCAGGTTAGACAGAGCAAGCATTTCTTGAGCCCTTTTTAGCAGACTGATTGCAGCCTCAGTTGTTTGTGTGGACTTCAGGCAGTCGTCTTTTTCTACGAAGGATCTGACATCTGACCCATACTTTTCTTCACCCTCTTTGGCGGAATTTCTGAGGCCGTAGATAGTGACTGCTGGGGAAGGACTGTTCCCGAAGATGTGTACCCTCATCCGGTACTCTGCAATGTCTTTATCGGGGTCGTTGTCGCGATACCAGAAGAAACTCAAATAGTTTATGTGCTCCTCTTTGATGAGAAAATAGTGGAACATCTGTTGTATGTCAGCCATGAATGCCACTGAATCCTTGCGGAAGCAGAGTAGTACTTCTAGGAGTCTGTTGTTGAGGTCTAGGCCTGACAATAGGTCATAATTCAACGAGACGTCCACACATTTGGCGCTCGAGTCGAATACCACTCTTATCTGGCCTGGCTTTTTGGGATGGTACACACCGAAGATAGGTAAGTACCAACACTCCTCGGAGTCTTGAAGTGCAGGTGCGACCTCCGCGTGGTTGTTCTGTAAGATCTTCTCCATGAAGGTAAAGAAGTGTTCTTTTGTCTCAGGTGACCTCTGAAGTTTGTGTTTGAGGGAGATGAAGTGATTGTAGACCATTTCCCTGTTGTTTGGTAGGCATCGTCTCAGAGGTCGAAATGGTAGTGGTGCGACCCAACTGTTTGATTTGTCTTTGACTATTTCCCGATCCATGGTGTCCAAGAACATCCTATCTTCTATGGACATCGCTGTCTTGTTGTCTTCCTTTGTCCTGTGGAAGACTGCACACCCTATATGGTTTTTTCACCTTCACAAGCGTGGTCTTCGTTGGAAGGAACTGAGAAAGGGCAAGGCAGAGGGGTGCTGCACGGTAACTTCTTTACCAGCAGACTATTCTGACATGGCTGGAAGAGAGACGGGCGTCCATTTTCTAATGTATTGGTGAGCATACTGTTGACTGAGGTCGGCTTGTGTGCTCCTCCTAGACAGACGTCTCCTATAATGACCCATCCAAGATCGAGCTTCTGTGTGTATGGAGCATTTTGGAAGCCGTTGATGTATTCTCTAGTCTTGTGAACTCGTAGTATATCTCTTCCCAAGAGTAAAGCTATTGGGGCTTCTGGGTCCAACTCAGGTATCAGGTGAGCTATACGCTTCAGATGGGGGTGATGAGCAGCTACCTCCGGTGAAGGTATCTCAGACCTGTTGTCGGGAATCTGATTGCACTCCAGTATGGTCGGTAATGATAGACATATCTGGCCATCTACAGACTCCACTTTGTATCCAGTTGCTTTCCTCCCTGCCGTCTCGACAGTACCTGCGCATGTCTTCAAGGAATAGGGAGAACCGGGGCCTACAATGCTGAAGTTGTTGAAGAAGATGGACGTGGCTAGCGATCTGTTGCTCTGGTAATCCAGGATTGAATGTATCTAGATCGCTTTGTCCCTATGGCCTGCTGGGTAGACTCGGACAAGGCAGATTTTTGAACAGGATCTTCCTCCTATGGGTCCTCCGCAGATCTCGGTACATTGATAGGTGACCTCAGGGGAGTCCACGTCAGTATCCTTCTGCTTGGCATTGTGCTCCTCTGCTTGTGACAACACTCGTGGAGGTGGTCCAGGGTGTAAGGCTGTATTGTGATCCGTGCTGCTGCATTCTGCACATTTCACGCTAGCTTCACAATTCCTGGCGAGGTGTGATGTTGGTGTGATGTTGTAGCACAGCATTTAAAGCAAATGTTGCTTTCCTTGAGGAAACCTTTGCGATCCTCTAAATACTTCTCCCTGAAGACTCTGCATTTTAGTAGTGGATGCGGTTTCTTGTGTAGCGGACACTGCTTACTGACATCTTGAGGTCTGTTCTCTTCTGGAGGTGGCTTACTAGCATGTTGAGAGGGTCCTGTGGAAACAATGTTAGTTTTATGGACTGCCATGGGTGCCCTACTGAGTTTGACACTGGGGGTAGTGGGACACGACAAGGTGAAGTCAAAACTGGGGTCATTTCTGACTTTAGCTTGTTGAACAACAAAATTTACAAATACGGTGAAAGGAGGAAAAGGCACATTATGAATTTGTTTGTACCGTGAACCACATGTGACCCACTTTTCTTGTAGGTTGTAAGGAACTTTCTGCATTATCGGATTAACTCCCCTGGCAGTGTCCAGGAAAGCCAATCCGGGCAAATTTCCTTCCTCCTGGGCAACCTGTAACTCTATCAACAAATCACTCAGTTCTCTAAGTTTTTGATAACCTTTAGGCCCTATCTTAGGAAAACCATCAATCCTTTGGTATAAAGCATTTTCAATGGCTTCTATGGACCCATAGCATTCATCAAGTCTTTCCCACACCTTATGTAGGCCTGTGGCTGGATGCTTTATATTAATTTCTCTTAGTCGTTTGGCGTGCTCAGCCGACTCATTCCCAAGCCACTTTACTAGGAGATCTAACTCCTTGCTACAAGAAAGGTCCAGACCCTGAATGATGTTCTGGAACGAGGCTCGCCATGACCTATAGTTCTTAGCTTTGTCAGTGAACTTTACAAGTCCCTCGGTAACCAGTTCTCGGCGAGCAAAGAACTTTGCAAAGTCCATGGTAGCTTGGTTGGTGCTGGTGCGAGCTGGTGTGTTATAGTCATCTCTAATGTGTGGTGTATCACCATACCTTTTAGGGGCTTCAGTCTCAGGGTAGTCTGTATGAAGCAAAGGGTGTCCCTCTAATTCGGGATAGAGGTGATACCTTCTGTTCTGTAGAACTGTAGTTGTAGTCAACGTCGACCTGCTGCATACTTTCTTGCTTACAGTACTGCAGTTCGGGATGGAGTCTCTGGTAGTCGATATAAGCTGATCGATGTCATGGATCAGGGTTGTCATCCGTTCCGGGATGCTGGTGGACATACTCTGAGACGCGTTGGGTTGGATCTTGTTGCTCTACATCTGGTCCAAGTAGGTTGCTGCGTTCCTCGGAATCAGAATACTCCACGGCCTCCAGGAACTCTGCTTTGGCTATTGCCGCTGCTGCCTCCTTTTCTGCAATAAGTTTGTCCAGAGAGGCTTGGAGGCATGCTTTTTCAGCTTCTTGTTCAGCTACCAAGCGTGTTCTGTCTGCTTGCAGGCGTGCACTTTCTGCATCTCGGTATGCTTGTCTTACCTTTAGTTGCATCTCTTGTGCAGCAAAGGTGGATTTTACTTTTGCAGCCTCAGCTTATGCACGAGCGAGAGCAGCGAACTCTTTCACTGAAGACTTGTTAGAGCTGCTTGCTCGGGACCTTGTCCTGACTGAGGGTGCTCGGGATGCAGACATTGTGCACTCAGCTGTGGATTGATGATAACTTGGGCGGAAAAGCTGGGTCTATACGTGAACGGGTTCTACGTGGCGGGAAAGGTGTCATGCTTGCTGGGGAGGACTACGGTCTTGATCCCTGCGGCTGTATGGCGGCTGCTGTAGTACCCGTATGTGGTGCAGTGTGGGTGATAGCGGTACCATGCAGTCTGTTCAACTACCGCCTGCGGTCAGTGTCCGTTTTTACTGTTCTGCCTTCTTTCACATAACGCTGTGAATCTCCAGCATACAGCTAAACCCTCATTCACATTTCAAATAAACAGACTGTGGAATTCAGTAGCCTTGAATTATTAGCTGGTAATGTGAACTTGATTGCAGTAAACGTGGAACATACAGTGAATATATGAATATCCAAGATGCAGATGAATACGTTATATCCAAGATACTGTTTTATACTGGTAAAAACTATAACAAGAAAATGATTACTCTCAGTAAAGTGTTAATACAAAGTTAACATAGCATAACAGTGCATGAGATACAGTTTTTATGAGAATGTAGGTGAAAGATCACTCCATCTGCAATACATAGAAAATCTTTTCTATACAAACAAGACAGGGGCTACGATGTAGGATTGAAATGTGCAATACATTTACTACAGTCTTCCACCTAAGATTCTACCACTAACACATGTAATTTGATTTGCTCACAGGATTACACTAGGCAGGGGTGAATGTACAGAGAGGTAAGTTGGCAGGTCATTTCCTGACAAATCCAAAGAGAAAATGGCTGCAGGCTTCTTCTCAGCTCAGGGAGGAGTTCCTTACCCAGAATACATTTAGCTTAAAGGGAAACTCAGCAATTCAAAAGAATAACAATGACTTCTAGAGGTTGTAACAGAAATTGCAATGAATGACTATTAGCAGGCTGCCATAAGGCAGAACACCCACATAGACTCATATATACATTATGAGCCCCACATAGCCTCCTAAATACAGCATGAGCCTCCATATAGCCTCCAATATACTTCATGAGCTCCTTCATAGTCTCCTATATACATTATGAGCCCCACTTAGCCCTATATATACAGTATGAGCCCCAACATAACCCCCACATAATCTCTTAAATACAGTAAGAACCACACATAGTCTCCTATATACATTTCTGAGCCTCATATAGCCTCCTAAATGCAACATGAGCCCCAACATAGAATTCTATATACTTTATGAGCCTCCATATGGCCTCTTATGTACACTAAGAGCCCCACTTAACCTCATATAAACATTATGATCCCCCACATAGCCTCCTATATACAGTATGAGCCTCCAAGTAGTCTCCTATATACAGTATGAGACCCACATAGACTCCTAAATACATTTTCAGCTCCACATAGCCTCCTATAAACATTATGCGCTCCACATAGCCTTCTAAATACAACATAAGCCATCCCATATCTTCCTATGTACTTAATGAATCCCCATATAGCCCCTATATTCATTGTGAACACATTACAGCCTCCTACATACATGCAAACATTTGATACACATGGAAAAAAAAACATACTCACTTTGCTCCTATTTTTCTGGCCTCTGGTCCACTCATGCTCAACATTACACTTTGATGTTACGGTATTGCATCTGCTGTGCATCACGCTAATTGGTTAAATATGGGGCCAGCGGCACTGTCCTCCATTAATGTGTTCACTGCTGTCCGTATCCTGTGAACGCAAGCAGAGGTGAAACTGTACAATGGGTAGCAGGGGTGGTGGATGGGTGGCGGAGGGGCATGGTGTGGCCCTTGGTCCATTGTCTTTATCCCTTCGGCTGTCTCTGTCCGTGGGCCAGACTGGAACAGCCAGGGGACCTGATGTGTCTCGGAGGCTGAACTGTGCTTAGCCCTCCAAAATACTTTTGAAAATATTGGATTTGTGCACATCTACATCATATTTCTTGCATTTCTTGCTACATCCTTTTTGGTAAAATAGAATTAAAAAAACAGCTCACCGGTTGAAGTGCTCTGGATCAACACCCAAAAATAAGACCAATCCAAAAAAACGGCGATCCAACAATATAAAAGGCTCATTTTGTTGAAACATTAAAAATTATTTACAAAAGGAGTACAGACAGAAGCCATATTTGCCGTTTTTGCTTTTAGAAGTATTCACTTCTTAATCATAACCTAAACTAACATGGCATTAACAGGATTTAAGAACACACAAAGGGAAACACTCTCATCACATGATCAATCGAACATTAACCCTTGCATATTAATGTATTTTATAAACAAACATCACAAAATGCATAAACAAAATCTAAAAATCGCTAAAATCAATATTAAAATTAATAATGCAAAATTAAATCTGTGCATTTATTTAGCCCTTTTGGGTATGAGGTCTCAAGCATAAGGATCCAATATGTTTCCCCATTTGGAAACGCAAGTTTCCGATCTCCACCTCTTATAGGTAAAGGGATCCTTTCCAGATCAAACAACTCAAAACCACGAAGATTTTACCCATATTCCCAGAAATAATGTTTGGACACAATAGATGGATTATTTGCTTCACTATTATTGGAATCCCTCAGATTTCCATTTCTTCTTTCTCTTAGTTTCCTCATCGTGTAGCTCATGTATCTAAAATTGTAAAATTTACAGCAAATGCAATAAAGTACGAAATTCTTGTTACAATTGATGGATTATTACATACTATATTGTTTATCCTAAAAATATATATTTATTTTATTTGCTTTTGTTAGCATATTTAGGCTGCTTTCACACTTGCGTTGTTTTAAATCCGTCAGGTTCGTCGTTGCGATGCAACACAGGAATCCTGTGAAAAAAGTAATCCGTCACATCCGTTACATCTGCTGTGCGTCCGTTTTTGACGGTTCCGTCGTGATCCGTTTGTGTTTGAGACAGCCCAATGGGTGTGCCAGACATGCTAGGCATTCTCAGTAGAGCATGACGGAATCCAGCACTGGATTCCATCGTGTGATGGATTACGGAGAAATCCAGGACCAAAGACATCCATTATAGCGCTTGACGGATGGCGACGGAATCCTGCGCAGTGTGTTTTTTTGCCGCTCCATAAAATTACATAAAGTTACATTCTGCGTTCTTTCTGGCCAGTGGTCATTTATTCCATGACTGATCCGACAATGCGGCGGATGCAATGCAGCGCTATCAGTTGCAATCCGTCCTTAATACAAGTCTATGGGGAAAAAACGGAATCCTGCAAAACATTTTGCAGGATACTGTAATTCCTCGAAGCGACGGATTGTGACTGATGCAAAACAATGCAAGTGTGAAAGTAGCCTTACAGGAACCATTCATCTCTTTCACACTTGTCAAAACTTGCAGGTGTAATTCCTATCATATTAGATTCATCTTGGTCCTGATGTATCAAATTAGGGGACAATGATTCGAGACAAAATAGGTGATTTTTTTCTCTGAAAAAAGACACCAATTTTTTTTTAGATATCCTCCAAATAATTATAATTTTGCAATATGGGTAAATATTTGTAATTATATTTGTGATTTTATTAAACTCTTTACTGTTGTAACAAAAATTAGTTTACGTCTATTATCTCTATAGTTGCATTCACCATAAATTAATTCATTTCTGGGTTCTTTAACAACTATTGAAATGGCTCTATTTAAGCTTTGTTTATTATAGCCTCTCTTGCACAATCTACTACATATTTCCTCCCTTTCTTTAATAATTGGAATTCAGATGAACAATTATATTTAGCTCTTCTTATTTCCCCAACTGGAATACTCATTTTGGTATGTGTTTGGCTGACATGAATCTGCTCTTAAAATTCTATTCCCCGCTGTAGATTTATAATATGTATGGACGACAATTTTTTTACTAATATATATATACTAGCTGTAGTACCCGGGCGTTGCCCGGGATAGTAACTGTCTTTCTGTCTCTCTCCCAGTCTCTGTGTGTCGCTGTCTGTCTATCTCGCTGTCTGTCTCTTTCCTTGTCGGTCTGTTTCTATCTCTCTGTATTTTCATCAGCCTATGTCTCAATCTCTGTATCTGTCTGTCTCTCTCTCTCTGTCTCTTTGCCCAGGCTGTCTCTTTGCCCGGGCTGTCTCTTTGCCTGGGCTGTCTCTTTGCCTGGGCTGTCTCTTTGCCTGGGCTGCCTCTTTCCCCGGGCTGTTTCTTTCCAGGTCTGTCTCTTTCCAAGTCTGTCTCTTTCCCCGGGCTGTCTCTTTCCCCGGGCTGTCTCTTTCCCCGGGCTGTCTCTTTGCCCAGCTGTCTCTTTGCCCTGCTGTCTCTTTGCCCGGCTGCCTCTTTGCCAGGTCTGTCTCTTTGCCAGGTCTGTCTCTTTGCCTGGGCTGTCTCTTTGCCTGGGCTGTCTCTTTGTCTGGGCTGCCTCTTTCCCCGAATAAATAAGGAATAACGTTTGGAACTCCATTCTATGTCTGAACTGGGTGCAAAAACCTAAAAAAAATCACTATATGGAGACAAGGTATGCACACCAGTGACTATGTAAGGGGAATACATGTAATAGCAGAAACTGCTGTGTGAATACTGACATGAAAAATTCAATAGCTATATGTAAGAATGAAATGTGAAAAATGGAACCTGCATTACTGCCATGAATATATGAATAAAGAGAAATTTAGCTACTGAATTGATCAATGCAATAGAGCCCCAACACTACGCCAAAGTATTTCTCTACGTTGGGGTCCCTAGCTTATGTGTGTCCTCTCATGCAGTTAAAAAACTTACCGTGTCTCAGCTTCCCATACACGGTAAGTTTTTTAACTGCATGAGAGGACACACACAAGCTAGGGACCCCAACGTAGAGAAATACTTTGGCATAGTGTTGGGGCTCTATTGCATTGATCAATTCAGTAGCTAAATTTCTCTTTATTCATAGATTCATGGCAGTAATGCAGGTTCCATTTTTCACATTTCATCCTTACATATAGCTATTGAACTTTTCATGTCAGTATTCACACAGCAGTTTCTGCTATTACATGTATTCCCCTTACATAGACACTGGTGTGCATACCTTGTCTCTTTCCCCGGGCTGTCTCTTTCCAGGGCTTTCTCTTTGCCCAGCTGTCTCTTTGCCTGTCTGTCTCTTTCCCAGTCTGTCTCTCTATGTCTGTCTTTTTCTGTCTCTCTCTATCCGTCTAGCCTATCTAATACTAACAGTATATTTTGTTCCTATAGCAACCACTGACAGTTGCTATTTATAGCCTGCAGCTCTTAGCTCCATTCAGTTTAATGGCTGTGGGATTTTTGTAGCGTAACTGGAAAGCATGGGGTTAAATTTTCCAGCACAAACATAGTCTATGACGTTCCCTGGGTCACATGGAGTATCTGTGCAAAATTTCGTAATTGTAAATGCGACGGTGCAGATTCCTTTAGCGGACATACATACACACATACACTGAGCTTTATATATTAGATGTATATACAGTATAGGGTGTTTTACATGCTGCGACATCGCTATCGATATATTGTCGCGGGCGGGGACGACGCCACTGCGCTGCGCTCGCTAACACTCGGGTCCGGCGCTGCTGCGATAGCTGCTCGGTGACTCAAGCGGTGTGCCGGATCTGGGGACTCGAGCGGTGCTCCTCGCCCGTGAGTGAAAGGGGTGGTTGGTTTGGGGAATTTAGTCCGTGACGCCACCCACGGGTCGTGGTAAAGATAGGCACCACCGCTGCTGATGACGGGGATCCCGGGAGCGATGGTAAGGAGCAGCTGGGATGTTGTTTTCCCCCTCCGTGGGTAGGGGTCGGTGGTCCCGGGGACCGATGATGTTGCGACGGGGAGGCAGGGCTGGTGAGGTGCAGGGTTGCAGGGACAGTGCGGCATGGTGCCAGATGGCACAGGTTTACTCACTCAGCAAGAAAGGTACAAAGTCCTTGGTAAACCAAACGGCTGGATGGACAGGTCCCGCAGCCGGCTGCTGTGTCTCTCCCCGGACAGGTGATGGCGGCTGTCTTTCCCTGCACCTTGATGTTCTTCTGCTGACTACTATGGATTCCCAACGGTAGTCAGCTCCCCGGTGTATGGGTACCTGAGGAGCCCGTTTGCCCGCAGGTGCTGGCCCTTGGGTCTCTAGCCTTAGGCGGTAGCTGTATACCCTCACGGTGTGGGCTGTTGCCTTCAATCGGGACTTTTGCTTTTGTGAAACCCCTGGGGTTCCAGTCACATTCGGATCTGACTATTGACGGCGGCTCCAAGCCTGGTCGGGGTCCGATGGCCCTGCCTGTGTGTGCTGGCTTCACTTCGCTCCCCGGTCAGTACCGGTGGGCCGTCGGCCGTCCCCGGTCCTACGGTTCTGCGTTGCTCCACCACTCCTGCAGACGGCCACCACCGTCTGCCAACCTTGCTGTCAGTGCCTGGGCCACAAATCCAGACACCCAAGTGTTTACTCCTCACTCCTCAGACTCCTCAACTGTTCTGTCACTTTTCCCACCTTCAGGCCTGTGAACTCCTCAGTGGGTGGGGCCAACTGCTTGGCTCCACCCCACCTGGTGTGGACATCAGACACTGGAGGGAGGCAACAAGGATTTTTGTTTGGCTGGTGTCCCTGTCTAATGGGGGTGGGGGGTGTTTGTATGTTATCTGTGATGACCTGGCTAGGCCAGGGCGCCACAATATCATCAGGGTCACGTCGTTAGTGACGCACATGCGGCGCTGTTAGAGACATCACAGCATGTGATACCAATGAGCGACGATGAACGAGCGCAAAAACGTGAAAAATCGTTGACACGTCGTATATTTCCTTCATATTGGTGCTGCTGCAGGTATGATGTTTTTTTGTCGTTCCTGCGGCAGCACACATCGCTATGTGTGACACTGCAGGAACGACGAACATCTCCTTACCTGCGTCCACTGGCAAGGAGGAAGGAAGGGGGTGGGCGGCATGTTCCGGCCGCTCATCTCCGCTCCTCCTCTGCTATTGGACGGCTGCCATATGATGTCACTGGGACGCCGCACGAACTGCCTCCTTGGAAAGGAGGCGGATCGCCGACCAGAGCGACGTCGTAGGGAAAGTAAGTCCATGTGACGGGTGTTAGCGATGTTGTACGCCACGGCCAGTGATTTGCCCGTGTCGCACAACCGATGGGGGCGGGTACGCTCGCTAGAGATATCGGTACCGATATCGCAGCGTGTAAAGTACCCTTATGTGAGTGTGTGTGTGTGTGTATATCTACATTGCATTGTATCCTTTTTGGGAAGGTGAGGATAATTGTTTTTTGTCTTTTGTTTTGTTTTTTTGGGGTTTTTTTTGTTTTAAATCACACAAATGTATAAAAAAAATCCAGACTTTTGATACAGTATTCCTTATTTTTACACATTTCTTTTTTTTTTACTAGCCAGATTTGACATTCATACATGCCACACCAATACATCAATAGCAAAAAAAAAAAATCCAGACATTTAACTTTGCACGTCTGATTTTGCACATCCCTTTTACAAGTCCAATTTCATTAAAATACTTCCCATATTTTTACTGTCGTCAGTTGCAACATGTTGTTTTCTGGATGTTTATCTACCGGTATTCCCATCTTTCATCGCTGCATCTTTTTAGCAAGGAGAACAGGGAGGGAAATTAAGTTGAAAAAATTTATACAAGTTAATATCCTTGTCATAGCCAAAAAAAAGTCCAATGGAGTCCTTTGTTTGGTAGTATGATTGCCTGGATGGCTGGTGCTAATAGTGGAGTTGGTGCTTCTGTTGCTAACCGTTGCTTAGCCATGGTGTGATTTTTTTTTTTTTTACAATATTCCATCCATTACCTTAGACATTTTTTCTTTAATATACACTTTGCATTACAATATATATTTTTTTATCTTTCCAACCCCAATTATTTAACTATTGGGAAAGTAAGGTGTGACGACCTGGGCCCTGAACGTCTTGGGGCACACGTCTGGCAGCGGGATCAAGACACACACGAGCATTCACATTCTCATAAATCACGCAGTGTAACGGGCCACAGCCACTTTCCCGCAGGACAACGTCTCACTGTCTGTTTAAACTGCCGATTGTTCATACAGTTCGTTCTCTGGCATCAGCCAGTATAGTCTCCCTTTCTGGGGTGTTACCTGCCAGTAGGTTTGCAGGCTGTCAGTCTGCCTCCATCCAGTCCAGGGAGACTCTCACACTGGGCTCAACATCCCGGCCCTTGTACACGTTCCAATTCCTCAAAGCCTCAGTGGATTCTGCAGCTCCCTGACATTTCAGAGCCCTCACTAGCTCTGTATGCACAGTATCTCCTGCACATGTGCTCCAACCAAGATGGCTCCCACCAGCACACAGAGGTCATGTGACAAACGACAACTCCATTAAATCCCATGAGACACACCTACGTATGGGCGGTATGTGGATGGTCAGTCCCGCCCATCACTTCTGACCATCCCATGAACCCAGCCCTGAATGTGTAAAACAATCCTCATGGAACTACAAGTTCCAGAGAAACATTCCAGGTTCAGATCACAGAGGATTTCCACCTCTGTGACACATACCGGCCATCTGCCACATTGCATCCTTACAAAGGTCACAATAAAAAATGCTAGGTAAGTACTTTAATTTTTATTTAACAAAACGTAACACTTTTCTCAATAAATTACTTTATTAGAAAACCGTTTGATGACAAGTCCAAAAAGTCAGCAACTGCAAGAGGACACTCCATTGGGGTGGGGTGTACAGAGCTTACATTGGACTAATAAATTAGATGTGCAAAATAACCCTTGCAAAGCTCATTTTGTGAGAAAGTCATATTGCAATGTCTAGATATTGGGAAATTTGCTTTTGATTTTTTAATTCACAATTGTTCACAGTCTTAAGAAGATTTGCAGAAGATAAAGTAGATGAACTCTAGTGACAACTATTATAAGATATAAGAAGCAATCCTAAAAGTCAAAAGTGGCCCTTTAATAAGCCTTTTCACATGACTTGGGATTTATGCCAGATCAGCACCTCAATTTGCCGACACAGTGTTTCGGGATGATTGCCCCTCGTCAGTGCAAAGTATGAGATCTGATCTGGCTGTATTAAGCTATAATGAGGTCAAAGGGGAAAACATTTTTGTGGAGAGTGACAAACCAATCTGGCTGCCAGTAGGGAGGAGTCTTATAGCTGCAATGCAACTCTGGGATATATTCAAATTCTCTCTTCAGGGAGGAATGAGACAAACTCTAGCTCCACCTATTGGATGTAAAAACTGCAGGTACTTGTAATTAGCAAGCTCAGAGTCTGTGACTGACATTGATTTCAATTTTTTTTCTGTAAACAATATTGTGCTGCCTTATTGCTTTTTAATGCATTATAAATGAAGAAAAGAGCATGTGTAATTGTAATTCAAATGCAAAGAGAAAGATCCCAGTTATGGTGCGTCACGATAATAACATATTACCAATGTTGGATGTACTAGTACGTCCAATATTGGCTCCCTATCTTTGAATTGAGGCAGAATGTTTCTCAGTAGATGAAGTCTGTATAATACAGCCGACATCTCTTTTTAGCATTCTGTTCTACACTCCATTAGCACCCTCAAAACAAGATTGTGGGGTGCCAATCAATTGCCATGATGTCTGGTGATCTTCTAAAGATCTCATGACTATCATGACCATACCCTATGGAAGCAAGAATGTTGATGGCATGCATATGAGACTGTGATTTTTGCTATATACACACACCAATATTAATGTATTGCTGTATATATGTATATAGTACAAGTGATCAAACAGTCTTAGCTTCAAGTCTCCTAAAGTGACTACAAAATGCAAGAAAAAGTTAAATACATTTTTTTAAATATGAAAAAATATGCAAAATTAAGAATCACTCCATTTTTACCCAATGAAAAATAGGGAAATGAAAGAAAAAAAATACAAAAGACGTGTGGTATATCCAAATCCAAAAAAGTCTGATCTATCAAAATATAAAATTTATTAACCTGATTGGTAAATGCTGTTAGGAGAAGAAAATTTTAAATGCCAGAAATGCATTTTACCACTCAACTCAACATTAATAAAATACAATAAGAGGCAATCAAAACTTCATATCTACGGCAAAGTCAGCACAAGGCACAAAATGAAACCCTCACCCAGCTCCTTATACAGAAAATTGAAAATGTCACAGATATTAATGAGCCAGTGTGCACTGCATTGCTCAGTGCTCGATCGAGCATTGGGGTGCTCGAGAGGCACAATAGTCAATCAAGTATTCTGCTACTTGGGTGCCATGCTGGAGTCCTCGTCCTACATGTTTTGCTGCTTTTTTTCAGCCACTAAACATCATGCAGGTATTGCCAACCAATCATGGCAATGCTGTAAGCATGTTGGCTACTGGCTTGACGTCTACTGGCCCACAGGCCCAAACACTTAATGAACACATATCCAGACTGCTTGCTCTGGAAACGTTGCCTTTTAGACTTTTGGACATTGAGGAATCTTGTAACCTGATGGCGGTGGTAATCTCTTGGTACTCAGTCCCCAGCCATCCCTATTTCTCCTGATGTACCATCCCCACCTTACACAAACATGTGTCCCATAACATCACCCGTGCCCTCACCAATGCAGTTACTGGAAAGGCCCACTTAACCAACGACATGTGAACAAGTGCTTCTGGCTAGAGATGCCACATTTGCCTGATGGCACACTGGGTTAACCTTGTGAAGGCTGGAACTGAGTCGGACCCTGTAAAGGCACATGTGCTACTGACATCTAGCATTGTGGGCCCTAGTTTCATTAGGGTTTCCCCACCTCCTACACCAGTTCCTGCATTCCCTCCTCCATCTCCGAATTATTATACCTATCAGTCGCAAGCGGGAAACACTGCAGCACTGCCTGCAACAGACTATGCGTAAACTGATGTCTATAAGATACCAACATCACACCACCGCAGAGTTGTTGAATGCACTAACAGAGCAGAAAGGTTTGTTGTTTTCGCCGCTGAACATCTAACCAGAAATGGTTGTGTGAGAGTGCTGACATTGCAACAGCTGCAGTGTCTACTTCTCTCCTTCTGTCCATCAAAGGGAGGTCTGCTCAGGCTTAGAGGAGGAGGCAGTGAGGAGAAAAGACAGGAAGTGAGGAAAGCAGAGAAGGGACTGGAGAGGGAGGTGGTTGCCTGTGTCATGGTCCGTGCTAGCACACCTGGAGTGAGAGAGAGAGAGAGGGGTCACTGACTGCAGTATGAGCAGAGTCCACTCAGCTGCTTGTGAGTGGATATAAATGGCAGCCAGCGTGAGACAGCAGTTGCAGAAGCGAAGCCGTAGGAGATCTTCATCTGAGGCCTTGCTATCAGACTGTGACTTCAGCCATAGTAGAATTTTTCCTGATGATTATCGGTGTCATACAGAACTGTGCAGAGCCAGACACGGAACAGATATCCCTTTGCCTGGAGACGCTCCTAGAGATAAATACACATAACAGTGAGTCCAGAGCTCAGGCCTGGCCTATATGTTTTTGTTTTTGTGGACAAGTATGCACACTGACTCAGTAGTGGTTTGGCGCCAGATCAGGTCTAATATATACTACGCAGCCGCCATTGCTGCAGTACCATTGGTGTATCTCTTCTAGCCATTGGTCAACCCCGGGGTACTTTCCTGTGTTGCTTATATGTGTGGGGGAAGGGTGGGGTATTAGAGTGTCTGCTAAGATTGTTAATTGGTGTGCTGGTCCAGGGACAACTCCTTCATACACCCAGTGATTTCCACCTTGTAGTGGTTCCAGACGTTCCTGGCTAGGTAAACTCTTCCTGTTGGTTCCTCTCCTATTGGAGTCAGTCCTTAGCCCAGCACGCTAATCCCGGTTCAGTAACCGGGTGCCTGTACATTTGTTTGTGTTTACATTTGCTTTACATCCCTCTTGCCTTTCTCGGGTTATTAGAAGTTTTCGTTTAAATCTAGTCTGGTCTCGTTCCTCATTCGTGACCCGCTCTATCCTGGGAGTAACCTCTTCATTTCACAGCCGTGTGTGATAATGGCTATAATCTGGTGGCAGCTCTAGGGCTTAGGAAGCTGCCACACGTACCATGCCTTGCCCAGATGCATGACTTAGTGGTTCAGCACTTTCTGAAATCCTACCCAGATTTCCCTGAGCTACTTGTCAAGGCATGCCTCGGATGCATCCATTTCTGCAAATCAGCTATAGCCTCCACCGGTCTGTCAGTGCTGCTGCAGCAAGTGCCAGTTTAAGGCTATGTGCCCACGCTGCGGATTTGCCGCGGATTTTCCGAAAATCTGCAGCAGCGGCACTTCCAAGCCATTTCAAGGGCATTTTGGAAATGCTGTGTCCATGCTGCGGATTTTTCCGCGGCGGATTTGCTGCGGATTTTGATCCGGAAAAATCTGCAGCATGTCAATTATTGTTGCGGATTTTGATGCGGATTTTGGGTATAGAATGGGGGAAAAAAAAAAATCCGCATCAAAATCCGCGGCAAATTCGCGGTAAATCCGCGACAAATCCGCGGCAAAAAAAAGAAAGTCGCGGATTTTCATGCAGAAAAATCCGCAGGTACATTCTACCGTGGACACATAGCCTAACAACTGGTTTGCGACCTGACCATACACTGAAACTCAACATTGCATATCTTGGCAAGGCTTTGTAAGCAGCAGAGGACAGTAGTTGGATATGAGCTACAACATGTACGTTAGTATTCCGGTCAGCCTTATCTCAGAACCGTTGAGTGGCCATAGATGTATGAGTGTGACTCTGGTGTACTAAATAAATGCTGATGTACCAGATTGAAAATAATATTTATAGTCTCAGTCTGTAAATAAATAAAATATTCAAGTATATATAGGGATTTGCTGTTGTTGTGTAGTCCTCAACACTCAGTGGGTGACAGCGAATTGATAGATATGTGATATACTGCAGAAACAGCACCTTTGATTGCTGCATTTTTTCACACGTAACAAACAATTAGAAGCAGTGCTAGAAAAATAAAACAATAAAAAAGAAAACGCTATAAACCTAAAACTTAAACACAGCTGTTTATCTATTAAAATGTGTACATTGGTTAAAATATATATTTTTTCATCACTTCAGTGCTCTAATAGACTAATATTAGATATGAACACACGTCACCTGAATACAGCGCCAGATTGCAGGTTCTTGCTATGGTACGTGATTCTTCCTAGACTTTTTGGGCAAGCCCATTCAAATATGTAAAGGAAAGTGGTCTTCAATATTAAAGTCTCTTTTTATTTTTTTAATACCTGTATTAATTCTTTGCTTTAAAAGCCATACACCCCATGACGATACTGCCCACTTTTGACAAACTTTTCTTCTGGTTGTGAACAAATGTGTAGCAAAGTTGCAGCCTAGCATTTTAGATTTCCATAAATTTAGGTTCAGTTTAGTTGAAGATGGAATTCGTTAATATTAAAAAAATAAATATAATATACAAAGTTTACAATATAGGTAGTTTATAAAGTTTGCAAACTAATGTGTGAATTTAAGTAGGCTGCTCTTCACCAGCACTTACTATCCATTTTCCCCTAGCCAGATAGGATGAGGCTACTTAAAGGGAACCAAACATCAGGATTTTGGTATATAAGGTGCAGCCAGTGCAGTACTGGCACTATCAGGCACAGGCTGTGCATACCATTAGTGGGCAGCTCAGATGTTTAGGCTTTCAAATCCACATTTATGAAGTTTGAAAATTCATCCACTTTTTGATTGACGTGTGAAATTCTCCAGATGATATCCGGGCGGGTTATGCACAAGATCCCCGCCCCCCCCCTCCCTCCCCGCCGCCTGTTCCTCGCTCTTTCTGGCTGTATGCAAATTTCTCTATTCGGTTACACAGCCTTAGGCGGGCTTTGCATGTCGCACGCGATAGTCCCATAGCGCTTATCTCTGGCGCCATGTTTTTGAAGCCTGGATATACAGTTTGGTTTCTAAGAGGGCAGCGCATGCACCCTCGCTTCTTCAGATCTTATTGTGACAGCAGGAGCGCGCGCGGTGTCACAACAGGACTGGAGAACAGCTGATCTTACCAATTAGCTGCAGCAGACGTCTGCTACGATATCGTCTGCTGCAGCTAATCGGTAAGATCAGCTGTTCTCCAGTCCTGTTGTGACACTGCGCGCGCTCCCACTGTCACAACGAGGTCTGAAGAAGCGAGGGCGCATGCACCGCCCTCTAAGACACCAAGCTATGTATGTGGGCTTCAAAAACATGGCACCGGAGATAAGCACTATGCGCAGGCGCCAACTCCGATGCTGTGTAACTGAAGAGAGAAATTTGCATATAGCCAGAGAGAGGGAGGAACAGGCAGTGGGAGGGCAGGAATTATGTACATAACCCGCTTAGATATTATCTGGAGAAGTGCACACGTCAAACAAAAAGTGGATGAATTTTCAAACTTCATAAACTTGGATTTCACAGCCTAAACATCCGAGCTGCCCACTAATTGTATGCACACAATGTGCCTGATAGTGCCAGGACTGCACTGGCTGCACCTTATATAACAAAATCCTGATGTTTGGTTCCCTTTAAAAACACTATTTGAATTAAGGAGCTCAAAACAGGTTCAGTTGACTCCAAGGGGAAATTAGATTGTTATACACATATTTTCCAGGCAAATAGAGATTCTTTAGTTTTCTGATTCACTGTAAATATGATGTGTTGGAAAATTTGTTCAAGCCCGCAATATTGAATTTCAAAAGATTTACTCATCTATAGCTAGGACCTATGAATTTCATGAATTTCTTCTCCAATTTGATCAGCTTACCAATGCTCAAGGACAATATTTCTTTCGTGACACAGGTAAAACGTTGGAATGTAAGCAATGCACTACCACCACAGCTGACAGTTAAGGAACACAGGGAATGTCCTGGAGACAGCAGACACAGGAGAGATCTGGGAAGATCGGAAACAGGTAGAAGAGTTAATGGAAGTCATAGGCCGACATGCTGAAGATCGCATACAGGTAGCAGAGACCCTGGAGGACCAGTAACAGGTAGCAGAGTTAATGGAAGCAGCTGTCACACAGGAAACATCCTAAAGACTGCAGACAGGTTGGAGTGCACAGGTAAACTAAAATGCTTATGTCATAGTGTTGGTGGAGAGCAAGGAACAGGGACTCCTTGGCTGGCCCTCAGGCTAGGGGACGCTAGCTATCCCTAATCCCAGCGTTATCACTGAAGGTGAGGATATATGGGCCACCTTCCTCTCCCAGTTCTTGACCAGCCCTGATCTTATACCTACTCCCCCAACTCCTGGAAAGTGCTGGGGCTGAAGTGATAAATCCAATAGAAATAGATAAACAGGGAAACCAAATCTCTATCTCACGTCACACATACTGATGTATAAGACAAAAAGAGCTTAGGAGGAAAATAAGAACATGGAGTAAACAACAAGAAAGCGGAAGAAGTACACAATAATTAAACACAGAAAGTAATACAGTCACCAGCAGGACTGGGATATCACATGGACCGGTTTAGTAAAATCTATAGTCGGCAAGGTAAAACAGGCTCCATCATCTTGAATAAGGGGGGAGTGACTGTGATAGGTCTCCCACAACACATGATCCAAGAAGTAACCAGCAGGAAAGCAAAAAGATTGACTCATGCAAGCCCGATAACTAATGATAAAATACCTAGTTGATGCATGAACGTGTCTGTCTAACTCAGAAGTACCAAAGGAGGCATAGCGTTTCTAAAGATTCTGCAGTGTAACAGCATCAGATGCCGCCATGACACTAGATGACTTAAGAGCCAAATAATGCGTGACAGCTTACTGCCAAGATACAGATCTGTGGGGTAATCTCTCCTTGCCTATGAAAGAAAGTCAAAATGGATGCACTAGGGAGATAAGCTGTGTCATCTGTTAGGCAAAACGTTCACTGAGCAGATGCCTGCCGACTGTACATCTGAAAAGGAGACCACCCCTCACTGCTCCTCTCAAATACAATGCTCTACCTCCTGCACCAATGCTAGGATCATTCCAAATGGTTGAGGAAACAGCAGAAGTGATTACATATATCATGATGGACCAGATTTTTATCTGCCATTGCGCCAACCTTATGAACAATAGCAAACAGAAACTCAAAATGTCAGGTTCAGTCGTACTGTAGCCAGTGTCCCTTCTATAGCAGATAACTTGGGCTTTGCCTCCATTGACCTATGTGTCAGCAGATTGCAGTAGTGGCAAGAACTGACACAGTTTGCCTCGGGTGTACTGTCATGTGTCATTCCTCCAGTGTAATGTTAGAAAGGGTATTTAGCATAGCAGGCAGCTTTGTCACGCCCAAGTGGACAATATTGACTTCTGTTAGTCAAGTGTGCAAATCTTTAATTTATCAAAATGATACCGACATGAATCTATTCTGATGCAAATAATAAGATATGATCTGCCTGCCTGTCCATTATGCTAACTCTAACTATGCTAACTAGTGCTGATGCCAACCAGCAGGATGGCATCTCTTGGCTTTATATTATGCAACATCTATATTTTTTTACTGGTGCTGCCAGGGCTGTCAGCCATGGCTCTACGCAGTCAAACTCCTCCTAGCACTCTTTACATTTTATACTGTGTATCTGCTGCCTGTGATGCTAGCCACTACTTATGGGAAGTATGGACGGAAGAGTAGTCAGGAAAGCCGGGGTCTGGTAACGGAGGGACACATATGTGCACAAGGAGAAAACAGGGGTGTAGTCAAGTCAATATCCGAGGGTCAGAAATCCAGGAGAGCAGGAAATAGATTCAGGGGAGGAGCAGAGACATGGTCAGGTAATGTTCCGAGGTAAAAAAAGGCAGGATGTCATGACAGGAATAGAGGAAAGGCAGAGAGAAGTCAAATAACAGTCCAGGTCAGAGAGCAAAGATCAGAACAGTATCAGAGACACAAGACAACAGCACAACTGCAGAACTAGAAAATATAACTGGTGACGTTCTAGGTGAGCATGCTCAGTAAAAAAGCCTGGGCAATTATCAGGAAGGTGGGACACCTGAGTAATCAGCACGAACATTAAATCCTGAGCTGTCAAACAAACTCTAGCTTAGTACACAGGAAAGTGCAGCAGAGCATCTCCAAATGCAAGATGCTCTGCAGAGAGGAATCGTCACAATGCCCCTGCTATTGCTGCTCCTACACATATCCTGTCTGTTCAATACATTTAATAATTGTATGCTACTGCTGCTGCCATGGCTACAATTCTGGTTCTGCACAGCCATACAGCTCCTGATGGTGCTACCACTTCCACGGTCACTGGCAGTAGAGGGCTACCTACAGTTAGGTCCAGAAATATTTGGACAGTGACACAAGTTTTGTTATTTTAGCTGTTTACAAAAACATGTTCAGAAATACAATTATATATATAATATGGGCTGAAAGTGCACACTCCCAGCTGCAATATGAGAGTTTTCACATCCAAATCGGAGAAAGGGTTTAGGAATCATAGCTCTGTAATGCATAGCCTCCTCTTTTTCAAGGGACCAAAAGTAATTGGACAAGGGACTCTAAGGGCTGCAATTAACTCTGAAGGCGTCTCCCTCGTTAACCTGTAATCAATGAAGTAGTTAAAAGGTCTAGGGTTGATTACAGGTGTGTGGTTTTGCATTTGGAAGCTGTTGCTGTGACCAGACAACATGCGGTCTATGGAACTCTCAATTGAGGTGAAGCAGAACATCCTGAGGCTGAAAAAAAAGAAAAAATCCATCAGAGAGATAGCAGACATGCTTGGAGTAGCAAAATCAACAGTCGGGTACATTCTGAGAAAAAAGGAATTGACTGGTGAGCTTGGGAACTCAAAAAGGCCTGGGCGTCCACGGATGACAACAGTGGTGGATGATCGCCGCATACTTTCTTTGGTGAAGAAGAACCCATTCACAATATCAACTGAAGTCCAGAACACTCTCAGTGAAGTAGGTGTATCTGTCTCTAAGTCAACAGTAAAGAGAAGACTCCATGAAAGTAAATACAAAGGGTTCACATCTAGATGCAAACCATTCATCAATTCCAAAAAAAAACAGGCCAGAGTTAAATTTACTGAAAAACACCTCATGAAGCCAGCTCAGTTCTGGAAAAGTATTCTATGGACAGATGAGACCAAGATCAACCTGTACCAGAATGATGGGAAGAAAAAAGTTTGGAGAAGAAAGGGAACGGCACATGATCCAAGGCACACCACATCCTCTGTAAAACATGGTGGAGGCAACGTGATGGCATGGGCATGCATGGCTTTCAATGGCACTGGGTCACTTGTGTTTATTGATGACATAACAGCAGACAAAAGTAGCCGGATGAATTCTGAAGTGTACCGGGATATACTTTCAGCCCAGATTCAGCCAAATGCCGCAAAGTTGATCGGACGGCGCTTCATAGTACAGATGGACAATGACCCCAAGCATACAGCCAAAGCTACCCAGGAGCTCTTGAGTGCAAAAAAGTGGAACATTCTGCAATGGCCAAGTCAATCACCAGATCTTAACCCAATTAAGCATGCATTTCACTTGCTCAAATCCAGACTTAAGACGGAAAGACCCACAAACAAGCAAGACCTGAAGGCTGCGGCTGTAAAGGCCTGGCAAAGCATTAAGAAGGAGGAAACCCAGCGTTTGGTGATGTCCATGGGTTCCAGACTTAAGGCAGTGATTGCCTCCAAAGGATTCGCAACAAAATATTGAAAATAAAAATATTTTGTTTGGGTTTGGTTTATTTGTCCAATTACTTTTGACCTCCTAAAATGTGGAGTGTTTGTAAAGAAATGTGTACAATTCCTACAATTTCTATCAGATATTTTTGTTCAAACCTTCAAATTAAACGTTACAATCTGCACTTGAATTCTGTTGTAGAGGTTTCATTTCAAATCCAATGTGGTGGCATGCAGAGCCCAACTTGCGAAAATTGTGTCACTGTCCAAATATTTCTGGACCTAACTGTACATCCATTGTCTTGTCAATTAAGTTCTTTAGCTATACTATTCCGCTGCTGCGAATCCTACCCCATAGATGGTAAATTAACCTGATACTGCTCCAAAAAAGGAATAATTTACGCATGGATTTTAAGGAAGTTGCTGCTTTTTCACATTCAAAACTGCATCATTTTGCTGCTCCTATAAAAAAAAATATAATTTTTGGATGATTTGTTAAAAACTATTGTTTCTCCACTACCCAAACATCAAACATGTTGCTGAATCTCAAATTTGGATTATTTTTTAATGTTTTGATTAAAAAAGATAGCTTTGTCCCTTTCCAAAGAACATTTCTATCGCGGCTTCCAAAAAAAGGATAATTTTTAAAAGGCTACTTAAAAAACTTTAAAAACTTTAAAAACGTTTAACAAACAACAAACTTGTTACTGCTTCCCAAACAGGAATAATTTTTGGATCGCCACTTAACAAAAATGAATTAGTTTCCAAGTACCTGCCTTTGTATAAATATGTACTTTATAGACATACAGTGGGTACGGAAAGTATTCAGACCCCTTTACATTTGTCACTGTTTGTTTCATTGCAGCCATTTGATAAATTCTAAAAAGTTCTCCTTAAATGGAAGACGTTTGGGACCATCAGAACTCTTCCTAGACCTGGCTGTTCAGCCAAACTGAGCAATTGTAGGATTCTCTGGTTTGATGAGATGAAGATAGAACTTTTTGGGTATAATTCTAAGTGGTATTTGTGAAGAAAACCATACACTGCTCATCACTTGCCCAATACAATGAAACATGGTGGTAGCAGTATCATGCAATGTTTTTTTTTAAGCTGCAGGAACAGGACGACTGGTTTCAATTGAAGGAAAGATGAATGTGGCCAAGTACAGAGATATCCTGGAAGAAAACCTCTTCCAGAGTGCTCTGGACCTCAGACTTTGCCGAAGGTTGACCTCCCAATAAGACAATGACCCTAAGCACACAGTTAAAATAACAAAGGAGTTTCTTCAGAACAACTCTGTGACCATACTTGACTAGCCCAGCCAGAGCCCTGACCTAAACCCAATTGATCATCTCTGGAGAGACCTGAAAATGGCCGTCCACCAACGTTCACCATTCAACCTGACGGAACTGGAGATGAACTGCAAGGAAGAATGGCAGAGGATCCAGGTGTGAAAAACTTGTTGCATCATTCCCAAGAAGGCTCATGGCTGTACTAACTCAAAAGGGTGTTTCTACTCCATACTGAGAAAAGGGTCTGAATACTTATGACCATGTGATATTTCAGTTTTTCTTGTTTAATAAATTTGCAAAATTTTCTACATTTCTATTTTTTTTCTGTCAAGATGGTGGATGGGGTGCAGAGTGTACATTAATGAGAAAAAAAATGAACTTTTTAGAATTTACAAAATGGCTGCAATGAAACAAGGAGTGAAAAATTTAAAGGGGTCTGAATACTTTCCGTACCCGCTGTATATCCTCCAAAAAGATAATTTCTTGAACAACTTTTACATTTTAAGAAAACATAAAAAGTCTGTTAGTGCAGTGTGATATTAAATAGGCTGTTAGATACTACCGATAGCCATCTGTTTACTCACAGCTAAGTACGTTGAATTCACTTGACATTGCTAAGACTGTGTTTATGTTAAAGACTTTGGAAGGGGTTTAATACAGTCTTAGGAGACCTCAATGTGTTAGACATGTCTTATCCAGCCCACTGGAGACTTTGCAATAGTGTAATTCACAGCTAAATAATTTGCTCAGAATTAAATATTTTTCATTTTTTTTGTTTAAACTGAAAAATTTGAATTTCAAGTGATTCAATATGCAAAGTGCGACTCACCAAGCTTGAAGCCATTAACCTAAAATATTAGGATGACTCTTTGCTAATGAAAATAAAAATCTCTTAATGATACAATATCAAATATGTGGTTGTTGCAATACTGTTGTATTATTTACATTGTATCCTTTCAGGTGCATACATTTTTCATGATTTTGCACCTTTACTAAAAATGAATGAAAATAAAATGTATAGGTTGAAGTCGGTAATAATTATGTTTTGACTATACTCAACATAAAAGTGTTTTATGAAATGTATTTTTTTAAATCAGTAAGAGATAGAGATTTACTCAAATGTTCTTTGTGAGAACCTGAAGATAAATAATGATACAGTACTTGGGCAAAACAAATAGACATTGATAGAAAAATAGTTATCGTTATTTTAGGGCTTGCCTACTATATATAGCCACTGTACCACTGAGATATTACATGATTCCAGATATAATGTTAACTGGTAAATAAACTTCGAAAAACTATTTACCGTATTTTCCAGATTTTAAGACACCCTTTTTTTGCCTCGAAACTGTTGTAAAATAGGGGTGCATCTTAAAATTCGAAGCGGCGCTGGTGGAGTAGGGTCACAGGAGGCAGGGACGGCGATACTGAGGGCTTGGAGAAGGGGGTGTCACTGCAGTGGACCGGTCCAGGAGGGTCACATTATGGAGGGTTGGCCATACGGTGGGCACTATTGATTTGACAGCGGACTGCGGGCTCCATTGAATTGTCCTCGGTTGATGTGATGGACTTCAAGAAAATGACCGTGGAGGAAGAGTGTGCACATATAGACCGATGGACTTCAACAAAATGGCCACATAGTCCTATCTGTGCAAGCGCTCTCTCCACTGCCATTTTTTTTTAAATCAATCTCGTCAACCGTGGGCAATTCAATGGAACCTGCAGTCTGCCAGCAGATCAATGACGCTTGCCACCACAAAACACCTGAGCCCACAGTATTGCTGACCCTACGTCCACTGACCCTCCTGAGCCACAACACCCCCACCTCCGAGCCTGCAGCATTGCTGACCCTACATCTGAGCTATTATAAGACGCGCTAGGATTGTAAGACGAACACTCAGTTTAAAATTAAATATCATTTTTTCCTATTTTCCTTCTCTAAATTTGGGGTTTATCTGATAATCCAGTGCATCTCAAAAAACAAAAAATACGGTAATCAAATTAATTGCTTCAGACAATAGTGAAGAGTTTATATTCATTAATTTTTAATTTTGTTTCTTATGCTTTATATACGGAAATCGCCTCAAAGACCTGTGGATAATATATGTATTTATTTTTTCAAATAATTTGTCTCTGAAGACATCTTATAAGAACAATATTTGACATTATTATTTCTTTATTAGACATTTTCCTCACTATAACTAGGGCATTCATACGTGTCACAGTGATAAGGTAAAAAAAATAACTACAATGACTGGAAGAGATGACTTGGTTATGCTATGCAGAGACTTAAATGATCTTGAGATCTCCAAGTCCAATAGTGCATATTGCTCATTCAGTACTATATTGCTGGCTAAAGAGAAGCAATGATAAACCATTTCTGTCTTATCTTTAAGGTCCTTGTCTAAAGGCATGCAACAACGTATCTAACGATGTGTCGCCGGGGTCACGTAATTCGTGACGCACATCCGGCATCGTTAGCGACGTCATTGCGTGTGACACCTACGAGTGACCGCTAACGATTACAAATACTCACTAAATCGTGGATCGTTGACACATCGTTCATTTTCAAAACATCGTTGCTTGTGCTGGACGCAGGTTGTTCATCGTTCCTGAGGCAGCAGACATTGTTCCTGAGGCAGCAGACATCGCTACGTGTGACACCCCGGGAATGACGAACAACAATGTACCTGCGTCCTCCGGCAACGAGGTGGGAGTGACAAGAATGCGGCTGCTCTATTAGTGGCCCGCTGAGCGACGTCGCTGTGACGCTGAACAAACCGCCCCCTTAAAAAAGAGGTTATTCGGACAGTGACGTCGTTAGGAAGGTAAGTATGTGTGATGCGTACCAGCGATATTGTTCGCCACGGGCAGCGATTTGCCTGTGATGCACAAACGATGGAGGCGGGTGCTTTCGCTAGCGACATCGCTGGGTGTAAAGCAGCCTTAAATTGCAGGCGCAGGAGGTTTAATACCACTTCTTAGCCAATGACCAAGTACAGTAAATTGAAAATGCTTGCTTGTTATTAGGTTCAATTATTTTATCATACACAGAGACAGTCAATGATACGTTAGATATTGTTATTCAGGAAACAACAACTGTGGAACAGAGAAGCGCAATAGGATCTAACCCGGTAGAGAAATTGATAGCTATCAGAAAAGGCACACTAACCTTTGCGGGTTGTAAAACAGTGTCACAACTCCTTAATACACATGCAGCCACAAGGAGTAGATGTAGATATCTACGGTAGAAGAAATCGGGTTTAATGCTGCGCTGAATACATGGATTCCAAGGTTAATTTAATTCCTTTATTGTTTTACAGGTTAACACGTTTCAGAGATATGTCCATCTTCATCAGGACATCAAAGGAACAATAATCCATCTGCTGCAATAGTACCATTATATATACAAGTGAAGCGCCACGTCAGCGCCCACCACTATTCAAATCCTGGCGGAATGATCAACCGTTGTGTCATCAGCTATATACATATAAAAATAATAGAAACAGACTGTGTGTCTGTATTACTTTAAAAAAAAACACAGATATTCAAGGGTTAAAAAGGGTTAAAAAAGATTTTTCCTATAGTACGGAAAAATAGGACACATTAATGAGAAAAAGAAAAAAGAAAAAAAGAAAAAAAAAAGGGGGGATTGGAATAGAAGTGAAGATCTCAAACTCAGGGAGTGAAGTGTAAAGGGTGCTTTACACGCTGCGACATTGCTACCGATATATTGTCGGGGTCACGTCGTTAGTGACGCAGCGTGTGACACCAAGGAGGGACGATCAACGATCGCAAAATCGTTCAAAAATGGTTATCATTGACACGCCGTTCCATTCCTTAATATCACTGCTGCCACAGGTACGATGTTGTTCGTCGTTCCTGCGGCGTCACACATCACTATGTGTGACACCGCAGGAACGACGAACATCTCCTTACCTGCGTCCACCGGCAATGAGGAAGGAAGGAGATGGGCGGGATGTTACGTCCCGCTAATCTCCGCCCCTCTGCTTCTTTTGGCCAGCCGCTTACTGACGCCGCAGGGATGTCGCTATGACGCTGAAGTTCCGGAGTTCCAGAATCATACCACTTCCGTGGTACATACCGGCCATTCACAATCAGGCTGGTTGCCATCTTACAAACTATACTGTTTTACTTCTTTGAAATATATCCCCTTTAGAATGCACAAATCTAAAATACAGTAGCTCAAAAAATAGGGATATATTTTATTTTTGTTGACAAGCTATTGGTTCTATACTTTGAAAAAGCTAAACTGTTGTTGATCCCTTACTATAGTGAGAATAGTTATACTATCTAAATAGCTATTGTATTTGTTTAGTCATTTTGAGAAAAGCATCCTGTTGCAGATAGAAAAGGATACATTTTAAATTTAAAACAGAGAAGCTATTCCTTCTTCTTTTGTAAAACAGCCCACCTCCATCTACTTCCAAAATGAAGGTATAATTTTGGCCTCGTGAAACCGCTATCACATCATCATATAGCAGAGCATAAAACTCTTGATACTCCCAAAACTGGGATACTTCTTTCAACACTCTTGGAGAAAAAGCCATTGCTTCTTCTATTTACACTGAAGTATATAAACAACAGCAGGTCACAAAGTGGCCCCTAAAAAGGACCATTTTTATTATTCAACTATAACTACTCATTGGCAAAAATGTAATTTTTCTGTAGCTATAGGGCTAATGTATAGATAGGTAGGGTTAAAATCATGTCTGCCTTCCTGTCTGCCTTATTGGAAGCAGAGATAAAGGGAGAAAATAAGCTTATATTCTTCATGTAGCCACTTACTTTCACTCATAGGGCATACAGTGAGTGTCGGCTATATTCTTTCTCTGGCACTTAATTGACATGCTGGGCTTTATTTTGGTGCACACCATATCAAATCATGCAGTCAATCAAACACTGTAAGTGGGTCACACTGGGCTGAGTAGCAAGTGTACCTGAGCACAACGATGTTTTGTAATGGGGAGATACAAGGATATAGGATGGTACAGGGCTCCTAGGCTGACCCTACGACTAGGGACCCTGAGCTGTCCCTTATCCCAATGGTAGACTTAGTGGTAGTCAGGGTCAAACGTCCAACGTGACCTTGTCTTCTGTTCAGGCCCTAACAACTGTTTCCCCACCACCCAGGGATTGACCCGGATGGAGCCCACCAACACAGAACAACAAGCAGAGGTAAAAAAAATCATACCAAAAAAATACACCAGGAACAAAGAAGGAAATACAGGTGAGGAATAATCATGCAAAGGAGGTAGAACAAAAACACTCAACTTGCACACCACAGCAGACAGCAAGCATCAACCACCACATCCTCTCTGCTCCCAGGCTAGCTCCTAACTGGATAGAATAACCAGCACAATACCCAGGAAGCAGAGGGCTTATATCCCCGGGAAGTGAGTAAGTTCTGACAGCTGAGCAAGTCTGCTGCTGCACCAGTGAAGGAATTAACCCTTAATGAACCCAAAGAAAAAAAAAATACATTAATGTGCAGAGTCCAGATGGTAATTTAGAAAGCAATCCCTGAGTCTGTTCTTATGCACGGGACAGGTTTGCATACGTAAAGCACCCAAACTCCTAACTCGAACTCTGTTTATTTGTAAACACCGTGTTCGGTATGAACACCAAACAATGAACCTCAGATTCGCTCCTCTCTAATTACTATTATTATTATTATTATTATTATTATTATTTAATACCCCTAAATAAATCACTTATAAGACCATATCTAGAATATGGAATCCAGTTTTGAGACTCACTCAACATTTTAAAAAAGGATATTGAAAATTTAGAGTCAATTCAGTGGTGGATACTAGACTATTATTATACACTTTTTAATCAAAATAGATTCACTTTTCTATGTCTATATATACTCTAAGAAAATGTAAACCAATTGACACAATTTAAATTAATATTTTTTAAATTATTATTTTAAATTCAGAAATTAAAAAAAAAAACATAAAAAGGACAATACCACCAGTGTGGAAGGAGACAAATAAGGTCTGAGAAATATATTCACTTTACAGCATTCAAATATATATTATTTGGCATTTAAATAATTAAAAATAAATAACAATTCTCAGTAAATACTAACAATAAATATTAAATATCAAATACACAGCATATAGAATATAATATACCGTGTTTCCCTGAAAATAAGACCTCCCCCGAAAATAAGACCTCCCAGGAGTTTTCAGGGAAGCTTTAATATAAGACATCCCCTGAAAATAAGACCTAGCCACGGTCAATAATGAAGTGTCATGCAGCGGTGAAAGAGTTAAAGACACTGCAGGACACTTCATTATAGGCAGCGGGCACCCCCAGAAGACATGAGAAAGAAGACCACCAATCATACTTACCAGACGCCGACCGGGAACAGGTGAGCGCATCAAGGTCCTGCGGCGGAACACACACGCACGCACACACACACATCAGATCCCACTCACTCACTCACACACACACACACATACACACTACAGATGGCATCCACATAATCACAACATCTGGCGATATCGTTTGTTTCTTGGCGGCAATACTGCTGGAGGATCACATGGCCGGAATCATGTGGTATGTCCGGATGTTGTGAGTGTGTTCGTGCGTATGTGCGATTTTTTTTGTGTGTGTGTGTGTGTTTATGTAAGAATGTATGCGATCGGATCTGTGAGTGTCGGCAGAAGGCAGAGGAGCACGGCATGCAGCACAGCTGCTGGGACCGCCCACTGGAGGGCACAGGGAGAAGTGGGGTGTGTGTGTGTATGCGATGAGATGTGTGCGTGTATACTGTCTGATGTGTGACTGTGTGTGAGTGTATGCGATTGGATCTGTGAGTGTCGGCAGAAGGCAGAGGAGCACAGCATGCAGCACAGCTTCTGGGACCACCCACCGGAGGGGAAAGGGAGAAGGGGGGGTGTGTGTGTGAGTGTATGCGATCAGATGTGTGCGTGTATACTGTCTGATGTGTGACTGTGTGTGAGTGTATGCGATCGGATCTGTGAGTGTCGGCAGGAGGCAGAGGAGCACGGCGTGCAGCACAGCTGCTGGGACCGCCCACCGGAGGGCACAGGGAGAAGTGGGGTGTGTGTGTGTTTGTTGGTGTGTGTGAAAGATCTGATGTCAGCCAGACACGGGGGAGCACAGCTGCAGGGAGATCACAGGGAGAAGTGGGGTGTGTGTGTGTGTGTGTATGATCTGATGTCGGCCACACGCAGGGGAGGCATGCAGCGTACCTGCTGGGAGATCACAGGAGGATCTCGGAGCCATACAGATGCCACGGGCTGGTAAGTATGACGATCCTGGGATGAGGGGGGTCTGCTTTTTGTGGGGGGTAAACTTACCCCCAACCATGTCTCCTCGAGAATAAGACACCCCCTGAAAATAAGACATAGCGCTTTTTTCAG
The DNA here is from genome assembly GCF_048569485.1 of Anomaloglossus baeobatrachus. NCBI lineage: Eukaryota > Metazoa > Chordata > Amphibia > Anura > Aromobatidae > Anomaloglossus > Anomaloglossus baeobatrachus. Next base: position 57,620,470 of record NC_134354.1, read on the forward strand.
GGCAAAAAAAAATATAAGACAGTGTCTTATTTTTGGGGAAACAGGGTATATACAGTATATATATATATATATATATATATATATATAGTGCAAATGTGCTTCCTGCAATATCCTGATAATCACTACCTTAGTGACTACTGCTATATTATCCAAATATCAACTATAGTAGCTGTGCCTCAGCCTATTAAAGTGCATGATGGATTAGCAGCTTCACTAGAGGTGTAAACACTTAAAGCACTCTCATTATTGCACAAATAACCATTACAATGCTGTCCACTTACTTATCCAAAGATCTCCTGGATCATGTGTCAACCTCCAGCCTCCGACGCGCGTTTCATCACCTTCATCACTATACACTATTGTTTAGCTTAGAAAAAACATGCATCAGAGAAGATATCTTTTATATATAAAAAACCAAATGACTGGCACATGATTTATTCCTTCAAAGGACCTTACATTACATGAGGAGGAAAGGCAATTTTGGAAGCTAAACAAGGAAGGGTTCTTTACAGGTAGAGTAGTCAGACTTTGGAATTCCATACTGCAATAGGTAGTAATCTTAGGGCAAATAAACATGAGCGGATGTAACATGATTGGAAAATGTGCATTTTACCAGGCATGTGCATTTACAGCAAAATTATTCTCTACAGACTGAATGTCCTTCATTCTGCTCTGGTGTCTACTCCAAGGTAAGATAAATTTAGAATGTAGCAAAAAAAAAGAGAAACAACCAATACTCTCCTCCTTGCTCAACTGCACTGCTCCATCATCCCTATACAGTTATTGACACATTTTAAAGGGGTTTTCCCATGAACAAAGAAAGTTGATTTTTATCAATGGATCTTGGAATTGGAAATGAGCAAACTTGAGGGTCGGTTTTTCAACCAAACACCAAATTTAGAAATCAAGATTTGGGTTCAGTGTTCAGATGTGTTACATGCAAACAAAATGTGTGTTAGCAAAGCAGTGCTCAGGTATGATTGATGCTCAGCCCTGTGCGACCCGCTTGCAGTGTTTGAACAATGCACACTGTTGATAACAACAGTATGATCACATGTAAATGTGGTGCCCCTGACCTGGTCAGGCACCACTGAGTACTGCACCCATGCTGGGGGCAGTACAATACAGGTAATCCAGAAGGCTGACCGAGGTGACCAGTCTGAAGTGGAGCTCAGGGAGAGCAGACGCAAAGAGGAGACCTGAGGCTGCCACTAGTCAGACAACGTATGCGCAGTGACTACCGACGGGGGAGATCAGTCACCTGGTAGTGCCACCCGAAATCCACCGAAGGCTAGAGAGAGCAAAGGAGTGGCAGAGTAAGGGGACTGCCAGGGAGGTACCAGGCTCGCAAGGGTAACAGGTCCCAGTGCAGAGATTTATTCAATGTTCTCCTGCCAAACCTGCCAGTGGGGGCACTTCAGAAGCACACCATACCACCACAGAGTCCGCAGCCACGTAGCAAAGAGAGGGCCCATAGTTCACAGCAGGCAAGCAGCCGAAGTGACCTGGTCCAGGCTACAAGCAAACGGGCCAAAAGAAGGGGAGAAAGGCATCAGCAACTTCCCTGGGCGACCCCAGCAGGGCTTCAAGTAGGGGTCACCCCAAATCCCACAGGTCTAGGAAGGCAAGTTGGTAGTCACCCTCATCAGCCAGCCGGAAGGATACCTGGTTCCAGCCTGGTTCATGCCAGGTACGCCCGGGTTACTCACCCTGCCATTAACTGTGAGTAAAAACCCTGAAAGACTGCCTGGACTGTATTTGAGTCATTCTGCAACTTGTGGTTACACACACCTACACAGGGCCCTGGGGCTTGCCTCACTCTCGGGAGGCCACTACAACTTACTGCACCCAACATCAGCCCCAGGTGTCTCCTTACACTGCAGTGGCGGTCCCTACTGACCGCAATACCGAGAGTGGCGTCACAAAACTACATGTAAAGAAGCAACCTACCTGTGACCAGACTGTTCCTCCATGTGGAGTCCCTGAAGGTAATGCACCGACACAACACCAGTGGGGCTTCACATAGGGTGCAAAAAAATTTTGAAAAAGCCAGCTCACCCTCCCCTAGAAGTATTCTGCTTATGGCTGGCTGTTTGTGGGCAGAGACTCAAACTGCCAATCAGTGACTTGATCTGAGGTTTGGGTCAAGCTCGAGCCTTTGGTGCTAAGCTTGTTTGCTAGGCTCATCTTGGAATATTGATAATTTCAACAGTTTGATATGTTTAAAAAATGGAAGGCATGGAAGATGCAAAAGAATATAAAGACATTTCTGTTCAGGATTCTTTTTGTGAGGTAAAGCATTTCTCTGTTTCTTTTTTTAAATATTTTACCTCAAAGAAAGAATAATTTTCAATCTCATGCTGTAATGTCTGTATATTTCTTTACTTCCTTCCCTGCCCAGTAGATGAGGAATGATCAGACTATGTCCCTGTAAGGTCAGACACATAGATTACACAGTACATACCAGCGACACACTCATATTATCTCAGCACAGAAATATTGTGGACTCTTTTATTATTGCAAAATCTATTCTTTAAAAAGAACTTTGTGGGAAAACCCCATTTACTTACTCCCCAAAAGTGCAGGTTGTAAGGTGGTGGTATACCTTATGAGGTCCTGACATCACATAACTTTACGATATACAGTACATGCAGAGAGACTTACCTGCTCTATTCTAAAACTTTAGACATGATTTTTTGGCTGTGACTAGGCCTGTGCAAGTGAGTTGATACACAAGGCACTTCTGGGGTGGTACTCAAATAGGGTCCAAAACCGTCTTAAGTAGATGGAGAAACTTGGTACTCAAGATAAATGTGAATAATGGTCTTTTATTGAGAAGAACTTGTAGGACCAGCACAAGCACAGACATTTCGGTCAAAGACCTTCATCAGTGTGCATGCAGGGGGTCCTCAGAAGGGGTAGCAACTGGCGTAATCAGGTATGACGCGGTGTTCACCGCTGTCTATGTGGCAATCACAGCAGTGCAGTAGACACCACGTCATACCTGATTACGCCAGTTGCTACCCCTTCTGAGGACCACCTGCATGCACACTGATGAAGGTCTTGCCATATAGACAGCGGTGGACACCGCGTCATACTTGGATTATGCCAGTTGCTACCCCTTCTGAGGACCCCCTGTACGCACACAGATGAAGGTCATTGACCGAAACATCTGTGCTTGTATTGGTTCTTCAAATTCTTCTCAATAAAAGACCCCTATTCACATTTGTCTTGAGTGCCAAGTTTCTATATCTACTAGGCCTGTGCAAGGTCATCCCAAGAATAGTCAAAATGGAAGTCCTGGTCTAGTGTGAAAAGCAGCATGTGGTGGCAGTAAGAAAATGTGCCAAGGACTATCCGGGATCCGGAGGAAAGAGAGCAGTGGAGATCTCCAAATACAGTAGGTGAGCCATCAGGAGGAGATACGTTTGGACACTTTTCTCCCAACAAATAGTATTGTAGAATAAAAATAATGTAGCAATAAAGAATGCATAACTGATGGAAAACGGTTGAACCTTAAAAACCGGTGTCTTTATTTCAACCTATGTAACTATTGTACGTAACTAAAGCGGGCTTTACACACTGCGACATTGCTAGCCGATGCTAGCGATGGTGAGCGTCATAGCACCCACCCCTATCGTTCTGCCGATATGTGAAGATCGCTGCCGTAGCGAACATTATCGCTACGGCAGTGTCACACGTACTTATCTGCTCAGCGACGTCGCTGTGACCGGCGAACCGCCTCCTTTCTAAGGGGGCAGTTCGCTCGGTGTCACAGCGACGTCACTAAGCGGCCGGCCAATCAAAGCGGAGGGGCAGAGATGAGCGGGACGAACATCCTGCCCACCTTCTTCCTTCTTCCTTCCTCATTGCTAGTGTGTGGCAGGTAAGGAGAGGTTCCTCGTTCCTGCAGTGTCACTTGTAGCGATGTGTGCTGCCGCAGGGACGAGGATCAACTTCGCCCAAGCGACAGCAGCGATAATTGGGAGAGGACCCCCATGTCAACGAGGAGCGATTTTGGACATTTTTGCAACAATCCAAAATCGCTCTTATGAGTCACACACACATCGCTACAGCGGCCGGGTGTGCGTCACAAAATCAGTGACCCCAACGAGATCGCAGTAGCGATCTCGTAGTGTGTAAAGCCACCCTTAGAGTAACCAGATCCTCTTGGGTTCTAGAGCACTAAACATAGGGCAGACTTTGTGTTCCTCAAATTAATTACTAAAAGCTAAAGATTAAAGTGCCTCATTATTACATAGAATTATAATTCAGAAAACAGATTAACTAAGTAGTAACTAATTTTCTTTTTGATTAATGCAAATTTTTCTACTTCTACTAATTTGTATTCACCATAGCAACAATGTAAATATTAAGAAGTTTTTAAATACTAATATAATGAAAGTTATTTTATATATAAGTTGCTTAATAGAAAATACAATTTAAAATGTGCTTCCAGGAAAAAATAGCGAAAAGTAGCTGTGAATATTAAATTGTACAATTTATGTAACAATCCACTTCTGTAATTTGGTAGGGTTTTGCCTATGTAGATTTCTAGCTAATTGTTGCTGTTAATTTAGCCCCTTCCGGTTAGAGTCAATTCTCATAATTGGCATTTTCCCTTCTTCCAGGAACTGTAAAATTTTTTATTTGTCTGTTGACAATGTTTCAAGATGCATTTGTTCAATGGGATACATTGAGATTTTGAATTATACCATTCATAAACCATATAACGCTCTAAAGAAAAAAAAAATAACAATGGGATGATATGGTAAAAATAATTTAAGTCCATCATTAAACATGTAAAAATAAAACCTGTAAAAAAGAAATAATCAATAATCATGCGGTAATCATGACCTGAGAAAAATATTCTGTAAGTCAGTTTGATTATGGTGATTACAAACGCAACTCTATTTGCTGGATTAAATAAACATATTAAATTAAATATCAAATTATTTCATTTGTAATATGATATAAAAATATTTTTCAGTTAATAGCTAAAAACATGTAAAAATCGGAGCCAAATTTCCTGAAATTCACAGATTGCCTTAAATTGAAAAATCCTTACAAACATGAAAAACATTTTAGGCCAAAAATAATTCTTTATTATTTATACATGAAAATTTTCTTTAATATAACAGTACATAATAGACAACATAAAACACAGAAGCTGCTGTGTAGGGGGGACAGAAATATGATTATTTCATATACAGTACAGACCAAAAGTTTGAACACACCTCCTCATTCTAAGAGTTTTCTTTTTTTCATGACTCTAAAAATTGTAGATTCACATTGAAGGCATCAAAACTATGAATTAAAACATGTGGAATGAAATACTTAAAAAGTGTGAAACAACTGACAATATGTCTTATATTCTAGGTTCTTCAAAGTAGCCACCTTTTGCTTTGATTACTACTTTGCACACTCTTGGCATTCTATTGATGAGTTTCAAGAGGTAGTCACCGGAAATGCTTTTACAACAGTCTTGAAGGAGTTCCCAGCGATGCTAAGCACTTGTTGGCCCTTTTGCCTTCACTCTGCGGTCCAGCTCACCCCAAACCATCTCCATTGGGTTCAGGTCTAGTGACTGTGGAGACCAGGTCATTTGGTGTAGCATCCCATCACTCTCCTTCTTAGGCAAATAGCCCTTACACATCCTGGAGGTGTGTTTGGGATCATTGTCCTGTTGAAAAATAAATTATGGTCCAACTAAACGCAAACCGGATGGAATAGCACGCCGCTGCAAGATGCTGTGGTAGCCATGCTGGTTCTGTTTGCCTTCAATTTTAAATAAATTCGCAACAGTGTCAGCAACAAAGCACCCCCCCACCATCACACCTCCTCCCCCATGCTTCATGGTGTGAACCAGCCATGTAGAGTCCATCCATTCACCTTTTCTACAAAGACACGGTGGTTGAATCCAAAGATCTCAAATTTGGACTCATCAGACCAAAACACAGAATTCCACTGGTCTAATGTCCATACCTTGTGTTCTTTAGCCCAAACAAGTCTCTTCTACTTGTTGCCTGTCCTTAGCAGTGGTTTCCTAGCACCTATTTTACCATGAAGGCCTGCTGCACAAAGTCTCCTCTTAATAGTTGTTCTAGAGATGAGAAGGTGTGTCCAAACTTTTGGTCTGTACTGTATATACAGGTATATATACTGTATATGTGTATATATATATATATATATATATATATATACAGTGCCTACAAGTAGTCTTCAACCCCCTGCAGATTTAGCAGGTTTGATAAGATGCAAATAAGTTAGAGCCTGCAAACTTCAAACAAGAGCAGGATTTATTAACAGCTGCATAAATCTTACAAACCAACAAGTTATTTTGCTCAGTTAAATTTTAATAAATTTTCAACATAAAAGTGTGGGTCAATTATTATTCAACCCCTAGGTTTAATATTTTGTGGAATAACCCTTGTTTGCAATTACAGCTAATAATCGTCTTTTATAAGACCTGATCAGGCCGGCACAGGTCTCTGGAGTTATCTTGGCCCACTCCTCCATGCAGATCTTCTCCAAGTTATCTAGGTTCTTTGGGTGTCTCATGTGGACTTTAATCTTGAGCTCCTTCCACAAGTTTTCAATTGGGTTAAGGTCAGGAGACTGACTAGGCCACTGCAACACCTTGATTTTTTCCCTCTTGAACCAGGCCTTGGTTTTCTTGGCTGTGTGCTTTGGGTAGTTGTCTTGTTGGAAGATGAAATGACGACCCATCTTAAGATCCTTGATGGAGGAGCGGAGGTTCATGGCCAAAATCTCCAGGTAGGCCGTGCTATCCATCTTCACATGGATGCGGACCAGATGGCCAGGCCCCTTGGCTGAGAAACAGCCCCACAGCATGATGCTGCCACCACCATGCTTGACTGTAGGGATGGTATTCTTGGGGTCGTATGCAGTGCCATCCAGTCTCCAAACGTCACGTGTGTGGTTGGCACCAAAGATCTCGATCTTGGTCTCATCAGACCAGAGAACCTTGAACCAGTCTGTCTCAGAGTCCTCCAAGTGATCATGAGCAAACTGTAGACGAGCCTTGACATGACGCTTTGAAAGTAAAAGTACCTTACGGGCTCGTCTAGAACGGAGACCATTGGTGGAGTACGTTACTTATGGTATTGACTGAAGCCAATGTCCCCACTGCCATGAGATCTTCCCAGAGCTCCTTCCTTGTTGTCCTTGGGTTAGCCTTGACTCTTCGGACAAGCCTGACCTCGGCACGGGAGGAAACTTTCAAAGGCTGCCCAGGCCGTGGAAGGCTAACAGTAGTTCCATAAGCCTTCCACTTCCGGATGATGCTCCCAACAGTGGAGACAGGTAGGCCCAACTCCTTGGAAAGGATTTTGTACCCCTTGCCAGCCTTGTGACCCTCCACGATCTTGTCTCTGATGGCCTTGGAATGCTCCTTTGTCTTTCCCATGTTGACCATGTATGAGTGCTGTTCACAAGTTTGGGGAGGGTCTTAATTAGTCAGAAAAGGCTGGAAAAAGAGATAATTAATCCAAACATGTGAAGCTCATTGTTCTTTGTGCCTGAAATACTTCTTAATACTTTAGGGGAACCAAACAGAATTCTTGTGGTTTGAGGGGTTGAATAATAAATGACCCTCCAAATAAACTTTTCACAATTTAAAAAAAAAAAAAAAAAGAAATAACATTCTTTTTTGCTGCATTTCACACTTCCAGGCTGATCTACAGTCCAAATGTCACAATGCCAAGTTAATTCCGAATGTGTAAACCTGCTAAATCTCCAGGGGGTTGAATACTACTTGTAGGCACTGTATATATATATATATATATATATATATATATATATATATATATATATATGTATATATCAGTATATATACATAGAGTGGAGATCAAAACTCGAGAGCACAATTTCCTAAATCTTACGGTCATTGTGTAGTCCTAGGTGATTATATCTTAACATGAGTAAACTAGCAATATTTTAAGATTATTTCAGGGCTTTAAGGGAAGAACTTGTCTGCTTGCCTGACAAACCAAACTGGCTTTCAGTGGTTAGGAGTCTTATAGCTGCAATGCTCCTCTGGGATATATTCAAATTGTCTCTTCAGGGAGGAAGTAGACAAACTCTAGTGCCATCTATTGGAAGTAGCAATCCTAGAAGTCAAAAGTGACCCTTTACCGAACCTTTTCATATGACCTAGGATTTATACCAGATCAGAACCTCAATTTGCAGACAGTGTTTCAGGATGATGGTCCCTCGGCAGACCTCATACTTTGCACTGACAAGGGACAATCATCCCGAAACACAGTGTCTGCAAATTAAGATTCTGATCTGCCATAAATCCTAAGTCATATGAAAAGGCTCATTAAAGAGTCACTTTTGACTTTTAGGATTGCTACTTCCAATAGGCGGCACTAGAAGCTTGTTTAATAAATTAATTTTTTTCAAAAGCACAATAAAAATGTAAATAAATGAAAAAGAACACTGATCAAAATTAGAGAACACTTTCAGATACCTGCAAGTTATTAGTGTTAATTCCTTGATTATCTGATAAACGCTATGTAACTGATTGATGGAGCTATGATTTGAAGCTCCATAACTGGACTGTTCCAGTTGGCGGTGGCAGTGGAATCAGTAGATCACTGGGTGTACTGTGGGTCACATTCTCATCACTCAGACATGTTAACCATAAGTAAGTTAAAATCCCGGATATCCCTTTTAACAGTCTGATCATTTTAAAAAAAATGAGCTGATAGCTTCAGAACACAATGTTTTAAACTTCATAATGTCTTACCAGTAGAGGAGCACCTTCTTTAAAGAATGAAGGATTTATTCTTTATTTTGTGCGTCTTTACATATGTCATAGAATCATAGAATCATAGAATGGTAGAGTTGGAAGGGACCTCAAGGGCCATCGGGTCCAACCCCCTGCAGGTTTTCCTAAATTATCCCAGCTATATGTTTATCCAGTTTCTGCTTGAAGATTTCCATTTATTGAGAGCTCACCACCTCCCGTGCTTGCCTGTTCCCCTCCCTGACTGCCCTCATTGTCATAAAGTTTTTCCTAATGTCTACTCTTAATCTCCTTCCTTTAAGTTTCATCCCATTGCTTCTTGTACTTCCTTGTGCTAATGAGAATAGGGTGGTTCCCTCTGCACTGTGACTACCTTTCAGATATTTGTAGACCGCTATTAAGTCTCCTCTCAGCCTTCTCTTTTTCAAACTAAACATCCCTAGTTCTTATAGCCATTCTTCATATGTCATGGTTTGCAGCCCTTCTACCATGTCTATTTTTTCTCTTTGGAAAATTGATCATCCATATGTACTTTGGTGTAGGACCTCAGCCACATCAGTTTTTAGAATAAAGATACCTTGTTGCCCATCAAACAATAATAGTGTTGTGCTATCATGGCAAAACCGAGAAATGTGAGACTGGTTTTACTCTACTTACCCTATAAGTGACAGCTTTATTTTATTAATTGTTTCAGATATTGCACAACGGCTGCCTATTTGTATCTGGCCATGGAGCTCTCACTTACAAACTCTTTGCTATAGAGCTTGTAAGCACTGCTCGGAGGGAGGAGATGGCCAGCTTCAGTGACTTTGTACTCAATTCTGCAAAGGCAAAGTGGCCTTAGGCCTCTTTTACACGTCTGTGAAAATCACGCACGTGTTTCACGGATGTGTCAAAGGTGCGTATTGCCCTCGGTGTGCTGTATGCATGGCCTACGTGTGGTCTCCGTGTGTTATCCGTGATAACACACGGAGAATGGGAACTTTCTGCTCACCTGTCCCTGGCGTCGCTGACTGTGGTGCTGATCTTCGGTCTCCGGTCCTGCGACTTTCTGCTGCTGCTGCTTCCGGCCGCAGTGAGGTGAATATTCAATTAGCATAATGAGCGGCGGTCAGCCGGCGGTCAGCAAGTGACACTAGCAACAGAGACAGGAGGGCAGGAGAAGGTGAGTGAAGGTTTAATTTTTTTTCTGGCATACACATGTCTTTTCTCCGGTGCGTGTCATACGGAATACATTCGTGTGGTCAGTGTGTGTTACGTGTGACCCGATTGCGTTCCGTGTGACACCAGTGATGCCGGAGATAAAACGGACATGTCGGCGTGAGAAACACATGGACACACGTTCCGTGCGAAAATACATATGTGTGTCCAACACCATAAGAAGACATAGGTCTACGTGTGTACGTGTCTCCGGTACGTGAGGAAACGGACCATACACGTACCGGAGGCACGCACGTGTGAAAGAGGCCTTAGATAGTAATAGTGCACACATTGGGCTAATGCCACAGCCATGCCCTTGCTCTGAACTATCAGTCATTAGGAGAACGCTGCTCCCGACACTCATGAAACTCAATACTAACATTAACCTTTTGAAAAATATTACATCTACCCACAGATATTAAAGCCAATTAATAATCTGTAAAGTGCCTAGTTAAAATTACAACGTTATTAAACCGTTGGTTAAGATCGATACAGAAGCAAGATTAGCAATAACTGCAGCACAAAAAGATAATATTAGCACAAAGACACGTTAAATCAATATCCTAAAAATGACTAAAATACTGTTGAAAAACGGTTTCTGGCTAATGTGTTTATTTTCCAAAATGTTCTTTTTTTAGTCTGATCAATGAAATGTTATTTAAGCGTCTTATTTCTAGAAGTTAGCAGGGCTGTTTGGAATGAGCTGGTAATCACAGTACATCAAAGTGCTGTATGTTTCTTAGAGGAGCTGTGATGCTTGAGTGCATTATTCATGTTGATATTAATAGGTACAGTAGTGTCAATACCATGTAATAAACTGCGCGCAAAGGAGAAAATATAATGTAACGCGGGAACAGTTTTGCTAAATTAGTTGAGCGAGTGAAATTTACAGCCACATTTATTTTACAGAATCTACAAAACAATAATGAAATCTTTTAAAAAAAAAAAGTAAAAAAACTTTCTAAAGAACAAAGTAAAAAAAAGATTTTGGAATTGGGCACATAGCAAATGATTCACCTAAAGTGACTCAGGTTTGTAGTATTAGTATGTCATAAGTTTAAAAACATTGAATCTGTAAATGTGCATTACCACCAATAGGTGGCGCAAGAGTTCGTCTTCTTCCTCCCTGAAAAAACAATTTAAATATTTCCCAGAGAAGCATTGCAGCTATAAGACTCCTCACCACTGAAAGCTAGATTGGTTTGTGAGTCTCCACAAGGAGAAAAGTTCTCCCCTTAGACCCCACTATAGATTCTCATACATCCAGATCAGATCTCATACTTTGCACTGACGAGGGGCAATCACCCCAAAACACCATGTCTGCAAATTGAGATTCTGAACTCTCATAAATCCTAAGTCATATGAAAAGGCTCGTTAAAGGGTCACTTTTGACTTTTAAGATTGCTGCTTCCAATAGGTGGCATTAGAGTTTGTTTCCTTCCTCCCTGAAAAGACAATTTGAATATTCCCACCTATCACATATATTCAGCGTCAGACTGGCTACTGGAGAAATCTCCAGTAATGCCAGACCTGGATTCAGGTACCTGCAATGCACTCCGGTGCTCTCACCTGAGCTCCGGAGTGCAGCCGAAACTGTACCGTGAGCGACGAGTGATTGATCCTTGGCGCTTGAAGTTCAGTTCATGATAGCTGCAGACATCCCGAGCTGATCTCCGGTGCTCTCACCTGAACTCCGGTAATCACCCCGGCCTGTCTGCAGCTGTCATGAACTGAACTTCAAGCGCCAGGGAATCAATCACTCGGCGTTCGTGGTACAGTCTAGGCTGCACTCTGGAGCTCAGGTGAGAGCTCCGGAGTGCAATGCAGGTACCTGAATCCAGGCCTGGCATTGCTGGACATTCCTCTGGTAGCCAGTCCGATGCTGCATATACAGTTAGGTCCAGAAATATTTGGACAGTGACACAAGTTTTGTTATTTTAGCTGTTTACAAAAGCATGTTCAGAAATACAATTATATATATAATATGGGCTGAAAGTGCACACTCCCAGCTGCAATATGAGAGTTTTCACATCCAAATCGGAGAAAGGGTTTAGGAATCATAGCTCTGTAATGCATAGCCTCCTCTTTTTCAAGGGACCAAAAGTAATTGGACAAGGGACTCTAAGGGCTGCAATTAACTCTGAAGGCGTCTCCCTCGTTAACCTGTAATCAATGAAGTAGTTAAAAGGTCTGGGGTTGATTACAGGTGTGTGGTTTTGCATTTGGAAGCTGTTGCTGTGACCAGACAACATGCGGTCTAAGGAACTCTCAATTGAGGTGAAGCAGAACATCCCGAGGCTGAAAAAAAAGAAAAAATCCATCAGAGAGATAGCAGACATGCTTGGAGTAGCAAAATCAACAGTCGGGTACATTCTGAGAAAAAAGGAATTGACTGGTGAGCTTGGGAACTCAAAAAGGCCTGGGCGTCCACGGATGACAACAGTGGTGGATGATCGCCGCATACTTTCTTTGGTGAAGAAGAACCCGTTCACAACATCAACTGAAGTCCAGAACACTCTCAGTGAAGTAGGTGTATCTGTCTCTAAGTCAACAGTAAAGAGAAGACTCCATGAAAGTAAATACAAAGGGTTCACATCTAGATGCAAACCATTCATCAATTCCAAAAATAGACAGGCCAGAGTTAAATTTGCTGAAAAACACCTCATGAAGCCAGCTCAGTTCTGGAAAAGTATTCTATGGACAGATGAGACAAAGATCAACCTGTACCAGAATGATGGGAAGAAAAAAGTTTGGAGAAGAAAGGGAACGGCACATGATCCAAGGCACACCACATCCTCTGTAAAACATGGTGGAGGCAACGTGATGGCATGGGCATGCATGGCTTTCAATGGCACTGGGTTATTTGTGTTTATTGATGACATAACAGCAGACAAGAGTAGCCGGATGAATTCTGAAGTGTACCGGAATATACTTTCAGCCCAGATTCAGCCAAATGCCACAAAGTTGATCGGACGGCGCTTCATAGTACAGATGGACAATGACCCCAAGCATACAGCCAAAGCTACCCAGGAGTTCATGAGTGCAAAAAAGCGGAACATTCTGCAATGGCCAAGTCAATCACCAGATCTTAACCCAATTGAGCATGCATTTCACTTGCTCAAATCCAGACTTAAGACGGAAAGACCCACAAACAAGCAAGACCTGAAGGCTGCGGCTGTAAAGGCCTGGCAAAGCATTAAGAAGGAGGAAACCCAGCGTTTGGTGATGTCCATGGGTTCCAGACTTAAGGCAGTGATTGCTTCCAAAGAATTCGCAACAAAATATTGAAAATAAAAATATTTTGTTTGGGTTTGGTTTATTTGTCCAATTACTTTTGACCTCCTAAAATGTGGAGTGTTTGTAAAGAAATGTGTACAATTCCTACAATTTCTATCATATTTTTGTTCAAACCTTCAAATTAAACGTTACAATCTGCACTTGAATTCTGTTGTAGAGGTTTCATTTCAAATCCAATGTGGTGGCATGCAGAGCCCAACTCGCGAAAATTGTGTCACTGTCCAAATATTTCTGGACCTAACTGTATGTGTATATATACAAATATCTTATAGATTTAGATCTCGACTCTGGACTCCCACATGTACCCCACACCTCTAAACCCCTACATGTACCTACAAAATGTGTCTTCCACATCCAGCCCCTACTCAAGGACTGCACCTACCACTTTCCCATCACTTCTACAGGAGTCATGGGTTAGTCATGGGCTGCTTAGCTGTTTCCGTAATCCCAAACATAGGAGGAGATGCACACATGCACAACCATCTCTTCATCACCATGGGATCCAGAAGGGACAAGTCATGGAGGTGATTCCTACACATATATAGAAGTTTAGGGCACACCATTTTCTGAGAGCATGCTATAGATAGCGAAGTTGGGACTACAAAAGTCTATTTATTGAAACCCACTGTCAATGATTCTACCAGTATTTACTAATTTTTAAAGAAAGGATCTATTGTCAGATAACTTGCTACATTTTCCTTGCCATAGTACAGGAGGAAATCTGCGTAATTCCATGAATAAAAGGTAAAAAGCTTATAATGCTGCATCAAATTAGCCAAAAAAAGACATTTCAGTCACCCTTTAAAGGGGTATTCGCATCTCCAATATCCGATCCCAATATGTAGTAGATGCAATAATAATAATATTAACACCTCCGATTAGAAATTTAGTAGAGTTCTCCTGATATAGCCATGTCTCTTACCTTATGTGCAGGGCATTGTAGCTTATGTATTTATGGTTACAACTACGAGCAACTAACTGTCATTTATGAGTGGCTCTAGCCATGGATACCTAAGCTGTAATGTCCTGCACATAAGGTAAGAGACATGGCTATATCAGGAGAACTATACTAATTGGCGGCATTTGCTAATATTATTATCAGGCCTCCTACTTAATGGGATAGGATTTTGGAGATGGGGATAATCCTTTGTAGTGTTGTACCAGTGTAGCTACTAACATGCAGCATTCTATCAAAAGTGTGAAAAGATTAAAGGGTTCCTGTCAGGTGCAATATGCACCCAGAACCACGAGCAGTTCTGGGTGTATATTGCTAATCCCTGCCTAACTGTCCCTGTATCTAGTAGCATAGATAAAAAGATCTTGAGAAATAGTATTTCAAAAGATCATTTATGATATGCTAATGAGCACAAGGACCTGCTCTCATTTCACCCTCTTAGCATGGGGGCATGCTAACATGCCATGCTATTCAATGCAGCATCAGCAACAGTGACGCGTGTACTAGTGTCCACTGTCACCGCTGATCAGAGTGTCCGGTACTTCCGGTCATGCGCAGTATGAAGCCGAGTGTATGTGCACCGGCTGCAGCGAGGTCTAGTGTTCATGATTGGAAGTGCCGGGGAATGCGTACTGAGCCTAAAGATGGAGTCATCAGCAGTGACAGCGGACAAAGGTATGCGCATCACCGCTGATGATACTGCATTGAATAGTATGTTATCACTCCCCTGTGGGAGAACTAACATGCTAAGAGGGCAGAATGAGCTTAGGAACAAACACCTTGCGACTAGTCCATGCGCTCATTTGCATATGATAAAGGATCTTTAGAAATACTTTATCTATTGTAGTATATATAAGGACGGTTAGGCAGGGATTAGAAATGTACACCCAGAACTGCTTGTGGTTTTGGGTGCATATTGTACCTGACAGGTTCCCTTTAACGGTTTTAGGAAATGTATTATTTTTTACTTTAATATTTTTAGAAATCTATAAAGGAACCATTTAGCTGGATAGGTCATATATGGCTCCAATTCATTTTCAAGACAGTCTTGGATATGACCAGCTGTTTAATTGGTTTAATTAGTTGGAAAAATAGGCATTGCCAATATATTGGAGTCATGATGAGAAATGTCATGGTAAAAAAAATTTTGACTTTGTGGTGCTAGGCAGTCGGCTTAAACCTTAGGCTATGTGTCCACGGTAGAATGTTGCTGCGGATTTTTCTGCATGAAAATCCGCGACTTTCGCGGCAAATCTGCACCTTTTTTTGCCGCGGATTTGTCGCGGATTTACCGCGAAATTGCCGCGGATTTTGATGCGGATTTTTTTTTTTTCCCCATTCTATACCCAAAATCCGCACCAAAATCCGCAACAATAATTGACATGCTGCAGATTTTTCCGGATCAAAATCCGCGGCAAATCCGCCGCGGAAAAATCCGCAGCATGGACACAGCATTTCCAAAATGCCATTGAAATGGCTTGGAAGTGCCGCTGCTGCAGATTTTCGTAAAATCCGCGGCTTTTCTGCGAGAAATCCGCGGCAAAATCCGCGCATTTTCCGCAGCGTGGGCACATAGCCTTAATGTTCTCATGTTAGATTAGTGGACAGATGACCTAAGATTGTACTTTGTATTTTAATGTGACATGGTTTGATGTGTGACAAGGAAAAAGTGTTTGTTGCAAGGTATACATGAAAATTCACTGTATACGAATGAAATCCTGTGTTGGCCAACTCTGAGGATGACAATTCCGTAAGTGTATTTATCCCAAACTGGTATACTGCATATAGCTAAAATAACCAATGCACACACTCCAGCTTATCTTCTTATTTTTCAACTTTTTCAAGTTCATCTTTTTTTGTTTTCCTGGTGCCATATACTGCTATTAGGAGTAACAGTCAACTATGAAATTACTTTTTCACCAAATGCAGAAGATCTATTATGACAGTGAAGGAGAATGAAGAGCTTAAAATAAGATATTGATTTTATTTGCGTGATGTTGGCTACTTTTATATCCCCATAAGATGTTGCTTTATTGGCTTAACCTTGAGTAACTTTTACTTAACATGGGGCTACACTTCTAAAATTTGACTTTTAGACTGAAATTTTTGTGAAAGTACAAAGAAATGACATTTGTCTAAGGATCTAATTATTAAAGTAACCTTTATGGGAACCTGTCATCACACTAATAGCATGTTAAAGTAAAGGTATGGCCATAATGGTGCTGTTCTGCTGATTTAATAGATACCTTTAGTGAAGAAATCCAAATCCTTGTTGCTCTTTAAGCCATATTTGAAGTTTGGGAGTAAAAAGTTTTCAGTGCATTGGGGATGAACTGTGGGTCATGACTGTGAGTAGGCCTTCAGCTCTGTCCGGGCTCCTATGCCTGCCTCTGGTGTGTGTATTTGACTTCTTTCAAAACATTTATAATAATATAATAATAATCTTTATTTCTATAGTGCCAACATATTCTGCAGTGCTTTATATTCAGAGGTTCATATAGGAGCAAGTAACAGTTATGCAATAAAAAACAACCCTGCTCGTAAGAGCTTACAATCTAAAATGAGGTGAGGTGGGAGAACAAGGTACAGGTGCTTATTTACGATGGCAATCCAGCCATGTCAAAGAAATGAACATACACAAATGCTGCATAAACCAGTCGTCAGCCAATCCCCATGATGCTTGTGGGTGCAATGCAGTTTGACAGAGAGTTACGTACTGATAAGTAGTGGAGGGACACTGAATTATTATTATTATTTATTATTATAGCGCCATCAATTCCATGGCGCTTTACATGTGAAAGGGGTATCAATAATAGGGACAAGTACAATAATCATAAACAATACAAGACACAAGCAGGTACAGGAGGAGAGAGGTCCCTGCCCGCGAGGGCTCACAGTCTACAAGGAATAGGTGAGGATACAGTAGGTGAGGGTAATTGAATTCTATTAGGGAGTGGGATAGGCCAACCTAAAAATATGTGTTTTTAGGGAGCATCTGAAGCTGAGTAAGTCCTAAATTGTTCTAGTTTCTTGGGGTAAAGCATTCCAGAGGACCGATGCAGCTCGAGAGAAGTCTTGGAGCTGGGAGTGGAAGGTTCAAATTAGTGTGGATGTTAGTCGAAAGTTGTTTGTGGAGCGTAGAGAACGGGTGGGGTGATAGACGGAGATGGCGCGATTCTCACTGCAGGTGACACTTGAGCAGATTAATCTCCCTGCTTTCTACACTAAAGCAAAGCCAATGACAGCACAAGCACAAGATCCATCTCTAGATGGCTTCAGTAAAATGGTTCCAGTGGTGGTGCATGCGTAGATTGGGGATTTCAGTGTCATGGAGCTGAGATGTCAATCTGCACATGCACCACCACAATTTTATTGAAGATCACTAGGACATATATCTATAAAAGCCCTGCCCATGGTGAGGATGGTGTATGCAAACTTTCAAAAGGAAGCACATAAAGACTAGAGATGAGCGAACCAGCCGCGGTTCGGTTCGAGTTCGGCTCGTCGAACGGAGGTCTCGTTCGAGTTCAGTTCGGCGAACGTTCGACGAACCGAACTTGAACCGCATAGGAAACAATGGCAGGCAATCACAAACACATAAAAACACCTAGAAAACACCCTCAAAGGTGTCCAAAAGGTGACAAACAACTCACAACACAATACAAACACAAGGGAAAGTGACAAGGACATATACTCATGGGAAAACAAAAGAGCTGGACAAGGAAAAAGAGGAGGAGACACAGATATAGGCATGGCACGCCCTTCTAAAATCATGTAAAACACCGCAAGGTGACTCCAAGCGGAGTCTCCCTTTTTTCCAAAAATTGGGCCACACACACACCCACCCCTTCAGTGGCAGCACTTGTGCCCCAGTTGTACACTTCACAGCTAGATTTGCATCAAGCACATTCAAAAATACGCCATCCTTTTCCGTCCTCAGGATTGCACCGGGGTAGGTAGCAAAGTCTTTGCTGAACCATGACTTGTTCATATTGGCTCCTTTTAAAAAAACACAGCAAGCAAGGGTTACTCCAAGCGGAGTCTCCCTTTTTTCCAAAAATTGGGCCACACAGACACTCACCCCTTCAGTGGCAGCACTTGTGCCCCAGTTGTACACTTCAAAGCTAGATTTGCATCAAGCACAATCAAAAATACGCCATACTTAACCGTTTCCAGGATGACCCCTGGGTAGGTAGCAAAGTCTTTCCTGATCCCAGATCTGTTCATCTTGGATCATTTTTAAAAACAATGTAAGCAAGGGTTACGCCAAGCGGAGTCTCCCTTTTTTCCAAAAATTGGGCCACACACACACCAACCCCTTCAGTGGCAGCACTTGTGCCCCAGTTATACACTTCACAGCTAGATTTGCATCAAGCACATTCAAAAATACGCCATCCTTAACCTCCCCAGGATGACACCGGGGTAGGTAGCTAAGTCCTTCCTGATCCCAGCTCTGTTCATCTTGGCTCCTTTTAAAAAACACAGCAAGCAAGGGTTACTCCAAGCGGAGTCTCCCATTTTTCCAAAAATTGGGCCACACACACACCCACCCCTTCAGTGGCAGCAGTTGTGCCCCAGTTGTACACTTCACAGGTAGATTTGCATCAAGCACAATCAAAAACATGCCATACTTAACCGTTTCCAGGATGACCCCAGGTTAGGTAGCAAAGTCTTTCCTGATCCCAGCGCTGTGCATCTTGGATCATTTTTAAAAACACGGCAAGCAAGGGTTACACCAAGCGGAGTCTCCCTTTTTTCCAAAAATTGGGCCCCACACACACCCACCCTTTCAGTGGCAGCACTTGTGCCCCAGTTGTACACTTCACAGCTAGGTTTGCATCAAGCACATTCAAAAATACGCCATACTTAACCGTTTCCAGGATGACCCCAGGTTAGGTAGCAAAGTCTTTCCTGATCCCAGCTCTGTTCATCTTGGCTTCTTTTAAAAACAATGTAAGCAAGGGATACTCCAAGCGGAGTCTCCCTTTTTTTCCAAAAATTGGGCCACACAGACACCCCATCAGTGGCAGCACTTGTGCCCTAGTTGCAAACAGGATGTTTTGATTTGCATCAAGCACATTCCAAATCCACAAGCATTTACTCTCCCCAGGATGACACAGGGGTAGTAAATTCCTTGTGGATCCATGACTTGTTCATTTTGATGAACGTTAGTCTGTCCACATTGTCACTGGACAGACGCGTGCGCTTATCTGTCAGCACACACCCAGCAGCACTGAAGACACGTTCAGAGAAAACGCTGGCAGCTGGACATGACAAAATCTCCAAGGCATAAGTTGAGAGCTCTGGCCATTTTTTTCAAGATGTGAAGCCCAAAATGAGCAAGGCTCCATTTGCAAAGTCATGGCATCGATGTTCATTTGGAGATACTCCTGTATCATCCTCTCCACCCGTTGACTATGTGTCAGACTTGTTGTCTCTGGTGGCCTTGCAAAGGACGGTCTAAAAAAAAATATGAAAAGATTCAATAAAATTGCTGTTACCAGCACCAGATACGGTGCTACTGGTACGGGTAGACTGTTGAAGATGACGAGACCGTCCCATGTTTGTCAAGTTACAACTGGGAGATTCACTCCCTGCACCTGCACGGTTGTTTGGTGGAAAAGCCGAGCTAAGATCGAGTAACAGCTTCTGCTGATACTCCTGCATACATGCGTCCCTTTCTATGGCTGGAATTATGTTACAAAATTTGGACTTGTACCGGGGATCTAATAGTGTGGCAAGCCAGTAGTCATCATCACTTCTAATTTTGACAATACGAGGGTCATGTTGGAGGTAGTGCAGCAAGAAGGCGCTCATGTGTCCTGCGCAGCCATGCGGACCAAGTACACGCTGTGTTTGTGGCATAGAGGTGCTAACCGTTCTTTCTTCCTCTGACATCTCCCCCCAACCTCTTTCAACTGAAATTTGACCAAGGTCTCCCTCATCCGCTGAGTCTTCCATGTTCATGGACAGTTCGATCTCCATTTCTTCATGTTCTCCTGCACCTTCCTCAACATTTTGCCTGCTACCATGCGCCCTTGTTGATCCCTGTCCCCCATGGTCCCATGCCTGCCGCGTTGGTGATGATGAACGTCTGGACCTTGGTGATGTTGTTGTGTCTTGCGCATATGATGAATCCTCCTGTAGTTCCTCCCCTTCCTGTTGTCCCACCCCCTGACTCCGAATAGTGTTTAGCGTGTGCTCCAGCATGTAAATGACTGGAATTGTCATGCTGGTAATGGCATTGTCAGCGCTAAACATATTCGTCGCCATGTCGAAACTGTGCAGAAGGGTGCATAGGTCCTTGATCTAATACCACTCCATCAGGGTGATCTGTCCCACCTCTGCATGTCGTTGGCCCTGGCTATACGTCATGACGTATTGCACCAGGGCTCGGCGGTGCTGCCACAGTCGCTGTAACATGTGGAGAGTCGAATTCCAGCGTGTCGGCACATCGCATTTCAGGCGATGAACCGGCAGGCCGAAAGACTTCTGGAGCGATGCAAATCGCTCAGCTGCGGCGGTTGAACGGCGGAAGTGAGCAGACAGTTTTCGTGCCCTGGTCAGAAGGCCATCTAGGCCGGGATAGTGTGTTAAAAATTGCTGGACAACAAGGTTCAACACGTGAGCCATATAAGGCACGTGTGTCACCTTGCCCAGGCGAAGGGCCGCACCCAGGTTTGCAGCATTGTCGCACACGGCCTTACCAGATTGCAGGTTGAGTGGAGACAACCATTTATTAAACTCAGTCTCCAGAGCTGCCCACAACTCAGTCGCTGTGTGACTCCTATTTCCAAGACATGTCAAGCTAAAGACCGCCTGATGCCGTTGCGCTCTGCTGCCAGCATAGTAATGAGGGATGCGTGATTCCTTCTGAGCAGTGAGAACGCTGGTGGCCTGACCAGGCAGGCTTGGGGCGGAGGTGGAGGACCCAGATGAGGTGGAGGAGGCAGAAGCAGTGGCGGAACTTGGACAGACAGAGGATTGACACACAAGTCGTGGGGACGGCAAAACTTGTGCAGCAGACCCTTCACCATCTATCACCATAGTTACCCAGTGCCCAGTCAGCGACATGTAACGTCCCTGTCCATGCTTACTGGTCCAAGTATTGATGGTGAAATGCACCCGTTCACACACAGAGTTTCTCAAGGAAGCGGTGATGTTGTGTGCGACATGCTGGTGTAGCGCAGGCACACCTTTCTTAGAGAAGTAGTGGTGACTGGGCATCTGGTACTGGGGCACAGCGACAGACATAAGGTCTCTAAAATCCTGTGTGTCCACCAGGCGGAAAGGCAGCATTTCGGTAGCCAAGAGCTTACAGAGGGATAAAGTCAACCTCTTAGCTTTGTCATGGGTAACAGGAAATGGCCTTTTATTTGTCCACATCTGAGGGACAGAGATCTGGCTGCTGTGTGTAGACGGTGTTGAGTAGGGTGTCCCTGAAAAAATTAAGCTTTGTGAGGAAAGTGCAGGCGTAGACATGATGTTGCCTTCATCCAACGTTGGTGCTATCGATGTCTGAGAGAGCTGTACACACGTACTTGTTTCCCCTTCCAAACCAACTGATGACCTACCAAGCAAACTGCCTGTTGCGGTAACAGTGGTGGAAGTTGTGCGTGGAAAACCAGGTGTGACAGCTGTCCCCACAGTCCTAGAAGATGAAGAGGGCGCGGATGCACTGGAAGGGGCAGGCGGTGGATCGTTCGCTCCGCTAGGCCGCATTGCAGCATGGTGAGCTTCCCACTGGGACTTATGATATTTATTCATGTGACGATTCATGGAAGAAGTTGTCAAACTGCTGAGGTTTTGCCCTCTACTAACAGAATCATGACACATTTTACAGATCACATAATTTGGCCGATCTTTTGCTATGTCAAAAAAGGACCAGGCTAGGCAAGGCTTAGAAGGCATGCGACCTGCTGAGCCCCCCCGACTAGTGCTCAGAGGCAGAGTGGTGGCTGAGGATGCAGTTGTAGACGTGCTACCATTGCTCCGACTCTGTCCAGGAAGGCGCAAGGTAACTTCATCGTCGGTTGCATCCTCCTCCACCGCCTCTGTTGACCTCCTCGAGTGCCTGACTGTGGGTTGACAGAAGGTGGGATCTAGAACTTCCTCATCAATTGTTGTGTTTGCACTCCCCTCACCCTCAGACCGAGCCTCTTCTTGCCCTGACCGAATATTTAAGTTGTCATCCCAATCTGGTATCTGCTTCTCATCGTCATCAGTATGTTCCTCACTGTCTATAACAACAGGTGTTACAGTTTGTGAAAAAGGGTCAACATTATGCTCAGAAACTTGGTCCTCACGGCCTGAATCAGAGTCACAAAGGTTCTGGGCATCACTGCAGACCATTTCCTGGTCTGTACTCACTGTAGCTTGGGAGCAGACCTCTGATTCCCAGGCTATAGTGTGACTGAACAGCTCTGCAGACTCAGCCATCTCAGTTCCACCATATTGTGCAGGGCGGATGGAGACTTCAGAGCTGGGAGAAAGCAAGTTTGATTGGGATGACAACTCAGAGGACTGGTGTTTTTTGGATGCGATAGTTGAGGTGGCTGAGAGGGCACTTGTTGGACCACTTGAGATCCATTCAAGCATTTTCCTTTTTTGGCCATCATCTACCTTTGTTCCAGTTGTTCGTGTCCGTAGAAAAGGGAGCACATCGGATTGTCCACGGTAAGTAGTAGACATCTTACTTTTGCTGGAAGATGGTCTATCTTCAGCAGATGTTAATGGAGCTTTGCCACCTTTCCCACGGACAAACCCTTTTTTTCCTTTTCCAACACGCCTCTTTCCCTTTCCACCAGCATCTGTCATTTTGCCACTCATTTTGATTGCAACAAGATTGTGCACTTAAAATGTGGTAGTAAAAATTGAGAGGTGGTGTAGATTTCAGCGGTGGTCTAGCTTTATTAATAGCAGAATAAACAACAATAATTATTCCTGACAATGCAACTACGGCCCTTAAACTGGCAGCATAGTTTGCTAGTATAATGGCTTAGTAACAATGAGTTTGAGTGTGCAATGCAGGCAGACGTGCTGCAAATATCTTTGCACTAGTGGGACAATACAGAAGTCCAATAGCCACTTTTAGGATGCCACTAAGTTTCATCAGTGTTTGCTAGTATAATGGCTTAGTAACAATGAGCTTGAGTGTGCAATCCAGGCAGACGTGCTGCAAATATCTTTGCACTAGTGGGACAATACAGATGTCCAACAGCCACTTTTAGGATGCCACTAAGTTTCCTCAGTGTTTGCTAGTATAATGGCTTAGTAACAATGAGTTTGAGTGTGCAATGCAGGCAGACGTGCTGCAAATATCTTTGCACTAGTGGGACAATACAGAAGTCCAACTGCCACTTTTAGGATGCCACTAAGTTTCCTCAGTGTTTGCTAGTATAATGGCTTAGTAACAGTGAGTTTGAGTGTGCAATGCAGGCAGACGTGCTGCAAATATCTTTGCACTAGTGGGACAATACAGAAGTCCAACAGCCACTTTTAGGATGCCACTAAGTTTCCTCAGTTTTTGCTAGTATAATGGCTTAGTAACAGTGAGTTTGAGTGTGCAAAGGGCAGGAGGGTACAGTGGCAGGGTTGTGGGTCTGGGTAGAGCAAAGGAAGCCTCCCTTTCTATCCCTCCTAATGGGAAAATGCAGTGAGGAAATCCCTGACCTTAGCTACACAGACGCTGTCATCTTGTGTAGCTGTTAAAATCTGTTTTCACGGCCCTGACTGTCACCTATAGCTCTGACCCTGCCGGTATTAGCCCTTACAAGGGCTGAAAGAAACTTCTATCCCTATTCTGTATAGCGTTGTGTACAGCACAGCAGTATCGGAGACAGGAGCTACGCCAGCGGTGACTGACACCCAGACGCAGAAGAGATAATGGCGTCCGGACGGGCAGATACTCGTTTTTATAATGCTGGTACATGTGACATGGACATCCTATCACACATGCCGTTGCTTCTCTGGCTAAAAGTCCACTTAGCTGTGTGTGTGTCTGGGATTGGTTGACATGCTGGCCCGCCCCACTACACGCGCGCGCTTAGGGAAGGAAGACAAGGAAAAAAAAAAAATGGCGAGCCATTATCCAAACAGCAGTGATCTGAATGCGCTGTTCCCGCACACTATACTCTGAAATTTCATAATAGTGTGAGTCACAGAGTGACTTACACTATTACAGCAGAAAGCCAGCTAGTAATTAGCTTGTCTTTTTGCTGCTAGAACCATTCTCAAACGTATCTAGAACTATCGAGCTTTAGCAAAAAGCTCGAGTTCTAGTTCGATCTAGAACAGCCCCCAAAATCACTCGAGCCGCGAACTGGAGAACCTCGAACCGCGAACCGCGCTCAACTCTAATAAAGACACCAGAGGCAGGCAGAGGGGACGAGGCAGAGCTAAAAACCATGTCCACAGTCTAATCCCAGAGTCCTGCCCCAATTCATTGAAAGTGTATTACAACCAAATTTCAAATGTGGATTAAAGAACAACTTGGATGCAGAATTCTAAATGTAGCTAATGAATTGGTATAACAGCGCTGTTACGATCATGCCTTTACTTTAATATGCTAAATCACGATGACAGACTTTCTTCATCTGCCTATAAATGGTGATTTTTCTTTGATGCTGCCTGCTATAGGGTAAAATAATAAGACTAGAAAAAAGAAACGCTGATAGGGTATTACTAGATGACAGGAGTAATATATAAAATATATACACTCACCTAATGTGGTTGTGAAAGTCACAACCACTGCCATGCATAAGATAATGGCCTCTGCCGCAGCCCCACGTGGATGAGCATTCAAACAGGAGAAGACAAGGGGTTATCGCCACGCATCAGCTAAATAAAGATGTAGAGATGTTGATAAATTAATATCTTTTTTATTTCATAAGTCTATGCGTTTTGAGGTTGAAACCTCTTCCTCAGGACCAGAGCAAAGCTTGCTTTGTTGATGTTCTGGTCCTGAGGAAGAGGTTTCAACCTCGAAACGCGTATACCTATGAAATAAAAAAGATATTAATTTATCAACAACTCTACATCTTCATTTGGCTGATACGCGGTGTTAACCCCTTCTCTTCTCATGTTTGAATACAGGGTAAAATAAGAAATCTCCACTAGAATATGCTTAACGAACAATCTGTACAAGAGGATTTCAGTTGACCTTTCCCGTTGATAAACCACTTTATGATTTACAACCATTGCAGTTGAAACCCAATGGACCAATTAAATTTGTTTCTCAAAGGCACAGCTAATTTTGAAAGAAACTTGTCAATTTGTACAGTAATTTCTATTTTTGGTCAGCTTGGTAAAGAGTAGGATATTCAGTATTTTCCTACTAGAAAACAATTCCTTTTCCTCTTCCTGACAAGGCCAAATTTTACAATTTTGAACAGTGTCATTTTTAAGTGGTAATGATTCTGAACACTTCAAAGGATCCCCGTGATTGTGAGTGTTTTTTGTGACACATTGTACTTCATGTTAGTCGTAAATTTAGGTTGAAATTTTTTACGTTTATTTTTGAAAATATCAGAATTTTGACAAAAATTTTACACATTTCACAATTTTCAAACTTTTTATGTTTATGCCCTTAAACCAGAGAGTTATGTCACATAAAATAGTTAATAAATAATTTTTCCCGCATGTTTATTTTGTCAGCGCAATTTTTGAATATTTTTTTTTTGTTAGGAATTAGAAAGCTTAAAAATTATCTGCAAATTTCTTTTTTTAGAACAAAATTTACAAGTCAATTTTTTTTACTGACCCCCATCACATTTGAAATGACTTTGAAGGATATATGTGACAGAAAATACCCAAATTGACAACATTTTATAAACTTAACCTTTCAAAGTGTTAAGAACCACATTAAGAAAGTTTATTAAACTTTTAGGCTCTTGACAGGAATGAAACTAATGTGGAAATTAAAGCATTATTTTTCCCACAAATATGTTCCCACCCACAAAGCTCTCCACAGTGCGGCACCCCCCTACATCTCCACCCTACTCTCTGTCTATCACCCCACCCGTTCTCTACGCTCTGCAAGCGATTTTCGACTAACATCCACACTAATTTGAACCTCCCACTCCCAGATCCAAGACTTCTTCCGAGCTGCCCCAACCCTCTGGAATGCTCTACCCCAAGAAGTTAGGACAAATCACAACTTACTCATCTTCAGACGCACCCTAAAGACGCATCTTTTTAGGGCGGCCTTTCACACTCCCTAATCAAATTCAATTCACATAGTCCCTCTACAACTTCTCACAACATTACTCCACATCAAACTCCATAGCACCCAAAGGCAACTCAAGGCTCGGGCCCACTGGTCGAGGAAACCACTATCTAGCCCCCATTGCCGTGAGATGGCTGGATTGTCATTGTAAATAAGCACTTGTACTTTGCCCCTCCCCCCATCTCATTGTAGATTGTAAGCTCTCATGAGCAGGGTTTTTTTTTTTTTTTTCCCCTCTAAATATTGTATTTCTATAACTGTTACTTGTTTGTATATGATCCTCCCGAATTGTAAAGCGCTGTGGAATATGTTGGCGCTATAGAAATAAAGATTATTATTATTATTATTATTATTATTATTACTAGAAGGTGGCCCGATTCTACGCATCGGGTATTCTAGAATTTACGTATTGTGTAGTTAATGTATGATTTTTGTTATATATATATAGATGTTGTTGTGTGTAGTTACCAAGTGTTTGTGTAGGGCGCTGTACATGTTCTGGGTGTTGTCTGGGTGTGGCGGGGGGTGAGAGCGGTGTTGTTTGTGTGTTGCGTTGTGTGTGTTGCGATGTTTGTGGAGCGCTGTGTGTCTGTAGCGTTGTGTGTGTGTGTGTTGCGCGGTTTGTGTGGGTGTGGGGTGTGTGTGTGTGTTTTGGTGGGAGGTATGTTTTGTGCAATGTGTGTGTTGTGCGGAATGTGCCTATATTTGTGTGTGCCGCGGTGTTTGTGTGTTGGGTGTTGTGTGTGTGCGGCGTTGTCTGTGTGTGTGGGTGTCTGTGTAGGGCGGTGTTTGTGGTTCCCAGTGTGTGTGTGGTGTGTTGTGCAGTGCGTGTGTGGCGGTGTGTGTGTTTTGGGGGGAGGTGTGCACCCCCCATCGTGCTCCATCCCCCATGCTGCGCACCCCCCATAGTGCTCCATCCCCCATGCTGCGCACCCCCCATCGTGCTCCATCCCCCACGCTGCACACCCCCCATAGTGCTCCATCCCCCATGCTGCGCACCCCCCATCGTGCTCCATCCCCCATGCTGCGCACCCCCATCGTGCTCCATGCCCCTTGCTGCACAATCCCCATTGTGCTCCATCCCCCATGCTACGCACCCCCCATTGTGCTCTATCCCCCATGCTGCACACTCCCCATTGTGCTCCATTCCCCATGCTGCGCACTCCCCATCGTGCTCCATCCCTCATGCTGCGCATTCCCCATCGTGCTCCATCACCCATGCTGCGCACTCCCAAACGTCCTCCATCTCCATGCTGTGCACTCCCCATTGTGCTCCATCCCCCATGCTGCGCACTCCCCATCGTGCTCCATCCCCCATGCTGCGCATTCCCCATCGTGCTCCATCCCCCATGCTGCGCACTCCCAAACGTGCTCCATCCCCCATGCTGCGCACTTCCAAACGTGCTCCGTCCCCCATGCTGCGCACTCCCCATCGTGCTCCATCCCCCATGCTGCGCATTCCCCATCGTGCTCCATCCCCCATGCTGCGCACTCCCCATCGTGCTCCATCTCCCTTGCTGCGTATTCCTCATCGTGCTCCATCCCCTATGCTGCGCACTCCCCATCGTGCTCCATCCCCCATGCTGCACACTCCCCGCACGCCTTGCTCCTCTGCCTTCTACCGACACGCACACATCTGAGCGCATACATGCACACATCCGATCGCATACACACACACATCCGATCGCATACACGCACACATCCGATCACATACACGCACACATCGATCGCATACACGCACACACACACTGACGATATCGCACATACGTGCTCACACACTCACAACATCCGGAGATACCACATGCTTCTGGCCATGTGATCCTCCGGCAGGTCCTGGAAGGTCACTGCACGCACAGGATCGCCGCCGAGAAGCAAGCGATATCACGGGATGTTGTGAGTGTGTGGATCCGATCTGATGTGTGTGTGAGGTGTGTGTGAGAGTGTGTGATCTCATGTGTGTGTGTGTGTGTGTCTGTTCTGATGTGTGTGCGTGTGTGTGTGTTCCGCCGCTGCAGGACCTTGATGCGCTCACCTGGGAGTCGGTGTACGCTGGTAACCATGCTACACAATATTACATGGTTACCAGCGTACCCCGCCCCCCGCTCGCACGGGAGCTCACACCAGCGTACGCCGGCAACCCCAGCAATGCGAACCCGCATTCCCATGTGTCGGCTGGGTTGGCGGCGTACGCTGATGCGGGCTCCCGGGGGTACAGCACTCACCTGGGAGTCGGGACTCCGTGTCGTTTCGGGGAATGCGTGCAGGGGGCGGGGCCAGAGTGAGCGTGCAATGCGTGAGGGGGGCGGGGCGTAGCCGAGTTGCTAATGCATGCAGGGGGCCGGGGCGAGAGGCCAATCCGTGTGGGGGGCAGAGCCTGGGCGAGCAGCCAATCCGTGCGGGGGGGGCGGAGCCGAGGCGAGCGGCCAATCCGCTGTTTGTCACCGTAAGGACACAATTTTGGAGCAAGACAGACAGACAAAAAGACAGACAGACAGACAGACAGAATAAGGCAATTATATATATATAGATTATTATATTGCTTTAGCCTCAAATTTTGTATTTTCATAAGAATAACAGGAAAAAAACACAGTTTGCTGAGAAATTTGTTTTAAATACACCAAAACGTCATATGTGGTGGAAAATTACTGTTTTGGCACACAGCAGGGCTTTGGAAGGGAAGGCATACCACACGATTGGACTTTTAGAGTGCAAAATTGGCTGAAATAGATAGTGGACAACATGTTGTGTTTGCAGAGCCCTTGATGTCACCAAGCAATTTACCTCAGACTTGGCTGAAAGTTCACCTTCCAACAAAACAATGAACCTAAGCACACAGCTAAAATAACAAAGGAGTGGCTTCAGAACAACTCTGTGACCATTCTTGACCAACCTAGCCATAACCAATTGAGCATCTCTGGAGAGACCTGAAAGTGGCTGTCCACCAACATTCACCATCCAACCTGATGGAACTGGAGAGAATTTGCAAGGAAGAATGGCAGAGAATCCCCAAGTCCCGGTGTGAAAAACTTATTGCATCATTCCCAAGAAGACTCATGGCTTTACTAGCTCAAAAGGTGCTTCTACTCAATATTGAGCAAAGGGTCTGAATACTTATGACAATATGATATTTCAGGGTTTTTTTAAATTTGCAAAAATGTCCACATTTCTGTTTTTTTCTGTCAAGATGAGGTGCAGAGTGTACATTAATGAGAAAAAAAAAATCCTTTTTTTAATTTACCAAATGGCTGCAATGGAACAAAGAGTGAAAAATGTAAAGGGGTCTGAATACTTTCTGTACCCACTGTACATTTTTCCAACAAACATGTTGCTTTTGTCACCAATTTAAGGATAACAAGAGAAAATGCACTATATCATTTGCTGTGAAATTTCTCCTGAGTATACTGATATCCTATTTGTAGTGGAAAACTACTGTTCGCGTGCACCCCAGGGCTCAGGAGGAAAAGAGCACCATTCGACTTTTGAAGCGCAAAATTGGATGAAATAAACAGCGGATGCCATATCATGTGTGCAAAGCCCTTGATGTGCATGAACAGTGGAAAGCCCTCAAAAGTGACTCCATTTTGGAAAATAGAAAAGTGATGGCACTCCCTAACATGCAGTCTTTACAGGTGCATAACTGAACATGACATATAGTGACAAAAAAAGACATTTGCACTCTGAAATGCTAGAGTATGCACACCATGAATGTAAGAATGTTGATATGCATTACTACTTAAGGAAATATAAGAAACAAAATAGATATTTAGCATACAAAAATGGCCATGCTATATCGATTCAGTAGCTACATCACAGCATGTCTCGTAATACTGGGTACCTACACTGAACTAAAGCGTCTCTCTCGATTTAAAAACCTCCATGTGTATGGACAAATAAGATTCTACTACTTGAGAATAAAATTATCTGTAGCTAATGGGCGAGGGATGCACAGTCAGAAGGCATGACCCCATAATCTATATCAAAAGACTGACGACACTCCCTAAGGCCTCTTTCACACGTCCGTAAAAACCACGCACGTTTTTCACGGACGTGTTAAAGGTGCGTTTTGCCCTCCGTGAGCCATGTTGATGGCACACGTGTGTTCTCCGTCTGTTATCCATGATCACACACGGAGGATGGGAACTTTCTACTCACCTGTCCCTGGCTTCGCTGTCCGTGGTGCTGATCTTCGGTCTCCGGTCCTGCCGAATCCCCGCTGCTGCTTCCGGCCGCAGTGAAGTGAATATGCAATAAGCATAATGAGCGGTCGGGAGCAAGTGATAGCAGCGGCAGAGACAGCAGGGCTGGAGAAGGTGATAACGTTTTTTTATTCTTTTCTCAGACACATGTGTTTTCTCCAGCGTGTGTCACATGGAACACCTCCATGTGGTCCGTTTGTGTTCTGTGTGACACCAGTAATGCTGGAGAAAAATGGACATGTCTACGTGTGGAGCACAGGGGCACACGTATGCTCCACACATACACACGGTCCATGGCTGAATACGCACGTGAACGCAGACCCATTGATTTAAATGGGTCTACATGGGCCCGTGTCTCCGGTACATGAGGAAATGGACCAAACACGTGCTGGAGACACGGACGTGTGAAAGAGGCCTAATATGCAGTGTGAACAGGTGCATAACGTAACATGACATATCATGACAGTAAAATACAGTTTTACTCTGAAATGCTAAAGAATACAAACCATGGATCTAAGAAAACACACATTCATGACTGCTTAAGGAAATATAAGAAACAATTGAGATATTTAGAATAAAAAAATGCTAAATATCTTTGTCTTCACAATTTCATTGGATATTTTAATTCACCAGCAGTGCAGCAGATATATCCAAGTGTTAAAGTGGCTTTACACGCTACGATATCGTTAATGTTTTATCGTCGGGGTCACGATGTTAGTGACGCACATCCGGCGTCATTAACGATATCGCATATACCTTAAGCGACCTCAAAAATGGTGAAAATCGTTCACCATGGAGAGGTCGTCCCAAAGTCAAAAATCGGTAAGGGTTGTTTATCCAGGTGGTTCATCGCTCCTGCGGCAGCACACATCGCTATGTGTGACACCGCAAGAGCGAGAAACGTCTCCTTACCTGCCTCCCGGCCACAATGCAGAAGGCAGAGGTGGGCGGGATGTTTACATCACGCTCAGCTCCGCCCCTCCGCTTTGATTGGCCGGCCGCTTAGTGACGTTGCGGTGAAGTCGCTGTGATGCCGAACGTCCCTCCCCCTTGAAGGAGGGATTGTTCGGCAGTCACAGCGCCGACGCCGACCAGGTAAGTACGTGTGATGCTGCCGTAGCGATAATGTTCGTTACGGCAGCGATCACAAACAATCGCATGCGTGGCGGGTACTTACACACTCGATATCGCTAGAAATTGCTAGCGATATCGCTACCGTGTAAAGCCCCCTTTACTCTTTTTTTCTACAAATTTACATTGCGGTTACCCAACACATGGAGCCGGAACAGCTGGACCTCTATGCTAGATAAGAGTTTTTTGTATGCTGCTCTTGTGGAGAAACTGACACAAGGTTCAGTAAGCTGGATATCCACTAGAGGGTGCAAAAGACAATAGAGAAGTCATTAAGCCGAGTCAATTACCAGGATATAAATTGGACACCAGAGGGAAATGTAAAACATAGTCAGATACAATCCAAAGGTCAGAATCAGGAAGTAATGCCAAAGTCAGGAGGGAAAAACTGAGACGGATACAAATAAAGCAAGGTCAGAAGCTCGGAGATCAGAGAAACACAAACAGACAGGGCTGGGAGGTCAGGAGAGGCTAGGTGAAGAAACGGTAAAGGAGATAGAAGACGCGAGACAGGCAAATTGGGAAGGGCACAGGTCAGGATGGTAGCTGGATGATGGGATGGATCAGGGAACACTCACAGGAGCCAGTCTCTTGTGATGCAGAGCAGAACTATTACTGGCGATGTTCCGGAGGAGCAGCACCAGGATATGGTTGCCTGTTCTCCGTAAAAAGGCAGAAAGAGATTAACCCCTCCCATGACCAGGAAGCTGGAATGGAAAAAAGCAAAGGCTCAGCAGCGGCTGAGATCAGCATGAATCATAGCAGTTTTGTTTTGTACTAAGTAATAATTCATAGGATTATGTATGATATATCTGAACAATGCCCTATTTTGCATTTTCTGTCAACCTTTAAATTATAAAACTTATAACAACTTTCTCTTCAATGTACATGAATCTTTATATACACAATCATTTTATTAGAAAAAAAATCTTGATCTTTAAAAAAATATTTTTTTAATGTATCCATAAAAAATTATAATAATTAGAAATTTAAATTTCAAGCCATTTTGTATTTTTATAGTTTCAGCTAAAAATGTCCAGAGGCTTCAACATTTTTCTATTTAGTTTTGAATCATAAAAATATTGACCTTCCGTCATCACTCTCACCTTTCTTCTCAGTGTTTCACGGTGACTCCTCACCTCTCCCAGTGAGAGATCGGTTATTACCGCAAGTGATTTATAGAAACTGGTCTCTGGTTTCTTTGTGAATTTATTATGGTAGCCATATAAGTGCCTTTCCAGGCCAGGCCCTGTGGCCTTCACAAACCATCTAACATTTATTATTAACATTGTCTACTGTAAATTCTGCACCTCTTCGAATATGACATATATTTGGTATGCAGAGACACGCAGATCTTTCTTTTTAAGTGTTCTGGGCTTTTTATTCTCAAATTACACAAGTCAGAGCAATAACTGAAAACACCTTCCCAGTCTGATCTGTCTGCGTGTTAATTAGGGAGATAGTGAATGTTTTATACAATGAAAGAAGATTATTTTTTGTTTATTCTTTTGATTTATTCACTTCATTTTGTTTTTAGCCAATTTTCTTGGCTTTTTCTAATCTAATGTATTGTTTTTCTTTTTAAGCTTCCTCCACACTGTCAAACCAGAGAGGAAACGTAACAGAAAAACAATATGCTAATATGCATTTTTTTCATTGCAGTAAGTTTGTTTAGAATTGTTTATATCTTATCATAATTTGCTATTTGCAAATGCAAAGTTAGAAGAAGAAAAAAAGGATTATTGTTTTATGCGAAAATAAACCATTTTATGGCCTGACCATGCAAAACAGAATACAGCACTTTGTAGATTTTCTCAAAAGTCAATTAGTCTTAAGTATTTCAGCAGAGATTTGACTTTTGAATGGAGCAAAAATAGCGGTCAAGTGGAGCGCTAGGGAACAAAATGGTTTAGTCCAAGGGTAAGAAACAAACCTTTTTATTGAACCATCTAACTGGCCACAACGCATCTCGAAAGCCTATGCTATCTTCATCAGGTTTCTTACCTTTGGATTAAATCGTTGTGTTCTCTAGCACTCCACTTGACTGCTATTTTTGCTCCATTCATAATGTTTATATCCCGGTCGAGGGTTTACGGCAGGAACAGCTCTGGGAATACGGTGGTTCACAAGTCAAAAAATAACCTGCGGTTGCCTGGTAACAGGGCATATAAGAAGCGTGTGGTGACATACTTCTGGTTTCCTCCGATCATGTGGTAATACCCGGAAGCAAGACCGAAGCGGTGGCCACATGTGTCCAGCCAGCACAGATTGAACTGGCTCCCATGGTCGATTGTCACACTCATCAGGAGGGCTTTAAACTAGAAGAAGAGGGGATGGGAGAAAAAACAGCAGACAAGAACATGCAGCAGAAGGAAAAACTAATCAAGGATACTAGATGCCGTAAAGAGGACCCAAGACAGGGTACTAAGAATGAAGCTAAGAAAAGGGGAGCAAAACTTCTTTCCTGCATGCTGACCAATGCAAGAAGCCTGACCAATAAGATGGAAGAACTGGAGCTGGTAATGTATGAGGAAAAATACCACATAGTAGGAATAACTGAGACATGGTTAGATGACAGTTATGACTGGGCGGCTAACCTGCAAGGATATGAATTGTTTAGGAGGGGTCGTAAAAAAAGGAAGGGGGTGGAGTCTGTCTATATATAAAGTCCAGTTTAAAGCCCAGACTAAGAGAAGATATTCAAGAGGGAAATGAAGAGGTGGAGTCTCTATGGGTGGAGATACAAGGAGGGAAAACTAATAAAATCCTCATAGGGGTTTGTTATAAGCCACCAAATATAACAGAAACTACTGAAAATGTATTATTGAAACAAATAGACAAAACAGCAAATCACAATGAGATGATTATTATGGGGGACTTCAACTACCCCGATATAGACTGGGAAACTGAAACCTGTGTATCTCAGAAAGGAAACCGGCTTCTGTCAGTAACTAAGGATAATTATCTGTCCCAACTTGTGCCGGGCCCAACTAGAGGGGCAGCCCTTCTGGACTTAATTTTAAGCAACAGGCCAGATAGAATATCAGACGTACGAGTGGATGGGAACCTAGGGAACAGTGACCACAATATAATACAATTCCACTTGTCCTTCAGTAAGGTGCCTTGGAGGGGGGTTACAAAAACACTGAATTTCAGGAAAGCAAAGTTTGATCAGCTTAGAGAAGACCTTCGCCAAATCAATGTCCTCAAAAATGGGAGCACAGAAAATAAGTGGGAAATTTTTAAATCGGTATTAAACACCCACTGCGAGCGAGCCATACTATACGGAAATAAAAGGGCTAGGAACAGGAGAAAACTAATGTGGCAAAATAAGGATGTAAAAGGGGCAATGATTAATAAGAAAAAGGCATTTAAAAAGCTAAAACAAGAAGGCAGCGAAGAAGCATTAAAAATATATAACGAAAAAAATAAAATGTGTAAAAAACAAATACATTTAGCAAAAGTAGAAACTGAGAGACTCATTGCTAAGGAAAGCAAAACAAATCCCAAACTATTCTTTAATTATATAAACAGAAAAAGATTAAAATTGATGGTGTTGGCCCTTTAAAGAACAATGAGGGTAAAATCATAGAAAGCAATGTGGGAAAAGCAAATGTTCTAAATACTTTTTTCTCAACTGTGTTCACACAGGAAAAGCATATGCCACGGGAAATGCAGAGTGATCATGTAAACGCTTCATTAAGTATGACCTGCCTAACCCAGGAAGAAGTGCAGAACCGACTTAGTAACATTAAAATTGACAAATCACCAGGCCCTGATGGCATTCACCCTCGGGTATTAAGGGAGTTAAGTAATGTGATAGACAGGCCTCTATTCCTTATATTTAAAGACTCTATAGAAACTGGGTCTGTTCCACTGGTTTGGCGGCTAGCAAATGTGGTACCAATATTCAAAAAAGGGTGTAAAAGGGAACCTGGAAACTATAGGCCGGTAAGCTTAACATCTGTTGTGGGTAAAATGTTTGAAGGGTTTTTAAGGGATACTATTATGGAATGTCACAATGTTAATAATTGTTTAACTCCAT
Source organism: Anomaloglossus baeobatrachus (assembly GCF_048569485.1). NCBI lineage: Eukaryota > Metazoa > Chordata > Amphibia > Anura > Aromobatidae > Anomaloglossus > Anomaloglossus baeobatrachus. The sequence continues at coordinate 57,656,293 of NC_134354.1, forward strand.
ATCAACATGGATTTATGAAGGATCGCTCCTGTCAAACTAACCTGATCAGCTTCTATGAGGATGTAAGCTCTCACATGGACCGAGGAGAATCATTGGATGTCATTTATCTCGACTTCGGTAAAGCATTTGACACTGTCCCACATAAAAGACTGCTAAGTAAAATGAGAAAGCTTAGGCTCGGGGAAAATGTGTGTAGATGGGTAGGTAGCTGGCTTAGTGATAGAAAACAAACAGTGGTTATTAATGGCGCATACTCAGATTGGGCCAGGGTTACTAGTGGGGTACCACAGGGGTCTGTACTGGGACCTCTACTTTTTAATATATTTATTAATGATCTGGTGGATGGTTTACAGAGTAAAATATCAGTATTTGCAGATGATACAAAACTATGTAAGGTAGTTAACACAAAGGAGGACAGTTTGCAACTACAGATGGATCTGAGTAAATTGGAGAATTGGGCTGAAAAATGGCAAATGAGGTTTAACACAGATAAGTGTAAGGTTATGCACATGGGAAGGAGAAACAGATGCTACGATTAGAGATGAGCGAACCGGTCGCGGTTCGGCTCGAGGGCGGTTCGCCGAACGGAGCTCCTGTTCGAGTTCGGTTTGTCGAACGTTCGACGAACCGAACTCGAACCAATAGGCTATAATGGGAGGCAATCACAAACACATAAAAATGCATTAAAAAAGTGCACATACAGTAACTAAAAATTGCCATAACACTTACCGGTCCCCGCGATCCCTCCTGCACTCTGTCTCCTGCCGCTATTCCATCCGATGATCGCTGAGTCCTCCCAGGTGACCGGCACTGCCAGCAGAGAAGCAGGACCTATCGTGACGTCAAAATAGCCATGTGACCAGTCACGTGGCTATTATCTCATTGGCTACAGACTGGTCACATGACTATGACGCGTCATGTAGGACCTGCGAGTGCATCTCTCCGGTACACGGTGCACAATTGTGTATCGCCGTGTACCTGCGATATGCTCTAGCACACGGTCGACTCCCCGTTCCGTTAGGGACCGGCTGACACAGCCGGTCATTAACGGAGATCACCGTTGTCATAGCAACGCAGTTAGCGGTGACGTCACCGCTAACCGCGGCTCCGGGAGCACCGTTGCTATGGTAACGCGTCTGTCAGCGTTACCGCTGTTACCGCTAGCAGCACTGATCACTCACAGAGTGAAGGCTGCATGCTGCTTCCCGATTGTAGTGAGGATTGTAGTGAGGATGAGGTGCCCAGCTCATCAAGTGATGGGCTGGGGCACCTCATCCTCACTACAATCGTCACTACTACTACACTAGTGAGGATTGTAGTGAGGATGAGGTGCCCCAGCCCATCAAGTGATGGGCTGAGGCACCTCATCCTCACTACAATCGTCACTACTACTACACTAGTGAGGATTGTAGTGAGGATGAGGTGCCCCAGCTCATCAAGTGATGAGCTGGGGCACCTCATCCTCACTACAATCCTCACTACAATCCTGAAGTGCAGTTTCTTCAAATTCATTTAAAGGCACTTGGAACGCTGAAATTGCTGCTTATAATTTAAGCCTCTATTAAAAACCTCTTATCAGCGCTGGTTTATTGGGGATTTATTGGGCTGACAGGGGGTAATAAAGATGGAGTCTCTAATGTGTCTGTGTATTTATTTCTATTAAAGTATTTATTCTCTGTGTGGTGTCTTTTTTTTAACCCTTTATTGGGATTCTTAATGGGCGGGTCAAACGTGCCTGACATTAAGAATCTCTGGCTTAATACTGGCTAGTAAAACAAAGCCAGTATTAACTGATGATTACCCAACAAGCCACCCGGCTCCAGGGCTGTTGGAAGAGTTGGATACAGCGCCAGATGATGGCGCTTCTATGAGAGCGCCATTTTCTGGGACGGCTGCGGACTGAAATTTGCAGCAGAGGCGCCCAGAAACCTCGGGCTAACCTGTGCTGCGGATTCCAATCCCCAGCTGCCTAGTTGTACCTGGCTGGACATAAAAATGGGGCGAAGCACACGTCATTTGTTTTTTAATTATTTCATGAAATAAGTGAAATAATTAAAAAAAACGGGCTTCCCTATATTTTTGGTTCCCAGCCGAGTACAAATAGGCAACTGGGGGTTGGAGGCAGCCCGTGGCTGCCTGCTGTACCTGGCTAGCATACAAAAATATGGCGAAGCCCACGTCATTTTTTTGGTGGGCAAAAAACTTCTGCATGGATGGAGTATGCTGAGCCTTGTAGTGATGCAGCTGCAGGTACGGCTGCCCCCAACCCCCAGTTGCCTATTTGTACCCGGCTGGGAACCAAAAATAAAGGGAAGCCCTTTTTTTATTATTTCATGAATTTCATGAAATAATTAGAAAACAAATGACGTAGGCTTCGCCCCATTTTTGTGTCCAGCCAGGTACAACTAGGCAGCTGGGGATTGGAATCCGCAGCACAGGTTGGCCTGAGCTTTTTGGGCCCCACTGCTGCGAATTGCAGTCTGCAGCCGCCTCAGAAAATGGCATTTTCATAGAAGCGCCATCTTCTGGCGCTGTATCCAACTCTTCCAGCACCTGCCGGCTATACCTGGCTAGCATACAAAAATATGGCGAAGCTCACGTCCTTTTTTTGTAGTTTTTTGGCAAAAAAAATAAAAAATGCTTCCCTGGATTTTCCATTGCCATGACGTTGGGTCCCCCCATTTTTGTTAGCCAGCTAGGGTAAAGAAGACGGCTGTAGCCTGAAAACCACAGCTGGCAGCTTTACCGTGGTTGGGGATCCAATGTGGAGGTCCCCCCAGGCTTTTTTTTTTATAATTATTTTATAAATATTAATAATTAAACAAAAAAAGTAGGGTCCCCCCCCAAATTGGATCACCAGCCAAGGTAAAGCGGACAGCTGTGGTCTGGTATTCTCAAGGTGGGAAGGTCCATAGTAATTGGGCCTTCACAGCCTAAAAATAGCAGGCCGCAGGCACCCCAGACGTGGCGCATCCACTAGCTGCGCCAATCCTGGCGCTTCACCCCAGCTCATCCCGTGCCCTGGTGCAGTGGCAAACGGGGTAATAAATCGGGTTGATACTAGCTGTAAAGTCACCTGAGATCAAGCCCAGCAGTTTGTGATGTCATGGCGTCTATTAGATACCCAACCTCATAAACTGTCAGTACTAACAAAAAACAAAATCGACAAAAGAAATTTATTTGAAAAAACAGTCCCCAAAACATTTCCTCTTTCACCAATTTATTGTAAGAAAAAAAATAAAGGGGTCCCACGACAACTCTGGACCGTCTAGAATATGGGGGGGAGACACTCAGGGAACGTATCCCCCATTTTCTAGGAGTGTGGACTAGAGATGAGCGAACCGGTCGCGGTTCGGCTCGAGGTTGGTTCGCCGAACGGACCTCCCGTTCGAGTTCGGTTCGTCGAACGTTCGACGAACCGAACTCGAACTGCATAGGAAACAATGGCAGGCAATCACAAACACAGAAAAACACCTAGAAAACACCCTCAAAGGTGTCCTAAAGGTGACAAACAACTCAAACACATTGGAAAGTGACAAGGACATATACTCATGCGAAAACAAAACAGCTGGACAAGGAAAAAGAGGAGGACACACAGATATAGGCATGGCACGCCCTTCTAAAATCATGTAAAACACCGCAAGGTGACTCCAAGCGGAGTCTCCATTTTTTCCAAAAATTGGGCCACACACACACCCACCCCTTCAGTGGCAGCAGTTGTGCCCCAGTTGTACACTTCACAGCTACATTTGCATCAAGCACATTCAAAAATACGCCATTCTTATCCATCCCCAGGATGACACCGGGGTAGGTAGCAAAGTCTTTGCTGACCCATGACTTGTTCATCTTGGCTTCTTTTAAAAACAATGTAAGCAAGGGTTACTCCAAGCGGAGTCTCCCTTTTTTCCAAAAATTGGGCCACACAGACACCCACCCCATCAGTGGCAGCACTTGGGCCCTAGTTGCAAACAGGATGTTTTGATTTGCATCAAGCACATTCAAAAATACGCCATTCTTATCCGTCCCCAGGATGACACCGGGGTAGGTAGCAAAGTCTTTCCTGATCCCAGCTCTGTTCATCTTGGCTTCTTTTAAAAACACATCAAGCAAGGGTTACTCCAAGCGGAGTCTCCCTTTTTTTCCAAAAATTGGGCCACACAGACACCCACCCCATCAGTGGCAGCACTTGGGCCCTAGTTGCAAACAGGATGTTTTGATTTGCATCAAGCACATTCAAAAATACGCCATTCTTATTCGTCCCCAGGATGACACCGGGGTAGGTAGCAAAGTCTTTGCTGATCCCAGCTCTGTTCATCTTGGCTTCTTTTAAAAACACATCAAGCAAGGGTTACTCCAAGCGGAGTCTCCCTTTTTTTCCAAAAATTGGGCCAGACAGACACCCACCCCATCAGTGGCAGCACTTGGGCCCTAGTTGCAAACAGGATGTTTTGATTTGCATCAAGCACATTCAAAAATACGCCATTCTTATCCGTCCCCAGGATGACACCGGGGTAGGTAGCAAAGTCTTTCCTGATCCCAGCTCTGTTCATCTTGGCTTCTTTTAAAAACACATCAAGCAAGGGTTACTCCAAGCGGAGTCTCCCTTTTTTTCCAAAAATTGGGCCACACAGACACCCACCCCATCAGTGGCAGCACTTGGGCCCTAGTTGCAAACAGGATGTTTTGATTTGCATCAAGCACATTCAAAAATACGCCATTCTTATCCGTCCCCAGGATGACACCGGGGTAGGTAGCAAAGTCTTTGCTGATCCCAGCTCTGTTCATCTTGGCTTCTTTTAAAAACACATCAAGCAAGGGTTACTCCAAGCGGAGTCTCCCTTTTTTTCCAAAAATTGGGCCACACAGACACCCACCCCATCAGTGGCAGCACTTGGGCCCTAGTTGCAAACAGGATGTTTTGATTTGCATCAAGCACATTCAAAAATACGCCATTCTTATCCGTCCCCAGGATGACACCGGGGTAGGTAGCAAAGTCTTTCCTGATCCCAGCTCTGTTCATCTTGGCTTCTTTTAAAAACACATCAAGCAAGGGTTACTCCAAGCGGAGTCTCCCTTTTTTTCCAAAAATTGGGCCACACAGACACCCACCCCATCAGTGGCAGCACTTGGGCCCTAGTTGCAAACAGGATGTTTTGATTTGCATCAAGCACATTCAAAAATACGCCATTCTTATCCGTCCCCAGGATGACACCGGGGTAGGTAGCAAAGTCTTTGCTGATCCCAGCTCTGTTCATCTTGGCTTCTTTTAAAAACACATCAAGCAAGGGTTACTCCAAGCGGAGTCTCCCTTTTTTTCCAAAAATTGGGCCACACAGACACCCACCCCATCAGTGGCAGCACTTGGGCCCTAGTTGCAAACAGGATGTTTTGATTTGCATCAAGCACATTCAAAAATACGCCATTCTTATCCGTCCCCAGGATGACACCGGGGTAGGTAGCAAAGTCTTTGCTGATCCCAGCTCTGTTCATCTTGGCTTCTTTTAAAAACACATCAAGCAAGGGTTACTCCAAGCGGAGTCTCCCTTTTTTTCCAAAAATTGGGCCACACAGACACCCACCCCATCAGTGGCAGCACTTGGGCCCTAGTTGTACACTTCACAGCTACATTTGCATCAATCACATTCAAAAATACCCCATAATTAACCGTCCCCAGGATGACACCGGGGTAGGTAGCAAAGTCTTTGCTGACCCATGACTTGTTCATCTTGGCTTCTTTTAAAAACAATGTAAGCAAGGGTTACTCCAAGCGGAGTCTCCCTTTTTTCCAAAAATTGGGCCACACAGACACCCATCCCATCAGTGGCAGCACTTGGGCCCTAGTTGCAAACAGGATGTTTTGATTTGCATCAAGCACATTCAAAAATACGCCATTCTTATCCGTCCCCAGGATGACACCGGGGTAGGTAGCAAAGTCTTTGCTGACCCATGACTTGTTCATCTTGGCTTCTTTTAAAAACAATGTAAGCAAGGGTTACTCCAAGCGGAGTCTCCCTTTTTTCCAAAAATTGGGCCACACAGACACCCACCCCATCAGTGGCAGCACTTGGGCCCTAGTTGCAAACAGGATGTTTTGATTTGCATCAAGCACATTCAAAAATACGCCATTCTTATCCGTCCCCAGGATGACACCGGGGTAGGTAGCAAATTCTTTCCTGATCCCAGCTCTGTTCATCTTGGCTTCTTTTAAAAACACATCAAGCAAGGGTTACTCCAAGCGGAGTCTCCCTTTTTTTCCAAAAATTGGGCCACACAGACACCCACCCCATCAGTGGCAGCACTTGGGCCCTAGTTGCAAACAGGATGTTTTGATTTGCATCAAGCACATTCAAAAATACGCCATTCTTATCCGTCCCCAGGATGACACCGGGGTAGGTAGCAAAGTCTTTGCTGATCCCAGCTCTGTTCATCTTGGCTTCTTTTAAAAAAACATCAAGCAAGGGTTACTCCAAGCGGAGTCTCCCTTTTTTCCAAAAATTGGGCCACACAGACACCCATCCCATCAGTGGCAGCACTTGGGCCCTAGTTGCAAACAGGATGTTTTGATTTGCATCAAGCACATTCAAAAATACGCCATTCTTATCCGTCCCCAGGATGACACCGGGGTAGGTAGCAAAGTCTTTGCTGACCCATGACTTGTTCATCTTGGCTTCTTTTAAAAACAATGTAAGCAAGGGTTACTCCAAGCGGAGTCTCCCTTTTTTCCAAAAATTGGGCCACACAGACACCCACCCCATCAGTGGCAGCACTTGGGCCCTAGTTGCAAACAGGATGTTTTGATTTGCATCAAGCACATTCAAAAATACGCCATTCTTATCCGTCCCCAGGATGACACCGGGGTAGGTAGCAAAGTCTTTCCTGATCCCAGCTCTGTTCATCTTGGCTTCTTTTAAAAACACATCAAGCAAGGGTTACTCCAAGCGGATTCTCCCTTTTTTTCCAAAAATTGGGCCACACAGACACCCACCCCATCAGTGGCAGCACTTGGGCCCTAGTTGCAAACAGGATGTTTTGATTTGCATCAAGCACATTCAAAAATACGCCATTCTTATCCGTCCCCAGGATGACACCGGGGTAGGTAGCAAAGTCTTTCCTGATCCCAGCTCTGTTCATCTTGGCTTCTTTTAAAAACACATCAAGCAAGGGTTACTCCAAGCGGAGTCTCCCTTTTTTTCCAAAAATTGGGCCACACAGACACCCACCCCATAAGTGGCAGCACTTGGGCCCTAGTTGCAAACAGGATGTTTTGATTTGCATCAAGCACATTCAAAAATACGCCATTCTTATCCGTCCCCAGGATGACACCGGGGTAGGTAGCAAAGTCTTTGCTGATCCCAGCTCTGTTCATCTTGGCTTCTTTTAAAAACACATCAAGCAAGGGTTACTCCAAGCGGAGTCTCCCTTTTTTTCCAAAAATTGGGCCACACAGACACCCACCCCATCAGTGGCAGCACTTGGGCCCTAGTTGCAAACAGGATGTTTTGATTTGCATCAAGCACATTCAAAAATACGCCATTCTTATCCGTCCCCAGGATGACACCGGGGTAGGTAGCAAAGTCTTTGCTGATCCCAGCTCTGTTCATCTTGGCTTCTTTTAAAAACACATCAAGCAAGGGTTACTCCAAGCGGAGTCTCCCTTTTTTCCAAAAATTGGGCCACACAGACACCCACCCCATCAGTGGCAGCACTTGGGCCCTAGTTGCAAACAGGATGTTTTGATTTGCATCAAGCACATTCAAAAATACGCCATTCTTATCCGTCCCCAGGATGACACCGGGGTAGGTAGCAAAGTCTTTCCTGATCCCAGCTCTGTTCATCTTGGCTTCTTTTAAAAACACATCAAGCAAGGGTTACTCCAAGCGGAGTCTCCCTTTTTTTCCAAAAATTGGGCCACACAGACACCCACCCCATCAGTGGCAGCACTTGGGCCCTAGTTGTACACTTCACAGCTACATTTGCATCAATCACATTCAAAAATACCCCATAATTAACCGTCCCCAGGATGACACCGGGGTAGGTAGCAAAGTCTTTGCTGACCCATGACTTGTTCATCTTGGCTTCTTTTAAAAACAATGTAAGCAAGGGTTACTCCAAGCGGAGTCTCCCTTTTTTCCAAAAATTGGGCCACACAGACACCCACCCCATCAGTGGCAGCACTTGGGCCCTAGTTGCAAACAGGATGTTTTGATTTGCATCAAGCACATTCCAAATCCACAAGCATTTACTCTCCCCAGGATGACACAGGGGTAGTAAATTCCTTCTGGATCCATGACTTGTTCATTTTGATGAACGTCAGTCTGTCCACATTGTCACTGGACAGACGCGTGCGCTTATCTGTCAGCACACACCCAGCAGCACTGAATACACGTTCAGAGACAACGCTGGCAGCTGGACCCGACAAAATCTCCAAGGCGTAACTGGAGAGCTCTGGCCATTTTTCTATGTTTGAAGCCCAAAAGGAGCAAGGCTCCAGTTGCACAGTCATGGCATCGATGTTCATTTGGAGATACTCCTGTATCATCCTCTCCAGCCGTTGAGTATGTGTCAGACTTGTTGTCTCTGGTGGCCTTGCAAAAGAGGGTCTAAAAAAATTATGGAAAGATTCCATAAAATTGCTGTTACCGGCACCAGATACGGTCCTACTGGTACGGGTAGACTGGTGAAGATGACGAGACCGTCCCATGTTTGTCAAGTTACAACTGGGAGATTCCCTCCCTGCACCTGCACGGTTGTTTGGTGGAAAAGCCGAGCTAAGATCGAGTAACAGCTTCTGCTGATACTCCTGCATACGTGCGTCCCTTTCTATGGCTGGAATTATGTCACAAAATTTGGACTTGTACCGGGGATCTAATAGTGTGGCAATCCAGTAGTCATCATCACTTCTAATTTTGACAATACGACTGTCATGTTGGAGGTAGTGCAACAAAAAGGCACTCATGTGTCTTGCGCAGCCATGCGGACCAAGTCCACGCTGTGTTTGTGGCATAGAGGTGCTACCCGTTCTTTCTTCCTCTGACATCTCCCCCCAACCTCTTTCAACTGAAATTTGAACAAGGTCTCCCTCATCCGCTGAGTCTTCCATGTCCATGGACAGTTCGTCCTCCATTTCTTCATGTTCTCCTGCACCTTGCTCAACATTTCGCCTGCTACTATGCGCCCTTGTCGATCCCTGTTCCCCATGGTCCCATGCCTGCTGCGTTGGTGATGATGAACGTCTGGACCTTGGTGATGTTGTTGTCCCTTGCACATATGAATCCTCCTGTAGTTCCTCCCCTTCATGTTGTCCCACCCCCTGACTCCGAATAGTGTTTAGCGTGTGCTCCAGCATGTAAATGACTGGAATCGTCATGCTGATAATGGCATTGTCAGAGCTAAACATATTCGTCGCCATGTCGAAACTGTGCAGAAGGGTGCATAGGTCCTTGATCTGAGACCACTCCATCAGGGTGATCTGCCCCACCTCTGCATCTCGTTGGCCCAGGCTATACGTCATGACGTATTGCACCAGGGCTCTGCGGTGCTGCCACAGTCGCTGTAACATGTGGAGAGTTGAATTCCAGCGTGTCGCCACATCGCATTTCAGGCGATGAACCGGCAGGCCGAAAGACTTCTGTAGCGATGCAAGTCGCTCAGCTGCGGCGCTTGAACGCCGGAAGTGAGCAGACAGTTTTCGTGCCCTGTTCAGAAGGCCATCTAGGCCGGGATAGTGTGTTAAAAATTGCTGCACGACAAGGTTCAACACGTGAGCCATACAAGGTACGTGTGTCACCTTGCCCAGGCGAAGGGCCGCACCCAGGTTTGCAGCATTGTCGCACACGGCCTTACCAGGCTGCAGGTTGAGTGGAGACAACCATTTATTAAACTCGGACCGCAGAGCTGACCACAACTCCTCAGCTGTGTGACTCTTATTACCAAGACATGTCAAGCTAAAGACCGCCTGATGCCGTTGCGCTCGGCTGCCAGCATAGTAATGAGGCGTGCGTGATTCCTTCTGCGCTGTGAGAACGCTGGTGGCCTGACCAGGCAGGCTTGGGGCGGAGGTGGAGGACCCAGATGAGGTGGAGGATGCAGAAACTGTGGCGGAACTTGGACAGACAGAGGATTGACACACAAGTCGTGGGGACGGCAAGACTTGTGCAGCAGACCCTTCACCATCTATCACCATAGTTACCCAGTGCCCAGTCAGCGACATGTAACGTCCCTGTCCATGCTTACTGGTCCAAGTATCGGTGGTGAAATGCACCCGTTCACACACAGAGTTTCTCAAGGAAGCGGTGATCTTGTGTGCGACATGCTGGTGTAGCGCGGGCACACCTTTCTTAGAGAAGTAGTGGCGACTAGGCATCTGGTACTGGGGCACAGCGACAGACATAAGGTCTCTAAAATCCTGTGTGTCCACTAGGCGGAAAGGCAGCATTTCGGTAGCCAACAGCTTACAGAGGGATAGAGTCAACCTCTTAGCTTTGTCATGGGTCGGAGGAAGTGGCCTTTTATTTGACCACATCTGAGGGACAGAGATCTGGCTGCTGTGTGTAGACGGTGTTGAGTAGGGTGTCCCTGGAAAAATGCAGGTTTGTGAGGAAAGTGCAGGCGGAGACATGATGTTGCCTTCATCCAACGTTGGTGCTATCGATGTCTGAGAGAGCTGTACACACTCACTTGTTTCCCCTTCCAAACCAACTGACGACCTTACAAGCAAACTGCCTGTTGCAGTTACAGTGGTGGAAGTTTTGCGTGGAAAAACAGGTGTGACAGCTGTCCCCACAGTCCTAGAAGATGAAGAGCGCGCGGATGCACTGGAAGGGGCGGGCGGTGGATGGTTCGCTCCGCTAGCCGGCATTGCAGCACGGTGAGCTTCCCACCGGGACTTATGATATTTATTCATGTGACGATTCATGGAAGAAGTTGTCAAACTGCTGAGGTTTTGACCTCTACTAACAGAATCATGACAAATGTTACATATCACATGAGTTGGGCGATCTTTTTCGATGTGAAAAAAGGCCCAGGCTAGGCAAGGCTTAGAGGCCATGCGACCTGTTGATCCACCCCGAATAATGCTCATAGGCAGAGTGGTGGCTGAGGATGCAGTTGTAGACGTGCTACCAGTGCTCCGACTCTGTCCAGGAAGGCGCAAGGTAACTTCGTCGTCGGTTGCATCCTCCTCCACCGCCTCTGTTGACCTCCTCGAGTGCCTGACTGGGGGTTGACAGTAGGTGGGATCTAGAACGTCATCATCAATTGTTGTGTTCGCACTCCCCTCCCCCTCAGACCGAGCCTCTTCTTGCCCTGACCGAATATTTAAGTTGTCATCCCAATCGGGTATCTGCGTCTCATCTTCATCAGTATGTTCCTCATTGTCTATAACCACAGGTGTTACAGTTTGTGACAAAGGGTCAACATTATGCTCAGAAACTTGGTCCTCACGGCCTGAATCTGAGTCACAAAGGTTCTGGGCATCACTGCAGACCATTTCCTGTTCTGTACTCACTGTAGCTTGGGAGCAGACCTCTGATTCCCAGGCTATAGTGTGACTGAACAGCTCTGCAGACTCAGCCATCTCAGTTCCACCATACTGTGCAGGGCTGATGGAGACTTCAGAGCTGGGAGAAATCAAGTGTGATTGGGATGACAACTCAGAGGAATGGTGTTTTTTGGATGCGGTACTTGAAGTGGCTGAGAGGGCACTTGTTGGACCACTTGAGATCCATTCAAGCATTTTCCTTTTTTGCCCATCATCTACCTTTGTTCCTCTTGTTCGTGTCCGTAAAAAAGGGAGCACATCGGATTGTCCACAATAAGTAGTAGACATCTTACTTTTGCTAGTAGATGGTCTATCTTCAGCAGATGATAATGGAGCTTTGGCACCTTCCCCACTGACAAAACCTTTTTTGCCTTTTCCACCACGCCTCTTCCCCTTTCCACCAGCATCTGTCATTTTGCCACTCATGTTGATTGCGACAAGATTGTGGACTGAAAATGTGGTAGTAAAAATTGAGAGGTGGTGAAGATTGCAGTGGTGGTCTAGCTTTATTAACAGCAGAATAATAAAGAATAAATATCCCTGACAATGTAACTTAGTTATAATTCGTTGGAGTGTGCAACGCAGGCAGACGTGCTGCAAATGTCTTGGCACTAGTGGGACTATAGCAAAGTCCAATAGCCACGTATAGGATGCCACTAGGTTCACTGAGTGTGTGCTAGTATAATGGCTTAGTTATAATTAGTTGGAGTGTGCAACGCAGGCAGATGCGCTCTGCAAATGTCTTGGCACTAGTGGGACTATAGCAAAGTCCAATAGCCACGTATAGGATGCCACTAGGTACACTGAGTGTGTGCTAGTATAATGGCTTAGTTATAATTAGTTGGAGTGTGCAACGCAGGCAGACGTGCTGCAAATGTCTTGGCACTAGTGGGACTATAGCAAAGTCCAATAGCCACGTATAGGATGCCACTAGGTACACTGAGTGTGTGCTAGTATAATGGCTTAGTTATAATTAGTTGGAGTGTGCAACGCAGGCAGACGTGCTGCAAATGTCTTGGCACTAGTGGGACTATAGCAAAGTCCAATAGCCACGTATAGGATGCCACTAGGTACACTGAGTGTGTGCTAGTATAATGGCTTAGTTATAATTAGTTGGAGTGTGCAACGCAGGCAGACGTGCTGCAAATGTCTTGGCACTAGTGGGACTATAGCAAAGTCCAATAGCCACGTATAGGATGCCACTAGGTACACTGAGTGTGTGCTAGTATAATGGCTTAGTTATAATTAGTTGGAGTGTGCAACGCAGGCAGACGTGCTGCAAATGTCTTGGCACTAGTGGGACTATAGCAAAGTCCAATAGCCACGTATAGGATGCCACTAGGTACACTGAGTGTGTGCTAGTGTAATGGCTTAGTTATAATTAGTTGGAGTGTGCAACGCAGGCAGACGTGCTGCAAATGTCTTGGCACTAGTGGGACTATAGCAAAGTCCAATAGCCACGTATAGGATGCCACTAGGTACACTGAGTGTGTGCTAGTATAATGGCTTAGTTATAATTAGTTGGAGTGTGCAACGCAGGCAGACGTGCTGCAAATGTCTTGGCACTAGTGGGACTATAGCAAAGTCCAATAGCCACGTATAGGATGCCACTAGGTACACTGAGTGTGTGCTAGTATAATGGCTTAGTTATAATTAGTTGGAGTGTGCAACGCAGGCAGACGTGCTGCAAATGTCTTGGCACTAGTGGGACTATAGCAAAGTCCAATAGCCACGTATAGGATGCCACTAGGTACACTGAGTGTGTGCTAGTATAATGGCTTAGTTATAATTAGTTGGAGTGTGCAACGCAGGCAGACGTGCTGCAAATGTCTTGGCACTAGTGGGACTATAGCAAAGTCCAATAGCCACGTATAGGATGCCACTAGGTACACTGAGTGTGTGCTAGTATAATGGCTTAGTTATAATTAGTTGGAGTGTGCAACGCAGGCAGACGTGCTGCAAATGTCTTGGCACTAGTGGGACTATAGCAAAGTCCAATAGCCACGTATAGGATGCCACTAGGTACACAGAGTGTGTGCTAGTATAATGGCTTAGTTATAATTAGTTGGAGTGTGCAACGCAGGCAGACGTGCTGCAAATGTCTTGGCACTAGTGGGACTATAGCAAAGTCCAATAGCCACGTATAGGATGCCACTAGGTACACTGAGTGTGTGCTAGTATAATGGCTTAGTTATAATTAGTTGGAGTGTGCAACGCAGGCAGACGTGCTGCAAATGTCTTGGCACTAGTGGGACTATAGCAAAGTCCAATAGCCACGTATAGGATGCCACTAGGTACACTGAGTGTGTGCTAGTATAATGGCTTAGTTATAATTAGTTGGAGTGTGCAACGCAGGCAGACGTGCTGCAAATGTCTTGGCACTAGTGGGACTATAGCAAAGTCCAATAGCCACGTATAGGATGCCACTAGGTACACTGAGTGTGTGCTAGTATAATGGCTTAGTTATAATTAGTTGGAGTGTGCAACGCAGGCAGACGTGCTGCAAATGTCTTGGCACTAGTGGGACTATAGCAAAGTCCAATAGCCACGTATAGGATGCCACTAGGTACACTGAGTGTGTGCTAGTATAATGGCTTAGTTATAATTAGTTGGAGTGTGCAACGCAGGCAGACGTGCTGCAAATGTCTTGGCACTAGTGGGACTATAGCAAAGTCCAATAGCCACGTATAGGATGCCACTAGGTACACTGAGTGTGTGCTAGTATAATGGCTTAGTTATAATTAGTTGGAGTGTGCAACGCAGGCAGACGTGCTGCAAATGTCTTGGCACTAGTGGGACTATAGCAAAGTCCAATAGCCACGTATAGGATGCCACTAGGTTCACTGAGTGTGTGCTAGTATAATGGCTTAGTTATAATTAGTTGGAGTGTGCAACGCAGGCAGATGCGCTCTGCAAATGTCTTGGCACTAGTAGGACTATAGCAAAGTCCAATAGCCACGTATAGGATGCCACTAGGTACACTGAGTGTGTGCTAGTATAATGGCTTAGTTATAATTAGTTGGAGTGTGCAACGCAGGCAGACGTGCTGCAAATGTCTTGGCACTAGTGGGACTATAGCAAAGTCCAATAGCCACGTATAGGATGCCACTAGGTACACTGAGTGTGTGCTAGTATAATGGCTTAGTTATAATTAGTTGGAGTGTGCAACGCAGGCAGACGTGCTGCAAATGTCTTGGCACTAGTGGGACTATAGCAAAGTCCAATAGCCACGTATAGGATGCCACTAGGTACACTGAGTGTGTGCTAGTATAATGGCTTAGTTATAATTAGTTGGAGTGTGCAACGCAGGCAGACGTGCTGCAAATGTCTTGGCACTAGTGGGACTATAGCAAAGTCCAATAGCCACGTATAGGATGCCACTAGGTACACTGAGTGTGTGCTAGTATAATGGCTTAGTTATAATTAGTTGGAGTGTGCAACGCAGGCAGACGTGCTGCAAATGTCTTGGCACTAGTGGGACTATAGCAAAGTCCAATAGCCACGTATAGGATGCCACTAGGTACACTGAGTGTGTGCTAGTATAATGGCTTAGTTATAATTAGTTGGAGTGTGCAACGCAGGCAGACGTGCTGCAAATGTCTTGGCACTAGTGGGACTATAGCAAAGTCCAATAGCCACGTATAGGATGCCACTAGGTACACTGAGTGTGTGCTAGTATAATGGCTTAGTTATAATTAGTTGGAGTGTGCAACGCAGGCAGACGTGCCTGCAAATGTCTTGGCACTAGTGGGACTATAGCAAAGTCCAATAGCCACGTATAGGATGCCACTAGGTACACTGAGTGTGTGCTAGTATAATGGCTTAGTTATAATTAGTTGGAGTGTGCAACGCAGGCAGACGTGCTGCAAATGTCTTGGCACTAGTGGGACTATAGCAAAGTCCAATAGCCACGTATAGGATGCCACTAGGTACACTGAGTGTGTGCTAGTATAATGGCTTAGTTATAATTAGTTGGAGTGTGCAACGCAGGCAGACGTGCTGCAAATGTCTTGGCACTAGTGGGACTATAGCAAAGTCCAATAGCCACGTATAGGATGCCACTAGGTACACTGAGTGTGTGCTAGTATAATGGCTTAGTTATAATTAGTTGGAGTGTGCAACGCAGGCAGACGTGCTGCAAATGTCTTGGCACTAGTGGGACTATAGCAAAGTCCAATAGCCACGTATAGGATGCCACTAGGTACACTGAGTGTGTGCTAGTATAATGGCTTAGTTATAATTAGTTGGAGTGTGCAACGCAGGCAGACGTGCTGCAAATGTCTTGGCACTAGTGGGACTATAGCAAAGTCCAATAGCCACGTATAGGATGCCACTAGGTTCACTGAGTGTGTGCTAGTATAATGGCTTAGTTATAATTAGTTGGAGTGTGCAACGCAGGCAGATGCGCTTTGCAAATGTCTTGGCACTAGTAGGACTATAGCAAAGTCCAATAGCCACGTATAGGATGCCACTAGGTACACTGAGTGTGTGCTAGTATAATGGCTTAGTTATAATTAGTTGGAGTGTGCAACGCAGGCAGACGTGCTGCAAATGTCTTGGCACTAGTGGGACTATAGCAAAGTCCAATAGCCACGTATAGAATGCCACTAGGTACACTGAGTGTGTGCTAGTATAATGGCTTAGTTATAATTAGTTGGAGTGTGCAACGCAGGCAGACGTGCTGCAAATGTCTTGGCACTAGTGG